>NC_056630.2:257564772-258191109 GCF_002870075.4 Lactuca sativa
TCATAGTATCGTTGTATATGTTCTTATTATAGTATCGTTGTATATGTTCTGATCCTATTATAGTTGTATATGTTCTCATCCTGGTATAGTCGTATATGTTCTCATAGTAATAAGTAATGACTCATGAATGAATTGACTCTTGTATTCTTCATTGGACTAGAAGTAGTAAGTAATATAACTCTAAACTTACCTATTATAGTTTATTAGTAAACTTGTTTGTATGACTAGATGTACTGAACTGAGATAAACGTCTTTATATCTATACATATATACATAATATGTAACTAAGGATTCAACACCGCTCGGACAAACAACCGGTTACTTTAAGACCACAACCAAACAAGGACAGGAAATAAAGTGGGTTATCTCTCCTAAGTCCTTCAAACCTTATTTATATAACTATATATGTAGTAGACATGGTTTTAACAATATATAAGTTTGAAAACAGTAAAAGAAAGGTTTAGTATACAAAAGTGAATTTGATAAAGAGTTTAACCTGTACAATAGTTTGAAGTCATTTGTTTGGTAAAACAGTTTAAAGTATGATAATTCCATTTGTATGCTAGTTATTAATCACATGCGATTGATCTAATAAGTAACATGATTCAACTTGTATCCCCCCCCATAAAGAATATAAAAACATTTAAAATCATTTCAAAGGTTAATTAAGGGGTATGAACTCTCTTAATTGAAGTGGCTGTTTTGAAGTAGTCGAGAGAAGATTTGAGCAGAACTTCGACTAGAGAAAACGGGTTTCTCGAGACTCTCGGGAACCTCGGGGGCGTGAAACTTCCTTCAGAACTTGGATATGAAAATCGGGGCTTCGGGATATTGCTTGCATGCAAAACTGAGTAAAAACGTAGGAGAAAGAGAGAAATTGAGCAAATTTGCCCAGAACCCTCGCACCCCTTTTATAGGAGCCTGTGTTGGAATAGTGTCTAAGGCTGTAACTATATCCGGTTGTGCATGGTCCTTTTGGGTTGCCTTCACCATAGCAACTTGATAGGATGATTTAATAAGAGAGAGTAAATATTATTAATATATTATGAGAATAATATAATGAATAATATATTGTTATTTTATTAATATAAGTCATAAAATTAATTAGTATTAATTTGGTGACTTTAAGAGATTAATTAAATAAAGGGGTATAAACTGTCAATTGTTTGATAGTTAAACTTTAGACTGTAAATCCATTTGGATATGCTATGGACGGATTCTAGAGGCTTTAGGATAGCTAAAATCGTCCATTAGAGTTATCTAGGAATGGATTTGGATAGCCTTAAGAGAAGATTATCTGATAAGGACTTATCTGTAATCCTTAAGGAGTCTACAAGTATAAATAGACCTCATGGCATAGGGAATTCGTGACTTAACCTAAAGTAAGGAACCTCTGGTCGAATTCCTCCCCTCTCCTCTCTCCTAAATCATCCTCCTTGCTATTGGTGTTTGTAAGCCATCAGAGGAGTGACATTTGTGACTCTAGAAGCTCCAAGACAACAAGGTCAACAAGGAATTCAAAGGTATGATTCTAGATCTGTTTCAATGTTGTTATTTAGCCTAATTAGTAATTAGAAGTCTTGGATTCAAAGCATGTTTATTAGAACGCCTAGATCCGAGCATTAGGGTTTTGCATGCGCACATAGGAAAGTTCTTATGGCTAAAACCCATCAGTGGTATCAGAGCCTAGCTTGGTTTTCTGTAAATTGTTGCTTGATTAACTGAAACAAACCTGCAAAATTCGTTTTTTAGGTTTCTGAGTCATGGACTCGGCGAGTCTCAAAGTAGACTCGGCGAGTAGGCCTGACTCGGCGAGTCCCTTTGTGCACTCGGCGAGTCCAGGCGTCAGGAATGGCCAGATTCGGGATTTCTTTGTAATTATCTTATCTAATCTTTCCATAAACTAATTAGATCAATATTAATTCGTTTTTCTGATAAATATAACTGTTATCTTGATCTAGTTAAAGGTAATTATCAACTAATTAAATATTTAATTTCCTTATATGATAATTAATTAATTATTTTGATTATTTTGGTAATTATCTTAAAAGAAATCTTGAATAAATCAAATATAGATAATTAGGATATTAATTGTTAATTGGAATTATTTGTTATTTGATCCTCCATGTTTTAAATGTTTAAAAGTTGCCCTCAAGTTTTGAAATTTATATTTGTGATTAAAAGTTTTAATTTAGACAACTTAAATTTCAAAACCCTAGACTTTAAAAGGTTTAAAATACAACCCTATACTAATATGATATTACTAGTATAATATATATATATATATATATATATATATATATATATATATATATATATATATATATGTATGTATAACTAAATGCTAGTCTTACCGTTAGTAGGCCTCATTCACGAAGCCAATCTATAAGGTGGGTATAAGGTTGCAGCCTATAAAATGGCGCTTAATGGGTGTACACTCACACCCACCGCTTGCTTGATTGGTGGAGGGTCGTTAGCCGAACGGGTAGGATAGGGCAACCTCATCCTCTCATTAAAAGTATAATAAGAAATATAAAGTAACTACACATATTTTAAAATTCCCAATCTTAGTTACTTTAGGAAAAGTGAATTGATGCAATCCCATGAAATTACACTTTGCACCTTGCTAAGAAGTTAGTGGAGCGTGTGTGGTTTACCGGCACACTAATTGATTCCAAGCGAAGGTGGCAAAGGGTGATTCATTGTTTATCATAGTTCGATGGAGCGTGTGTGGCTTACCGACACGTCGAATAGGTGATCGTTACAATGAAGGCACCACGTGAATTTGCATGGTTATTCACACCCGCTTTGTGATCCTCGGCATCCCAGTCACAAACAAGAGGGGCATATCGAGATTTAAACATGCCATTGAATAGTTTCAATGAATCTCATCCGAACCTAGGAATTCTCAAAAACACTTAGGGATAATAGTTTAGGTTTTTGTGATGGAGAATTAGTGAATCGTCATTCATTTACCTTCAATGTATTTGCATGTTAGATTACGACATCCCTTTTCTAATATGTAAATGTCATTGTTGGATCCTAGCCCTAATTTTTCTTATTGGGTGATAATTAGGGATTCATATTCTAATCTATCTTTGTCCTTTTCTAATTATAGATGTCGAACGCAAACAACGCTGCTGCTAGTTCTTTCACGTTGATGAGCCTTTGCCAAAAGGTCACCTTCGATGGAACGAACTTTAGCGAATGGATAAGATACATTCGCACCATTGCTCGCTATGAGGACAAGGAGTATGTCCTTGATGAGAAGCTCGAGAAAATCAACACCGAAATCGCTACTCCAGCCGAAATCACCGCCTTTGAAACTCATGAGCGAGATGCAACGAAGGTACATTGCATCATGATTGCTACCATGAACTCCGAATTCCAAAAGTCCTACGAGGACATGTACCCGTACGAGATGCACCAAGACTTATTGGAGAGGTACCACCAAAACGCGAGACAAGAACGGTATGAGATTTTCACTAACATGATTTCCGCGAAGATGGGTCATGGAGAATCTCTTACCGTGCACTTGCAAAAGATGCAAAGGTATGTCGACCGCCTTCGCAAGTTAAATGTTGACTTCGGGGAAGACTTGGCGATCGACATGGTGCTTCACTCTTTGCCTCCGATGTACAACCAATTTAGGATGACCTACCACATGAACAAAGAGGAGGTCACCCTAAGCAAACTCCAAGGTCTCTTGAGAGTCGCTGAGAGCAACTTCAAGGACAAGTCTATTGCACCTACTCCCAATCCGCTCGCTGCTCCTGTCTTGGCTATTGGTCAAGGAAAGGGAAAGAAGAGGAAAGCTTCATCGAAGAACTATCGCAAGGCGAAAGCCCGAGATGGTGCCTCTTCTAGTGGGACCAAAGTTGATCCCGCTAAGCCCTGTCCTAACCCGAAGGAGGCAGAGTGCCACCACTGCCACAAGATAGGACATTGGAAGAGAAGCTGCCCAGAGTACCTGCAAGCAATCAAAGAAGGAAAGATTAAGCCATCTTTCGCAGGTATATACACAATTAAATCTAACGATTCTAATCATGCTATTTCTTGGGTCCTTGATACCGGTTGTGGTTACCACATTTGTTCTAATGTGCAGGGACTAAGAAGAAGTAGGGATGTGGAGCAAGGAAGGATCAATCTAATCATGGGGAACAGAAGATCGTCGCTGTAACCAAGATTGGAGTGTATTCTTTAGTGCTTAGGAATAGTTTGGTTTTAGATTTGAACAATTGTTGCTATTCGCCAGAAATGGCAAGAAACATCATTTCATTTCATGGATTATATACACAAGGATTTAGATTTTCTTTTAATAATGAGAATGGTTCTATTTTGGCTTATCTAAATGGTGTCTTTTACTTTGAAGCTATACCATGTAATGGAATATATGAAACTGTTATGATTGTTGATAACTTAGGAAATGATGTTTTGAATATTGATTCTTCCACTAGTATGGATAAAGCATCCTTGTGGCATTGTCGTCTTGGACATGTCAACAAGAAACGCATAGCCCAACTCCAAAAGGATGGAGTGTTGGAGTCATTCGACCTTAGGGAAGATGACACATGCGAATCTTGTTTACTTGGAAAGATGACTAAATCACCCTTCACAAGTACATGTGAAAGAGGTGAAGGTCTATTGAACCTAATACATACCGATGTATGTGGATCATTTAGATCAACCACGAAGGATGGGAACCGCTTCTATGTGACTTTTACCAACGACTATAATAGATATGGGTATATCTACTTAATCAAGCAAAAGTCAGAAACCTTTGAAAAGTTCAAAGAGTTCAAGAATGAAGTGGAGAATCAATTGGGCAGGAAAATCAAGATGCTTCGATCCGATCGAGGAGGAGAGTACCTAAGTCTTGAGTTACATGATTATCTCAAGGAGTGTGGAATAGTTTCGCAATTGACGCCTCCTAGGACACCACAGTTGAATGGTGTGGCAGAAAGGCGTAATCGAACCTTATTGGATATGGTTCGCTCTATGATGAGTCGTGCTTCACTACCTATCTCTTTTTGGGGGTATGCCTTAGAGACTGCCGCCCATATCCTTAACCGAGTCCCTACCAAGAAGGTTGCTAAAACACCTCACGAGATGTGGACAAGGAAAGCTCCCTCGTTGGCACATATCAAGGTTTGGGGTTGCGAGGCTTTCGTAAGACGACATACTCACGACAAGCTTGAACCTCGAAGTGAGAGATGTATGTTCATCGGCTACCCGCAGACATCCTTTGGATATCTCTTCTATAGACCGAAGGACAATGTGGTCTTCGTCGCGAGGAGAGGAGTTTTCCGAGAGCGAGAACTCATAAGCCAAGGAGACAGTGGGAGGCAAATCGAGCTTGAAGAGATTCAAGAGTCGATAGATGAAGGAACCTCTACCGCTGGCACTCAACCCAAGGAGGAAACTCCGATTAAACCGATTGACGAATCCTTACCTCTTAGATGTTCCGATAGAGTTAGAGTTCTACCCCAGTTTTATGGTCTTCATATTACTACCGAAGGGGACACGTATATTAGTGATGGTACACTAATAAATCTTGATGAACCTAATAGCTATAAGGAAGCCATGGCAGGCCCGGAGTCTACGAAATGGAAAGAGGCAATGGATAGCGAGATCAAATCCATGTATGATAACCAAGTTTGGAATTTGGTTGATTATGTGCCCGGACGTAAGACCGTTGGGTGCAAATGGATCTTCAAGAAGAAGACCGACGTGGATGGAAACGTGCACACATATAAAGCGCGATTGGTTGCGCAGGGCTTTACTCAAACTCCTAGAGTTGACTATGATGAGACCTTCTCACCAGTTGCGAAGATTAAATCTATTAGAGTGATGCTAGCTATTGCCGCATTTCATGATTATGAGATTTGGCAAATGGATGTCAAGACCGCTTTCCTTAACGGGAAGTTGGCTGAGGATGTTTACATGGCTCAGCCCGAGGGGTTTGTGGATCCGAAGCATCCGAATAGAGTGTGTAAGCTTGAGAAGTCCATTTATGGACTTAAGCAAGCATCTCGCAGATGGAATCTTTGCTTTGATGAGAAAGTCAAAGAGTTTGGATTTGTACGAAGCGAAGACGAATCTTGTGTATATGTCAAAGCCAGTGGGAGTATAGTAAGCTTTCTCGTTCTATATGTCGATGACATATTACTTATAGGAAACGACATCCCGACTCTGCAGGAAGTTAAGTCCTGGCTCGGGAAGTGCTTCGCTATGAAGGACCTCGGAGAAGCTTCTTACATTTTGGGAATAAGGATAGTGAGAGAAAGAAGTAAGAGACTAATTGGACTTAGTCAGAACACTTACTTAGAGAAGGTACTAAAACGTTTTAGTATGGAAAACTCAAAGAAGGGAGAATTACCAATACAAAGTAATGCCAAGTTGAGTAAGACTCAAAGCCCGAGTACCGAAGCTGAGATAGCAGAAATGAGCCGAGTACCATACGCTTCCGCAGTTGGCTCAATCATGTACGCTATGACTTGTACTCGCCCTGATGTAGCCTTCACTTTGAGCATGATTAGCAGATATCAAGGGAATCCTGGCAAAGCACATTGGATTGCGGTGAAGAATATCCTTAAGTACCTCCGGAGGACGAAGGAATGGTTATTAGTCCTCGGAGGGAGTGATGACTTGAAGGTGCGAGGGTATAGTGACGCCAGTTTTTAGACCGACAGGGACAATTACCGTTCGCAGTCGGGCTGGGTCTTTACCCTAAATGGAGGAGCAATGACATGGAAGAGTTCCAAGCAGGAAACCGTAGCTGATTCAACGTGCGAAACAGAGTACGTTGCAGCGAGCGAAGCGTCGAAGGAGGCGATATGGCTAAAGAACTTCATCGGTGATCTTGGAGTCGTACCTGCCATAAAGGAGCCAATGGAGATTTTCTGTGATAACGAAGGTGCGGTTGCCTTAACCAAGGAACCGAGGGATCATGGTAGATCAAGACATATCGACAGAAAATATCACTTCATCAGACATCGTGTAGAAGAAGGACAACTCGTAGTGAAGAGGATATCATCAGAAGATAACCCAGCAGATCCGCTTACGAAGGGACTGAGTAGGGTTAAGCACTTACAGCATGCTAGGAGTATTGGGCTGAAGGATGATATTAGCATAGATTAGATAGTATTAGAAACGTGTAATAGATAAATGTAATTAACATTTGATGATTACATAAAGGAGTTTTATTTATGAGTAATGTTACTGTCTTATGTTAATTGTTTAACTATTGTTTCACTTTGCATGTTTTGACTTCCAGAATAATTGAAATTATTAAGAATAATAGAATTGTTCAAATTGTCCACAATCATTCATATGTTGGAAGTAGATATGAATGAAGATTGTCATGAATTGGTGTGTAGATTGTCTAAATGGTGTTAGACATAGCAAAGGGTTGCTGCAACGTTCATGAGTGCTTATGAACTAGTTTTGAGCATTGGAACAAACCCGCGCTTGCTGGAATCACCTTATGGAATAAGATATAAAAGGGTGATCGCATGATGATAATAGCATATAGTCTTAAAACCTAGATATATGGTTTGTTATTTGTTAATTGGTTGTACATTGATAATGCGAAAACGCATCAGTAACTCGGTGTTATAAAACGCATTGTTGTGTATAGTTGGTTAATGAATAAGTAAATGCATATAAGTCGAAGTTTATCTGTAACTTTTATCTAAGAAGGTAAAAGCGATATCTCGGCCGCTTGATGATTTGATTTGACTTATGTGCCGGGCCCGGTCAGAACTGAATTGATGTGTTCGATCAAGTTCTATATCAAATAAATCGGAGATCGAGAAACCTAAATGCTTGACTAACCATACCATAGGATTGTCAGCATGATATCTAACAGAGGACTGTACGATCCCTTATCTAAAGGACAAGATTGATTAGATCAGAGTTTGACAGCATCATTGAGAGCTACGATTGCAAACCGAATTGTACTTGTATAGTTACTAGACTTATCCAAGTGGGAGACTGTTGGAATAGTGTCTAAGGCTGTAACTATATCCGGTTGTGCATGGTCCTTTTGGGTTGCCTTCACCATAGCAACTTGATAGGATGATTTAATAAGAGAGAGTAAATATTATTAATATATTATGAGAATAATATAATGAATAATATATTGTTATTTGATTAATATAAGTCATAAAATTAATTAGTATTAATTTGGTGACTTTAAGAGATTAATTAAATAAAGGGGTATAAACTGTCAATTGTTTGATAGTTAAACTTTAGACTGTAAATCCATTTGGATATGCTATGGACGGATTCTAGAGGCTTTAGGATAGCTAAAATCGTCCATTAGAGTTATCTAGGAATGGATTTGGATAGCCTTAAGAGAAGATTATCTGATAAGGACTTATCTGTAATCCTTAAGGAGTCTACAAGTATAAATAGACCTCATGGCATAGGGAATTCGTGACTTAACCTAAAGTAAGGATCCTCTGGTCGAATTCCTCCCATCTCCTCTCTCCTAAATCATCCTCCTTGCTATTGGTGTTTGTAAGCCATCAGAGGAGTGACATTTGTGACTCTAGAAGCTCCAAGACAACAAGGTCAACAAGGAATTCAAAGGTATGATTCTAGATCTGTTTCAATGTTGTTATTTAGCCTAATTAGTAATTAGAAGTCTTGGATTCAAAGCATGTTTATTAGAAAGCCTAGATCCAAGCATTAGGGTTTTGCATGCGCACATAGGAAAGTTCTTATGGCTAAAACCCATCAGCCTGCACCGCCTCGGTACGCTAGGCATACGGGGTTACACGTGGTGTACTCATGCATCACTACTTACCGCATCCTCGGACGAAGCATTTAATGGGAAGGCATAGAGGCATAGGGGTGACGTGGACGATCCGAGGCCTAGTACCCGAGTACGTTGGGCGTACGTGGGTACGCTAGGCGTAACGGACTCTTCCTCATACGAATTCCGTTTTCGACGTTCTTTATATCCACGCGTAGGTGAGACTACGCTCTACAGCTTTCGTTTAGACTCCGTCCGCTAACTTTGAAATTATCTTTATTATTTATTTTTAAAAGCCCGGGACAGGAAAAGTCCGTTAAAAATCCATAACTTCTTCATTCGATGTCCGTTTTCATCAAACTTTTTACCGTTGTAATACAATTAATGATATCTACGACTCTTGTTTAGATACCTAAGGCTAAAAAGTATCTTAATGAAATTTCTCGTTTTATGCTCAACAGTGTTTTACCGGTATTGTTACGAATCTTTGATTGGTCATAACTCCTTCGTTATAACATGGATTTTAGTGTTCTTTATATTTTTGGAAACCTTATCACGATATCTACCACATAGTGTACCCAAACAAAGCTTTTTGAACATTTCATGTTCGATGATATTCTTATTTCTTTACAAAGAGGTTACAAGACTCGACTTTTAGTCATCACATTGTCCTGAAATAACAGGTTGTTACATGTTTAGATTAGTTTACCTTTTCTTTATGTGTTCATCAGTTATGATTATGGGCTAAAAGCCCTTGCTTTTGTTTAGATTAGATGAACTCTTGAATATTATGTATTGATATCTTGTTTGTCGGATTAATGAAGTTGGTTTTTGCTTTAATTATTGTTTAATAAGTCTAAACCTAACTTGTTAAAGTTCTATCTTTATTGCCTAGTCTCAAGTTTTATGGAGTTAAACTGCAGTTAGTTGCATGAACTTGATTAACCTAGTTGTTTATGACCAATAAATTGATATAGCTAGAGACTGACCATATCCTAGTGTAGCTGATAAGTTATTTGTTTAATTGTGTTAGAGAGTAGTATTTGATCATAATATTTTCTCGATTACTAGACTTGGCCGAAGAATAGTAGTCTGTGGATTCTATCATTCAGATTCCAAATTACCTTTAAAATCATTAGTGTCCTTAACTTGAATGATCATTTCTGTTAAAGTTATTTATTTAACTAATGCTAGTTTGTCTGATCATGACGACTAGTAAGTTTTATTTGGTAACTAACAAAATTAATCCATTGTCTTGAAATTAACCATAGGAAGAAGAAGGGATTCAAAGCTAAACGAGAGTATCTTTAATTCTTGGTTTTAAATCGTCTTTTTAGTCATTGATTAGCTATTTTAGTTTAAGTTTTTTTGAACTTGTTTAATCAGATAAGACCCCCACTTTTATTTGTTTTTCTTAGTTTAGCTTTTAGTAATTATTTTATTAATTAAATTTCATTCCCTATGATCGACACCCGACTTACAAAAGCTATTCTATAACTTGACTAGGTACACCGCCTATAACTACATAATTTAGCTAAGTAGTTAGGTTTATAAATTTAAAGCTTGATATGCAAATCAAGTTTTTGGCATAGCTGTTGAGGATCGAACCCAGGTCACCCGCGTGACAGGCGGGAATACTTACCACGGTACTACAATGACTTATTTGATTATTAGTTTAATTTGTTTTAGTTATTCGATCCTTTTTGTGGGGTAACAACCACAAAAAGTTACTTTTGTTGCGTTTGTTTATTAGGTTTTTTTCTAAGACACAACCATGTCGTGATTATCTTCACTACACTATGGTCTCGCTTCATTTGGTTTGTAATTTATTTGTTTTTTGTCCCTTTTGGGTGTGTTTTTATAGTTTTATCTTAGTCGAGAAAAATGAGGGACATCACAACCATGTCAATGAAAGAATACAAGTGACATATAAGGAACAACAATAGACATGGTCTTCATCCACAAAAAATCTCAACCACGACAAAGTTTGAATTAACAGGGCACATTCTCAATATGTTAAGGGAACTACCTTTTATGGGAAGGACCATAAGGATGATTATGAGCATATAGAAGAGGTGGTAGAGGTTTCACATTATTTTAATGCACAAAACGTGAGTAAAGATGCGGTGATGCTTCGAATTTTGTTGGTTATATTGAAGGGTCAAGCTAAGGAATGGTTAAATCACTTCCCTTTGGAGCCATAACGAAATGGGTTTATTTTACGACCGAATTCATTAACCAGATTACCCCTCCTTTAAAATTGGCGAAGCTAAAGAAAAATATCCAGAATTTTCAATAGTTAGAGGGGAAGTCATTATATGAAGCTTGGGAATGTTAGAGTCAACAACAAATATGGATCCAAAAAAAAATTTCAATATTTTATGTGCAACAAGAAATTTCAATATTTCAATGTGCAACAAGAAAATTCAATATTTTATGATAGAGTGAACAACAAATATGGATCCAAAAAAAATCTTTGATTGAAGAATTCGATAAACATTCAAAAGAGTATCACAACTCAACGAAGGATGTCACCAAAAGAAAATAAATTAAAGATGGAGGTTAAGATGCTATCAGTATAGCTATTGCAAAGCTCGATGCAATGGAAGGAAAGATCACAAAAATGGGAGGATCAATTCAAGATAGATTTGAAGCTTGTGGAGGACCCCATTCTACTAAGGATTGTGAGTTGGAGTACAAGAGAGATCATGATGCAAAATACATTCAAGAACTTAAGCATGATCTCTACCAAAATAAACAAGTTCAGATCATGATGCAAAATACATTCAAGAACTTAAGCATGATCTCTACCAAAATAAACAAGTTCAATCTGAGGAAATATCTGCTCTTGAGTAAATTTTATTTAGATTCATGGAAGCTAGCGAAAAACGACATGATTCTACATACGCCAATACTTAGAGCACTAAAAGAATCTATTTTAAGTATTTGTACGCAAGTAGGGAAATTAAAAAGGCTTGTACAAGAAAAGCTATCGCATCACCTTCACGAAAAATTGAGTCAATCCAAAATGATCAAGTCATGGTGGTTTATATAGAAGAAGAAGATGAGTTGGTGTGTATGGAGGACCTTGAAGAGCAGTCCAATCAATCACCCAAAATAAAAATGAAAGAGGAAGAAATGTGTCATGATTCTGACCAGTCACCATGACATTGAGTCAATAGTGCCATGTCCTGGCCGATAAAAAATGATTATCATGTTTCTATCATTAAGTTGTATCGACCACCTCTCTTTTTCCCATCTCATGCTAATGCAAATCTTGTGAAACAATAAAACATGAAGTTCCTTAACTATGGTGAATTTGATAGAGTGAAGGAAGAATTATGGGAGCATGAGGAGCTTTTACCCAAAGAGCAATTGGAAAAAGAAGTGAATTATTCGAAACCACCAGTTTCAACGCCTGTGATTATTTAGGTGTTAGCTTTTACAAAACCACTAGATCAAGTCACAAAGAAAGTTGAAGAGAAAGAAGATTAGAATGATGAGTCCAATTTTGAAAAGAAAAACCCAAAAAGAGATAAGAATATAGTTAAAGACATAGGAATGAAGAAAGAACCCAAGCGAAAGCATAAAGAAGATTTCAACCCAACAACGAAAGAAAGACCTTTAATAGACGGGTTGCCTACAAATGAACAAGTCAACATGATGGAAAATAGGGAGGTTACACTTCCACCTGACATAACGTAGAGTGGGAAGGAGTCCGGCTCACAACTCGTTTAAAAAGAAGCGCTTCTTAGGAGGCAACCTAATGTTTTTAGAAGTTTATATTCTCTTTGCTTTTTGATTTAGTTTAGTTTTAGTTTTTATTTTAGCTTAACCGATTGATCATGTGTTTCTCTAGTCTTTTGATCTTATTCTGTAGTATTGAATGAAGTAAAATAGTAAAGGAGCTTAATTGGAAATAGTCGGGAGATTTTAGAAGACTAGAACCTAGAAGCCACATTTTTTTTATATATGTGGGGTACCTAACGTAAATATTTTTTTTTAAAAAGCACTACGTGAAGACACCATAATGTGGTTACCATTACAATACCATGGCAATTAAGATTGTCGCGATCAAATGAGTTCAGATTAATCAGCAAAATGCGGCGTCGCTTTCCTACGTCGTGGTTGGGGTTCAGTGAAATATTTTGACATTTTTCACACCATACTTTTTGAAGATGTAACTCTGTGGTTCACATTTTTCCAGCATATTTACGAGTAGCTGAATGGGTCTAGTTTCCAGTTACATTTTCAAGATGTCCAATCTTTCCCACCAACAATCAGAATTTGATCTCACCACTACTACCCCAAGGGATTCTATTCTAATTTCTCCTTTTCATTTGATGCATTTAATTACTTAAGCATGCAATGGGGGCATTGAATCAATTAAATGTGGGGTAAGGGGTTAAATTTAGGAATAAAAACTCATTGAAAAAAATGAAAAATGACTAGGATTTAAAAAATTATTAGAAAGATTTGAAATAATAATATAAAATTAAATATGGTGATAATAAAAAAATAATTTCTAGTATTGTGTAGTATGATATAATGTGAGCTCAAACGTTACTTGAGCCAATATATGTTATAGTGTCCTTGTGGCTTCCCATTCTTAGTGAAAGGTCATGAGATATAAAAGGTAATTTGGTAGTTTATACGATGTAATAAGTTTTGCAACCTGTACCTGAAATCTATTTAAGAGAGCTTATGTTATCATTGCACTTAGATTAATGCATATAACCAATAAATGTTGAAGTTAAGCTCCCTTGCTTAATCATGTAGGATTTGAGCAAAAAAAATTGATATATATATATATATATATATATATATATATATATATATATATATATATATATCTAAAGAGAGGAAATTGTAAAGGTTGAAAATTTTTTGGAGCTATCTAAGGAAAAGGTCAAAAAATCTGAAGAATTAAAAATTGAAGATACAAAAATCAAACAAAAATGTGTTAAATTCGAAGAAATCAAAGAGTAATTATCAAAGAAGTGATGAATTCAAAGAGATCCATTGTGGTATCAAAGTTGTAATTCTTTATAGATCATATGTATGCTTGGTATGCTTAACCAAAAATACCTTGAGGTTAAGATCAATTTCTAAGGATGGATTCGGAGGGTTGAAAAAGTAAGTGTCATATAAACTAAACGTTTCATGTTCATAAGGATTGTGAGTATTTAGGATTAGGAGGTCTTTAGGTAATGCAGACACAAATACATGCATTACGGTCTTGGGATAATGGTTGGGTTTAAAATGAATTTTTTATGTGATATTGGTAAGTTAAAAAATAAGTTTCCTTGGGGGCAATCAAATGTTAAGTGTGGGGTATTTTGATATGTGCATATATCTAAATGTATATTTTACATAATATCTTAATATTTTTAGCTATATTATGCTTATTATAAAACAAAAGGTACTTATTATGTTTAATATTTGTTACGCAACATAAAAGATATGCTTGACCCCTTGTTAGTTTATTCAACATATCTCATGACTCGTAACTCCATTTGTGAAGATTCAAATAGTTATGAAAATTAGACACAATTTCGGATGACTTTCATGTTTTGAGAAAACATTGATTCTTAATAACAACGTTGTGGTCAAACCACCATGATGTGGTAAATCAAAACTTTGTGATTCCTGTGATAACCGTCAAAAATCGAGTCGGTTCTAGATTTGACTAAACTTAGTTGCATGTATAGGCACGAAACATACTATACTAATTAACTATAAGCTAAGTTATAACCTACTAGAAACTTGGAAACAAGTAGAATCGAAGGATAGTGTACCTTGATTTCACATTGATATGTGAATTCTACAACTACTTAACTGCAATGACTACCGATATTTGGTTCACTCTTTGACTCAAACACCTTTTCACGAATCATATACACACATCATTCGCTTGACCTATAAGTAGAAATTAGGTCAAAGTCTCATAAAAACTTAAGTCAAAGTTGAAGACTAGGACTAGTACGCTTGATTCCTCAATTTCGCTTGAATCTCGGAATCAGTACATAGAATGCCAACAAACCGGTAAAAATAAATTACAAATTTTATTTATAACTTGAATAAGAGTTATGAAACTCTAAAATAGTTTGAAGTCTCAAAATTTAATTAATCTTGATATCTAAAGACTTACAAACTCCTCAAGATCGTAAAAAGCCATAAAAACTCAAATTTATAAATTTTATCACCCAAAATTCCATAAATTTGTTATGAACCACATAATATCAATTTAATATAACTAAACTCATTAAAATTCAATCAAGGAAAATAAAAATTATGTCATTGACATTTACCCTTAATTTATAAGACAAAATACAAATGAACCTTGCAAAAACTAAAGATGATTTTTATAAAAACTAAAGATGATTTTTATAAAATTGATTAGGAGGCCATATTTATTCAAAGTAAAGCTTTAAAAGCCTCCTAAAACCCTCTCTAATCCCTCTTAAATTTGGCCACCACCTCCCAAGAAAGCACTTCCTAAAACACTAAATCAAGTTATTCACTCCCATACTCTTCTCTCCTGTCTCTCATTTCTCTCTCTCACTCTCACACACATTTTCTCTCTTTCTCCCCCTAAGAACCAAGAAACTCAAGATACTCAAAGCTTCATCATCTAGTGGTGTTTGTTAAGGTTTAACACGATTTTCCTTCATCTTCCTTCAAGTTTTGCATGTTTTCTTGCACTTTCTCCTTCTTCTACTTCTTCATTTTCTTCAAAATTGTTTTATTTTTGTTAAAATGGTTTTTAGAACATCACGGATGTGTTTTAACACCATGAATGTATGTTAAGCAAGGTTGCATGTTCATAATCTTAGTGCAACAATCGATTTTAAGGATCGAAACATCAAACTCATTTTTAAGAGTTCTTGAGAAATAAGATTTTTGTATTTTAATGCATGTATGTAAATTATGATTTTTAAATATATTTGATCTCTGGAAACATGACCATAACATGCATGGATCATGATATCTTTAAAATATTTCAAAATATTTACTTAAAGAAATGATGAAAACTCACTTTTCTAACTAATCATCATGCATGCAATCTGCCAGATTTCTTTACCCGACTTTAAACTGCAATATCTCAATCATTTCATAACCAAAATTCAACATTAATATTCGGAAATATAATATCTTGAGTGGGCTTTCAAATCCATCTAACCTCACTGGAAAATTCCAAAATTTTGATTTTTAGCAACTTTTACAAAACTGTTGCTCAATCAGCACCTTTTTGTGAATACTAGTTTTGTATTGCATGTTCAAAGGTCTTATTCCTCACTAAAAATCTAGGAAAAATTAATTTGAGCACTTAACATCATTTATTAAGAGGTTCAAAAAGATCTTGATTCAATAGTCTTTGGAACATGTTTTTCGACATCAAAAATAAGAAAACGATTTTGAATTGATATTCAATTGTAAGAAGATGCATTCTGGAAATTTTCAGCTCAATATATATTTTCTTTATTTTTACATGAAAATAATAAGAAAATAGAGTGGTAAAGCATATAAAATACTTACACATGTAAATAAATTCTAGAAATTTATTTGAATTATTCTTGTAGTTAATAAACATCTTTGATGAAGTTTCATCAATATTTGTTACTTTAGTATGGTTTTGAATTTTCTTTTTATTTATCTCCAATAAATCATAAAACCACTTTAGGGAATGTGAAAATATTATCAATTATTTTTCACAGCTTCTACCTTATGTTTATGACTCAGACAAATATGTTGGGAATTTTTAAAATTTATATCTATTTTTCCATAATTTTGGTATTTATAATGGACTAAAAACATGACAAATAGTTTTCCTCATCCAAAATTCATGAAAATTTACCAGCGCACCTTTTAATATATTAGGATGCTACATAAAATTTTTGATGATTTTTCTCTTCTTTATGTTATTTTTCTTCTATTTTCCCAAGATTTAATACACTTAAATCCATAAAAATCATGAAATTGGGCTAAACAGTTTAGAAATCCATTTTTATAGTTTTCCCAGGTTAATAATGTTTTTGATAACGGTATTACAAAAAGTTTGGGCAATTTTGGAAAAACTTTTCTATTTATTTCAGTTTTTATTAGAATAAAGGCACACAAATCATAAAACTGGGTTAAACAGTTTAGAAATCCATTTTTATATTTTTCCCAGCTTAAGTATATCGAATGACAGTACCATAAAAAGTTTGGAAATTTTTATCATTTGGATGCTATTTTTTACAAATTTATATGGTTATAAAGGCATAAAATTTTGGAAAAATAGTTAACCATATCAAAAATTCAAAGGAAAATTTATCGAAGACCTCTACTGTATTTAGAATGAAATGCAAATTTTGACAATTTTTGGAAACTTTTTGATAACATTTTGGCTTTTTAAGAGCTTAAAACACATTTAAATGTGTTGAAATACCCTCAGTTAATATTACAAAAATCTGGTAATTAATATCTAAAATTATCTTAATCACATGAGTAATAAAATTTCATCATTTCAGTAAAATGTTTGAAACTTATTAATATTAAATTTTGACACAATATTAGCTTAATTCTATTTTAGTAGTAAGTATATTAGCATTAGATTTCAACTAGAGACTCACTAGCGTATACCATTATTGTAGGATTCGGTAGTGATACGAGTGGAACTTAGATCAAGGCATCATTTGCATCATCTCAATGCATTGTGAGTATTCACGACTCCTCTACTTTCGGTTTTTATGTTTTGGGGTGGAAAAGCATGTCCTAAACTATTTATGTTCGTTGTATATAATTTGACTTGTATCAAACTTGGTTGCTATATGTTGCTATGTATGTGTATGCTATTGTTAATTCATGAGACTTTATCGCGTTTAAGTCCCTGGAATCAGTTCACACAACTCATTAACTTATTTGAGCCTATGGTTATTATGGATAGCGCTATTAGGAGGTAGACAACTCCTCACCCACACAATTCGCTTGAGTGCATTTTACCAAATTTCCCTATGTTAGCGATAAACATAGAAGAGGGCACCCTTGGTCATTAGGATTGGGTTGTGAACTCATGGTGTAATCATTATGCACATACAAACCTTGTATTTCGTTTTAGCAACAAATTTTATTTCCCATGAGAACAAACGTTGCATCTCATTTGGGTAACATACATCATTTCTCATGATGACAACAAACTTTGTTTACGCAATCTTATTTACTCATATTTACAATATATTTCTATTTATAGACACTTTATTTCCCATGAGAATATGAACGTTACATCTTATTTAGGCAACATACTTCATTTCTCATGATGAAAACAAACTTTGTTTATGCAAACTTATTATTCCTTTTTGGAATATATTTTCATTTATGGAAACTCTTATCAGACGTTTGAGTTCAATTCATGAAACTAATATTATTTTTAAATCTGTGAGTACTCACCAACTATTTTTATAGTTGATGCTCGTTTTACAAGCTTTTTCAGGAATCATCTAGTAAGAGGCACGTAGAGACACATTACTTTTAGGAGCATGCACATGTGTTGCATTTCAATTCACATTGTAATTTTTTTAAAATTTGTTCAAACCCATTATAAATTTGTGATGCCTTTAATACTACGTTTGGTGTTGTCTTTATCTTTTGCTATGAAACCCTTTGTACTGCCACGGACTGTATTTCCGCTTTAGCGGGGTGAGACAAATCCTGACACTGACTTAGAGAATACGAGACAAACTCGAGGACCACGACGTAATGTTATTACCATGACGTAGTGGCTAGATTTTGGTAACTATATATATGATGAATATTAGATCGATTCTAGCGGAGAGAGGTTTTAGGGGTGCGAATATTAACGAAAAAATACCCTTCCAAGAACCCTTTGAAGCTAGAAAGTTTATTGGAGCAAGGATTTACATCTATACATTCGGTTTGCTTAGTTTAATGATGTTCAGATTAGTTTACCTTTTGTTTATGTGTTCATCAGCTATAATTATGGGCTAAAACCCTTGCTTTCGTTTATATTAGATGAACTCTTGAATATTATTTTTTGATTTCTTGTTTGACGGATTGATGAAGTTGGTTTTTGCTTTAAATATTGTTTGATATGTGTAAACCTAGCTTGTTAAAGTTTCTATATATTGCCTTTTCTTAATTATTTTTGGAGTTAAATTGTAGTTAGTTACATGAACTTGATTTACATAGTTGTTTATGACCATTAATTTGCTAAGGCTAGAGTCTGACCATATCCTAGTATAGGTGATTAGTTAGTTGTTTAAGTGTGTTAGAGAGTAGTATTTGATCATAATATTTTATCGATTACTATACTTGAGTAATGAATAGTAGTATATAGATTCTATCATTCAGAGTCCAAATTACCTTTAAAATCAATTTAGTGTCCTTAACTTGCATGATCATTGGTTTGAAGTTGTTAAATTGACTTATGCTAGTTAGTCTGACCATGATGATGTGACATCCCTAATTTCACGGTCAGAAAAGACCGGTTTTGTTTATACTTTATTTCAAAATCAGCGTAACCTTTTAATAAAAGAATGCAGAATTTGTCCCAAAACAATAATATGATAAAGTTTTATCAAAAGCATTTCCTTATAAATGTATTTCATTAAAAGACTTGGGATGTCATGTTCGATATAGTACATAAGTATAAACAGTACATTATAAGCCTTACAACAGTTATTTAGAACTAATGGCCTATAATCCAAAAGTCCCTCATCATCATCATAATTATGCTCTGAGTCCACTACCTGTAAAACAGAAAGCTGAGGGGGTCAGGCTTGGGAGCCTGGTGAACATATAGGGTTTTCAACCCACAAATAATAATAAATTTATCTATTTCATCGATCAACAATAAATTTATTAATTTAATCAACCAACAATAACCCTAATTACCTATTCTCGTTATTCTCACTTTACGTCCCTAACACCTATACAAGGGACCTAGTCTAAGGATTTTATCATCGGGATGGACATTACTGCTAAGGGGGTTCCTCAACAATAAATGTCCTAAAGGCAACCATGAGGGGGATGGAGTACACCGGTGAACACATCGTTCACAACACCTACAGGTTGCGAGCCTGCTAGCATTCCACTGGACTATCTAGAAGAGTATGTGGTCGTCATCCATACTCCCTAGATGACTGGAACAACAACAACATCGAGGCCTCTCATCATTTTAACACATATCAACTATTTTGTCTACCCATGTTCTACCCAACATATTTGTAGATAAAATACATATACAGTTTATAACTTGTATAAAACACATATCAACTATTTTGTCTACCCATGTTCTACCCAACATATTTGTAGATAAAATACATATACAGTTTATAACTTGTATAAAACATTGTATTCAACAATCATCTCAAATAAACAATCAATATAATTACACATAACACGTATTTTAAAGAAAATACTTCATATCTATGTGTAAGATGAAAGTGACTATACACTCACCTGATTTGATGATAATCGGGCAGCAATTCGTTCCTTAAAATGATCGTTTCTGATAAAACCGGGAGTTTTATTGAGAAACCGGGCTCTGCGAGAGTTGGAGCTTCAAAACCGAAAAGATAAAATTTTCCGGGTTTTCGGGTACTTCGGGACGTATTCCGGGCTTTAAAAATGATACCGGGGCTTCGGGGGAAGTCAAAATAGTCAAAATATAAGTTTAGGGGTGTAAAATGACAACTTTTAAAAAGTAGTCGAGAGATCTCGCAGCCCCCCTATTTATAGGGTGCGAGGCCGAGGTCTCCATGGCTGAGAAGCTTCCACGCAGCTGCTTGCGAAGCTCAGTGACGAAGGGAGGCGTGGCTGCGAGGGGAGGAGGCGCGTGGCATCAGCGAGGCGAGACACGGAGGCGGCTACGAAGGTCGGACGTGTCCCTACGAGGTTCGGACACGAGGCGGCCACGAGGCGGCTTCTGATTGGCCGAGGCTTCGGTCCGAGGGAGTTGCGACACGCATCTGGTCCGGATTCGGCCACGTCCTCGGTGACGCAGCAGCTTCGTGCGAGGTGACGTGTCGGTTACTGTTCATGCGAAAATTTTCGAATTTTGAGCCCCGAACTTCTAAAATCCATAACTTTCGCATACGAGCTCCGTTTTTGACGTTCTTTTTATGCACGCGTAGCTAAAATCATGCTCTACAACTTTCGTTTAGACTTCGTCGTCTAATTTTGAATTTAATTTTAATATTATTATTTTTAACAGACCGGGACAGGAAAATCCGTTAAAAATTCATAACTTCTTCATCCGACGTCCGTTTTCGTCAGTCTTTTTACCGTTGTACTACTATTGACGAGACCTTCGATTCTCGTTTAGGTTGTGTCGGCTAAATTTCGCTCGATCTTAAATTCGAGTATTTAGCTGTCTACTGCTAAGCTAAAACATAGAAAAATCATAACTTCCTCATACGAAGTCAGATTTGGGCGTTCTTTTTATCGAACTTCTCGGTTTAATGAATACTATGACTTTAGTTTAGATTGTTAAGGCTAAAAAGCACTTTATCGTAATATTTACTTTTTACGCTTCCCGGTGTCGTGCCGGTTTTGTCGCGAAACTTCGACAGGTCATAACTTCTTCGTTATAACTCGGATCTCGACGTTCTTTATATCTCCAGAATCCTTGTTTCGGCCACTACAACTTTCTTAAAAGATATTGGCCTTTTATAATATTTATTTTAAATGCTTATTTTTATTATTAATTAATTAAATGACAATAATTATGCAAATAAGCATATAATTCACATAATATTCACATAATTCCTCTTTATTACTTCAAAATGGGTTACAAAGGTTGACCTAGACTATTACAACTTTATTAATGCTTTTAGCCCAGAAACACGGGCGTTACAATTCTCTCCCCCTTAGGATGATTCCGTCCTCAGAATCACACATCAGCAAACAAATACGGGTAGCGACTCATCATGTCACTCTCCGTTTCCCAGGTGAGATTTGGCCCATTCGTATGTTTCCATTGCACAAGCACTAAATCGACCATCTTACGTTGCAACTTTTTAGACTTACGGTCAACGATTGCCTCTATTTCTTCAATTAACCTCTTGCTTTCATCCAATCTTAACTCAGATATTGGAATTATGTCGGGAATATCTCCTTTGAACTTCCTTAAATAACACACATGGAAAGTGTTATGAATACCATCTAGTTCTTCTGGTAGTTCTAGCTTGTAAGCTTGATTCCCAATCCTCTGAAGAACTTTGAATGGTCCAATAAACCTTGGACTCAACTTTCCCCTTTTACCAAATCTTATAAGTCCCTTCCACGGTGAGACTTTAAGCAAAACCGGATCACCAACTTCGAATGTTATCAGTTTTCTTTTCTTGTCAGCATAACTCTTTTGACGATCCTGAGCTGCTAACATCCTTTCCCTAATCATTTTCAACTTTTCAGCAGTTTGATGGACTATCTCAGGTCCCATAAACTGCTTTTCTCCAGCTTCAAGCCAACAAGACGGCGTACGACACTTCTATCCATACAAAGCGTGATAAGGTGCCATCTTTATGCTCGAGTGGAAACTATTGTTGTAGGAAAATTCTACTAAAGGTAAATGTTCATCCTAGTTACCTTGGAATTCTAGGGTACATGCTCTCAGCATATCTTTAAGTGTTTGTATTGTTCTTTCGCTCTGACCATCAGTTTGTGGATGGTAAGCTGTACTTAAACACAACTTGGTACCCATTTCCTCTTGTAGACTTTTCCAAAATTGTGACGTGAAACGACTATCTCGATCTGATACAATAGTTAGAGGAACACCGTGAAGTCTCACAATTTCCTTCACGTAAGCATTCGCAAGCTTATCCATAGACCATTTTTCATTGGCTGCTATGAAGTGTGCACTTTTGTTGAAACGATCCACGACCACCCAAATCATGTTGTGACCGCTCTTTGTTCTAGGTAGTTTAGTCACAAAATCCATGGTGATGTCTTCCCATTTACCCATGGGTACAGGTAAAGGTTCTAACCTCCCATATGGTTTCTGATGTTGTGCCTTAACTCTTGCACATGTCACACATTCGGCCACATACTTAGTAACATCGAGCTTCATCGTTGGCCACCAGTGATAGGGTTTTAAATCCCTATACATTTTTGTACTTCCGGGATGAATCGAGTACATGGTCTTGTGAGCTTCTTCCATCAGAACATCTCTTACTCCTCCCGTCTTAGGTACCCAAATCCTATCTTGGAATACCTTCAACCCTTGGTTGTTTATACCGAATACTAATGTTTTGCCCAAACGTTCTTCTTTTCGGTCATTCTTCTCTAAAGCTTCTTCCTGAGCTTTCTTTATACTCTCCACAATTGTTGAGACAACCTCAATTCTCAACGCTCTTGGCCTTTTCTTTTCAAGGTTGACTTTCCGACTGAGAGCATCAGCAACAACATTTGCTTTACCAGGGTGATAAAGTTTCTCATAGTCGTAGTCTTTGAGTAATTCCAGCCAGCGTCATTGCCTCATATTAAGTTCCTTCTGATTAAAGAGATACTGGAGACTCTTATGATCAGTGAAAAGTTTGCACTTCGTACCATAGAGGTAATGTCTCCATATTTTTAAAACGAAAACTACCGCTGCCAACTCCAAATCATGAGTAGGGTAGCTCTTTTCATGCTCCTTCAGTTGTCTTGATGCATATGCTATCACTTTATCTCGCTGGGTCAGAACACAACCTAACCCAATTCCAGATGCATCACTATAGACTGCAAAGTCTTCAACTCCTTCGGGTAAAGAAAGAGTTGGTGCTTCACATAATTTCTTCTTCAACTTCTCAAAGGCTTCCTTATGCTTTTCACTCCAAGTATAAGTAGCTCCTTTGTGGGTCAAGGCTGTCAATGGAGCGGCTATCGAAGAAAAGCCTTGGATAAATCTTCGGTAATATCCAGCTAATCCTAAAAAGCTTCGAATCTTCGTAGGACTTTTTGGTTGTTCCCACTTCATTACAGCTTCAATCTTTGCTAGATCAACCATTATTCCTTCTTGGTTAATCACATGACCCAAAAATTGGACTTCTTGAATCCAAAATTCACATTTGGAGAACTTTGCATACAACTTCTCCTTTTTCAGAACTTCTAGCTCTTCACGTAGATTCTTTTAATGTTCCTCTTGGCTTTTCGAGTAGATGAGAATGTCGTCGATGAACACTATCACAGATTTATCGAGGAATGGTTTACAAACCCTATTCATCAAATCCATGAATGCTGCAGGAGCATTGGTTAGCCCAAATGACATAACCAAAAACTCATAGTGTCCATATCTCGTTCTGAATGCAGTCTTTTCGATATCCTGCTCTCTCACCTTTAGTTGATGGTATCCCGACCTAAGGTCGATCTTTGAGAAATAGCTCGAACCCTGTAACTGGTCAAACAGGTCAACGATCCTTGGCAACGGGTACTTGTTCTTTATCGTTGCTTTGTTCAGCTCTCTGTAATCAATACACATTCTCATGCTTCCGTCTTTCTTCTTTACGAATAACACCGGAGCTCCCCAGGGTGATGAACTAGGTCGAATGAAACCGCTGTCCAACAGCTCCTGAAGTTGCGTCATGAGCTCCTTCATCTCCTTTGGTGCTAATCGGTAAGGTGCCTTTGCTATCGGTGTTGTTCCTAGTAACAAGTCTATACGAAACTCCACTTGCCTATCAGGTGGTAATCCGGGAAGATCTTCGATGATTTGATTTGACTTATGTGTCGGGCCCGGTCAGAACTAAATTGATGTGTTCAATTAAGTTCTATGTCGAATAAATCTGAGATCGAGAAACCAATTGCTGGACAATTGGTTCCATAGAATTGTCTGCATGATATCTAAATAGAGGACTGTACGATCTCTTATCTAAAGGACAGGATTGATAAGATCAGAGTTTGACAGCGTCTTTGAGAGCTACGATTGGTAATCGGATTATGCTTGTATACATAGTTACTAGACATATCCAAGTGGGAGACTGTTGGAATAATGTCTAAGGCTACAACTATATTTGGCAAGTATTTGACCCGGTTGTGCATGGTCCTTTTGGGTTGCCTTCACCATAGCAACTTGATAGGATGATTTATAATGAGAGAAGAAATATTATTAATATATTATGAGAATAATATAAGGAATAATAATATTGTTATTTGATTAATATAAGTCATAAATTAATTATGAATTAATTTGGTGACTTAAAGAGATTAATTGAATAAAGGGGCATAAACTATCAATTGTATGATAGGTGTATTTTGAGCAGTGATTCCTTAGGGATAAGGGGTGGATGGATTTAGGGTTTGGAAGAGCCTAGAATTCGTCCAAGGCTTATCAATAAGGAGATTGGATTGCTTAGGGCCTAAGTTATCCAATTAGGGTTTTAAGGGTGAAACCCTAGGAGGCTCACTAGTATAAATACACCCATAGGGTTGCGGAAATCGGCACCCTTGGTATTGGAGAAACCCTGACCGACTTTTCTCACCTTCCTCTCTCTCTCAAATCATCCTCTTGCTAAGTTGGTGTTTGTAAGCCATTAGAGGAGTGACATTTGTGACTCTAAGCTCCAAGGACAAGAAGATTCAAGCAAGTAATTCAAGGTAATCTTTCAGATCTGATTTCTTATGTTATTATACTAGATCTATCAATCAAAGTGTTGGATACATTTCATGTTCAATTAAAGAAACCTAGATCCAAGCATTAGGGTTTGTATGTGCACATAGGAATGTTCTTATGGCTAAAACCCATCATTAAGTCCATTCCATTAAGTCTATAAGCTATATTTAAGCTCCAAAGGTGGTTTGGAATGGTTTTAAGGCTTAAAAGCCCCACTTATATGTGTTCACGGCCCAAGAATGTTCCAGGGCCGTAAAAACATGTTTATGGTCCTAAATCATGATTTGAACACGAAGTTGAAGGTAAAAGATGCTAATCTAAGAGTTACGGTAGATACCTTGATGATTTGGAGCCTTAATTTGATGATTTTGGACTTAAAGTTTGGATTTGAGGAGAGAGGTTAGAGAGAGAGAGAGAGTGAAAAAGCTTCCAATGAGGCTTAATCAACTTTATATATGGTTCGGGTTTGGGACACGGTGGAATTCTACCCGATACCATCGTTAAACGGGGCTTTTGGTTGCACCCGATTAAGTTGTCGTAACCCGGCGGGATCAATTCTAAAAATTTTAAAATTAATAATTTGGGCCGTTTACATGAGTTTCTAGGGAGTTGGGACACTCATGAGATTATAATGAACATATCAATTTAAATAACTTAGCCCAAAAATCAAAATCGGAACGAATTGCTAAAGATGGGTTTTACGGGCGGAATGGGTTACGGCGATGGAACAACTTCGGGTTGTCACAAAAAAATAAAAAACTTTGTTTTCAGGTCATGAAAGAAGTGCTGTCACGACATGATTACTAATAAAATAAAATAAACTAAACTAAACATAAAGTGAACTTTTTTCAGTTTTTACCCCCAAAAAAAGGATCGAATAACCTTAAGCAATTAAACTAAAAACTAAAATAAGTCAGTCTCCGGCAACGACACCAAAAAACTTTGATGTGTACAGATACCTACCACTTTTAGATTTATAACCTAACAAAGCTTAACTAACTAATGGATGTACAACGAAGATATATAGTTCATCAAATCTCAGTTAAACTCATCAATAAATAGAAAAGAAGTTATCATTAATATAAAAGGTTCTTTAAAAAGCAACCATAATAAATAAACAAGTAACAATAATCAAAATCCAATAAAACAACACATAGTATGTAAGATCATCTACTCTAAATGAAAGTTACAGTTTTTAGCCCATAACTATTGAAACGACACAAGTAAGAATGAAAATCACTTTGATAGACATGATAAAAAAACAAAGGAATAAAGTAAATAGAAGTAATGTTTCCTTTAAATCTCCTCAAAATCAAGCTCTAAATCAAAATCTACTCTCCAAAGCCTCCAAGGGATGACTCTGGTCTTCAAAAGTCAACAATACCTTCCATAATCTGCTAGGGTTGAGAGCCAAAACGATGCATTTACGCTTTCCAAATTTTGCTTCCCACATTGTAGCAAATAGGCTCTACGACGTGGCGATCATTAAAACCACGTATTCTCTGAGGCACTGATCTGATCATGAAAACCCATCTCACCATGGCATGGCAAGTAATTCCCATGCCGTGGGCACTCCGGATTCCATATAATTTGACTTGGGTTGAATCGATCCAAATTTTCATGTTTCCAACTCTTCATTATCCTTCCTTTTCATCCTAAGCATGTCTTTACTTCTACAAAACAGATTTTAAACATATTAAGCGCCTTTTGTCGTAAAATAAACACAATTGTAGCTACAAAATTAAGATAATACACATAATATATGAATAAATATGAAAATATCAAAATACCCCACACTTGACCTTTGTTTGCCCATAAGCAAAACTGATTTTTATTATCATCTTACCATCATATCAATGCCCTAACTACTAATATTACGAAATACAATCCATTTTGAGCTCATCCATTATATCAAGAACGCAAAGCATGTATTTGTGTCTATTATTCCGAAGTACCTCCCCAATCCTAAATACTCACAATCCTCATAAACACTTCCCAGTTATTTTGAACGATATTCATTTTATCTATCCCTCTGAATATGTCCTGATAATTCTTTCTTAACATCAATCTAATTTTTGATTAAGCCCCAAGCATACATATAGAAAAATAACTTAGAAAATAAAAATTACAATAAAATAAAATACTTATTTGACTTCTTGCACTTTTTCTTCATTCTTCAATATCTTCAATCGTCAAACTTTATAAGCTTTTATTCACTCACCATTTTCTTTTTCTTCATTCAAAACTAAAAATCTAAAAGTAAAAATATATTCTTAAGCAAGGGAGTTTAACTTCATCACTTATTTGTTAGAGGCATTAGTCTAAGGTGCAATGACTATATAAGCTTTATTGGATACATTTCAAGTACACGATGCTAATTGTATTATGTCCCTCAAACTAACTAAGTTTATATTTTTGTCCCATGATTTCACTAGGATAGGGAAGCCACAAATACACTAGAACAGATATTGACTCAAATAAGCATAGAAGCTCACATTGAAATGTCCTACACAACACTAGTAACCAAGGTCCCAACATAATAATATAACAAAATTTTTTTTAACTAGATTTCAAAATTAGACTATTATTTCAAGTCTTTTTACTCTAAATTTTTCTTTAATCCTAGTCGTTTTTTTCAAATCAATATGCCTATATTCCTATATTTGACCCCCTAGCCTACACTTAATTCATTCAATTTCCTCATTACATGCTTAACACAATTAAATAACATAAGATTAAAGAGGGAGAAAAAGTAACAGACTCCCCTGAGTTAGAAGTAGCGAGGTCGGAATCGAATGTTATAGGGTCGACGTCTAGTGAGATAGCTAGAAAATACCACTCTGGACTGCTATTGGAATGAACTCTAATGCGCCAAGAAAACGGACTCCAAATGGTGGTGAAACAAAAAACCAAAAATTGATATTGAACATCTCCATGTCGTGTATCATAGATTGCCACGTCGTGGTCTTCAATGAAACTGAAATTTGTGACAACCCGATATTTCGAGACAATGTAATGTAAAACCAATCAAATTTAGGTCAAAATATAACTTTCCTAAAATCTTATTTGGGTTAAATAAAGTAGTAGGAATCGTATCAAGGTTTTCGTACATATAAAGAACCCTAAAATCCGAGTTATAACGAAGAAGTTATGACCAACCGAAGATTCTCGGCAAAACCGGCAACACCGATTAAACGAAAAATGCGAAGTTTCAATACAATAGTTTATAGCCTTAAGTATCTAAATGAAAGTTATAGATAACATCAAACCGTGAGCGTACATAAAAAGAACGTCCAAATCTGACTTCGTATGAGGAAGTTATGATTTTTCCAAGGTTCGGGTATAGCAGTAGACAGCTAAAAACTCGAAATAGAGCTCGAGATACTTTTGACCAAAACAACCTAAATGAGAATCGAAGGTCTCAACATTAGTAGCGCAACGGCGAAAAGTCTGACGAAAACGGACATCGGATGAAGAAGTTATGGAATTTTAACGGACTTTTCGTGTCCCGGCCCGTTAAAAATAAATAATTAAAAATAAACTCAAAATTTGCCGATGAAGTCTAAACGAGAGTAGTAGATCATACTTTTAGCTATGCGTGCATATAAAGAACGTCGAAAACGGAGCTCGTATGCGAAAGTTATGGATTTTACAAGTTCGGGGTCCAAAATCCGAGGCTGTCAGGCCCCACGACGTGGCACAAGCTTGCCGCGACCCGGCAAGTGACTGAGGGCGTCCAATCAATGGAAGAGGATAGGTTTGACTCCCCACGACGTGGCCATCACTTGCCACGACGTGGCACACCCCAAAAATGCCCCTATAAGTAGATTTCAAGGGCTCCGAGTTCATTTGTTCAGTTCCTTTCTTTCTCGCGCCGAAACTCTGCGTTTAAGCCCCCGAGACCCTCCCAAAAGCCCCGGTTTTCACCTTCAAGTCCCAAAGGAAGGCTTTGTGTTCCCGAGGTCCCCGAGATTCCCGAGAATCCCGAGATTTTCCCGCGTTTTCAACTCTTCCTGTTGAAGTTCTGCTCGATTCTTTTCTCGACTACTTCAAATCAACCACTTCAATCAAGTGAGTTCATATCCCCTTTGAACACTCTTTAAATACATTTTAAATGTTTTATACTCTTTTTGGGGAGGAATACAAGTTAACACATGACTAAATTCGTGTGAAACATTAACCTTTTGATATACTTTTCATACTGTTGTTTTAACTATCTTGTGAAGTTATTATGATACAAAACCCCTCACAACACAGTTTTACCCTCTTTGGGATATAATATGTTTATAAATAGAAATATGTTTTATTTATACGTTTACATACAAACACATCATATCAAGGGTAACATTCTTTACTAAGTCATTTCATGCATTCAAAGAACTTATGATTATGCTTTGTCAAACATTGTGAAAGAGGTTAAACTTTGCATACAAACTACTACCTTATTACGGACTTAGTTGAGAATCCATGAGTCGTGTATATCTTCAAACGTTACTTTCTTTATTAGAAAATAATGCAACAAGTCCTGTCTATAACCAGAGTCTCCCGTTCGGAGAACGTGTCAAATGTGTATAGATCTATACGGGAAGTCATGATCCCGCGCCCTGACTGTTAGCTACAGTCCGTCTTTTGGGGTGACAGTTGTCATAACGCTACGACGCCTGAAGAACGTCGCTACAGGCATATTATGTTTAGTATGGTTATAAAACTCATCGGATATACAATTATTATGCTTTTATGCTTTTATGAAAGAGTAGCTATTAAAACTATTCTTCATCTAACAAATGCGATCTTCGTATAGCTTTATTATATAAAACTATGCCACACCTTTCGAGCACGTCGGTTGCTTGCGATTTTCGGTCTTAGAGACTGCCAGTTATGTCAGGAAAATAAGGGTTTTTCCTGTATACAAACCAAACAACTAATAGGAAAATAAGGGATTTTCTCGGTACAATTAGTTGCAACTTATAACACGAACATTCATATGCATTTCATAATTTTATAAGAAAATAAAGGTTTTTCTTGGAAAACACAACAAATCATACCTCAACCATTAGGGGAAAATATGGGATTTTCTGGATCTAATACATTCATTTTCAACACAACGAATCATAACTCTTTACAATTGAAATACTGCGTTTTCTGGAAAACATACACGAACTTTCGAATGGCATACATTTTCTCAAAACACTACTTATGAACTCACCAACTTAATTGTTGACACTTTTTCTTTGAAATAACTTGTATTCTCAGGAAACCGCTAGACCAGGTAGCAACTACTTTTGAAGACTAACGCGCTGGCGTTAGTAACATATTTTGGATCACCATATTGTATTTGATTTCTTTTGCAAACATGTAACATATACAATCATGTAAACTTTTCAAATATATTTATATTATGGTGGTGTGTACTTTCCTTTCTATGAACTGTTATGATACTGAATATGACGTCCTCCGCCCCCGAATGTTTCCGCCGTTCTGGTTTGGGGGTGTGACAGATTGGTATCAGAGCATTGTTTATAGTGAATTAAGTATATCAAAACCATAAAAAGATATACTAACTATAAATACATAAGGGATTAAAAATACTCTGACCAAGAGTTTATACTTTAAATAGTAAAATATCTAAGTAAGTATACGTGCTGCATTCATACTAAAATCGGTGTCACTAGGACAGTACAAAAGAATTACGATTGTTGGGCAACACAAGTGGGCTTAGAGACATATGGTCAAAACTGGGAAGATATAGCCTGATCACCTATATTATCTGAGGGTTGACTAGCCTGTGCCTAAGTTTAAGTGTGTGGTTGCAACAATGCTAAAATCTTACCAACCCTACCACAATGAGAACAATAGAACATAACAATAAATTTAAAATACTATAGGAGTATTTGGTGTTACTATAAGTACTTTATACTTGAGAATTAAAACGGGATCTTCATTATTAAATTGATAGTTGCTAAGTGGATACACTGAGGCTATATGTAATTAGGATGTTATAGACTTAGAATTTGTGGAAATTTTGCCTTACCCCTATTCTGTGTAAATTTGGAACTAAGGTCACTTATTCGAAGGTCTATCCTGTTTAGATTACACATAGCTGGTATGCACTTCACAAATAGCGATGTAACTAATGAGGGTTTTCTAAATAATTATCTAGATAGTTCGTCTAATAATTATCCACTTACCCTAAATTCTCGCATAGAAATCATAGCTGGACTCCATCCCCTTGACAACCAGTATCTTCCGAATGAAGTCATAGCTGGTTGGTTTGGAGAAGAACCAGAGAATGATCATCCTATCCCCTTGAATGATCACCGTGATGAAGACTTTTCGTATGATGCTAACTCCGAACCAGAGGTTGAGAACCTACCCCAAGCAGCTCCTTTCCAATTCCTAACCCTCGTCTGGCTTTTCATGGCCTGACGCCGGTGTCGGTGGAATGCTTGGAAATAGGGAGCCAAGGACAAAATCAGTTTGTGCTATTTGATGGCGACCGAAGCTTTTACGACTTGAGCAATGGGGGCTCAGCAGATAGAGTCTTGCCAATCTTGGTCCGCAGACTGGCCTGAAATGAGATTCAAGGCAGGACAGCCCTACATCAGATTGCAGAAGTAGTCGCCTATGCTAGAATGCATACCCTCCACACCATTCATCTAGAAGATGCTCACGAGAGATCAGAGAGAAACCATGAAACCCTACTGCAAGCACTGACTGAATCACGAGCCGAAGTCATAGGGCTCCGAGTACGCCAGACGGTGTGCGAAAGACACCTACTTGACATGGAACATCAATTGGTTGAACTAAGAGTTCACCAGAGGAATGACCGTCGCTAGTAGTAGACGCCTTACTTTATTTCCTTATAAAGAGGAATTGTATTAGTCTGCCTATGCCCGATGTGGCATTTTCTATGAAATTATCTTGTACCGTAAGTACTTTAGTTAGTTCTTTATACTGTCAGGAACTATCTCCTATAGATATGATGTAAGACCTTTACAAGGTCATTTTCCAAAATCTTTACATTGTGAATATCAAAGATATTGACAGCCGGCTAACTTCTATGTCATTCTTCATTCAAGTACTTTTATTTTACCTTCATTCGAGTCTATCTGAAACATGCTTTAGTCAGGTCATTTGGACTATAGTAATTTAGCTCCAGGGACAATTCCGAGTCTCTTTCAGTGGTTGGATGTTGTTATTCACCAACCCACGATACCTTAGCTCGAACGACAAACGTCTTGAGACCATTCTACGAACTTACCTCTACTCATTACTAGGACTGCATCATAGGGATGTAGGTCAAACCTTCGTGAAGATACTTTCATTCTGTACTAGGACTGCATCATAGGGATGTAGGTCAAATTTTCGAGAACATCGTCGTACTCTTTACATGAACAATCTAAATTCTCAGGATCACAGCTGCAGGAGAGCCTACTCCGGAACCACGTTAAATGTAATTTGGGCGTTTCATTGTAACAGACTTATAAACTATCGAGAACTAGTGCAACTAGAGTCTTACCTTTTGCGAGATCCTGTTTGTATAGGAATTCTCGTGCTGCGTATACTTGTCTTTTGTAGTATATCTTATTCGCAGCAATAGTCTTGTGGTAAATCTAAAGTACTGAAACTCTGTTCATGGTTGCACGGTTGTGTTTTGTCTGTGAACGTCTTATGTTCAAATCTAATGTCTTTAAATTTCAGTATGATTCCGACATTATCATACGACTCGATTCAATTTGATCCTCACAAAAATAGCTTCATGCGTACATCTCTTTCTTCTAGATCACTTTTCTAGCGAAACCGTCATGTCAGAACGCCGAAGTACTCATGCCAGGAGTACCTCTTAGTTATTTTCTTTCCGAAGAAATCCCCGAAGTACCACTTGTGCAGTACGTCAAGTTCAATCCAAGGATTTATACGATTGATCTATCACTGAGAAATGTATGCATAAGAGTGATATATAATCAAGGTTCTACAGGTTTAGAATTGATGATTCCACTTTAACTTCTTTTCCCGGAGGGGATGTGAGGGTAAGGAAGAATCAGTTATTCGACTACCTTTTCAATCTTAATTATATACGACTCGTATACACGAGATTGTGATTGTGAAGCCCTGTATAAATTCTAAAATGGACTTCAGGACGAAGAACTGCCTAAGTATACGAGTAATCACATCGTCATGTGAACAAACTTAGAACCCAGTACGACTCCCGAAAATAGATCGCCCTATAGTTTAAACACCCTCGAAGATACCAGAACAGTACAAACCACTTGACGAACTACACAGAAAGAGAATTAGAAGACTAGGCTTCTCACCCTAGAGAACCCCGGTCATATTCTCGCGGAGATCGACGGATTGCAACGTATGTGCCTCGGATATCGAGGACTCCGTCAAGATTTTCATAGAAATCGTTATCTCTGCCTCGCATAGACAAAATGGTTGAGCAAACGCAAGGAAAGAAACTACATCCAGGAATGGATCTGGAATCCGAATATCACCAGTTCGAGTGTTAGGGGAGGATGTCCGGAAGACTATCTCCTGAACTCAATGCGGACACTTCGAGTTCGTAGTGATACCTTTCGGATAGGACCAATACGCCCATAGTTTTCATGAGCTAAATAAATAGAGTTACGTCTTTCTTACTGGGATCAGTCATCATTTCTCCATGTAATGACTTACTTATCTACCCTCGTAGTAAGAAGAAAGCCCATGGTAATATTCCTACAGAGGAACTTTTAGCAAAGTTCTCTAGGCACGAATTTTGAAATTAAAGAGTCAAATTTCTAGGACACACTGTTAGTAATGTGAGAAATTTTGAGAACTCTTTCAATTTGTCAAAACCGTTGAGCATTTATCGACACCAGAGACGCCGACAGTTTTTTTTGCCAGATTCTAGGTCTTACTGACCTACCGCCTTAGTTCATTCAGAACTCCTCGCAAGCTACAGAAACTCGTACGACTTTGACCCAGCAAGGGGTGGCCTTTGACTGGGAAGTTACGTAAGAAAAGGAACCATTGAGATTCCATGTGAGTGACCAAGTTCTTTAGGATAACTCACTCTGGGAATGGATTAATACGCTTCATAAAGCATGGAAAGCTAAATCCAAGTTAGACAGGACCTCCAAGATTCTTATCAGAATCGGTCTTGTGCCTCACACAAACAAGACCTACTCCGCGAACTCAGTAATGTACTTTCTACTCTTCGCATCTCGATCGTGAAACCATACCTTTCCGTTAGGACTCTTGCAAGTCCACTCGTCGAGATCCTCGCCTTCGTATTAGAACCGTAGTGACCCTCGACCGAGAGCTCAAGCGGACGAAGAAACGCCATCGCCAGTTAGTGAAGGTTCGTTGGAATGCCAACCGAGAACCCGTGATCACTTAGGTGCACTAGAACCAATCGATTAGGAAGTTTCCTCCTCACGACTCGATCATTCGTGCATACTTCCTTGCTTAAATTCTAATTTCGGGACGAAATTCCTTCTAACGGGGGGATGATGTGACAACCCGATATTTCGAGACAATGTAATGTAAAACCAATCAAATTTAGGTCAAAATATAACTTTCCTAAAATCTTATTTGGGTTAAATAAAGTAGTAGGAATCGTATCAAGGTTTTCGTACATATAAAGAACCCTAAAATCCGAGTTATAACGAAGAAGTTATGACCAACCGAAGATTCTCGGCAAAACCGGCAACACCGATTAAACGAAAAATGCGAAGTTTCAATACAATAGTTTATAGCCTTAAGTATCTAAATGAAAGTTATAGATAACATCAAACCGTGAGCGTACATAAAAAGAACGTCCAAATCTGACTTCGTATGAGGAAGTTATGATTTTTCCAAGGTTCGGGTATAGCAGTAGACAGCTAAAAACTCGAAATAGAGCTCGAGATACTTTTGACCAAAACAACCTAAATGAGAATCGAAGGTCTCAACATTAGTAGCGCAACGGCGAAAAGTCTGACGAAAACGGACATCGGATGAAGAAGTTATGGAATTTTAACGGACTTTTCGTGTCCCGGCCCGTTAAAAATAAATAATTAAAAATAAACTCAAAATTTGCCGATGAAGTCTAAACGAGAGTAGTAGATCATACTTTTAGCTATGCGTGCATATAAAGAACGTCGAAAACGGAGCTCGTATGCGAAAGTTATGGATTTTACAAGTTCGGGGTCCAAAATCCGAGGCTGTCAGGCCCCACGACGTGGCACAAGCTTGCCGCGACCCGGCAAGTGACTGAGGGCGTCCAATCAATGGAAGAGGATAGGTTTGACTCCCCACGACGTGGCCATCACTTGCCACGACGTGGCACACCCCAAAAATGCCCCTATAAGTAGATTTCAAGGGCTCCGAGTTCATTTGTTCAGTTCCTTTCTTTCTCGCGCCGAAACTCTGCGTTTAAGCCCCCGAGACCCTCCCAAAAGCCCCGGTTTTCACCTTCAAGTCCCGAAGGAAGGCTTTGTGTTCCCGAGGTCCCCGAGATTCCCGAGAATCCCGAGATTTTCCCGCGTTTTCAACTCTTCCTGTTGAAGTTCTGCTCGATTCTTTTCTCGACTACTTCAAATCAACCACTTCAATCAAGTGAGTTCATATCCCCTTTGAACACTCTTTAAATACATTTTAAATGTTTTATACTCTTTTTGGGGAGGAATACAAGTTAACACATGACTAAATTCGTGTGAAACATTAACCTTTTGATATACTTTTCATACTGTTGTTTTAACTATCTTGTGAAGTTATTATGATACAAAACCCCTCACAACACAGTTTTACCCTCTTTGGGATATAATATGTTTATAAATAGAAATATGTTTTATTTATACGTTTACATACAAACACATCATATCAAGGGTAACATTCTTTACTAAGTCATTTCATGCATTCAAAGAACTTATGATTATGCTTTGTCAAACATTGTGAAAGAGGTTAAACTTTGCATACAAACTACTACCTTATTACGGACTTAGTTGAGAATCCATGAGTCGTGTATATCTTCAAACGTTACTTTCTTTATTAGAAAATAATGCAACAAGTCCTGTCTATAACCAGAGTCTCCCGTTCGGAGAACGTGTCAAATGTGTATAGATCTATACGGGAAGTCATGATCCCGCGCCCTGACTGTTAGCTACAGTCCGTCTTTTGGGGTGACAGTTGTCATAACGCTACGACGCCTGAAGAACGTCGCTACAGGCATATTATGTTTAGTATGGTTATAAAACTCATCGGATATACAATTATTATGCTTTTATGCTTTTATGAAAGAGTAGCTATTAAAACTATTCTTCATCTAACAAATGCGATCTTCGTATAGCTTTATTATATAAAACTATGCCACACCTTTCGAGCACGTCGGTTGCTTGCGATTTTCGGTCTTAGAGACTGCCAGTTATGTCAGGAAAATAAGGGTTTTTCCTGTATACAAACCAAACAACTAATAGGAAAATAAGGGATTTTCTCGGTACAATTAGTTGCAACTTATAACACGAACATTCATATGCATTTCATAATTTTATAAGAAAATAAAGGTTTTTCTTGGAAAACACAACAAATCATACCTCAACCATTAGGGGAAAATATGGGATTTTCTGGATCTAATACATTCATTTTCAACACAACGAATCATAACTCTTTACAATTGAAATACTGCGTTTTCTGGAAAACATACACGAACTTTCGAATGGCATACATTTTCTCAAAACACTACTTATGAACTCACCAACTTAATTGTTGACACTTTTTCTTTGAAATAACTTGTATTCTCAGGAAACCGCTAGACCAGGTAGCAACTACTTTTGAAGACTAACGCGCTGGCGTTAGTAACATATTTTGGATCACCATATTGTATTTGATTTCTTTTGCAAACATGTAACATATACAATCATGTAAACTTTTCAAATATATTTATATTATGGTGGTGTGTACTTTCCTTTCTATGAACTGTTATGATACTGAATATGACGTCCTCCGCCCCCGAATGTTTCCGCCGTTCTGGTTTGGGGGTGTGACAAAATTAGATCACGAATTCTGCCTCGATCACGTCGTGAATGCTGTATCTTCAAAAAAAAAAACATATGCCTTCTACCCATTATTGAATTTGGTGAGAAAAGTAATGCCATGATGGCATAATTCCTCAATTTTGATGAAAATCTCTTCTTCCATTTATTATGACTAAATGATCATATTTTTTGTGAAAATCTCTCTTCAAGTCGTAAATGTCACTCCTCACTTATGCCTTCATCACGTTTCTAAGGTATCGATAACACACTCTCTCATCAACCAAAACGTTTACAAGATCTAAAACACAAACAAACTAGTATTAAAAAGGGAAAACAAACACAATATTTAATTCAATGGAATCCTAAATTATGTATATCCTAACAAAACAAACAAAACAATAAATAGTTTTAAACACACCAAACAAAACAGAAAAATAAGCCAAGGATAATCACTCCTAGTCATCGTCATCTCCACCCTCTCCACTAGTATGATCATCCCATCACTCCTCCCAAGTAGAAATGTAAGTGTAGTTGGCCGGAGTTCCATCCGGAGATGCTAGAGATAGGTGATGCCCCGTGGCCTCCATAGAGTATCCTAAAAAATTCAAACCATGTACAAAGTCATCATCGTATTGCTGGGAGATCAAATGGTAAGGATCCATGGGTAACTTATCTCTCACGGGTGCATCTCTAGGCTCCTAAGCCACCACCCTTGGCTGCACATTACGAAGTTCCTATGGTACTTCAACTAGATCATCATTAGGCACTGAGTAGTTACAACCCCGCAAGTCCACCACAAAGTGTGGCCTCTTGAATAAGAGTGGGTTTAAAGGGTGGCTATGCATCAAAGTGAGAAATTTTTCATCGGGCTCATTTAAAACTCCTGAAGGAATAGGCCAATCTTTTCACCAACATTCCCCCATAGATAGGAGATGCTTCTATGTTCTTCCCAACTCTATCTGTCAGAAAATCTACGACATAATAAGGAAGGTAGCAGAACGCATTGGGTGTAACGATCTCCCACATTCTTTTGATTTATGGAGAATGTGATGAGTCAGCGAGTGGGATATCCTGAGTCAATTAAATACATAAAAGATGATAATATTGAAATATCTATATGTTCAAGAATCATTTTAGAATAATATTTTCTAATAACATATGTTCATATAGGGTTACACTAAGAAGAATAATTTGACGTAAATTGAATATTTATTAGAATTTGATTCTTGATAAATGTTTATATTTCTTGTAATTAATAAAAAATAATAATTTTATGAAAATAATAATTTTCAATATTCAAATATCAGATTATATCATTAGGAAATATATAAAATCATGTGTATCTTTTGGACTGTTGTGACAACCCGAAATTTCTAACTTATGCATCCTTCAATTTTTATTAAAGATAGCCTCATTTTGCTATTTTATAATAAAGTTTTGGGTCTATTTGGGTGCCTAAGGCTTAGTATAACTGAGATATAAGTCTGAGGAAGGGTGAGATTGTGTGTAGCATCACAGAATCGGGCCAAACACACCCAACAAGGAGTGTGCGGCCAGCCAGCCGCACACAACCAACCGCACATCCCCCTAGCCTCACACTCCAGCCTATATAAAGGACCTAAGTCAACCTTACACCCTTTTTCACAGTCCTTCAAGTTGGAACATTCTCTTTTAAGAGTTCTTCAAGAGTTCTTCAAGTTTTCCTCTCCAATCATCCAAACAAGTAAACACCCTTAGATCTTTACTAAAACATGTTGGAAAGCCTTTGCCTCGAGTTTGATCCATGAAATCATCATTTTAGATGATCTTCATGTGTGTACGGCCGCACATACATCATGTGTGACCGCACACACATCTTTTGGCCCTAAAATGGGCTTATACATTCATTCAAGCTTAGCATCCACCAAAACACCTTCTTAGAATCATCACAAAGCCTTCGAAAATCGATTTGGACAAGTTTGTAGGAGTTTGTTGAGCCGCACACACCGTGGGTAACCGCACACACCCTTTTTAGAGTCCAAAATGGCCCCAAACTCCCAATCTGGCCAAGTAATTGTCAAAACACCTTCACTAGAAAGTCCCAAAGGCTTGGAACCACGATTTTGACACACTCCATAGTGAATGTGCGGCCGCACACTCTGGCTGCACACACACAAAAGCCATGCTTTTGTGGCCAAACACTCCAATATAGGGCTATACACTCCTCATGTGCAACCATATGAGTTGATAACACTTAATTCTAAGTGTTTTATATCCTTAGTACATGTCTCTATCATCATTAGTGGTGATAACTACTAATGTATTCACATATATGTAATTATATGTTAAATAGGATTCACTTGCGCTCAAGACTCCATTTGACACCCAACAATCCTATAGCGATCTTTCATACGAGTTACTCACTACAGGTGAGTTCATACCCCTTAATCAACCTTTAAAATGTTTTTAAATGCTTTTATGGGGGAGGGGGGATACAAGTTGAATCAAACAAGTTATAGTATCAATCACATGTGATTTATAACTTGCAACCAAGAGGATTTTCTATACTTTTAACTGATTTGCCAACAAAATTGCTTTCAAAGTTTATCAAACTCATTTTTCATGTTAAATTGTTATAAAACTATTTCCAAATTCTTTTAAACTTCCTTTGGTTCCAAAGCATATCTACACCAATATTTATATAAGTAAGACTTGAAGGACTTAGGACTGATAGCTCACCTTACTTCCTGTTCTTGTTTGATGTGGACTTAGGGTATATTGTTATCTCTCCGATTGTCGTTGAATTCTTAGTTATATATTATATATATTTGTGTTGGATATAAAAGTCTTCACTCCAGTTCAATACCTTTGTGTATCAAAAGCATGCAACTAACATTTCTATTTAACTATAATAGGTATAGTTAAGGACTGCCATTCATTAATACTATTACCATCACACTTACTATAGTTAGTACAATTATGAGTCAATACATGTTAAATACTATGCAAAGAGAATAATATATACTATACAAGAGAACATTCTATAAATTATACTAGAAAGTACATTATACACTAATACAAGAGAATATACTAAAATAGAATGTGAGATACTACTTCTCGATACGACACTTCACTGTGCTATCACCATGTAACCAGAGTCTCCTGTAGGGAGAGCGGACATTTTATGTATAGATCTATATGGGACAGACACTCCCACATCCCGACTGCTAGCAATAGTCCGAGCCGACTAGGCCCAAGGGTGACAAATGTCACCATACTACATGTGACCTGGAGGGTCATCAGTTATTCGATCGTCAATCAGCATGGTTACATACGAGTTCACATTTGGACCTTTAATTATAACATTAAGAATTAAAGGCGAAACAGACTCCCCGAGGTGTATTGTACATTTAATACTACCTGGAGTCTAAAATTTTATTACATTCAATTCGCAGTGACACTACTCGGGGTAAATCATTATTTTCCCAATTACTTTACATGAATGATGTCTAAAACTATATTTTCATACTGATAGTTTCACTTGGAAAACTTTTACATTTTCAAAGGATCAAACATACAAATAACCGGGTCTTGGTAGAAGACTACTTTTACTAGAAGATATAGGATTTTCTATGGTTTTTACTATTTTTCAAACATTGATGACAACTATTATATTACATTATTGTAAACACTTTTATACAAGCAATGACACTAAATACTTATGAACTCATCAGCTTTATGCTGATACTCGTTTCCAAAATAACTTGTATTCTCAGGTCATCAGTAGTCAGGTACAGATGCAGCTTTTGAGAAGATAGAGAACACACAAGACTCATCTTTTATTTTGATTATACTTTTGGTGTCTAACAACTGTACAGAACATGCTTGTATTTAAATTATTATATTAATGCAATGGATGTTGTTGCTTTTCCATATGATTATGCATTGTTATGATAATGTACATGACGTCCTCCACCCCAGAGAGTTTCCGCCGTACTCGGTTTTGTGGTGTGACAACTGTCACACCCCCGAACCAGACAGTGGAAACGTCCGGGGGCTTGAGTGACTTCATTCTTGTAATATCATCGCATTATATATAATTGAAACAAAACATCATCATCATCACACATGTAATATTACAACCGTCGTTGTTTACATCAAGTATTGCATTTCAATATTACATGCGAAAATATCCAAAGTATGATGAAAACAAAACAAAACAAAATATCCATGTATTCTTGTTGACCAACCTAGTCAACGATTTCCTGAGAATACAAGTTAATTTCAGAAGGTCAATATATATAATGTTGTGGAGTTCACCAGCATGTTTGAATAAAATGTTTTGTATTACATTGTAACTACCAGAAAATCCGATATTTTCCGAAAAATGATTTGAGATGTTTGTGTCTGATCTTGTATTAATGCATGTGTGCTAATGTTTTTGTGAATATAAAGAGAATGACCCAGACAACTCGATGCTGTCATTTTATGAAAACATTGTGAACTCAACACCCGAGATTGAGTATCAATGCGTGTAAGTTATCGTGTTATCCACAAAAGATTGTTTCTCGTTAATTTTATAATGACGTTAATTCCTCTAAGTGAGTCGTTATAACCATACTTGATAATGACAATTTCACCTGTCATGACGTGTTTCAGATGCCGACTTGTTTAAGATAAGTTTTGTCACCCTAAAATGGCCTTGTCTAATTGTAGCGAATAACTCAGGTATGTGGAGTCACCCCCATATAGATCTATACACAAATTCTCCCTCTCTCTCTCTCTCTCTCTCTCTCTCTTTCTCTCTCCAGGAGACTCTGTTTATAACTATAGGCTACGTTTATACACTCATTTGTTAGCAAAAGAAATGTCTCACTAAATCCTTAATCGAATTTACACGAATAAACATGTAAGGTATATTCCAGGCCCAATAAACATGTAAGTTGACAACCAAGGCCCACTAAGCATGTAAATTATATTCCAGACCCAATAAGCATATAAGTATATTCCAGGCCCAATAAACATGTAAGTGGAAAACTAAGGCCCACTAAGCATGTAAATTATATTCCAAGCCGAATAAGCATATAACGTATATTCCAGGCCCAAATAAACATATAAGTGGACAACTAAGGCCCACTAAGCGTGTAAAATATATTCCAGGCCCAATAAAAGTGCAAATTACATAATTGATCAGTGGGTTGTTTCGTTGGTTGTTTAAGCTTCTTTGTTTACCAAAATGACATAAAAAGGCCCACTTTTTGTAAAAAGACATTTTTGGTCCTAAAACCGAAAATTTACAATTAAGTCACATTTTTGGTAAAAATAACACTTTAGGTCCTTTAAGGCCAAAGGTTTGCATTTAAGGCTAGTTTTAAGTAAAAATAACATTTTTAACTCACTTTTGTCTAGAATATCATTTTTGGCTTAATTTTATAAAAATGTGCATTCTTGGCCCCATTTATAAATGAATTTATCTTTTTGGCCCAAGATTTAATAAATTTAAATTTTCAGTCCTTCTTATCGAAAATTTACATGTTTGGCACAACTTTGTTTAAAGTGACACTTAAGCCCACAAAAGTCCAAAAATTTACAATTTTGGCCCAAAAGCCGTCAAAGCCCAAATGAGGCCCATTTGTGAAAATTTACACTTTTAGCCCTTTTAATATCACCAATACCATAAAGATTCATGTTTATCAAAAATAATTCCTTTTTGGTCTCTTAAATCCGTGATATATATATATATATATATATATATATATATATATAATAACCTTACCTTGATTTTTTTGTCATTTTGGCCGTCTCATGCAATTTTCTTAGTTTAAAACAACTTTGATGTGTTTTAAACCTTCTCTTTGCATAATAAGTTGTATTAGGTGTTGTGTTCTACAAATATCCTCATATTTTAACATAATTTCAAGTTTATGAAGTTCATAACACCTAATCACACTTATGTCATGAAAAGCACACAAAATCATGCATATACACATAGATCTACACAAAACAACTTGTATTCTCCCCCAAAACATAGTAAAAACCGAAAATAAGGGTATGAACTTACATTGGTTTGATGATTTCGGTTTTTGATGAAGACTAAGAAGGATCTCGACCCTAGAAGCTTCTTGAGTGGAGTTCTTTGAACTTAAGATGGATCTAAGGGCATGGATCACAAAATGACGTGTTATGGAGTGAAGATTATCATAAAATGAAACTTATCATCTTGCTTAGAGAGTAGCTTTCTAAATGAGTGATGACCTTTGAAGAAGAGTTCTTGATCTTTCTCAGGATACACACGAAATTTAAAAGATAGGAATGTGACAGCCTTTCTCGAGAGTTATGAGTGAAGTTTAGAAGTGAGAGTGTGAGGTTTGGATGGGATGAGTATAGCCGAGAATAAGAAGGGAGAAGAAGAAAAGATTGAAGATGAGACAAGATGGTTGCATTGGAACATGAGATTAACTAAGATATATGTTGCATAATTGCATGGAAATCGACCTTGTAATGTTGAGGTGTTAAGCCATTAATCCACTCCTTTGTTTATTTTTTACATTTGTTTTTTATTTTATATAATCGAGAATAAGGGGAAGGAAAAGATAAAGGAAGAGTTTGGGCCTTGTTTCTTATATTCGAAATTATGAGGCCCAAATTGAAAGTTTTCAGCCCATTAGGCCCATATGAGGGTTTATGGCCCAATAATGATAAGTAAAGGGAGTTTGCAGCCTATTAAGGTTCAAGAAACCATTTACGGCCCATTAAGGCACATGATAACAAAGTAATACATTTTAGGCCCAATAAGGCCCATGAGAAGTCTTATGGCCCAAAATGCTATCCTTAAATGAATATGGGTCCAATCAGGGCCCAATTGAAGACTCTTTGCTTAAAAGAATCAAGTTGAAGGTTTTCTAGTCCATTAGGCCCAATAAATGATTCTAGGTCCATGAAAATTTTTGAACCGAGATATTAGGGTTTCAAATCAACAATTGAGTATATGAGATGTAATGAATTATGTTTTGAACTTCACTCATGAGTTTTGATTCAAATGGTTAATTTTGAATGAGCATAGTACATAACATCAATTTATATTACAAACTATACAAGAGTTGATTTTATATGAAGACAAAATTTCCTTACTAAAAATGCTAGTGGTGACATGGAATAAAAAAATATGGTTTTATAAAATATAAAGATTTGATTTTATATAATTTGAAAGAGTGTTAAACACTATTTCCTATATGTTTTTTCTTAGACCAAGAACACCCCATGGTGTGTGTGTGTGTGGTGGTGGGCGGTGTTGTTTGTACTTTTCTCCATTGCATACACTCCATACTCTCTTTTGAAGATCATAGTTTGTCATAAAAGGCATAAGGTCTTGAAAGTCAAGACTAGTGTATAATTAGAGGAAATGGGTCTTTCTGTCGTTGAACATTACTTCTCTTTTTTCGGCCATCTATCTTTATGGTTGATATTAATCGCAAATTGATCTTTGGTGGGTATACAACTTTTTTATAATTATTCACGTTTTATTGCTTCCATTTCTATTTTTAGTGTTTTTGTGAACAAAGTTTTGGATAAAACCAATAATTCGTATATGAGCCATTTTTGCAAATTTTGTTAAATTATTTGATTATTTCGATAATCTTTGTTTTCAAAAAACATGAATGGTTTTCACTTTGTTTATTTTTGTAAGTAATATATTACTTAAAATAGTTTATTGAAACAAATCTAACAAGAATGAAGATGACGTCCATTTTGAAGATTAAAAGTTCATGTACTTAATTTTATTAAAGTTTTATGTATTATATAAAATTATTTCCTGAAATTGCTACAATACGTTGAAGCAAGTGGGAACATGAAGATATCATAAGTAGATTAAGTCCCTTATGTGCCTTAAAAATGGACTTGACATTTTTATGATGGCTCACAAAGTATCATTAGTTAATGGTTGGTTTATGCATAAATATGTTTTATGCTTTGTGATGGTTGTTTTGTGTTATATTATATATGTTTGTACAATTAGATTTTAAAATGCTTGATAATATTTTAAACATAAAATGATCACATGTATTTTGTTTTAATAGTATTTGTATTTAACATAAGATGTAACAAATTATGGTTTTAAAATAAATACATTTTATTTATAATAAAAAACTTTGTAACTGCAAATTTTGAATTATTAAAATTAGAAGTTTAAAATGGTGATTTTTGAAACTTATCAACCTCCAAACCTTATATTATAAAATTATGTTTTATTAAAAGGTTTATAAATATTATGTTGATGTATGGAGTGACCCTCGGCAGCTAAAGTATTATGGTGATATCTGAAGTAAATGTGAGATACGAAGAGTAGTTGCTTGTGTTATGAAGTCTTAAGTCATTTCAATGAGAAGAAGGTGATAAACAGATAACACGAAGAGTAAACGCCAGGTTTTCTTGAAGTACACCAAAGGAGATTGTACACGATCAACCTTAACCATAAATATCTTTTGGGTGATTATGTCAGAACAGGCGTGGGAAACATGACTGCGTTTAAACTGCACCTCTAGCTTATCCAGTAAATATCATATACTAGCTTAATATATAAATAGGGAGTAACATCGTATGTTCTAAAGTGTGTCTCGGATTATCTAACTGTCTTGTAATTGTTTCAATAGAATACAATTCTCTTTATCTACATTTATGATCTTCTTGTTCATCACTTATTAATCTTAAGCTTTCAAGCAAGCTTAGTCAAAGATTCAACAAATTATTCTCATTACTTGTTTTATGTTTATTTAGTTTATGTGAATGTTATATCTTCCATTATAAACTGTTATTAATCCTGCATCTAAATTATTTTAGAGCAAATTAAATATTCATGAGATTAACTTATTCTGCATTATAATCTTCATCCAAGTTCTTCTCTCAACATTTGGCATCAAGGTCATAGTGGCTGCTTTTTAACTTTTCTAAAAAATATTCAATATATTTTATAAAAAAAAAACTCTAATTTAAGAAGCCTTCTATACCACTTAGCTCACTTTTCTAAAATTTATGGAAATTTGGCACAACATTACTCTTTATATATATCTAATAGTGTTGGAGGTTCCAATCAAGCTCCAATACTTGTTGCAAGTGAGTCTCATCACTAGTCTGAAAGGATGGAGTCATGGAAATATATTTGAAAAGTCATGGTAAAGATGTTCAAAGATCCATTGAATAAGGACCTCATGTTCTAGTTTTCACACCCATCACTAATCAAAAGCAAATAAGGCTTGCGGGTGGAACCATCATGACGAAGCATAACGTTAGTCATAATGAAAAAATGGTAAAAGATGAGATCGCTTTTCATGAAATATGATGTGGTGTTACACCTTATACTTATCATCTTATCATCAACTATCAATCAGCGAAAGAAATTTGTGATATTCGCAAAAATCTATATGGTGGAAATAAACAAGCGCAAGAAATGAAGCTAACCACCGCGTTGAACGACTTCATCGGCTTCAAAGTTCTTCTTGGAGAAACTCTCAATGACTCATTCAAAAGATTTAATGTCATCCTCACCAGACTCTCCAACGTACGTTCCATTCGTAGAAATCAAGAAACTAATGTATAACAATTGGTTAAAATAGGAACGATCGTATGATATTTAGACTTTTAAGCAATATGAACATTTTATCAAAAATGGCTAAACGAATTTAACATGTTTTATTAGATAATTTCTTGTGAAAAATATAACAAGCGACTAATGATAGATTCCGTTACAGCGTATGACTACGAACCATCACAGGTTTGTGAAAGTTAGCATATAACTTCATTTCAACGCAACAAATTTAATTACCGAATCAACATTTCTCCAGTTGATGAATAAGTTAAATTATATATAAAACTTGTGATTAATAGTTGTGAAGGATCCAAATTTAACAAATATACGAACCAAAGTGACAAAACGTGTTTAATGATATGGTGAACCGGTTAAATGTCACATAATCTTACCTTGGTCAATAAATTTTATATTTAATTATGAAAAATATAAAATGAATTAGTATAAGCCATAATTAGAATGTATTTAAGTTTTTTTGAATAAAAGAATAAAAGATAAATATTTAAGTTGAAATACATAAAAGCTACATTGATATTTTATACCAAGAATACATGTATGTATTTGTACATATGTATTATTATCTAGTGGATAACTAGCTATGGGACATGACTTAAAGTGATTTCATGTAAGGAATATTTTGTATATATAAGATAAGAGAAACGGTTAAGAGAAGTGTCAGGTTAACTAATAACTGCTTAATCACTTAAGACATTTTACAAAGAACACTCCCTAATTTTCTCTTCAAATTTTCGAGAATATGAACTTCCGTCTTCAAAACTAGAACACCTAAATACTAACTAACTAATAAATAGTTAGTAAACTAATTCTTATGTCTAAGTAACTAACTACACAAGTGGGCTAGGAGATCTTATCTCATCATCACCATACCCTATTACAAGCTAGCCTACGATGTTACTTCTTTTCTTTTTCTCATCTTTCCCTACAAATCTTGAAACCCTTATCTCTCATTCTTCTTTCATTCTCAAGCTAATACTCCAGGGAAAATCTCTCAATGATCATCCCATTTTCAGCCACATAAACTTCCTTCCAACTCTTCAAAACCATGAACCTTAAAGGGGTTGCTGTCCCTTAGTGTTTCATCCACCATTTCAAACATCTACACCTTCCTTTTGCTTGATATTTTCACTACCAAATACCCCTGTAAGTTAGTTGTTATGCTGCTCCAATTTAGCGACTCAAAACAGTGGCTACACTACCCTTTTCTTACCCTTTTTCTGTGAAATTTTCGTGACAGCAACATAGCCAAAACAATGGTTGTTTTCGAGCATCAAACCAACACCCAAAAATCCTTCATCTTTCTGCCCATTTTCGAGATTCAAATTAGACCATAACTAGCTACTTTCAAACACATAAAAACCACTGAGAAAGTTACCTTTCACCTCTCAAAAAGCTTGTGTTTTCCACCACCTTTTGGCAACATACTTAAGATCCAAGTTAAAGCTAGGTATATTCATGATTTCTACTCATTCTTTTTATCATCAAGTCCACTAGTTTTAAATGATTTAGGACATGATAAAAGTGTAACATACATGTAAATATATGTCTTTATGTCTTAAGACATCTGAAAAATACTCGAACCATGAGCTTGAGTGGAACCGGAAGCCGCACAAACCATTCTCAAACCGAATAACTGTACGCGACGAAGGTGAGTTTTTGATGGCCCCTCTTTTATGTTTTACATGTTTTGGGGGAGAATACATACTAAACAAATTCTAGTTTTTTAGTTAAAGTCTTTGCTAACTAAAAATACAAGTTATGTCACTAAACATATCTAAGCTTAAATTTCTGCTTTTTATAGAAAAGTTGTGATCTGTTCTAAGACTTTTTTGCCCTTCTTAAACTTATGGTTTTGAAAAATATCAATAGGAAAATATTTCAAGTCTATAAGATTTCAAGGAGTACTCGCATGCATTCATATGATTTTTCTACAATTTATGATGATTTTTACAAAACTTCCTATCATTTCAGAACACTTCCGACCAGTCTGTAAAAATGAACATTTTTACTCTGGTTAGGAACAACTTAAGGCCAAGGTAAAACAAAAGAAAAGGACAAAGTAGAATCATTTTCTAAGCTCTGAGAGTTTACGGATCCATATTTCGACTTACGATAATTTTTCGGTAAACATGGACAGGATTGCCCTTTTGATTTACCTTGTTGTTTGGTTTTTCTAATATACAACAATTATGATATTGTTTAATTCACACATACTTTAAGAGTTACAAAAGTGTAAATTATAACAAGTCTTTTTGACAACCTTATAGATAAGATGATTTCAACTATGTCGATTTAGGTGTCTCACAGCCGACGTGTTTTATAAACTTTATTGGTCACTTACATTCGGAGTACTGCCTAAACATATATATGGTCACTTACAGTCGATGTACTATTTTAACTCTTATAGGGACACATACGACCGTTGTCCCATTAGAACTTTGGTATCTTTACATTACTAAGCATTACAACCAAAAGTTTTTAAAATCAAACAATCACGAATTATAACAAAGTCCTAGATACAAATATACTAATACACACTAGGATGAGGTTGTATGTAGTATAAATATTGTTTATAGATTGTTAAACCGATTGTTATTATCTATTTATACAAACACTTAATATTTTTCTTCACAAAATATGTTAATATTTACTTTTATCATAAGTATTTTTACATGGATACTCGTATCGTATTTCAAGTATTGGGTTTCACATGTAGCATATCAGTAACATTATTGACCATGTTTTGCACAACTTATTTCGTTAAACATTCTATGTTTTATAAATATTATTTTTTATAAAACTCACGGAGTCAAAAACTATGGAACTCACCAACAATGTTTTTGACGTATTTTAAAAATGTGTATTCTGAGGTAACTAAGAAGCCAGAGGTAGGACATCAGTTCTAAGGAAATTATAGTTCCTTTCTTTTAGGAATAAACTTAACTTGTTTACCGTTGTGTGTTTAAAATGGAGATGTAATTTTAATTCCAAATCTTAAAGGTTTGCAAAATTTTGATTTAAATATGTTAAGTATTCGATATATGTGGTTAACTGTGATCCAATTGTATAACATCGCGGGCCCGACGATTTCCGTGGTCTGTCGGGGTGTGACAGATTGGTATCAGAGCTGACAACTATAGAGAACTTGGTATTTTCTTTTTAAGAAAAATACAACTATAGTTTAGGGCTTACTCTAGTAGGTTTACGAATATCCCTACCCTATAACACTTAAATGATAAAAATATAACAAACTTAAACACAAGGATTTAGATCAGATACTCAATTAGGTTTCATAAAAAAGAGATTATACCATAACTAAATGTAGTTATGCGCCTAAGTCTTATTTTGGTTGGGCCTCATGCATTATCCAACTTAAGAGAAGTAGTTCATAAACTATAATCTTGATGTTTTAAACGTAAAATATAATCACAAGTCAATAAAAGTCAATAGAATATTCTTTAATTATATGTGTAAATTTTTTGTGTAGCATATTTGAGACTAAAAATTTTGGTGACAAACTTTTTGGATTAGTATTAGGATATGTAAGAATAAGTAGACTTTAATTGTTTGTGATCAAGTCTTTGTACCACTACTTGTAAGTCTTTACATTGTGAAAATGGTAAAGACTAATGTACTCAGATGATAATGTTTAAACATTATAAGAGAACTAATAAAAACATCACAAAATAAATCTCTACTACTTATAAGAAATTAAAATACCTCTAAGAAGGAACACAAAATTACACCCCGAAGTAACACCACCTACCGAATCAGCTATGGGACGAACCCGGAGAGGTCGACCAAGAACGCTGGTTGTGACTTTAGAAAAACCAACTTATAGCACTACAATTTATACCACCTCCCGAGTCACATGGCAGAATTGGAACAACTAGTTTCAGAATACATTATAATTGCAATGACAACTAGACGGAGCTTGAATGATGGAAGGCGAATTGTGGAAGTGAACAGACTGGGAAATGGAGCTAGAAGCACTTATCATTCATATCCAGAAGAGCCTAGAATAACTTGCTCCTACAAGGATTTCATAAATTGCACGGCAAGAAACTTTTATGGCAATGAAGGTGTTGTGGGTTTAACTCATTGGTTTGAAAATTTTGAAGCTGTTTTTGATGTATGCTACCGCGCTGATGCTAGCAAAGTGTGTTTTTCCGGATGCACCTTGACGAACAGAGCTCTAACATGGTGGACTGACCATGTAAAAACTTTGGTTGTCTCGATGGCCAACTCAATGTCATGGCAAAACATGAAGGAACTTTGAATAGAGGAGTATTGCTCCCAAGAAGAAGTACAGAGCCTAGAACATGAGCTTGGGAACCTAAAAATGAATGCTTCTGATGTCAAGGCTTACACAACGAGGTTTAATGACCTTACACACCTCTGTCTAGGCATGGTGAAACCGGAAAGCAAGAAAGTGGAGCGTTATATATGGGGTTTGGCTCCAAAAATAAAAGGTATGTAATCTGCAACAAGTGTAACATGAGAGGTCTAATCTCGAGGTACTGCAGAAAAACCTCAACCACTACGGTAGGAGGAAGTTGAAACTATTTTGAATGCAATCAACTAGGGAATTTTAAGAAGGACTGGCCGAAACTGAAGAACTAGGGTGGCAGTGGAAGAGAACTTATGATCACTACTTGAGATGCTCTCCAGGAACCACCTATGGTTATTGGTACATTTCATATCAACAATTTTTAGGCTTCGGTATTAATTTATACTGGTGCCGATAAAAGCTTTATCGACCATAGGCTTCGAAACACAACAAAAACATAAATTTTGCCAACTTAATGAGACTTACACAATAGATATGGCAAGCATCCAAATAAGGAAAGTACTTTAGAAATTCTCAACAATTGTCTTCTCACCCTGAATAATGATAATCTTTGCTTACTAGGTGTATACGTTAAGGTTGTATATAAATAAGATTCAATAGAATTAGGATTTAGGACTCCGCTTTACTTTCTATTCCTAGATTAGTTGTGGGATTAAGGTATAATCACTTATTCATCCGTCCATTCGATCTTGATTATATACGACATGTATGCATAAGGCGATTATAGAAGCACCAGGTAGGTATCACCAATTGTCTTCTCACCCTGAATAGTCACATCATTCATATAGAAACTAATTTCCCTTGCTGGTAATCTATGCTTGCTAGGTTTATACGTTAAAATTGTTTATAAATAAGACTCTATAGACTTAGGATTTGTGACTCCTCTTTACATCATGTTCCTTGTTTGGTTGTGGCTTAAAGTAGAATCGCTTATTCAACCATCTATTCATCGTTGATTATATATGACGTGTATACACAAGGAAATTGTAGAAGGACCAAATATGGATCATGTACCGTGAAAATACATAACTATTTATCGAAGCCTTGTGTACCATCAGTATGTTCCTCATTAGTAACTTATATGCTACAATTCTATTTGACTCTGATATTGATAGAAGTTTTATATCCCCATCATTTAAACAACTATTAAATCACAAGTCTAGTAAATTAGACATAGCATACGAAGAAGAAATAGCAAATGATTAGACAGAAAACATCGTTTAAATCTTACGAAATTGCCTCCTAACTTTAAATGACCACACATTCTGAAAGTTTCAGCATTATTATCGGTATGGATTGGTTGTCTCCGCATCATGCTGAAATTCTTTGTTTTGAAAAAGTTGTATGACTAACTCTACCTAACTGGGAGACCATGATAATCTACGGTGAAAAGTCGGGTCAAAACTTGAAGCTTATTTCTTGCACTAAGACTCAAAAATATCTACACAAGAAGTATTATACCTTCTTGCCGCACGTAGTAGATAAGAAGAGAAAAACGAAAGAAATCAAAGACATACCGCACGTATGCGAATATCCCGATGTATTTCCTAAAGATCTGACTAGACTGCCGCCAAATCGCGGTGTCGAGCTCCGAATTGATTTAATTCCAGGAGTAACTCCAGTAGCGAGATCCCCCTATGGATCGGATCCTTTAGAAATCAAGATCTTTCAAATCAACTACAAGAACTACATGACAAGGGTTTCATCAGACCAAGCTTCTCACCATGGGGAGTCTTATTCGTCAAGAAGAAAGGTGGTTCTCTTAGGATGCATATAGACTATCGAGAGTTGAAAAAATTAATAGTCAAGAACTGTTATCCACTCCCCAAAATAGATGACCTGTTTGATCAACTGCAGGGATCTAGTTATTATTCAAAGATAGAACTAAGATATAGATGTCATCGACTAAAAGTACTAGAGGCAAGTGTTCCAAAAACTACATTTAGAACTCGATGCGATCACAATGAGTTTCTAGTTATGCTCTTCGGATTGACCAATGCTCCAGCAATATTCATGGACCTCATGAACCGTGTATGCAAACCATACTTAGATAAGTTGGTTATAGTGTTTATCAATGACATTCTAATGTATTCATGAACTAAAGAGGAACATGGTCAACATCTGAAATTCATCTTGGAATTATTAAGAAAGGAAAAGTTGCACGCATAATTCTCCAAATGTGAATTTTGGATTAGAGAAGTACATTTCCTAGGTCATGTAGTAAGTAACACATGAATACATGTAGATCACACAAAAATTGAAGCATTTAAGAATTAGAATGCACCAAAGACGCCAACCGAAGTGCGACAATTCTTAGGACTTGTCGGCTACTATAGGAGATTCATAGAGAACTTTTCCAATATAGCCAAGCCACTCACTGTATTAACACAAAACAAAATAAAGTTCGACTGGGGAGATGAGTAGGAAGCTACATTCCAAAAGTGGAAATAGATGCTATGTAGTGCACCAATCCTATCCTTGCCTGAACGAACTGAAGTTTTGTTTATATACTGTGATGAGTCAATATAAGGACTAGGTGTGTATTAATGCAAAGGGAGAAGGTTATTGCATATGCCTCACAAGAGCTAAAGATCCATTAAAACAACTACACGACCCACGACCTAGAATTTGGAGTAGTAGTCTTTGCCTAGAAATTTTGGATACACTACTTATATCGGATGAAATGTATCATTTTTAGAGACCCATAAAAGTCTCTAACACATATTTTATCAAAAAGAACTAAATATGAGGCAAAGAAGATGGATTGAGTTATTGAACAATTGTGAATGCGAGATTCGATATCATCTGGGAAAAGCCAACGTTGTAGCTAATGCTTTAAGTCGTAAAGAGCATAAGAATTTGTGATGAGTAAAAACACTAGTTATGACCATCCATTCCAACCTTAATACCCATATTCGTGAAGCTCAACTAGATGCTCCGACAGAGGAAAATGTTGGGGAAGAATCCTTGTGGGGAATGGATAAACATTTTGCACTTAAAGAAGATGGAACTCGTTATTTCATGAACAGGATTTGGACACCAAAGTTTGGTAACATTAGGAGCTTAGTCTTGGACGAAGCTCGTAGATCAAGATATTCTGTACATCCTGGTTCTGAAAAGATGTATGTAGATCTGATGAAATTTTATTTCTAGCCTAATATGAAGGCTGAGATTGCCACTTATGTAGGCAAATGTCTGACTTGCTCTAAAGTCAAGGCAGCGCATCAAAAGCCCTCGGGATTACTACAATAGCCAGAGATTCCAGAGTGGAAATGGGAGCAAATTGCAATGGAATTTATCACAAAACTACCCAAGACTCCTAGTGGTTATGACACTAGTTGGGTAGTGGTTGAGAGGTTAACTAAGTCTGCCTATGTCCTACCAATGAAGGAAACCGAAAAAATGGAAAAGCTGACGAGAACATATCTCAGGGCAATTGTCAAGCTTCATGGAGTGCCTACTTCTATTATCTCGGATAGGGATAGTAGGTTCACATCATGGTTATGGAAATCACTTCACAAAACCCTGGGAACCCGCTTGGATATGAGCACAACGTACTACCCACAGATAGATGGTCAAAGTGAACGAACCATTATTACCCTAGAAGATAGGCTACGGTCTTGTGTAATTGACTTTGGAAATTTTTTGGATACTCATCTGCCGTTGATTGAGTTTTCCTATAATAATAGTTATCACACCAGCCTCAAAGCAACACCATTTGAAGCTTTATACGGAAGAAAATGTCGATTGCCTATATGTTGGGCAGAGGTCGGGGATACCCATTTGGCCCGAGCACACACAAATGACATGTTGCATACTAGTCCAGAGATAATCCATGAAATGACCAAGAATATCATTCAAATCAAAGATCGACTGAAGGCAGCGCGTGACCGTCAAAAAAGTTATGCCGATATAAGGTGTAAGCCTCTAGAATTCAAAGTTGGAGATCGAGTAATGTTAAAAGTCTCACCCTGTAAGGGTATGATTCATTTTGGAAAAAGAAGAAAGCTTGCCCCAAGATACATTAAACCTTTCAAAATTCTTGACAAAATTGGTCCTGTAGCCTATCGACTAAAGCTACCTCAAGAACTGAGGAAAGTACACAACGTATTCTATGTAACCAACCTGAAAAAGTGTCTCTCCGACGACACTAATGTGATACCTCTCAACGAGATACAACTAAACACAAAACTCCATTTCATTGAAGAACCTATGGAAACTATGGATCGAGGAGTGATGCATTTAAAACAAAGTCGTATTCCTATTCTGAAAGTTTGTTGCAACTCTCAACGAGGACCATAATTCACTAGGGAACATGAGGATCAGATGAAAAAGAAATACCCCCAATTATTTAGTGATATCCCATCTACAAGTTGAATTACGGGACAAATTTTTTTAACGGGGAGAGAATGTAACAATTGGCAAAAATAGGAACTATCGTAGGATACTATATTTTGACTTTTATGCAATCTGAACATTTTATAAAAAATGAATGAAGGAATTTAAGATGTTTTGTTACATAAGTTCTTGTGAGTAATATAACAAACGACTAATGAAAAATTACGTTAGGACGTATGACTACGAACCATCACTGGTTTGTGAAAATTAGCATATAACCTCATTTGAACACAACAAATTTAATTACCGAATCAACATGTCTCCAGTTAATGAGTAAGTTAAATTATATATAAAACTTGTGCTTAATAGTTGTGAAGGATATAAATTTGACAAATATACGAACCAAAGTGATGAAATGTGTTTAACGATATGGTTAACCGGTTAAATGCCACGAAATTATACCTTGGTCAATAAATTTTATATTTAATTAATAAAAAATATAAAATCAATTATTACAAGGAATAATTAGAATGAATTTAAGTGTTTTTGAATAAAAACAATAAAACAAAAATATTTAAGTTCAAATACACAAAAACTACATTGTTATTTTATTTCAAGAATACATGTATGTATTTGTACATATGTATTATTATCTAGTGGATAAATAGTTATGGGTCATAACTTAAAGTTATTTAATGTAAGGAATATTGTGTCAAAATCAGTTAGGATAAGAGAAATGGTTAAGAAAAGTGCCAAGTTAACTAATAAGTGCTTAATCACTTAAGACATTTTGCAAAGAACACTTGTTAATTTCCTCTTCTAATTTTCAAGAATACCAACCTCCCTCTCCAAAACTAGAACACCTAACTACTATCTAACTAATAACTAGTTAGTTAAATAATTCTTATCTCTAAGTAACTAACTAGACAATTAGGCTAGGAGATCACATCTTATCATCACCACATCCCACCACAAGTTAGCCTAGGGTGTTACTTCTTATCTTCTCCTTTTCCCTACAAATCTTAACACCTCTCTATCTCTCTCTCTCTCTCTCTCTCTATCTATCTATCTCTCTCTCTCTATCCCTCTCTCTCTCTTTCTTTTTCTCTCATTGTTCTTGTAATCTCCAGCCAATATTCCAGGGAAAAGCTCTCAATCTTCATCCCATTTTCAGCCAGACAAATTTCCTTCCAACTCTTCTAAACCGTGAACCTTAAAGGGGCTGATGTCCCTTGGTGTTTCATCCACCATTTCACCCGTCTACACCTTCCTTTTGCTTGATAGTTTCACCGCAAAATACCCCTAGAATTTAGTTGTTATGCTACTCTATATTAGGGACTCAAAACAGTGGCTAAACAACCGTTTTGTTTTCCTTTTGCCGTGAAATTTTCATGACAACAACATTACCAAAATAGTGGTTGTTTTGGAGCATTAAACCAACACCAAAAAATCCTTCATCTTGCTACCCATTTTAGAGATTCAAAGTAGACCATAAGTAGCTACTTTCAAACACTTAAAAACCCCTGAGAAAGTTACCTTTCACCTCTAAAAAAGCTTGTGTTTTTCACCACCTTTTGGCAACATAATTTAGATCCAAGTTAAAGCTAGGTATATTCTTGATTTCTACTCATTCTATTTATCATCAAGTCCACTAGTTTTAAATGACTTAAGAAATGATAAAAGTCTAACATAGATGTAAAAATATGTCTTTATGTGTTAAGACATCTGAAAAATACTCGAACCGCAAGCTTGAGTGGAACCGGAAACCACACAAACCATTCTCAAACTGAATAACTATACGCAACAAAGGTGAGTTTTTGACGGCCCCTCTTTTATGTTTTACAAGTTTTGGGGGAGAGTAAACACTAAAAACATTCTAGTTTTTTGATTTAAAGGTTTTGCTAAATAAAAATACAACTTATGTCACTAAACATATCTAAGCTTAAATTTCAACTTTTTACAAAAAACTTATGAACTGTTCTAGGACTGTTTTTGCCCTTTTTAAAATTTATGGTTTTCAAAAATGTACAATATGAAAATAGTTAAAGTCTATACCTTTTCAAGGACTACTCGCACGCGTTCATACGATTTTTCAACAATTTATGATGATATTTACATAACTACCAATCATTTTAGAACATTTTCAGACTAGTCTGTAAAAATGAACATTTTCACTTTGGTTAGGAACCACTTAAGGTCAAGGTAAAAAGTTTGGACAAATTAGACTAATATTTTAAGGTCTAAGAGTTTACGAATCCAAATTTGGACTTATGCTAATTTTTCTAAAAACATGGACATATTTGCCCTTTTGATTTATCTTGCTATATGGTTTTTCAAATATATATATAAAGTTTCGTTGTAAATGAGAAATACACCAATTATGATATTGTTTAATTCACACATACTTTAAGAGCTACAAAAGTTTAAATTATAAAATTATTTCCAATATGATCATATTGACAACCTTATAAGATAAAATGATTTGAACTATGCCAATTTTGGTCACTCACGACTGGGGTGCTGTATTAACCTTGTAGGTCACTTATAGTAGGAGTACTGTCTAAACATATATAAGGTCACTTATAGTAGACGTACTGTTTAAACTCATATAGTGACACATACGAATGTTGTGTCACACCCCCAAACTGAAGCGACAGAAACGTTCGGAGGTGGAGGACGTCATGTGTAGTATCACAACAATTGCATCATAGTAATCAAAGTAAACACAACCATTACAATATAATATGAATATTTACATCTATATGATAAAAAGTCTGTATACATCAAAAGTATGACAAAATAAGTAAAAGACGTGTCTTTATATGCTCCGTCTTCTCAAAATGTTGCAGAAGTACCTATTTACTGATTTCCTGAGAATACAAGCGATTTTGAAAGAGTATCAGCATAAAGCTAGTGAGTTTATAAGATTGTTTCGTAGTAAAAATCATTCTTATTGAGCTCTGAAAATGTATGCATGCTTCCCCAGAAAATCCAATATTTTCTAACATGTTTTTTTATTACTGTATGTATAGTATGATCTGTTCGAAAACCCTAGTCATCACCAGTATGTAGTGTATGTAGTGTATATTCTGCTTGAAAACCGTAGTCATCATTAGTATGTATAGTAGTTTTATTACTTAAAATAAAACTATGTATTGTATTCCTGGAATCCTCCAGTGTAAGGTATGGTTGTTTTATTAATTAAGATAAAACTAATGAATAATGAAATCCCATAAACAAATGTTATTTTATACTATTGTGAGTTCTTATAACCATGTTTGATATGACTGATGACATCCGCGACGTTTCTTTAGGCGTCGTATGGTATGATATTTGTCACTCCAGGCATACTTGCCTAATTGTAGCCAGCAGTTTAGGTGTGCGATTGTCAGTACCGAATATATTTATTCACAAATCTCATGCTCTCCCTCTAGAAGACTCTGGTTATACTAAATGTAAAGGATTTTACCAGTACCCTGAAGGCTACAATTGAAGAGGTGTCTCACAATCTTGTATTAACTAATTTACGTGTTGTTATGTATCATGTTCTCATATTTGAAATCGTTTGTATACTTGGTAGAGCATAAATAATTATACATAAAATAATTATTTAGTTTTATACTCTTGTTATCTGAATGTTGTACTGAATATCATAAAGTAAATATTTCATAGTTTAAATAATTGACTAAGTAAGTAATGTGTATCGGTAAAAGTGGTAATGAAATTCCCCAAACTATACCTATTATAGCTTGGCTGAAATGTTATGTTCATGATCTGTTCTGAAAACTATGAAATTATGTTTAGAAAACGTCCCTTATTGTCACACCCCAAAACCGGAACGACAGGAACGTTCGAGGGTGGAGGACGTCATGTACAGTATCACAACATACCATAATAATAAACAAACAAACAACATCATCCATTGCATTAATAATATAATTTAATACAAGAGTGTTCTGTATAGTTTATATGGCACCAAAAATGTAAATCAAAATATAAGATGAGTCTTGAATGCGCTCCATCTTCTAAAAAGCTGGCATCGGTACCTGGTTGTATCAAAATGTTTGTAACAGTGTTTGAAGTATGAGTTTGTAAACGTTTGTAGTAGAAGTATGTGAATGTTTGTACCTCCTAGAAAATTATATATTTTCTAGTAAAATTAGCCTTCTACCAAGGCATGACTGTTTTGTATGTTTGGTTCTTGTAAAAGTGTATCATTTTCCCAAGTGTAACTATCATTATGAAAATATAGTTTATACATTATCGTTTATGTGAAATGATCACAAAGTGAATGCAAAGGGTAAATTAATGTAGTACTGTAGTGTTGTATTATAATAACTACTGCTGTACTAACTACTATAAACCGAATTTATATCAACCTTTTATATGATTAATTGTACCATACTAACGACTATGAACACGACGATTGAAAGACGTCGGAAGTAATGACATTTGTTTCCCGTAGACATGCAGGTCCCACTATAGCTAGCAGCAAGGTGTAGGATAGTCAATCCAGTATAGATCTATACGCAAACTCACGCTCTCCCTCTAGGAGATTTTGGCTACAAATCGGGCCATGGCAGCGAAGACATGCCCCGAAACAGTGGTTCACATTTATGTTATAGTATACTTGTATATGTAATGTTTGTACTAGTGTAGTGAATGTATTGTTTCTCATCATAGTATCGTTGTATAGTTTCTCATAATAGTATCGTTGTATAGTTTCTCATCATAGTTTAGTTGTATATTTTCTCATCATAGTATAGTTGTATAGTTTCTCATCATAGTATAGTTGTATAGTTTCTCATCAGAGTATAGTTTTATAGTTTCTCATTGTAGTATAGTTGTATAGTTTCTCATAATAGTAAGTATTGACTCATGATTGAACTGAATCTTCGTATGCTTCACTAAACTACAAGTAATGAGCAGTATAACCCTAAACTATACCTATTATAGTTTACTAGAAGAATCGTTTGTATGACTGAATGTATTGAACTGAGATAAAAGTCTTTATATCTACACATATATACATAATATATAACTAAGTTCCAACAACACTCGAACAAACAACAGGGTACTGTAAGTCCACAACCAAACAAGGAACAGGAAATAAAGTGAGTTGGCAGTCCTAAGTCCTTCAATCCTTATTTATATAACTATATATGTATTAGCTATGGCTTTAACAATATATAAGTTTAAAAGCTGTAATCGAAAAGTTTGATACATAAAAGTGAATTCGATAACAAGTTTAACATTTAAAATAGTTTGATAAGCAATTTGAAGTCATTTGTTTGGTAAAACAGTTTGAAAGTATAGTAAATCTGTATGTTTGATAGTTATTAATCACATGTGATTGATATAATAACTATGATATTCAACTTGTATTCCACCCCTATAAAAGCATTTAAAATCATTTAAAAGGTTGATTAAGGGGTATGAACTCACCTCTAGTGAGTGGTTTGGATGAAAGTGCTGGATAAGGTGGTAGGTGTCAAGTAAAGACTTGAACACACACACTAATCCTATTTAACAAATAAAGACATATATATATATATATATATATATATATATCTAATTAGTGATTATAACACTAATTAAGCAAGTAAAGACACCCTAGAACATGGAAAACACTTTGATTCAAGTGTTATAAGATGATAGGGTTGCATCTAAGGGTTGTAGAGGTGTGTATTGGAGTTTAGGGTCCAGGAGTAATCTCTCCATGAGTTTACGGCCAAGGGTTTGCGGCCCTTATGGGTTTACGATCGTCAACCCATGTTGTCTTGTACTAAATCGATGTTTAAGGTCCTTAGCTCATAGGGAAGGTGTTCTAGGCCAAGTTCCAAGCCTTAGGAAGGAATGTAGGGCAACTATGCACCCTTTAATAGAGTCTACGACCAAGGGAGATTGCCTTGGCCGTAAACTCCCTTGGTTGGTTGAGTTTTGATGTTTTTAAGCCCCTAATCCATAATACTAACTTATAAACATGTAAAGGGGTTAAGGACTTACATTTTGAAGGCTAGGAAAAGGAGTTTTCAACCCAAAACACACAATTGTTCTTGGTGTTCTTGAGGATCTTGAAGATCTAAGCATAAAAGATGGAATTGTTGGTGGATTCAAAGATGAATCAAGTAGGAATGATGTAACCAACAAGAGGATGGAAGAGTTTGCTTACATTTGTGATGATCGAAAGGAAATCTTGAAGATCCTTGGGAGAGAATCTCGAGTTCTCTAGCTTAGAAGTGAAGAATGAAAGGAAAAATTAGCTAAGTGTCACCTTTATACAAGGGGTTCACGGCCACTTGGAGTTTACGGCCGTAAGCCAAAGTGTGTGGCCGTGAACTCCTATTTTGAGGGTCCATGGTTTGTTTGACAGGTTACAAGTTCAACTGACACATTCCTTCACTTAATTCTTTGATGTATTAAAGCTCAGAATGCTCAAACGGACACCAAAGGTTCTAAAAGTTAACAGAAGTAAGTTTGACTAGATTGAAATGTAAGGTTTGTATAAGATAGAAATTTCGGGTTGTCACATCATCCCCCTGTTAGAGAGAATTTTGTCCCAAAAATAGAGTTTAAGTAATAACTAGTTACAAATAACAAAACGAAAAGATGATGATATTTCAGTTACATTTGATCTTCGCGCTCCCAAAAGAATTCAAGTCCTCGCTTGGCGTTCCAGCAAACTTTCACTATTGGGATACGACTTTTCTTCGTCTGCCTGACCTCTTGGTCCATGATCTCGACTGGTTCTTCCACGAAGTTGTGGCTCTCATTGATCTCAATCTCGTCGAGTGGGATTACAAGAGTCTCGTCAGATATACACTTTTTCAAGTTTGAGACGTGGAAAGTAGAATGTACGTTACTAAGTTCGCGGGGTAGGATGAGTTTTTAAGGCATAGGGTCGATTCTAGCAAGAATATCAAAAGGCCCTATGTATCTTGGATTGAGCTTCCCACACTTTCCAAAGCGTATCAAGCCCTTACAGGGTGAGACTTTCAAAAGAATGCGGTCTCCCACCTGGAATTCTAAAGGTTTCATTCATTGGTCTACGTAGCTTTTCTATCGGTATCTAGAGGCTTTCAATCGTTCTTGAATATGAACAATCTTCTCTATCGCTTCCAGAATGATCTCGGGACCTGTGAGAGTGCTGTCAGGAACTCATCCTTTAGCGAACTGGGTGTCACCCACCTCAGCCCAGCACAGAGAGGATCTGCACTTCCAACCATAGGGGGCTTTAAATGGAGCAACCTTGATTCTCATGTGATAACTATTTTTGTAGGAAAACTCGACAAGGGGTAAATGAGTATCCCATGCCTTCCGAAAGTCGATCAAATAGGCTCGCAACATATCACTTTGCCCGTCGGTCTGTGGATGGTAGGCTGTACTCATGTCTAGCCTGGTTCCTAGGGAACTTTGTAGCGATTGCTAGAACCTCGAAGTGAATCTACTATGTCTATCGAAGATAATGGATAAAGGAAAACCCTGCAGTCATACAATACCCCGAATGTATGTTGTTGTAGGCTTCTCCATCTTATCAATTTCTTTGATAGGCAGGAAGTGTGTGGACTTGGTCAATCTATTGACGATGACCCAAATGGTATCAAGTCCACCCGTTGTCTTGGGTAACTTGGTTATGAAGTCCATAGTGATCCGCTCCCACTTCCATTCTGGTATCTCTAGTTGTTGTAGTAAACCGGAGGGTTTCTGGCATTCGACCTTGTAAGAACCCGAAAATTCGTATCATTGCTTGTAACCCTTTTCGTAACTCATTTCGACAATCCAATCACCGTTTCCAATTTCGTTTCCGATTTTGTCATTTAACTAAGTCATTAATTTGTGGTTGATATTATGACTTAATGGGTGTCCTAATACTTTTAGAACTTATTCTCACACCCCATATTAATAATCGGAAACATTTTAGAATCGACCATATCGGGTTACGGTAACTCAATCGGGTGCGACCAAAAGCATCGTATAACGCCGGTATCGGGTAGAATTCCACCGTGTCCAAAACTTAGACACTATTTAAAGATGTTTAAGCTTCCATTTGAAGCTTTTGCTCTCTCTCACTACTCTCTCTCTAACCTCTCTCCTCAACCAAAGATTCAAGGTCCAAAACATTGATTTAAGGCTCCAAATCTTTGAGGTAACATCCCTAGCTTGTTGTATAACCTCTTAAGCCTTCAAATTCGTGTTTAATCTATCATTTTGGACATGGAACATGTGTTTACAGCCAAGGAGCATTCTTGGGCCGTAACCACATAATAATGGGGTTTTTGAGTAATTTAACCCTTCCAAATCATCATTGGGACTTAGATATGACCTTATGGCTTACAAACCCGGACTTAGAACACCCTAGACATGGACTTTGAGGGACAAATAAGAGTTTACGGCCAAGGAATGTGCTTGGGTCGTAAACCCCTCAAACATGGGGAGTAAACTCATTTAAACATGTTAGAAAGCAATGTAACTTCACCAAAAGCCTTGGAATAAATCCTAGAATCATCTAAAACTAGTTTGGGGACCTTAAACATGTCAGCCACCTTCCAATTAGGTGTTTACGGCCAAGGCACCCCAATAATATATTCATGGGCCGTAAACTCCATTTAACATGTCAAATGATACCTTAAATTCATACCATGGCTTGGAAAATTAGTTAGAATCACATGTGATTGTCCTAAGCTTCACAAAATAATTATGGATTGAGCTTGGGGAAGTTTACGGCCGTAAACTCCATGTTTACAGCTGTGAACTCCCATAAATGGTGTATATGTTGATACAATCCATTCCTTGACTTTAGAAAAATCCATTCTAGCATTTCCCATGTCCATTTAAGCCATTTAACACTCAAAAATCACCCAAACATGAGTTCACGGCCGTGAACTCATGTATGTAGGGGATATATGGCTAAAAAGTCGTTAGGGAGTTTACTCTTGAGGAGTAAACTCAATCCCAAGTCCCTCGCATCATTACTCGTCCATGGATGTCACACGGGTCACTCCAAACACTTGTTTTGAAGTGTTATGGCTCATTTGAGTGTATTATAATATCTAATAGTGGTTTAAAGTCTAATTAGATACCTTTGGATGCCATTTCATATTACATAGGAACCTCGCATGTTAACAAGCCCTAAACTAACGTTTAGTGTCCGAAACAGTTGCGCCTTCTCGTCTGGTGTGTTCATACCCCTACAATGGATAATTGTACATAAAAACTTGTTTTACATGTTTGTGTTTCATAGTTCATATGCTTTTTACAATGATAATCATAACAGATAACCGTTTGAAACTTGCAGGATAATCATATACATTATTTGTGAAATTAGTTATAAGTTGTTATGTTTATTATTTCACAAATGGTTTTCCACATTTTTATCAGTTAAAAGCATGACATTAGAACCTTTGAACAAGATTTTGTACACTGTTTTGTCCTCGGTAACACTCCACAGAGATACACGAGTGGAGGATTATTGTATTATTACTAGTAAATTTGTTAGTCATATATAATTGGACACACGTCCTCGGTGAACACTCCACAGAGATACGCGAGTGGAGGACCGCAACCGTAACCAGAATCTCTTAGATAGGGAGCGTGACTTGAGAATACAGATCTATATGGGGCTGACTACCCCACACCTGGCTGCTAGCTACAGCCGAATCGAAATGGTTCAAGGGTGACGAAAATCATAAGGTGATGTGGACTACTTATTACCATATTTAGTCTTATTGTATGGTTATGGGACTCGCAATTAGGATAACAGAGATTTACATAACAATAATAATGAATAAAGTAATTAAATTACTTTGTAAATATTAGTTTTATATATGTGTTAAAACTAATACAAGATTTTGTAGACTGTTTTTGTGACAACTCGAAATTTCCATTCTAAACAAACCATTTGAAGCCAATAGAAGTAGAACAGTTACAGTGAAAATTCAGACTTCAAGTATAAGTTTGGCAGTTTTCAGGATTTACACTTAAGGAGATATTAGGATAGTGGTTGCACTAGAGTTTTGTGCAACACTGTTATTCTAATACTCTAGGACATTTGAGTTCGTTTCAGGAAGAAAAATATTTTCTGCCAAAAATACCTCAGGACTATAAATAGAATTCTGAACCAAATTGGTTCATTAGTTACATTCCATTTAGAGAAAAGTCAAAATTCCCTCTCACGGATCTTCGGGTTTTATCCCAAATTGTGAGTACTTCGATCTACTTATATTATATAGCTTAGATTGTGTATTATAACATCAAAATCGGACCAAAACCCCAAGATTTGGGAGTTTACCGCCCAAGAACACTTGGGGAGTAAACTCCATTTTAAGGGCTAAAAGTGTCCCAATGTCCCTCAAAACCTTAGAACTCAACATAGGGACTACCATTGCATGTCTAGGACACAAAAAGAATTAGGAATCAATGGTGAAAGTGAGTTCACAGCCAAGGAAGTTCTTAGGCCGTGAACTCCATTTTTGGTTACCAAAATGCCCTAAATGCCTTCATTGAGCCAAGAGACTAGCATAGCACATTACCTTGATGTGTCTAGTACCCAAAACAATCAAAATACCAACACCTATGGGTGTTTACAGGCGCAAACACATGGCCAATTGGTTCATGGGCTGAAAACTCTGTATTAGGGGTGTTTTGATGCCACAAACACTTCCTAAGGCTTAGGCTTGAATTTAGACATGTACCCTAAAGTGTTTAAAGCCTAGAATACATAAGGAATCACAAGTATTAAGGAGTTTACGGGAAAGACAAGTTCTTGAGCGATATACCCATGTAAAGGGGTCAAATGACACCCTAACTCCTTCCTTATGCCTAGAACCCAACAAAGATCATAACCTTGAAGTGTTAGAGACTTGAAAGCACCATAAACTTTCCCCCAAAGGAGATTACGGCCATAATCTCCATGGGATATGGTCCTAGGGCCATAAACTCCTCAAAGGAGTTAATAGGAAGCCCAAACACTTGTTTAAGCCTTGAAGGAATTCACCACATGAGTTGTATAATTGTTAGGCTTCATTTAGAGACCTCATTGAGAGTTTACGGCCAGGAGTTTACTCCCCTGGGCTGTAACCTCGAAAGCACAAGGTCATTTGACCATAAACTCCCAAGTAAGGTATTGCACTCCTTTGTTGCAACCCATTTGCCTCCTAGCACTTGACCAAAAGTGTTTTCCCCGCGTTAAAATGTTTATACTTGCATAATTAGTGTTTTAATCACTAATTATTTATATACATATATCTTCATATGTAATTAGGATCATTGTGTGTGTCTAAAGTCTTCACTTGACACCAAGCACTTGCCCGATCCTTCCTTACGATAATAGTCCGTTCAATTCCAGTCACTTACTATAGGTGAGTTCATACCCCTTAATAAATGTTTTAAAAGTTTTTAAATGTTTTATGGGGGGGGGATACAAGTAAAATCATGCTAGTGTCATTATATCAATCACATGTGATTAATAAGTAGAATTATGCTAGTTACTACATCAATCACATGTGATTAATATGCAACATTCAAATGATTTACTACACATTAGCCGTTTTACCAAACAGTTTTCTTCAAATGATTTTTATAAACATTTTATATGTTTTAAACTCTTTATTACACTGTAAAATTTACTCTGTATATTACATTTCAAACTTATTTACAATTGTGTTTCAAATAAATGCTTCTTTATACTAAACTGTTTTATCAAACCCATGCCTTCAAATTGTTTTATAGATTGACATCAAGTTGATCTTTTCTTAAGATAATAATTATGTTCAAAGGTTTTACAAAACATACTTTATGCTTTTAAATTATAAATTGCATGCCTATATATGTATAGTTATATGAGTAATGTTTAAAAGACTTAGGAAGGCTATCCACCCTATTTCCTTTTCGCGCTTGAGATGTGGTCTGGTGGGATATCGGGTACCCGTCCGAAGATCGTTTAAATATTAGTTATATATCATGTGTACATATGTAGTAATAAAGGTTCTTCCAGTTCAATCAATACCCTTGGGTAGCAAGGGTATACATCGATCTCCATACATACCTGTTAGATTACTAGTAAACTACCATAGGGGTAGTTTAGGAAGATACTAGAACTATTACTAGAACACATTATCATACTATGAGTCAGTTCATTCATGAGTCGATACTTAGTACTATGAGAACATATACAACTATACTAGAGAAGAACATATACAACTGTACTAGAGAAGAACATATACAACTATACTAGAGAAGAACATATACAACTATATTAGAGAAGAACATATAGAACGATACTAGAACGAGTACATTACTATACATGCTAGATAGAGAGAGATCACACTTTACATCTAGCACACGTAAAATATTACAGTACATTACTATACTATTACATAGATATGTATACATGATCATAGTAATGTGGATGCTCATGGCTTGCATACATGCAGGGGTCATGGGTAGGTCACAAAATCCCTTTGATAAGGGAGCGTATAGTCTGGGATCTAGACATCACATTATACCTTATCCCTCAAATAAGGCAGTTGAGTACCGATGTGGTTATTTATTACAAATACTATAGTACTTAGAAGTATTACCCTAGATTTAAGGTAATTGGTACGGTTGTAGTTCAGTGCTACACAATAGTACTATTCCATTTTCCCATTACATTCACTTCGTGAACATTCACACGACGCACGGTAATGTAGAAACTACCTTTTTGATTAATGGTAGTCAGACTTGGGAAAATACACAATCCTACAAGAGACACACACAGACACTAGATACCTTGGTAGAAGGCTATATAGAGATTAGTTAAGTCTTGGTAGAAGACTCCATGTTATAATAGTAGGAATCATAGGGATTTCTAGGGTTTTTCAAACATTTATAGTTGTTTCACAAACATTTTCTATACTTACAGTTTACAAACAAATTTTATACTTACTGTTCATAAACTTACAAATTCTTACATACAAATTAAGACATTAAAATACTTATGATCTCACTATCTTCAAAGCTGATACTCGCTTTCAAAATTACTTGTATCCTTAGGTCATCATAGATAGGTACCGATGCAAGGAGAAAGGAAGATGGAGCTTGTTCAAGACTCATCTTTCATTTTGATTTATGCTTTAGTGTTTATCAAAATTTGACAGAACACTTGTATAATAATTATATTATTAATGCAATGGATGATGTTGTTGCTTGTTTACTACTTTTCATTGTTGTAATACTATACATGACGTCCTCCGCCCCAGAACGTTTCCGCCATTCTTGGTTTAGGGGTGTGACAGATTGGTATCAGAGCATTGTTTATAGTGAATTAAGTATATCAACCCATAAAAGATATACTAACTATAAATACATAAGGGATAAAAATACTCTGACCAAGATTTTATACTTTAAATAATAAAATATTTAATAAAGTATACGTGCCTGCATTCATACTAAAATCAGTGTCACTAGGACAATACAAAAGGATTACGATTGTTGGGCAACACAAGTGGGCTTAGAGACATATGGTCGAAACTGGGAAGATATAGCCTGATCACCCATAGTATCTGAGGGTTGACTAGCATGTGCCTAAGTTTAATTGTGTGGTTGCAACAATGCTAAAATCTTACCAACCCTACCACAATGAGAACAATAGAACATAACATTAAAATTTAAAATATTATAGGAGTATTTGGTGTTACTATAAGTACTTTATACTTGAGAACTAAAACGGGATCTTCATTACTAAGTTGATAGTTGCTAAGTGGATACACTAAGGATATATGTAATTAGGATGTTATAGACTTAGAATCTGTAAAATTTTACATCACCCCGATTCTGTGTGAATTTGGAGTTAAGATCACTTATTCGAAGGCCTATCCTGTTTCGATTACATATAACTGGTATGCACTTCACAAATAGCAATGTAACTGATGAAGATTTCTAAATAATTATCTAGATAGTTCGTCTAATAATTATTTTCTTACCCCAATTCTCGCATAAATAACATGGATGGACTCCATCACCACGGCAACCAGTACCTCCCGAATGAGATCATTGCTGGTTGGTTTGAAGAAGAACCAGAGAATGATCATCTGATCCCTTTGAATGATCACCATGATGAAAACCCTTCGGACGGCGGTATTTCCGAACCAGAGGTTGAGAACCTACCCTAAGCAGCTCCCTTTCCAATTCCTAACCTCATCCGACTTTTCATGGCCCGACGCCTCCATGGGTGGAATGTTTGGAAACATGGAGCCAAGGGCAAGATCAGCCCATGCCATTTGATGGTGATCGAATATTTTATGACCTGAGAAATGGGGGCTCGGTAGACAGAAGCTTGCCAATCCTGGTCCGCAGAGTGGCCCGAAATGAGATTCAAGGCAGGATAGCCCTACATCAGATCACTGAAGTTGTTGCCAATGCGAGAATGCATACTCTCCGCACCATTCGTCTAGAAGATGCTCGCAAGAGATCTGATAGAAACCATGAAACCCTGGTTCAGGCACTAGCTGAATCCTGAGCCGAAGTGGCATTTTCTATGAAATTATCTTGTACCATAAGTACTTTGGTTAGGTCTTTATACTGTCAAGAACTATCTTCTCAGTGGATATGATGTAAGACCTTTACAAGGTCATTTCTCCAAATCTTTACATCGTTAATATCAAAGATATTGACAGCCGGCTAACTTTTGTGTCATCCTTCATTCAAATACTCATATCATACTTCCATTGGAGTCTATCTGAAACCTACTTTAGTCAAGTCATTGGACTATAGTAATTTAACTCTGGAGACATTTCCAAGTCTCTTTTAGTGGATTGGATCCTGTTATTCACCAACCACGATACCTCGGCTTGAACGACAAACGTTTTGAGACCATTCTACGAACTTATATCTACTAATTACTAGGACTGCATCACAGGGATGTAGGTCAAACCTTCGCGATCATACTTCCATTCTGTACTAGGACTGCATCATAGGGATGTAGGTCAAACTTTCGAGAACATAGTCGTACTCTTTTCATGAACAATCTAAGTACATCAAGGGTCAACCAGAATCGCTCACAAAATCCTTATCTTTCGTGTTACAGAATCATGTCGTCATCCGGAAGCAATCAGTCGAACGACGAAACCTCCGCCTTTCCTATGGACGCCGCTACCTTTTAAACAGCAGTTACAACTGCCGTGGTGGCTGCCGTAACCGCGGTCCTTGCGCACCGTAGCGCTATCAGCACAGTCAATGCTACTTATGGGAACGAAGTTTCCAATCGTGGTATCCATCCAGGGGGTCGCCAAACAGTAACAGTCACAGGCTCGCAAAGCCGAAAAGCAAAGAACAAGAAACGAAAGCGTCAAGCCCGGAAAGAACACAAGAGATCCCAAAGGCTGGCTATACAACAACAGCAAGTGGAAACCCCTGCCATTCCCGTACCGAGCAGTCCATACGAGGGAAAACTCCCGAAGTGTGATAAGTGTAGTTTCCATCATCATGGGGCTTGTCGTGAGATGCAATGTTGCAATTGCCTAAACATAGGGCACCATGCTCGTGGCTGTGGAGCACCGGCATGACCCATCACTCAAGTCCCTTCGATCGGGACTAACCCTACACACAAGAGTAGTTATAACGCTGAACAATTTAGGAAGCAATTCTCAAAGTAGAGTAACGAGGAAGGCACTCGTGTCCACATAACACTGGCTAAACACCGCAATCCCGTCACCAAAGCTAGTACTAGCCAGTCATGCCACCAATGCGGTGAGATAGGGCACTTCAAGAAAGATTGTCCTATAACAAAGAACTCTAGCACAGATGGAAAAATTCTCCGAATCACAGCTACAGGAGAACCTACTCCGAAGCCACGTTAATGTAATTCAGGCATGTTGTTGTAACAGACTTATAAACTATCAAGGACTAGTGCAACTAGAGTCTTATCTTTTGTGGGATCCTGTCGGTATAGGGATGATCGTGCTATGTATACTTGTCTTTTGTAGTATATCTTATTCACAGCAATAGTCTTGTAGTAAATCTAAAGTACTGTAACTCTGTTCATGGTTGCACGGTTGTTTTTGTCTGTGAACATTTTATGTTCAAATCTAATGTCCGCGAGTCTCTATATGATTTCGACATTATCATACGGCTCGATTCAATTTGATCCTCACAAAAAATAAACAGCTTCATACGTACATCTCCTTATCAGTAAACTTCCTTTAGCGAAACCATCATATCAGAACACCGAAGTACTCATGCCAGGAGTACCTCATGATTCCTTTTTTCCGAAGAAGCCCCCGAAGTACCATTCGTGCAGTACGTCAAGTTCAATCCAAGGATTCATGCGATTGATCAATCACTGAGGAATTTATACATAAGAGTGATATATAATCAAGGTTGTACAAGTTTAGAATTGATGATTCTACTTTAACTTCTTTTTCCCCAATGGGATGTGAGCTTAAAGAAGAATCAGTTATTCGACTACCTTTTCAATCTTAATTATATACGACTCGTATACACGAAATTGTGATTATGAGCCAAGTATGAATTCTAATATGAACTTTAGGACGGAGAACTGCTCAACACTACGAGTAATCACATCGTCATGTGAACAAACTTAGAACCCAGTACGAATCCCGTAAACGGATCTCCCATTTGCTTAAACACCTACGATGACACAAGAACAGTGCAGACAACTTAGCAAACCACACAGAAAGAGAATTTGAAGACTGGGCTTCTCACCCTGGAGAACCCCAGTCTTATTCTCCCAGAAATAGATGGATCGCATCGTATGTTTCCCCGGCTATCGAGGACTCCGTCAAGATTTTTCATAAGAAATCGTTATCACTGCCTCGCATAGATGGAATAGTTGAGCAAACGCAAGGAAAGAATTACTTTCAGAAATGGATCTTAGATCCGAATATCGCCAAATCGAGTGTTGGGGAAGGATGTCCGTAAGACTATCTTCCAAACTCGATGCGGACACTTCAAGTCCGTAGTGATACCCTTCGGATAGAACCAATACACCCATAGTTTTCATGAGTTATATGAGTTGGGTGCGTCCTTCTTACTTGGATCAGTTCGTCATTTCTCCATGTAATGACTTACTTATGTACCCTCGTAGTATGAAGAAACCCATGGAAACATTTCCTTCAGAGGTACTTGTCACGAAGTTCTCTGGATCCGAGTTTTGGAATTGAAGAGTCAAAATTTCCTAAGACACACTATTAGTGATGTGGAAATGTTTGAGTACCCTTGCAATTTGTCGAAACTGTTAAGAATTTGTTGACAACAGAGACACTGACCTAAATTCGCCATATTCTAGGTCTTACCGACCTACAATCATAGTTCATTCAGAACCCCTCACAAATTACAGAAACGTTTACGATTCTGACCCAGCAAGGGGTGGCCCGATGTGGCATTTTCTATGAAGTTATCTTGTACCGTAAGTACTTTGGTTAGGTCTTTATACTGTCAAGAACTATCTTCTTTGTGGATATGATGTAAGACCTTTACAAGGTCATTTCTCCAAATCTTTACATCGTTAATATCAAAGATATTGACAGCCGGCTAACTTCTGTGTCATCCTTCATTCAAGTACTCATATCATACTTTCATTGGAGTCTATCTGAAATCTACTTTAGTTAAGTCATTGGACTATAGTTATTTAACTCCGGAGACATTTCCAAGTCTCTTTTAGTGGATTGGATCCTGTTATTCACCAACCACGATACCTCGGCTTGAACGACAAACGTTTTGAGACCATTCTACGAACTTACATCTACTAATTACTAGGACTACATCATAGGGATGTAGGTCAAACCTTCGCGATCATACTTCCATTCTGTACTAGGACTGCATCATAGGGATGTAGGTCAAACTTTCGAGAACATAGTCGTACTCTTTTCATGAACAATCTAAGTACATCAAGGGTCAACCAGAATCGCTCACAAAATCCTTATCTTTCGTGTTACAGAATCATGTCGTCATCCGGAAGCAATCAGTCGAACGACGAAACCTCCGCCTTTCTTATGGACGCCGCTACCTTTCAAACAGCAGTTACAGCTGCTATGGTGGCTGCCGTAACTGCGGTCCTTGCGCACTGTAGCGCTATCAGCACAGTCAATGCTGCTGATGGGAATGAAGTTTCCAATCGTGGTATCCATCCAGGGGGTCGCCAAACACTAACAGTCACAGGCTCGCAAAGCCAAAAAGTAGAGAACAAGAAATGAAAGCGTCAAGCCCGGAAAGAACGCAAGAGATCCCAAAGGCTGGCTATACAACAGCAGCAAGTGGAAACCCCTGCCATTACCGTACCGAGCTGTCCATACGAGGGAAAACTCCCAAAGTCTGATAAGTGTAGTTTCCATCATCACGGGGCTTGCCGTGAGATGCAATGTTGCAATTGCCTAAACATAGGGCACCATGCTCGTGGCTGTGGAGCACCGGCACGACCCATCACTCAAGTCCCTTCCATCGGGACTAACCCTACACACAAGAGTAGTTATAACGCTGAACGATTTAGGAAGCAATTCTCAAAGTAGAGTAACGAGGAAGGCACTCGTGTCCACATAATACTGGCTAAACACCGCAATCCCGTCACCAAAGCTAGTACTAGCCAGTCATGCCACCAATGAGGTGAGATAGGGCACTTCAAGAAAGATTGTCCTATAACAAAGAACTCTGGCACAGATGGAAAAATTCTCCGGATCACAGCTACAGGAGAACCTACTCCGAAACCACGTTAATGTAATTCAGGCGTTTTGCTGTAACAAACCTATAAACTATCAAGGACTAGTCTTTTGTAGTATATCTTTTGCGGGATCTTGTCGGTATAGGGATACTCGTGCTGCGTATACTTGTCTGTTGTAGTATATCTTATTCACTGCAATAGTCTTGTAGTAAATCTAAAGTACTGTAACTCTGTTCATGGTTGCACGGTTGTTTTTGTCTGTAAACATTTTATGTTCAAATCTAATGTCCGTGAGTCTCTGTATGATTTCGACATTATCATACGACTTGATTCAATTTGATCCTCACAAAAAAAAAACAGCTTCATACATACGTCTCCTTATCAGTAAACTTCTTTTAACGAAACCGTCATATCAGAACACCGAAGTACTCATGCCAGGAGTACCTCATGATTCCTTCTTTCCGAAGAAACCCCCGAAGTACCACTCGTGCAGTACGTCAAGTTCAATCCAAGGATTCATGCGATTGATCAATCACTGAGGAATGTATGCATAAGAGTGATATATAATCAGGGTTTTACAGGTTTAGAATTGATGATTCTACTTTAACTTCTTTTTCCCCAATGGGATGTGAGCTTAAAGAAGAATCAGTTATTCGACTACCTTTTCAATCTTAATTATATACGACTCGTATACACGAAATTGTGATTATGAGCCAAGTATGAATTCTAATATGAACTTTAGGACGGAGAACTGCTCAACACTACGAGTAATCACATCGTCATGTGAACAAACTTAGAACCCAGTACGAATCCCGTAAACGGATCTCCCATTTGCTTAAACACCTACGATGACACAAGAACAGTGCAGACAACTTAGCAAACCACACAGAAAGAGAATTTGAAGACTGGGCTTCTCACCCTGGAGAACCCCAGTCTTATTCTCCCAGAAATAGATGGATCGCATCGTATGTTTCCCCGGCTATCGAGGACTCCGTCAATATTTTTCATAAGAAATCGTTATCACTGCCTCGCATAGATGGAATAGTTGAGCAAACGCAAGGAAAGAATTACTTTCAGAAATGGATCTTAGATCCGAATATCGCCAAATCGAGTGTTGGGGAAGGATGTCCGTAAGACTATCTTCCAAACTCGATGCGGACACTTCAAGTCCGTAGTGATACCCTTCGGATAGAACCAATACACCCATAGTTTTCATGAGTTATATGAGTTGGGTGCGTCTTTCTTACTTGGATCAGTTCGTCATTTCTCCATGTAATGACTTACTTATGTACCCTCGTAGTATGAAGAAACCCATGGAAACATTTCCTTCAGAGGTACTTGTCACGAAGTTCTCTGGATCCGAGTTTTGGAATTGAAGAGTCAAAATTTCCTAAGACACACTATTAGTGATGTGGAAATGTTTGAGTACCCTTGCAATTTGTCGAAACTGTTAAGAATTTGTTGACACCAGAGACACTGACCTAAATTCGCCATATTCTAGGTCTTACCGACCTACAATCATAGTTCATTCAGAACCCCTCACAAATTACAGAAACGTTTACGATTCTGACCCAGCAAGGGGTGGCCCGATGTGGCATTTTCTATGAAGTTATCTTGTACCGTAAGTACTTTGGTTAGGTCTTTATACTGTCAAGAACTATCTTCTTTGTGGATATGATGTAAGACCTTTACAAGGTCATTTCTCCAAATCTTTACATCGTTAATATCAAAGATATTGACAGCCGGCTAACTTCTGTGTCATCCTTCATTCAAGTACTCATATCATACTTTCATTGGAGTCTATCTGAAACCTACTTTAGTCAAGTCATTGGACTATAGTTATTTAACTCCGGAGACATTTCCAAGTCTCTTTTAGTGGATTGGATCCTGTTATTCACCAACCACGATACCTCGGCTTGAACGACAAACGTTTTGAGACCATTCTACGAACTTACATCTACTAATTACTAGGACTACATCATAGGGATGTAGGTCAAACCTTCGCGATCATACTTCCATTCTGTACTAGGACTGCATCATAGGGATGTAGGTCAAACTTTCGAGAACATAGTCGTACTCTTTTCATGAACAATCTAAGTACATCAAGGGTCAACCAGAATCGCTCACAAAATCCTTATCTTTCGTGTTACAGAATCATGTCGTCATCCGGAAGCAATCAGTCGAACGACGAAACCTCCGCCTTTCTTATGGACGCCGCTACCTTTCAAACAGCAGTTACAGCTGCTATGGTGGCTGCCGTAACTGCGGTCCTTGCGCACTGTAGCGCTATCAGCACAGTCAATGCTGCTGATGGGAATGAAGTTTCCAATCGTGGTATCCATCCAGGGGGTCGCCAAACAGTAACAGTCACAGGCTCGCAAAGCCAAAAAGTAGAGAACAAGAAATGAAAGCGTCAAGCCCGGAAAGAACGCAAGAGATCCCAAAGGCTGGCTATACAACAGCAGCAAGTGGAAACCCCTGCCATTACCGTACCGAGCTGTCCATACGAGGGAAAACTCCCAAAGTCTGATAAGTGTAGTTTCCATCATCACGGGGCTTGCCGTGAGATGCAATGTTGCAATTGCCTAAACATAGGGCACCATGCTCGTGGCTGTGGAGCACCAGCACGACCCATCACTCAAGTCCCTTCCATCGGGACTAACCCTACACACAAGAGTAGTTATAACGCTGAACGATTTAGGAAGCAATTCTCAAAGTAGAGTAACGAGGAAGGCACTCGTGTCCACATAATACTGGCTAAACACCGCAATCCCGTCACCAAAGCTAGTACTAGCCAGTCATGCCACCAATGAGGTGAGATAGGGCACTTCAAGAAAGATTGTCCTATAACAAAGAACTCTGGCACAGATGGAAAAATTCTCCGGATCACAGCTACAGGAGAACCTACTCCGAAACCACGTTAATGTAATTCAGGCGTTTTGCTGTAACAGACCTATAAACTATCAAGGACTAGTCTTTTGTAGTATATCTTTTGCGGGATCTTGTCGGTATAGGGATACTCGTGCTGCGTATACTTGTCTGTTGTAGTATATCTTATTCACAACAATAGTCTTGTAGTAAATCTAAAGTACTGTAACTCTGTTCATGGTTGCACGGTTGTTTTTGTCTGTAAACATTTTATGTTCAAATCTAATGTCCGTGAGTCTCTGTATGATTTCGACATTATCATACGACTTGATTCAATTTGATCCTCACAAAAAAAAAACAGCTTCATACATACGTCTCCTTATCAGTAAACTTCTTTTAACGAAACCGTCATATCAGAACACCGAAGTACTCATGCCAGGAGTACCTCATGATTCCTTCTTTCCGAAGAAACCCCCGAAGTACCACTCGTGCAGTACGTCAAGTTCAATCCAAGGATTCATGCGATTGATCAATCACTGAGGAATGTATGCATAAGAGTGATATATAATCAGGGTTTTACAGGTTTAGAATTGATGATTCTACTTTAACTTCTTTTTCCCCAATGGGATGTGAGCTTAAAGAAGAATCAGTTATTCGACTACCTTTTCAATCTTAATTATATACGACTCGTATACACGAAATTGTGATTATGAGCCAAGTATGAATTCTAATATGAACTTCAGGACGGAGAACTGCTCAACACTACGAGTAATCACATCGTCATGTGAACAAACTTAGAACCCAGTACGACTCCCGTAAACGGATCTCCCATTTGCTTAAACACCTACGATGACACAAGAACAGTGCAGACAACTTAGCAAACCACACAGAAAGAGAATTAGAAGACTGGGCTTCTCACCCTAGAGAACCCCAGTCTTATTCTCCCAGAAATAGACGGATCGCATCGTATGTTTCCCCGGCAATCGAGGACTCCGTCAATATTTTTCATAAGAAATCGTTATCACTGCCTCGCATAGATGGAATAGTTGAGCAAACGCAAAGAAAGAATTACTTTCAAAGATGGATCTGAGGTCCGAATATCGCCAGTTCGAGTGTTGGGGAAGGATGTCCGTAAGACTATCTTCCAAACTCGATGTGGACACTTCAAGTCCGTAGTGATACCCTTCGGATAGAACTAATACACCCATAGTTTTCATGAGTTATATGAGTAGGGTGCGTCTTTCTTACTTGGATCAGTTCCTCATTTCTCCATGTAATGACTTACTTATCTACCCTCGTAGTATGAAGAAACCCATGGAAACATTTCCTTCAGAGGTACTTGTCACGAAGTTCTCTGGATCCGAGTTTTGGAATTGAAGAGTCAAAATTTCCTAAGACACACTATTAGTGATGTGGAAATTTTTGAGTACCCCTGCAATTTGTCAAAACTGTTAAGAATTTGTTGACACCGGAGACACCGACCTAAATTCGCCATATTCTAGGTCATACCGACCTACTGTCATAGTTCATTCAGAACCCCTCACAAATTACAGAAACCTTTACGACTCTAACCCAGCAAGGGGTGGCCCTTGACTAGGAAGTTAATCAAGAAAAAGAAACCTTGGAGATTCCAAGTGAGTGACCAAGTTCTTTAGGAGAACTCACTTTGGGAATGGCTTAATACGCTTCGTAGTGCATGGAAAGCTAAACCCAATATAGTTAGGACCTCCGAGATTCTTATAAGAATCGGACCTGTGCCTCGCACAAACTAGACCTACTCCGCGAACTCAGTAACGTACATTATACTCTTAGCGTCTCGATCATGAAACCATACCTTTCCTTTAGGACTCTTATAAGTCCACTCGTCAAGATCCTCGCCTTCGTATTAGAACCGTAGTGACCCTCGATCGAGAGGTCAAGCGGATGAAGCAACGCCGTCACCAGTTAGTGAAGCTTCGTTGGGATTCCAACTGAGAACCCGATTTCACTTAGGTGCGCTAGAACCAATCGATTAGGAAGTTTCCTCCTCATGACTCGATCATTCGTACCTACTTCCTAATCTAAATTCTAATTTTGGGACGAAATTACCTTCAACAGGGGGATGATGTGACAACCCGAAATTTCCATTCCGAGCAAACCATTTGAAGCCAATAGAAGTAGAACAGTTACAGTGAAAATTTAGACTTCAAGTATAAGTTTGGCAGTTTTCAGGATTTACACTTAAGGAGATATTAGGAGAGTGGTTGCACTAGAGTTTTGTGCAACACTGTTATTCTAATACTCTAGGACATTTGAGTTTGTTTCAGGAATAAAAATATTTTCTGCCAAAAATACCTCAGGACTATAAATAAAATTCTGAACCAAATTGGTTCATTCGTTACATTCCATTTAGAGAAAAGTCAAAATATCCTCTCACGGATCTTTGGGTTTTATCCCAAATCGTGAGTACTTTGATCTAGTTATATTATATAGCTTAGATTGTGTATTATAACATCAAAATCGGACCAAAACCCCAAGATTTGGGAGTTTACCGCCCAAGAACACTTGGAGAGTAAACTCCATTTTAAGGGCTAAAAGTGTCCCAATGTCCCTCAAAACCATAGAACTCAACATAGGGACTACAATTGCATGTTTAGGACACAAAAACAATTAGGAATCAATGGTGAAAGTGAGTTCACGGCCAAGGAAGTTCTTAGGCCGTGAACTCCATTTTTGGTTACCAAAATGCCCTAAATGTCTTCATTGAGCCAAGAAACTAGCATAGCACATTACCTTGATGTGTCTAGTACCCAAAACAATCAAAATACCAACACCTATGGGTGTTTACGGCCGCAAACACATGGCCAATTGGTTCATGGGCTAAAAACTCTATATTAGGGTGTTTTGATGCCACAAACACTTCCTAAGGCTTAGGTTTGAATTTAGACATGTACCCTAAACTGTTTAAAGCCTAGAATACATAAGGAATCACAAGTATTAAGGAGTTTACGGGAAAGACAAGTTCTTGAGCGATATACCCATGTAAAGGGGTCAAATGACACCCTTACTCCTTCCTTATGCCTAGAACCCAACATAGATCATAACCTTGAAGTGTTAGAGACTTGAAAGCACCATAAAATTTCCCCCAAAAGAGATTACGGCCGTAATCTCCATGGAATATGGTCCCAGGGCTGTAAACTCCTCAAAGGAGTTAATATGAAGCCCAAACACTTGTTTAAGCCTTGAAGCAATTCACCACATGAGTTGTATAATTGTTAGGCTTCATTTAGAGACCTCATTGAGAGTTTACGGCCAGGAGTTTACTCCCCTGGGCCGTAAACTCCAAAGCACAAGGTCATTTGACCATAAACTCCCAAGTAAGGTATTGCACTCCTTTGTTGCAACCCATTTGCCTCCTAGCACTTGACCAAAAGTGTTTTCCCCGCGTTAAAATGTTTATACTTGCATAATTAGTGTTTTAATCACTAATTATTTATATACATATGTCTTCATATGTAATTAGGATCATTGTGTGTGTCTAAGGTCTTCACTTGACACCAAGCACTTGCCCGATCCTTCCTTACGATAACAGTCCGTTCAATTCCAGTCACTTACTATAGGCGAGTTCCTACCCCTTAATCAATGTTTTAATAGTTTTTAAATGTTTTATGGTGGGGGATACAAGTAAAATCATGCTAGTTATTATATCAATCACATGTGATTAATAAGTAGAATTATGCTAGTTATTACATCAATCACATGTGATTAATATGCAACATTCAAATGATTTACTACACATTAGACGTTTTACCAAACAGTTTTCTTCAGATTATTTTTGATAAACATTTTATATCTTTTAAACTCTTTATTACACTATACATTTTACTCTGTATATTACATTTCAAACTTATTTACAATTGTGTTTCAAACAAATGCTTCTTTATACTAAATTGTTTTATCAAACCCATGCCTTCAAATTGTTTTATAGATTGACATCAAGTCGATCTTTTCTTAAGATAATAATTACGCTCAAAGGTTTTACAAAACTTACTTTATGCTTTTAAATTATAAATTGCATGCCTATATATGTATATTTATATGAGTAATGTTTAAAAGACTTAGGAAGGCTATCCACCCTATTTCCTTTTCACGCTTGAGATGTGGTCTGGTGGGATATCGGGTACCCGTCCGAAGGTCGTTTAAATATTAGTTATATATCATCTATACATATGTAGTCATAAAGGTCCTTCCAGTTCAATCAATACCCTTGGGTAGCAAGGGTATACATCCATGTCCATACGTACCAGTTAGATTACTAGTAAACTACCATAGGGGTAGTTTAGGAAGATACTAGAACTATTACTAGAACACAATATCATACTATGAGTCAGTTCATTCATGAGTCGATACTTACTACTATGAGAACATATACAACTATACTAGAGAAGAACATATACAACTATACTAGAGAAGAACATATACAACTATACTAGAGAAGAACATATACAACGATACTAGAACGAGTACATTACTATACATGCTAGATAGAGAGAGATCACACATTACAGCTAGCACACGTAAAATATTACAGTACATTACTATACTATTACATAGATATGTATACATGATCATAGTAATGTGGATGCTCATGGCTTGCATACATGCAGGGGTCATGGGTAGGCCCTAAAATCCCTTGGATAAGGGAGCGTATAGTCCGGGATCTAGACATCACATTATACCTTATCCCTCAAATAAGGCAGTTGAGTACCGATGTGGTTATTTATTACAAATACTACAGTACTTAGAAGTATTACCCTAGACTTAAGGTAATTGGTACGATTGTAGTTCAGTGCTACACCATAGTACTATTCCATTTTCCCATTATATTCACTTCGTGAACATTCACACGATGCACGGTAATGTAGAAACTATCTTTTTGATTAATGGTAGTCAGACTTTGGAAAATACACACTCCTACAAGAGACACACACAGACACTAGATGCCTTGGTAGAAGGCTATATAGAGATCAGTTAAGTCTTGGTAGAAGACTCCATGTTATAATAGTAGGAATCATAGGGATTTCTAGGGTTTTTCAAACATTACAGTTGTTTCATAAACATTTTCTATACTTACAGTTTACAAACAAATTTTACACTTACAGTTCATAAACTTACAAATTCTTACATACAAATTAAGACACTAAAATACTTATGATCTCACCAGCTTCAAAGCTGATACTCGCTTTCAAAATTACTTGTATCCTCAGGTCATCATAGACAGGTACCGATGCAAGGAGAAAGGAAGATGGAGCTTGTTCAAGACTCATCTTTCATTTTGATTTATGCTTTAGTGTTTATAAAAATTTGACAGAGCACTTGTATAATAATTATATTATTAATGCAATGGATGATGTTGTTGCTTGTTTACTACTTTTCATTGTTGTGATACTGTACATGACGTCCTCCGCCCCAAAACGTTTCCACCGTTCTTGGTTTTGGGGTGTTACAGTTTTGTCCTCGGTAACACTCCATAGAGATACACGAGTAGAGGATTATTGTGTTATTACTAGTAAATTTGTTACTCCTATATAATTGGAGACACGTCCTCGGTGAGCACTCCACAGAGATACGCGAGTGGAGGACCACAACCGTAACCAGAATCTCTTAGATAGGGAGCATGACTTGAGTGTATAGATCTTTACGGGGCTGACTACCCCAGACATGGCTGCTAGCTACAGCCGAATCAAAATGGTTCAAGGGTGACGAAAGTCGTAAGGTGATGTGGACTACTTATTGCCATATTTAGTCTTATTGTATGGTTATGGGACTCCCAATTAGGATAACAGAGATTTACTTAACAGTAATAATGAATAAAGTAGTTAAATTACTTCGTAAATTTTCCAGTCATTAGCATTCTCAGTCTTTTTAGGGACTGCTTTCTTTCCTTCTTCTTCTTCAGAGGTTGAGTAAGGGTTTGGGTATGATTCGGGCACTTGACAATTGAATGCCCCGCAGTTAAAGCATTTCAAAGGTTTCCAAGGCTAATCCACTTTGATAGCTGGAAAGCAGTCAAGAATAAAGTCAACCTCTAAGTAATCTACTGCCCTAACTAAACCACAAAGAGCGGATAAGGCAAAAGGGTGTCAGCACCCACTCCTGGGCAAAAGCATTGGTCAAGCCTGCTATAACTCTGGAGAGGTTGGGCACTTTAAAAGGAACTGCCCCAAAAAGTCTACAGCTGATAATACTGGAAGAGTCCTAGCCATGGGACGGGAAGAAGCAGTCGCCGATCCCACTGTTGTCTCGGGTACGTTCCTTCTCGACAACTCATATGCTAGTATTCTTTTTGATTCGGGTGCTGAAAAGAGTTTTGTTATTCATGCATTCAAACATAACCTAAAACATAATCCCCAACCTTTAGCTGAAACGTTTACCGTCGAGATGGCTAACGATGAGAAAGAAAGCTCCAGCGAGGTGTTCATAGGTTGTACCCTTACCCTGAATAACCACTCATTTCCTATAGATCTTATGCCAGTTTCCATTAAGAGCTTTGATGTGATCATTGGCATGGATTGGTTGAGTCTCAATCATGCTGATATCCTTTGGTACGAAAAAGTCATCCGTCTCAACCTTCCTTCGGGTCAAACTCTCGTAACCTATGGCGATAAACTTAGTTCCAATCTTCGTATCATTTCCTGCATCAAAGCTCAAAAGCTCCTGCGAAAGGAGTTCAGTGCATTCTTAGACGATGTAATCAACGAGAAACAGGAAGTTAAAGACCTCGTGAGCATCCCCGAAGTCTGTAACTTTCCTGATTTATTTCCCGAACAGCTTCCAGGAATTCCTCCCGAGCGTCAGGTCGAGTTCCACATTGACCTAATTCCTAGAGCTACCCCCGTAGCGATGTCTCTGTATCGCTTAGCTCCAACAAATGCAGGAGTTATCCAGCCAACTCAATGAGTTGCTCAGTAAAGGATTCATTAGACCGAGTTCCTCACCCTATTGTTCATCAAAAAGCGAGATGGATCCTTCCGGATGTGTATCGACTATCGTGAACTGAACAAGTTGACCGTAAAGAACCGATATCCTCTTCCATGAATAGATGCCCTCTTTCACCAACTTCAGGGAGCCAGCTACTTCTCCAAGATAGACCTTCGGTCAGGGTACCATCAACTACGAGTTCTTGAGAGTGATGTTTCCAAAACAGCTTTCAGGACTCGGTATGGACACTACGAGTTCGTAGTGATGCCCTTCTGTCTAACCAATGCACCGGCTATGTTCATGGACCTGATGAACCGGGTGTGTCGTCCTTTCCTAGACAAGTTTGTCATCATGTTCATTGACGACATCCTTGTCTACTCCAGAAGCGAAGAAGACCACAAGCAACACTTGAGGTTAGTGTTGGAGACCCTTAGATCCGAGAAGTTGTACGCGAAATTTTCCAAGTGTGAGTTCTGGATACGGAAGGTAACTTTCCTCGGTCACGTGGTAAGTGAGGAGGGCATTCATGTGGATCCTTCCAAGATTAAAGCGATAGAGAATTGGTTGGCACCAAAACACCCACAGAAATCCGTCAATTCTTGGGTCTCGCCGTCTATTATCGAAGATTCATCCAGAACTTTTCTAAAATCGCCAAACCCCTAACCACTCTAACACAGAAAGGTGTACCCTTTTGTTGGAGTGAAAAGCAAGAATCTGTGTTCCAGATGTTAAAGCAAGCCTTGTGTAGCGCACCTGTTTTGTCCCTACCCGAAGGGACAGAAGACTTCGTTGTCTATTGTGATGCATCTAATCAGGGCTTAGGTTGTGTGCTTATGCAAAGAGGAAATGTGATTGCTTATGCCTCAAGACAGTTGAAAGCACATGAGGTCAACTATACCACACATGACTTGGAGTTAGGAGTCGTAGTCTTTGCATTGAAGATTTGGAGACATTATCTCTACGGAACCAAGTGTACGGTCTTCACTGACCATAAAAGCCTACAACACATCCTCAATCAGAAAGAGCTAAACATGAGGCAACGACGATGGGTAGAATTACTCAGCGATTATGAGTGCGAGATTCGCTAGCATCCCGGCAAGGCCAATGTGGTAGCAGATGCCCTAAGCCGAAAGGAAACTTCAAGTCGAAAAGTGAAGACCCTGACGATGACTATCCATTCCCATTTATCCATGCAAATCCGAGACACCCAGATAGAAGCCCTCAAACCCGAAAACGTGTCGATCGAAGCCTTGAGGGGAATGGATAAGAAACTTGAAATCAGAGGTGACGGAGTCTACTATTTCACGGACTGAATCTGGATTCCAAAGTCTGTAGGGTTCAGGGAGATTGTCATGCAGGAAGCACACAAGACCAGATACTCTATTCACCCAGGTTCGGACAAGACGTACTTAGATCTCAAGATACAATACTGGTGGCCGAACATGAAAGCCGAGATCGCTATGTTTGTGGGCAAGTGTCTGACTTGCGCCAAGGTGAAAGTTGAGTACCAGAAATTCTCGGGTCTGCTCTAGCAACCCGATATACCTGAGTGGAAATGGGAGCTGATTACCATGGACTTCATCACCAAGTTACCCAAGTGTCCGAGTGGGTACGATACCATTTGGGTAATTGTCAATCGTTTGACCAAATCCGATCACTTCATCCCGATTAAAGAATCATTTAATATGGAAAGACTCGCACGGATCTACATCCAAGAGGTAGTTCGACTGCACGGTGTACCTGCGTCCATTGTCTCTTATCGAGATAGTAGGTTTACCTCCATATTTTGGCAGTCTCTTCAGAAGTCTGTTGGAACCAAACTAGACATGAGCACGGCGTATCATCCTCAGATCGATGGACAAAGTGAGAGAACAATCCAAACCTTGGAGGACATGCTTAGAGCATGTGTCATTGATTTTGGAAAGTTGTGGGACACACATCCACCTTTTATCGAGTTCTCGTACAACAATAGTTACCACACCAGCATTAGGGCTGCCCTGTTTGAAGCCCTATATGGTCATAAGTACAGATCCCCTTTGTGTTGGGCCGAGTTGGGGGACACACAGCTAGCCAAGAGTCGAGTCCCCGACAGTGCTCTCACTGGTCCTGAAATCATCCGTGAAACCACCGAGAAGATCATTCAAATCTGGGAACGATTGAAAGCTTCACGAGATCGCCAAAAGAGTTATGCTGATAACCGTCGGAAACCTTTGGAATTCCAAGTTGGAGACCGTGTCCTGTTGAAAGTCTCGCCCTAGAAAGGCACGGTACGCTTCGGAAGGCGTGGGAAACTTTACCCGAGGTACATTGGACCCTTCGAGATCCTCGCCAGGATCGGTCCGGTAGCTTATAAACTTTGATTACCTCACGAACTCAGTAACATCCATCCTGTCTTCCATGTCTCAAATCTGAAGAAGTGCTTATCCGATGAAACCCTAGTGAATCACATAGGCGAGATCGAGATCAATGAAAACCTTTACTTCATGGAGGAACCGATTGAAATCATGGATCGAGAAGTTAAACGTACAAAGCAAAGTCGCATCCCGTTAGTGAAGGTTCGCTGGAATGCCATGCGGGGACCGGAATTCACTTGGGAGCGTGAAGACTCGATGAAACAGAAGTATCCACATCTCTTTCCAGATCCATGATTTGTATCTTGACTTGTATCTTAATTTTGAATTTCGGGACGAAATTCCCTCTAACAGGGGGATAATGTAACAACCCGAAAATTCGTATCATTGCTTGTAACCCTCTTCGTAATTCATTTCGATAATCCAATCACCGTTTCCAATTTCATTTCCGATTTCGTCATTTAATTAAGTCATTAATTTTTGATTGATATTATGACTTAATGGGTGTCCTAATACTTTTAAAACTTATTCTAACACCCCATATTAATAATTGGAAACATTTTAGAATCGACCATATCGGGTTACGGTAACTCAATCGAGTGCGACCAAAAGCACCGTATAACGCCGATATCGGGTAGAATTCCACCGTGTCCAAAACTTAGACACTATTTAAAGATGTTTAAGCTTCCATTTGAAGCTTTTTCTCTCTCTCACTACTCTCTCTAATCTCTCTCCTCAACAAAAGATTCAAGGTCCAAAACATTGATTTAAGGCTCCAAATCTTTGAGGTAACATCCCTAGCTTGTTGTATAACCTCTTAGGCTTTCAAATTCGTGTTTAATATATCATTGTGGACCTGGAACATGTGTTTACGGCCAAGGAGCATTCTTGGGCCTTAAACACATAATAATGGGGTTTTTGAGCAATTTAACCCTTCCAAATCATCATTGGGACTTAGATATGACCTTATGGCTTACAAACCCGGACTTAGAACACCCTAGACATGGACTTTGAGGGACAAATAAGAGTTTACAGCCAAGGAATGTGCTTGGGTCGTAAACCCCTCAAACATGGGGAGTAAACTCATTTAAACATGTTAGAAAGCAATGTAACTTCACCAAAAGCCTTGGAATAAATCCTAGAATCATCTAAAACTAGTTTGGGGACCTTAAACATGTCAGCCACCTTCCAATTAGGTGTTTACGGCCAAGGCACCCCAAGAATATATTCATGGGCCGTAAACTCCATTTAACATGTCAAATGATACCTTAAATTCATACCAAGGCTTGGAAAATTAGTTAGAATCACATGTGATTGTCCTAAGCTTCACAAAATAATTATGGATTGAGCTTGGGGAAGTTTACGGCCGTAAACTCCATGTTTACAGCTGTGAACTCCCATAAATGGTGTATATGTTGATACAATCCATTCCTTGACTTTAGAAAAATCCATTCTAGCATTTCCCATGTCCATTTAAGCCATTTAACACTCAAAAATCACCCAAACATGAGTTCACGGCCGTGAACTCATGTATGTAGGGGATATATGGCTAAAAAGTCGTTAGGGAGTTTACTCTTGAGGAGTAAACTCAATCCCAAGTCCCTCGCATCATTACTCGTCCATGGATGTCACACGGGTCACTCCAAACACTTGTTTTGAAGTGTTATGGCTCATTTGAGTGTATTATAATATCTAATAGTGGTTTAAAGTCTAATTAGATACCTTTGGATGCCATTTCATATTACATAGGAACCTCGCATGTTAACAAGCCCTAAACTAACGTTTAGTGTCCGAAACAGTTGCGCCTTCTCGTCTGGTGTGTTCATACCCCTACAATGGATAATTGTACATAAAAACTTGTTTTACATGTTTGTGTTTCATAGTTCATATGCTTTTTACAATGATAATCATAACAGATAACCGTTTGAAACTTGCAGGATAATCATATACATTATTTGTGAAATTAGTTATAAGTTGTTATGTTTATTATTTCACAAATGGTTTTCCACATTTTTATCAGTTAAAAGCATGACATTAGAACCTTTGAACAAGATTTTGTACACTGTTTTGTCCTCGGTAACACTCCACAGAGATACACGAGTGGAGGATTATTGTATTATTACTAGTAAATTTGTTAGTCATATATAATTGGACACACGTCCTCGGTGAACACTCCACAGAGATACGCGAGTGGAGGACCGCAACCGTAACCAGAATCTCTTAGATAGGGAGCGTGACTTGAGAATTCAGATCTATATGGGGCTGACTACCCCACACCTGGCTGCTAGCTACAGCCGAATCGAAATGGTTCAAGGGTGACGAAAGTCATAAGGTGATGTGGACTACTTATTTCCATATTTAGTCTTATTGTATGGTTATGGGACTCGCAATTAGGATAACAGAGATTTACTTAACAATAATAATGAATAAAGTAATTAAATTACTTTGTAAATATTAGTTTTATATATGTGTTAAAACTAATACATTTCACAAGATAACCAGGTTTTCAATATACATCTTCACATTGGTAACCAACATTCAGGAAAATATGGGATTTTCCTGGGGAACATTGTACATAACCAGAAAAGTGTAACAAACCAGATAACTTTACATTCACAAAAGTAAACATGTTTTCAGTGTACAACCTTACATTACATTTTTGGGAATTCAATAACCAACCTTCTTAAGAAAATATGGGATTTTCTTGGTGTGTGTAACATTTCAGTAACGGACAGGAAACTTCTACATTTTTCACAGAACAAAACCGCTTATGAACTCACCAGCGTTATGCTGATTTTCAAACCGCTTGTATTCTCATGTCAGCGTTAGACAGGTACCCGAAGATCCTTTTGTTCGAAGACGGAGTGCTCAGAAGACCTGTTTCATTTTGTTCATATATACTATGTATCACTTGTATAACTGTACTTTTGAAACAATTGTAAAAACTTTCTATATGTAATGTAATGGTTGTTTTACTTTACTTACTATGTGCATTGGATTTGATACTCAACGTGAAGTCAACCCCGGAAATGTTTCCGCCTTCGGTTTTCGGGGTGTGATAGACCTTGACCTTAGCGAAAGTTAGGCATTTATTCATGAAGGTAGCAATTTGTGCTTTCATGTTAGGCCACCAATATAACTTTTTAAGATCCAGATACATCTTATATGAACCTGGGTGGACGGAATATATAGTATTGTGCGCCTTAGTCATGACCATGTCTTTGAAGCCACCATGTTTCGGTGTCCAGATCCGGTCCATGAGATACAAGGCTCCGCCACCCTTGGCTTCCAAGTTCTTATCCATTCCTCTAAAGGATTCACACACCACGTTATCAGTTTTCAATGCTTCGAGTTGAGCCTCCTTAATTTGTGTGGAAAGATGTGAATGGATAGTCATGGTAAATGATTTGACCCTTCGACCAGAATATTCTTTCCGACTTAGTGCACCTGCTACTACGTTGGCTTTACCTGGATGATAACGAATTTCGCATTCATAGTCATTGAGTAGCTCGACCCACCATCGTTGTCTCATGTTGAGCTCCTTCTGTTCGAATATGTGTTGTAAACTCTTGTGGTCAGTAAAGATAGTGCTTTTCGTACCATACAGATAGTGTCTCCATATCTTCAGAGCAAACACAACTGCTCCTAGCTCAAGATCATGTGTGGTGTAGTTGACTTCGTGTGTCTTCAGCTGTCTCGAAGCATAGGCGATGAACTTACCTCGTTGCATCATAACACAGTCGAGCCCCTGGTTCGATGCGTCGCAATATACTACGAAGTCTTCTATCCCTTTGGGGAGGGATAGTATCGGTGCGGTGCATAAGGCTCGCTTCATCGTTTGGAACGCTTTTTCTTGCTTCTCTTCCCAGTCAAAGGTCATGCCTTTCTAGGTCAATGTTTTAAGAGGTTTCGCGATCTGCGAGAAGTTCTATATGAATCTGTGGTAGTAGTCAATGAGACCTAGAAATTGACGAATTTCTATAGGCGTCATTGGTGCAGACCAGTTCTGAATGACTTTAATATTGGAAGGGTCCACGTGGATTCCTTCTTCGCTAACCACGTGTCTCAAGAATTCGACTCTTCAGATCCAAAATTCACATTTCGAGAACTTCGCATAGAGCTACTTCGATCGTAATGTTCCTAGGACTTGCTACAGATGGTCGTCGTGTTCCTCCTTACTTCGAGAGTAGATCAGTATGTCATCAATGAAGACGATGAAGAACTGATCCAAGTAAGGACGGCATACCCTATTCATTAAGTCCATGAATATTGCGGGCGCGTTAGTCAATCTGAATGGCATCACCACGAACTCGTAGTGTCCGTAACGAGTTCGAAAGGCTGTCTTCGGAATATCCTCCTCAAGCGCTCGTAACTGGTGATATCCGGAACTTAGATCAATCTTGGAAAAGAAATTTCCCCCTTGCAGTTGGTCAAACAAATCGTCTATGCGAGGCAGAGGGTAACGATTTTTGACTGTGAGTTTGTTGAGTTCCTTGTAGTCGATACACATACGGAACGATCCGTCTTTCTTCTTAATGAACAACACCAATGCTCCCCATGGCAAGAAGCTAGGTCTGATGAATCACTTGCTGAGCAATTCGTTAAATTGACCAGCTAGTTCTTGCATCTCAGCTGGAGCTAATCGGTAGGGTGATTTGGCTACTGGGGTAGCTCCTGGGACTAAGTTGATTCTGAACTCGACTTGTCATTGTGCAGGTAATCCAGGTAGTTCTTCTAGAAAGACGCCGAGAAAGTCTCTCACTACAGGGATGTTCTTTTGTTGTTTCGTTTCTAGGCTCGTATTGACAACGTGAGCAAGGAATGCACGGTATTCCTTACGTAGGTACTTCTATGCTTGAATACTTGAGATGATACGATGAATCGTGTCGGGTTTGTCACCATATGTAATAGGAGTTTTGTTAGACGGATGATTAAGAAGAACAACTTTCTCGTAGCACATGATGTTGGCGCGATGAAGACTCAACCAATCCATGTTGATTATGACGTCGAAAATTTTAATTGAGACTGGCATGAGGTCGATTGAAAAGGTATGGCTATCTAGAGTTAGGGTACATCCTATGTATATACTGCTAGTGCTCTCAGTTTTCCCGTTACCCATTTCTACCACGAATAGTTCCTTAAGTGTGTGTGGTTGTTGTTTAAGTAGGCGGGAAAATTGATGATTCACAAAGCTTCTCTCCGCTCCACTATCAAACAGTATGCATGCATAAGATTTATCGAGGAGAATCGTACCAGTGACAACTATAGGGTCAGCAACCGCTTCCTCGTGGCCTATACCCAAACTCTTCCCACTCCACCGACATTCCCTGCCTTTGGGCATTTCCTTTTGTAGTGGCCTACCTCGCCACAACCGTTGCAAGCCTGGCCCACACCAGTGTCGGGGACCTGGGTGATCGGCCTTGCCGGAGACTTGCAGAAACAGACAATGTGTCCTTTCATGTTGCAGTTAGAGCACTGCATTTCCTGGTAGGGACCGTTGTGGTGGAAGTTCCATTTGTTGCACTTAGGGAAACTTCTAGCGTACTACCTTATCGGAGTAGCAGCGGCAGGTACTATCGCAGAATGAACCGCCACGACCTTTTGCTTTTTAGCAGCTTTTTGCTTCTTCTTGTCATCCCAGAATTTCCGCTTGATGTCAGCGGCTTTAGAGGGTTCTGAGATGGCTAGGGTTGTTGTTGTTGTCGGGGTACTGATTCCATGGTCAATGAGCTGATGTGTCAACCACTTCGCACTATCGAATGTAGCGGGGTTTGAAGCTAATATATTCCCTTGAACTGGAGGCAACAGCCCCCAGATACACCTCTCTATCTTCTTTCCCTCCGTGGGAATCATTTTGGGACATAGAGCGACTAGTTCGCTGAATCTAGTGGTATAGGAAACTATGTCGGAACCCTTCATGGTTAGGCTCCATAGCTCCTGTACTAGCTTCTAGATTTCGCCCCTCGGGTAGTATTCCTCAATCATGAGGCCTTTCAGGGTTTCCCAACCCATATCATTTGCCACTATGAGAGTTAGTGACTTGACATGGCTATTCCACCATGTCAGGACTTTTTCCTCGAAGGTGAAAGCAACAAACTTGAACTTGCTCCCTTCTGGACAAGATTAGATCTTGAAGACCAACTCCGTCTTTTCGAACCATTACGAGAGGGGAATGACTCTGCCAGTCCCTCTAAAGGACTTTGGCTTGCAGTTGGTGAAGTCCTTGTAGGAGCACGCTCTCGAACGCATGAGGATTTCACCTTGTGTAGAATTAACAGGTGTTCCACCTCTGCTAGCACTAGAAGAGTGATATTGAGCCATGGTTGTTGCCACAGCCACAGCTACTGCAACATTTAGAGATGTTGTATCGATTAGTGGAGGAGGCGGTGGTGGTGGTGTTTGATTTGCCGGCTTGCCTTTGGTAGGACATTTGATTTGCCGGCCTGCCTTTGGTAGGACGTTTGCGAGGTGCCATCTTTTACAGAAAGTTTATAGAGATGATGATAATAGTAAGAATCAATTGTAAAGTATGATGAGTGTGATCCCTGCACTAATTCTCCAAAGCCCAAACATTAGAATCAGTGTACGATTTGAATAGAGACACAACAATAGAGTTTGAAAACACAAGGGTATAGACTTTCCAATAGGTTAGAAACTACCAATATTACTGGTATTACAGATGTAAATGAGTTCGGGAAAAATGACCTAACAATAGGTCTTAAATCACACCATACGAGGGAAAATGTAGACAGCTTAGTAGTCTAGCTAATGTACTGAAAGATAGGAATATTTTACAGACAAGTGATTCATAGAGCATAGATAAGAAAAGGCTATTCCTTAATCAAAAGAAAAGATGTGCTGGACATCATCTAACAGTGATGGGCATTCCTCGGGCGAACCCTAAGGTCTTCCAGTTTACGTTCCATGTCGAGAAGGTGTCGCTCATAAACCCTCTGGCGAACCCGGAGTTCTACGACTTTAGCTTGAGTCTTAGCTAGTGCTTGTCGCAGGGCCTCGTGGTCCGTCGCAGACCTCTTCCGAGCATTTTCTAGGAGGATGGTGCGAATGGAATGCATTCTTGCATTTGCATCAACCTCCGTGATGCGATGGAGAGCTGTCCTGCCCTAGATTTCATTTCGTACAACCCTTCGGACTGGGATTGGCAAGACTTTGTCTGCTGATCCTCCTTGACTCAGGTCATAAAAGCTTCGGTCTCCATTGAATGGGATAGACTGATTTTGCTCTTCGCTCCATGTTCCCAAGCATTCCACCCATGCAGGAGTCGGGCCTTGAAAATCCTGACGAGGGTTAGGATTCGTGATCGGAGCCACAGGGGGTAGGTTATTGACATCTGACTCGGAGTCAGAACCATCAAAAAAGCCTTCTGCATGGTGATCATCCAAAGGATTGGATGCTCATCTTCTAGATCGTCTTAAATCCATCCAACATTGTCTTCGTTAGGGATATATGGGTCGCCTTAAAGATGGAATCCAGTCATGTTATCTATGCGAGAAAAGGGATATAAGAATCTAATACAAATAGACATACTACTTAAGATAATTATAAGATGATCCTTTCCAGTTACTTCAATACTTGCTTAGTGCATACCAGTTATATGAAATCAAAACAGGATAGACCTTCGAATAAGTAACCCTAACTCTAAATCCACAACCAAACAAGGAACAGTAAGTAAAGCAAAGACTACAAATTCTAAGTCTATGACACCTTAATCTCATATAGCCTTAGTGTATCCACTTAGCAACTATTGACCTACTAGTAAAGACATTTTTAGTTCTCAGATAAGTAATTGTAGTAACACCAAATACTCCTATAATATTTTAAGATTATGTTCTGTTCTATTGTTATAATAGTAATAGTGTTGGTAAGTTTTTAGACTTGTTGCAATACCACAACCATTCATAGGTACATGCTAGTCACTACTCATAAAATATTGTTGATCATGCTATATCTTCCCAGATTTGACTATATGTCTCTAAGCCTAATTGTGTTGCTCAACAATCGTAATACTTTTGTTCTGTCCTAGTGACACTGATTTCAGTATGATTGCAGGTATGTATACTTAGTTAAATATTTTACTATTTAAAAGTATAAACTCTAGGTCAGAGTATTTTAATCCCATTGTATAGTATCACAACACAACATAATAGTAAACAAGCAAAAAACATTATCCATTGCATTAATAATATAATTTAATACAAGAGTGTTTTGTATAGTTTATATGACACCAAAAATGTAAATCAAAATATAAGATGAGTCTTGAATGCGCTCCATTTTCTCAAAAGCTTGCATCGGTACCTGTGTAATGATGACCTGAGAATACAAGTTATTTTGAAAGAGTTTATCAGCTTTAGAGCTGGTGAGTTCATAAGTATTTTAGTGTCATTGGTTGTATCAAAATGTTTGTAACAGTGTTTGAAGTATGAGTTTGTAAACGTTTGTAGTAAAACTATGTGAATGTTTGTAAATGTTTGTAACTCCTAGGAAATCCTATATTTTCTACTAAAATAGCCTTCTAGCAAGGCACAACTGTTTTGTATGTTTTTTTCTTGTGAAAGTGTATAATTTTCCCAAGTGTAACTATCATTGCGAAAATATATTTTATACATTATTGTTTATGTGAAATGAACACAAAGTGAATGCAAAGGGGAAATTAATGTAGTACTGTAGAGTTGTATTATAATAACTACTGCAATACTAACTACCTTAAACCGGACATATATCAAGGTATTATGTGATTAATTGTTCTACACTATCGACTATGAACACGAACATGAAAGACGTCGGAAGTAATGAAATTTGGCACCCATAGACCTGTAGGTCCCACCGTAGCTAGCAGTAAGGTGTAGGATAGTCAATCCAGTATAGATCTATAAGCAAACTCACTCTTTTCCTCCATAAGATTCTGGCTACAAATCGGTCCATGGCAGTGAAGACATCCCCCGAAACAGTGGTTCACATTTATGTTATAGTATACTTGTATATGTATTGTTTGTACTAGTGTAGTGAATGTATTGTTTCTCATCATAGTATCGTTGTATAGTTTCTCATAATAGTATCATTGTATAGTTTCTCATCATAGTATAGTTGTATCGTTTCTCATCATAGTATTGTTGTATAGTTTCTCATCATAGTATAGTGGTATAGTTTATCATCATATTATAGTTGTATAGTTTCTCATCAAAGTATAGTTGTATAGTTTCTCAACATAGTATAGTTGTATAGTTTCTCATCAGAGTATAGTTGTATAGTTTCGCATAATAGTAAGTATTGAATCATGAATGAACTTACTCTGTGTATGCTTCATTAAACTAGAAGTAATGAGTAGTATAACCCTAAATTATAACTATTATAGTTTACTAGACGAATCGTTTGTATGACTGAATGTATTGAACTGATATAAAAGCCTTTATATCTACACATGTATACATAATTTATAACTAAGGATCAAACGACACTCGGACAAAAAACAGGGTACTCTAAGTCCACAACCAAACAAGGAACGGGAAATAAAGTGAGTTGGCAGTCCTAAGTCCTTCAATCCTTTTTTATATAACTATATGTGTATTAGACATGGTTTGAACAATATATTAGTTTGAAAGCTGTATTATAAGAGTTTGATACATAAAATTGAATTTGATATCAACTTTAACATGTAAAATAGTTTCATAAGCAGTTTGAAGTCATTTGTTTGGTAAAACAGTTTGAAAGTATAGTAAATCCGTATGTTTGATAGTTATTAATCACATGTGATTGATATAATAACTATGATATTCAACTTGTATCCCCCCCACCCCCATAAAAGCATTTAAAATGATTTAAAAGGTTGATTAAGGGTTATGAACTCACCTGTAGTGAGTGGTTTGGATGAAAGTGATGGATAAGGTGCTAGGTGTCAAGTGAAGGCTTGCACACACACACACACACACAGATCCTATTTAACATATAAAGACACACACACACACACACACATATATATATATATATATATATATATATATATATATATATATATATATATAATTGTTGATTATAACACTAATTAAGCAAGTAAAGACACCCTAGAACACAGAAAACACTTGTATTGAAGTGTTATAAGATCATAGGGTTGCATCTAAGGGTTGTAGAGGTGTGTATTAGAGTTTACGATCCAGGAGTAATCTATCCATGAGTGTACAACCAAGGGTTTGCGGCCCTGATGGGTTTACGGCCGTAAACCAATGTTGTCTTGTACTAAATCGATGTTTATGGTCCTTACCTCATAAGGAAGTTGTTCTAGGCCATAAACTCCCTTGGTTGGTTAATTTTTGATGTTTTAAAGCCCCTAATCCATAATACTAACTTATAAGAATGTAAAGGGGTTAAGAACTTACAGTTTGAAGGCTAAGAAATGGAGTTTTCGGCCGAAAACACACAAGTGTTCTTGGTGTTCTTGAGGATCTTGAAGATCTAAGCATAAAAGATGGAATTGTGGGTGGATTCAAAGATGAATCAATTAGGAATGATGTAATCAACACAAGGATGGAAGAGTTTGCTTACAATTGTGAAGATCGAAAGGAAGTCTTGAAGATCCTTGGGAGAGAATCTAGAGTTCTCTAGCTTACAAGTGAATAATGAAAGGAAAAAATGGCTAAGTGTCACCTTTATACAAGGGTTTCACGGCCACTTAGAGTTTACGGCCGTAAACCCAAGTGTTTAGCCGTGAACTCCTCTTTTGATGGTCCAAGGTTTGTTTGACAGGTTACAAGTTCAACTGAAACATTCCTTCACTTATTTCTTTGATGTATTAAAGCTCAGAATGCTTAAAAGGACACCAAAGCTGCTAAAAGTTAACAAAAGTAAGTTTGACTAGATTGAAATGTAAGGTTTGTATAAGATAGAAATTTCGGGTTGTCACACTTATGCTCCGCATAATACAAAAGGGATAAAATATTTCTATATTTTATGGAAATCGTTGGATTGTATTAATTGCATAAACTTTAGACTGGTTGAATTCCTTCTGTTTTAGTTCACAAAATCACTTGTGTTTGGGCTTGTATCCCCTCCCCCGCTGAAATCTTATAAAACCATAAAAGCATAGGGATATGAACTCACCTGACATGAGTGGCTTGAATGAAAGATAGATGTGGGATACTGAGTGTCAAGTGAAGTCTCGGACTCAACCGGATCCTAATTAGCATGTAATAACACATATATGTGTAAAATTAAGGTATAACACCACTTAGATATGATGGGGAACCACCCTAGGGACTAGGAAACACTTGAACTAAGTGTTAAAAATCACATGTGATTGAATGAGGGAAGTTTACGCCCATACAAAGGTGTGTACATCCATAGGTGTACGGCCTAAAGGAGTATACGAACCAAGAGTGTACGGCTGTACAGTCTTGAAGAAGTGTGCATTTTGAGGTGTTTTATGGTCCTTTCTAGCCTCATGGAATTGTTCTAGATCCCATTCTTTGCTTTTAAGAATAGTTTAAGGTCAACTTTGACCAACAACTAAGGTTTATGGCCATTGAGGTGTGTACGGCCGTACACATGGGTTTACAGCCGTACACGACACACCCCCAAAACATAGATGGCGGAAACGTCCAGGGGTGGAGGACCTCATGTATAGTATCACAACAACGTGTATAATAGTGCTCAAAGTAAATACAACCATCATAAATATAATTGAAAAAGTTACATTAATGTATATGTTTACATGTTTCAAATTAATTACATTATGATGACAAAATGAATTGTTTGACGATTTATCGTCCCATCCTCAAAACGCTGTTGAATTCCTGTTTCGCTGAATTCCTGAGAATACAAGTAGTTTGAAAAAGTGTCAACAAAAAGGTTGGTGAGTTCATAAGAGATTTTGTTAGAGAAGTAAACCGTTTTCCTTGCAAAAGCAATAGAGTATGTATCCAGAAAATCCAATATTTTCTTTATAAAAGTTATGTGGTCCTAAATCCCAAGACCGAGAGATAACAAGTATTTGCCATACTTAAAGATATTAAAGTGGTTTTAAATCGGCATAAAACCCATTTTGATTTGAAGGAAAGTCCCATAACGAATGATATGTAGTTTTAAATACCAAGACCGAAGGTGTACAGTAATATCCGTACTTATTGATATAAAAATTGATTTTAAAACGACATAAAACCCCCTTTTGTTTTATAAAAATCCCGTAAACTTTATGTATTGTTAGCTCCCTATGTGAATCGCTATAACCATACTATGATTAGAGGTAACCTGCACAATGTCTTTTAGACGCCCTGTAGCTAGCAGCGAGGTGTGGGATGTCAACCCCAATGTAGATCGATACACAATTATCATGCTCTCCCTACAAGAGATTTTGGTTATAACATACAGGAATTTGGATCCCGTACTCGGACGTACGGGAAGAGAAAGTCTCACAACCTGAGTTAACAAGTTTACGCGTAGTGTGCGTAAGTGTAGAACCTTTTTGTATGAATGTACCCTTTTTGTGTAAGTGTGTTATGTGATGAATCATAAACTATACTTATTATAGTTTATCCAAAAAGTTTGTAATGTATAAGAACTCTTTTATGAAAATGCATTAGTGTTATGAATCCACGGTTTTTGATGGTAAGCTTGTTCAATTCGCAATAATCAATGCACATCCGAAAAGATACATCCTTCTTTTTCACAAACAAGACCGAGGGTCCCCAGCGTGAGGAACTCGGTCTGATGAATCCCTTGTTGAGTAGCTCGTTGAGCTGGCCAGATAACTCTTGCATTTCTGTTGGCGCTATACGGTATGGGGATTTAGCTACGGGGGTAGCTCCGGGGATTAAGTCTATTTAGAACTCCACTTGGCGCTCGGGAGGGATTCCTAGAAGCTCTTCGGGAAATATGTCAGGAAAGTTGGAGACTTCGGGGATGCTCTCGAGGTCTTTAAATTCTTGTTTCTCATTAACAACATGAGCTAGGAACACATGCCACTCCTTTCTCATATACTTTTGAGATTTCATGCACGAAATGATACGGAGTTTTGAGCTGAGTTTATTGCCATAAAGCATGAGGGCTTCATCAAATGGCAGATTGAGACAAATGAATTTTTCATAACATAGGATATCATCACGATTGGGGATCAACGAATCCATGCTAATGATGATGTCGAAGCTCTTTATAGAAAATGGCATAAGGTCGATGGGAAAGGAATGGTCGTTTAGGGTAAGGGTGCAGCCGAGGAATATGTCGTTAGTGCTCTCTTTCTTTCCGTTTGCCATCTCAACAGTAAATGTTTATGTTAAGGGTTGGGGTTTATGTTTGAGAATGCATGCATAAGAGTTGTCAACGAGGAACGTACCCGTAACAACGGTGGGATCTGCAACCATCTCATGTTGTCCCATCGCTAATACTCTCCCTGTGTGCCAGCTGTTGTTACCTTGGGGCAATTTCTCTTGTAGTGCCTGACCTCTCCTGAGCCAAAACAGGCTTAACCAATGCCTGCTCCAGAAGGTTGATTAGTTGGTTGGGCTGGTGTCTTAAAACCTCGAGTTGTGTACCCCTTCTTACCACAGTTGTTGCAGAGAATTTCACAGCATTGCCCGTGATGATCATAGTTGCACTTGTCGCACCAAGGAAGGGCACCAGCATATAGATAGGTGCTTGCGTTGTAGGAATAGCGGTAGGAGTGATAGTAGCATGAACTACCACTACTTATTATTTCTTGGAGGGCTCCTGAGAAGTCTGTCACTTCCGCTTGTTCCAGAAGTTTTTCTTCCTACCACTTGCCTTTGGTGGTTCGGAAGTGGTTGTTGCTGCATCAAGATCAACTTCGTGGTCTATGAGAGTCTGTGCCAAACACTTGGTGCTGTCAAAAGTGGTAGGCTTAGCAGCCAAGACATTTCCTTTGAGTTGGGGGCGTCAATCCCCAAATGCATCTTTCTATCATTTTGCTTTCCGGAGTGACCATTCTCGGACATAGAAGAGCCAGGTCTTAGAATCTAGTTGTGTATGTAGCAATTTCGGAACCCTTCATCTTTAAATTCTAGAGCTCGTGCTCTCACTTCTGCATCTCGCACCCTTGGGAAGTTTTCAACAAGCATAAGCTTCTTCAAGATCTCCCAACCCATAACATTTGCTACTGGTAGGGTTAGGGATTTGACTTGACCATTCCACAAGGTCAGTGCTCTGTCCGTGAAGGTGCAAGCTACGAACTTCACGTTGTTTGCTTCGGAACACGCACAGATCTTGAAGACTGATTCGATCTTCTCGATCCAGCGAGTTAGGGAAGCAACACTCCATTGTCGTCGAAGGATTTGGGCTTTGCGTTCATAAAGTCTTTGTAGGAACACTCCTTCTGGTGTCCCTAGATTCCATCGAGATTAAGGGGATGGGCATCATTTCTTTACCCACTAGAGCCGCTAGAATTTATCTACAATATCGCGGCAGCCACATCGGTCGTAACAGCTACATAGAACATTACAGGATCGAATTGAGGAGGTGGTGGCACCGGATCTGTTGGGGGATTGTTGTTCTTTCTGTTGGGTCATTTCTTAAGAGGCAGCTTGTTCTAAAAATAATTAGGAGGAAGAAGATAGTAAGTCCCCTAGATTTTGAATTAAGAGATATGAAACAAGATATATCTCAGCCTGGTAGTTTAAGTGTTCTACTAAGCGATAAACAAGGAAATGTTACTAATACAATCAAACTATCGCTAAGAAGGAATGAGTAGCAACACTTGAAATGAATCTTTACAATGTATTTGGCTCTAGCTAAAATACTCCTATAGTATTTTAAATTGTATGTTTTGTTCTATCAATACCTGATGTATATATACTTGGTAAGTTTTAGGCCTGCTGCAACACCATAGTTACTCCCAAGCACATGTTGGTCATGTCTCGAATAATTATAGTTGATCAGGCTATATTGAGCCTATACATGATTACATAACTGCCCAGGTTTAACAGCAGTGTTCGACATCCAAATACTTTTGTTTTGTTCTACTTATGATATTGTTTTTGATATGTAGGTATACTTGTATACTTCTTGTAAAAATACTTATATTTTAAAAGTATACTTTTAGTTCAAAGCACTTCAGCCCAATAGTGTTTATAGTTGTATACCTTGTAAGGTTCGGTATACCAAGTTCACTATAAACAATAGCTCTGATACCAATCTGTCACACCCGAAACTGAAGCGGCGGAAACGTTCGCGGGTGGAGGACTTCATGTGTAGTATCACAACAATTGCATCATAGTAATCAAAATAAACACAACCATTACAATATAATATGAATATTTACATCTATTTGATACAAATTTTGTATACATCAGAAGTATGAAAAAATAAGTAAAAGACGTATCTCTAGATGCTTTGTCTTCTCAAAATGCTACAAGAGTACCTATTTACTGATTTCCTGAGAATACAAGCGATTTTGAAAGAGTATCAGAATAAAGCTAGTGAGTTCATAAGATTGTTTTGTAGTAAAAACCATTGTTATCGAGTTCTAAAAATGTATGCATACTTCCCCAGAAAATCCAATATTTTCTAACATGTTTGTTTATTACTGTATGTATAGTATGATCTGTTTAAAAACCCTGGTCATCACCAGTATGTAGCGTATTTTCTGCTTGAAAACCCTAATCATCATTAGTATGTATAGTAGTTTTATTACTTAAAATAAAACTATGTATTGTATCCCTGGAATCCTCTAGGGTAATGTATGGTAATTTTATTAATTATGATAAAATAATGAATAATGAACTCACGTAAACAAAGGTTATTATATACTATTGTGAATTCGTATAACCATGCTTGATATGACTGATGACCTCCATGACATTTCTTCAGGCGTCGTATGGTATGATATTTGTCACTCCAGGCATGCCTACCTAACTGTACCTAGCAGTTTAGGTGTGGGATTGTCATTCCCGAATAGATCTATTCACAAATCTCACGCTCTCTCTCCTTGAGACTCTAGCCATACTAAAAGTAGAGGATTTTACCAGTACCCTAAATGGTACAATTAAATTGGTGTCTCACAATCATATATTAGTTAATTTATGTGTTGTTCTGTATCGTGTTCTCTTATTTGAAATTGTTTGTATACTTGGTAGAGCATAAATAATTATACATAAAATAATTATTTAGTGTTATACTCTTGTTATCTGAACGTAGTACTGAATATCATAAACTAAATGTGTCATAGTTTATATAATTGACTAAGTAAGTAGTGTGTATTGGTAAAACTGATAATGAATTTCCCCAAACTACACGTATTAATGTTTGACTGAAATGTGTGTTCAGGATTTGTTCTGAAAACTATGCAATTATGTTTAGAAAATGTCTGTTATGCTCTGCATAATACAGAAGGGACAAAATATTTCTATATTTTATAGAAATCATTGGATTGTAATAATTGCATAAGCTTTAGACTGGTTGAAGTCCCTTCTGTTTTAGTTCACAAAATTACTTGTGTTTGGGCTTGTATCCCTCCTGAAATCTTATAAAAACCATAAAAGCGTAGGGTTATGAACTCACCTGAAGTGAGTGGCTTGAATGAAAGATCGATATAGGATACTGAGCGTCAAGTGAAGTCTCGGACTTAATCGGATCCTAATTAGCATGTAATAACACATATATGTGTCAAATTAGGGTATAACACCACTTAGATATGGTGGGGAACCACCCTAGGGACTAGGAACACTTGAACTAAGTGTTAAAAATCATATGTGATTGAATGAGGGAAGTTTACGACCACACAAAGGTGTGTACAACCATGGGTGTATGGCCCAAAGGAGTATACGGCCCAAGAGCGTACGGCCTATGGGTGTACGGCCCATGGGTGTATGGCCAAGGAGTGTACGGCCGTACACTCTTGAAGAAGTGTGCATTTTGAGGTGTTTTAATGTCCTCTCTAGCCTCCTGGAAGTGTTCTAGGTCGCATGCTTAGCTTTTAAGAAGAGTTTAAGGCCAACTTTGACCAACAGCTAGGGTTTACGACCATTGAGGTGTGTACCGCCGTACACGTGGGTTTACGGCCATACACCCCTCATGTTCATGCTTAAGTTGGTCGATTTCAAGGTGAAAATCAAGCATTTCTAGTAGATAACAATCATAGGAAGCAATTACTCACGATTTGGAATCTTGAAGAAGGTTTTTCGCCACCAAGAACTAGTGTGTATTGTTGGTGAAAGATGAAGATCTAGCCGAAGATGAAATTAATGAGATGAAAACATGGATTCACCATTAGATAAAGGAATGTAGCAACAAATCAAGATGTGAAACACTTACATCTTTGAAGATCTTGGTGAAAACTCGATGAAGGTAGAGAGACAAAGTGAGAGAGAAAGAGAGAAAGAGAGAGAGAGAGAGAGAGAGGGAGAGAGAGAGAGAGAGAGCGTTCTACACTTGAAAGTGTGTAAAGTGATGAACGATGGATAAGTACCCCTTATATAGGGGGAGTGTTCGGGCATGAGGAGGGGTGTACGGCCGGAAACTCTTGTATACGGCCGTACACTCCTCTTGAAGGAGTATTTGGCCCGAATGTTATGTTATGACTTAGAATCACAGATCTCTGAACCCAAACTTTTATTATATTGAGCTTAGAATACCCCAGATAGACCCCAAACAATGCTAAATAATAACAGAAAAAATTTGAATTGATTGATTTTAAACGGCTTGTACAAAAACAAATTTTTGGTTGTCACATGTTGTCTCGTTAGAACTTTGGTAGGTTTACATTATTAAGCATTACAACCAAAATTCTTCAAAATCTAACAATGGGGAATTATAAAAAAAGTCCCGGATACAAATATACTGATACATACTAGGATGAGGTTGTATGTAGTATAAATATTGTTTGTAGATTTTTAAACCGTTTGCTAGTGTCTGCTTATACAAACACTTAATATTTTCCTTCCAAAAATATGTTAATATTTACTTTTATCATAAGTATTTTTACATGGATACTCGTATTGGATTTCAAGTATCGGGTCTTACACAAAGCATATTGGTAACATTGTTGATCATGTTTTGGACAACTTATTTCGTTAACCATTCTACGTTTTATAAAGTTTTCTTTTTTTATATATATATAAAACTCACGAAGTCAGAACATGTGGATCTCCCCAATAATTTTTGTTAACGTATTTTAAAAATGTGTATTCTTAGGTAACTAAGAAGCCGGAGGTAGGACATCGGTTCTAAGGAAATTTTAGTTCCTTTCTTTTGGGAAACCTTAACTTGTTTAGCATTGTGTGTTTAAAATGAAGATGTAATTTCAACTTCAAAACTTAAAGGTTTGTAGAATATTGGTTCAAATATGTTAAGTATTTGATATATATGGTTGACTGTGATCCAATTGTATAACACCACAACCCCGATGATTTTCGTCGTCGATTAGGGTGTGATACAATTTAAAGTTTCTAAATGTTCTAAGAAGACAATAGAAAATGGAGAACATGATTGTTCAAGGTTACAGAAAAATCAAAACTCCCCCCCCCCCTCGCTCTCTCTCTCTCTCTAGAAGCTATATGTCAAACTTCAAACTAAGAGTTCACAGTGATGAAGGAATTCATGGATCTCGGTGGACAATAAGGTTTTGTGGCTAACTCACCATATGTCGTTAGCAGACCATTGTACTACCCTCACACTAGTGATTCCTCATATCAAGTCCCATATTAACCTTCATATGAAAATTCTCAAACGTCATATGAACAAGAAATGAATATAGATGCTGAATAAGACTATTATAATGTGCTAGCCCTCGCAAGCCAAGTTTTTTCAATCGATACCGACTTACAACTTAACAAAAAAAACCAACATTTCATAAGACCTCCATTCAACAGAAACTATAATCCATAAAACAACCCACCTCATCACTTTAATCATCTCGTCAAATACCCAAGACACTCACCTTATCAACCCTTGTCTCAAACATCAACTTTAATGCTTACTATCTCCATCGAAGCATCACATGAAGACAAACCTTTAGAAACCTTGATTAATCTTGAAGAAAGAAATAAGGGGTTCTTATATGCCATAAGTGTCACAAGAAAAATCACTATGTAAGAGATTCAAGGCTAATATGGTGAAGAAAAGGCATTTTAAGGAGAAAAAGAAGGAGTTTGTTACACATATGCAAAGAGACAATCAAGTTTAGTCATCTAGAGATGAATATGAAGAAGTTGAGAAAAAGAGGAAGCGAGAAAATTATGTCTTGTTGCGAAGAAAGGAGTTGACACGACGATAGGTTAACAATACTAAAAAAGAATTACTTCTTAATGGAAAGAAAAGGAACCATCATCATTATTAAGGAGGTAAAATTCATGATCCCATATGATCATTATAATTTGAAATATTGAGAACCTCAAATAGAAAAACTTACTTAAACGTGTGTTGACGTTCTTTGAGATTATAACAAAGCCTTAGATGAAAAATAACATAATGGCTAAGAAGACGACTAAAATACAAGAAGCTTAAGGTCACAATGTTTGAGAGAGATCTATTATTAGAATAAGATGTTACATTTCTTAATGAAAATAAATTAGATGTTGCTTTCAATCAACGAAATTTAGCCCAAATAGAAAATGTACGTATGAATTTGTTAATTGAAAAAACTTTTTCACTGAAAGGGTAACAATAGAAAATCTTGTTAATAATAGGTCCACAGAAAACACTTACAATTAGGGTTGGTCAAATGGTTTCACTATAGGAGAGAAATCACCACCAAGTTTTGATGTCAATCATCCCTATGTCTCACCAGATAGACCGTTTGCCTTTCCTGTAAATGACAAAACATACCCAAAAGACATTCAATGTCACTTTGGTAGATTGAATTATATGAGCAATAACTATATAATCAAAGAGATTGTTCCTGAACCATCAAGAGTCACTGAAAAAATTGATATTAAATACCACTCAATGGATCACTTTAAATTGAATTAGGAGATGAATACTGTAAGGAAATCATTATATAAAGTCTAGGCCTGTCTCCAAATGTTGTCCCTGCTACAAACGATGTGACGTTTTTTGCTAGTTAAAGAAGTTTCCTTTGAGAATTTCATAAAAGATAAAGATTTAGTTACTTCCAAAACAAGTATTGAAACTCTTCCAGAAGCAGTAAGAATGGACAAATTGGTAATTTGACAATGCTCAAAATTTCATGAACTTCATAGTTTTTATGAATCATCTCTCAGACCTATATCACAGAAAAGTAAATTTTTCAAAAGAAAAAGACCAAAGTTGAACACCTCGGACATTCTACAAACCAAGGTTGAACCAAAAAGGGCCTAGACATAAGAAATAAAATATCGCATAGAGATTAAAAACAGCAAGTTCAACCTCAATGCCTCTGTGAACAAATGGTCCAAATTTTCAAGAAAGAAAAAGTTTTTAGAAAACTCGTCGTAAGACAAAACTTCGCAGATAGTTCAAACAGAAAAAAAAGTCCAAAGGTTGTTAAGAATGGCAACCTCATAGTTGTGTCTCTTCAAAACGATACCAAAGAAAAACTTCAAATAAAGAAAAATTGTGCAAAGTTTTTCGATTATATTCAACAACAAACCAAGACATAGAATTTAGATAAATGAAAATAAACTGACTTTTAGCTCTTATCCATCTACAAAGAAAAATTGTTCTTAGAATAAAGTTAAAACTAGTTTGGAATCCCATAACAGTCAAGAACACCTCTACACCAAAAACTAGAAACACACACACCACAAAAATACCCAAAAATGCATATTCTCAACATCAATTTGTTATGTTATTGTGGGCCCCAAACAAGTTTGGGTATCCAAATTAACTGAATGAATATGTAGATAATGTGCATGAAGATCACAAAATTAATTAATTGATATCACCCGTTCTTTGCACATGACTGGTATATTAGAATACCTTCGTGACTACAGGATGGTCACAACTGGTGGTCACCTAACTTTGGGTAATGAATCGAATGGGGTATCATACGAGGATTATGGTTTTCTTACAAATGGAAATTTTTAATACAAAGAGTTGCCTATGTGGAAGACATGCAGCACAACTTGATAAGTGTTGGACAACTATGAAAAGTTGGTCATCATGTAGAATTTGGTGATGAATACAGTTACATCATGACAAAGGACATGGATAAATGTCTTATCAAATAAAAATTTGTAGGAACGATGTTTCCATTGGATATCTCTATAGTCATTGCTAAACCACAACTATGTTTTCTATCAAAACTAGTTTCCATGGTTAGTTAGCTATGCCATCGAAAACTTTCTCACCTAAACTTTCGGTATATCAATAACCTAATTACTGAAGAAATGGTACGATGATTGTCTCTCCACAAAATTCACAATGACACATTATGTATTGCTTGTGAGTGTGGAAAGCAATCAAAGCGAAGTCATCCTCCGACCGTAGACTCATCACTTGTTTCCTCATTGGAATTTTCACTGTAATCATCTGTCTAGTGATGTTAAGTTGTATTAAAATGATTTTTGTCCACAATTGTAACACCGTAAATTTCAAGACAAAATTTTCATTTAAAACAATCATTTTATTCTTAGAACACTTGTTTAAAATGTCATTCATAATCGAATTACAAAACATAGCTCCATTTTCACTTGCATAGAAAAAAAAACCAGGATCCTCCAAAATATGACTCTTTCTCTGGTGTGTACAATCAAGCCGGTGCCATCCCGTGATACTGAAAGAAACCTGAAAACAACATAACACAAAACACTGTAAGCACGAAGCTTAGTGAGTTCCCCAAAATACCACACACATAACACATATAAGCCACTCGAGGCTATAACTCTATGGGTCCGTGCACCCAAATTCTGTGAACCCTCAGGTTCTAACTCTGTGAACCTTCCGGTTCTAACTCTAGGAACCCTTTGGTTCCAACTCTGCAAACATGCACAGCATAAATCACATAGAAATAATGCAGTACAACACATAACATACATAGCATACAAATACTCTGTCACATAACTCTGGTTACCTACTCAAGGTAAAGTATAGTGAGAAGACTCACCTGACAAGCAGAAAGCAGATATCTCCATACTTGAATCTCGAACTCGCCACCACCTAACACGTAAGGCAAAACTCTCATGACCATAACTCTCGAGACTAGAATCAATCCTCTCAATGCAACCTCTTAAGGGTAAAAGACTATTTTACCCCTCTCTTGGCCCAAAGGCCACATTGCTGACCAAACCCTAAAAGTCAATGGTCAACCCTTGGTCAAAATCAAAGTCCTCAGTCAAAGTCAACCCCTGAATGACCCTACTCGCCGTGTCAACCCTATGACTCGCCGAGTTCCTATAATCAGAACTTCACTCAATCCGCGACCTAACTCGCTGAGTCACTCCGAGACTCGCCGAGTCCAACAACTCTGAGTCCACTCGCACACAACTCACCGAGTCATCCCTTGACTCACCGATTCTCGACTCAACCAGGAAATATCGGGACTCTTCGACAAGACTCGCTGAGTCCAAGAACAGACTCGCCGAGTCCAAGACTATCATCAACGTACTTGCCGAGTTGTTCATACAACTCGCCGAGTTCCAGGCCATCTTCATCCAACTCGCCGAGTTGTTCTTCCAACTCGCCGAGTCCCAGCTCATCTTCAAGCAACTCGTCGAGTACACTCATGTGACTCGCCGAGTACCACCGGTCTGAATCCATTCAGAAGCATTCCAGGCCATGCAATTGCTCCAAAACATAGATCTAGCCTCCTACCACTCATCCATCACGTAAAGTGGCAAACTTTACGTGAATCCAAAGAGATCTAGGCCATTTGCACATTGGGCTAGGGTTTGGGACATGAAAGCTTCACTAAACACTCCAACACAGGGACTTTCATGCTCTCTGATTCTTCTCCCTTCCAGATCTGAGGTAGCAACCTCAAATCTAACCCCTAGACTTCCCATTTCATCCATAGACAAGTTCCCACAAACCCCAAAATGAAGAAACAACATAACAACAGCCCAAGAAAGAGATATTACCTCCAAGAGATGCCCCAACTGCAATGTAGTTCGGATCCAAGCAAAGCCGCTTGCTCCAAGCCTTCAATCTCCCAAAATTCCTTCAACAATTACTTCTCCAAGCTCCAATCCACTCAACAATGGTGCTTCACCGCGATTTAGGGTTTTCTGGGGCTTTAGGGGTGATAAAGAGGCTGGGAGGAAAACATAATGTTCTTTATATAGGGCTCAACCCCGAGAATTAGGGTTTTCTCCAATCAGCGCCTACTCGCCGAGTCCTCCTCACTGACTCGCCGAGTCGGCTACTTAGCACGCGACCCAGTCGCGACTCTACTCGCCGAGTCCATCCATGGACTCGCCGAGTCACTCTTTCACAACTTACTCTTTTAGCCCTTCAACTCTACTCTTGATGTTTCGGGATGTTACAATAATTCTTCCTATACATATTGTCAAAACATAGAAGTAAACCTCTCATCTTGATCAAACACGATACTCAGCCGTACTTAGTGTAACCTCACCACTTCACACTAGTACAAAAATGATGCTTGGTCATGCAAAAACTCATCATTATAGACATTTTATGACAATTTTTTTTTTCATTCAATGTGTAAGGAAATATCGCATCATAGATGATAAGTTATGGTGATGTTTAATTGTGGTGACTATAACCTATAAAAACCGTTGCTATAGGTAAAAAACGTCACCACAGGGCAGCAGTTTTTGTAGTTTTTCAATCATTTTTTGTGTAACAGCCCGGAATTCCAGGTATCTTTATTGATTTGATTATTTTGTGTTTTGAGAGTGGACTCGGCGAGTTGGAGCTCAGACTCGCCGAGTAGGGTCGCGATTCTGGACGCGGGATTTGTTTGGACTCGGCGAGTCCAGGATATGGACTCGGCGAGTCTGCGCTGTTTCATGAAACCCTAATTTATCAGGTTTGGGACCTATTTAAAGGGCCTTATGGCCGTCATTTGTGCTCACCAGTCCCTTGAGTGAAACCCTAATCGAGTGTGAGCGTTTGGAGCATAGAAGGAGGCTATTATTGATCTTGGAGGTGTCATTTTGCAAGGAAAGAGGAAATCAGCCAAGGGGAAAACAAGAGGAGCCATCTTTTGAGGATTTGGAGGCCAGAGCATCTCTATTGGGGTAATATTTCGAGCTATTCTCTTCTATGTTGGTGTTTCATTGATTTAGGGTTTATTGAACCCCTTTTGTGACTAGATCTTGTGCTCCCTTGGACCCCTAAGAGATTTAGACTATAGATCTGGACCCCTAAAGGTCCAGAGTATCCCTTTGCCCAAGCTTTTTGGGAGTCAATGGAAGTTTTGGGTTGGAACCCTTATGCTTTAGATCAAAATGTTCATTATAAGCCATGGGGTGTGTTTTGGACACCAAGATAGGGACTTTACGTGGTGAATCAGTTTTGTAAGGCTAGATCTATGAATTGATGGAACAGATCTGACCTTAGAAACGAGTTTGAGTAATTGCATGGCATGGACTCGCCGAGTCCGATGAGCAGACTCGGCGAGTAGCTTGAAGATTGCCTTAGATCGGCCAGTGAGTGATCCAGTCGAGTCACGGGTTGACTCAGTGAGTCAGGACGAGTGAGAGAGGGTCGACAGGTGGTCTGAGTTGAGTTGGGACTCGCCGAGTTGTTCTTGAGACTCGGCGAGTTGAGTCGGGGTGGCCCCGCGACTCTCCCAGATGGAACTCGTCGAGTCAGGGGAAGTACTCGACGAGTAAGGGAATCCTATGGAGTTGGCGAATACGTCTAGACTCGCCGAGTTGCCCTTGTGCACTCGCCGAGTCCGGTCAAGTTCACCGTTGACCAGAGTTGACCTATGTTTGACTTCGTAGGGATAGTCAAACTTGGAAGATAAACGTATTGACTAAAGATGTATGATGTTATAGGGAGATTGTAGCTCGGCGGATCGAGCACGAGTGACTTCGGGATTTGCTAGTTTTCGATATTCACGAGGTGAGTCTTCTCACTATACCGTACCCGGAAGGGTTTGACTGTGTGACCGGAAGGTCGGTTATGATATGTGATATATGTGCTATATGTGATAAGTTAATTGTTATACGTGCTATGTATCTATTGTGGGCCGGAAGGAATTATGTTATGGGCCGGAAGGCGTGTAATGTGGACCGTAAGGTTGGCGTAGGTAGGACCGGAAGGTTTACCCAGCAGGGACGGAAGTCCCCTGATACACATGGACTGGAAGGTCGGGGCCTGGAAAGGCGTATGTGCGTAAGTTGTATTTTTGGGAACTCACTAAGCAATTATGCTTACAGTTGTTGTGTATGTGTTTCAGGTACTAGCGAGGACCGTGGGAAGGCGCCGGCATGATCTGTACACGCTAATAGATGTTTTGTGATCTTGGGATTCATATAATTTGTATTCTGACATGACACTTGGAATGTTTATGCCTTGTTTTGAATGAAAATACTTTATTTTGAAATGAAAATTTTGTTTGAAAAATTACGTTGTTACAAATTGGTATCAGAGCCTTGGTTTGAGGGATTCGGGTGCACCTTCGGGCGTAACTGAACTCAAACCGAGGATTTGAGGAAAACTTTTTAAATAAAGGCATAAACTTTTATAAATGATTTTTGTGGCAAGAAAGAATGAAGCAGTGTGTACGATCAGTCAGCGCCCGAACGGTAAAGATCCCCAAAAATACCTTACAATGTTATGTTAAGAGATAAGATATGATATGAATTGTTATGCATGCTAGAAGACTAGGTATTCATGATAGGACTAGAGTGGCCTGAATTGTGATGCCTTAGTCTAGGGAGGGTTTGCCGATATGAGGTGCTTTGATAGCGTGCGGGTAGATAGTGCATAACAAAAGTAGACTACTCACTATCCGGGGTTTGGGGAGGAAGACTTGGGATGAATGCTGATGCGGTGTGGACGGTAGTATTGGGCCCGTACTACCGAAGACACCGGGTCAGGGGGAAACCCAAGTAAGAATCCCTAGATATCAGAGACTGAGTAGGGATGCGTTATCGAGTGCGATTATACTCGATGGAGTCTCTGATAGTTTTATGTTGTATTTCAGAGACATCATGGTTGGACCACGCCACAGACCGAGTACGAGCGGGGTGAGTGACGAGGAGATTCGTCAGATGATTCATGAGGAGGTGGCTGCAGCGATCCGGGCTGAGATTCCGGAGATGTTTGGGTCTATTAAGACCACCTTGATGGAGACTTTTGATGAGCGGCACGCCGCATTGACTGAGGCTGCAACCGCTGCAGCTACCGCAGCTGTGGCCGCTGCCAGGCCACAGGGGGGTGACTCGTTGCTGTTTCGGGAGTTCAGCAACACGAAGCCACCTGAGTTTGATGGGACGCAGGATCCGATTGCTGCGATGAGGTGGGTCGCTGATATTGAGGGGTGCTTCTACACTTGTTCTTGTCCGGAGCATCTGAGGGTACGGTTCGCTTTGAACCAGCTCCGTCTGGGAGCGAAGGATTGGTGGAAGTTCGTGACGGCGAACTTCACTTTGGCAGAGATTTCAGTAGTGACATGGGAGAGGTTCACCTCCATGTTCAGAGACGAGTACGTTCCCCCGGTGGAGAGGGAACGATTGGTTCAGGAGTTCTTGACCCTCAAGCAGGGTACTGATTCGGTCGCGGTGATCACGCGGAAGTTTCATGAGAGGGCGATGTTCTGCCCCGAGCTGGTGTCCACAGAGCAGGCCCGGATGAGCCGGTACTTGGGTGTTCTGAGGAGGGATATCCGAGAGTTTGTGTCAAACTCCACCTATCATACCTTTGCTGAGCTTCAGGCGAATGCCAGGAAGCGCGAGATCGAGTTGGAGACCCAGGCCAGGGAGGAGGCCGAGTCTCAGCGGGTGGACCGGCGGCCGGCTCAGTCTCAGCCGGCAGCCAAGCGGACTAAGTCCGCCGATTCGAGGACGGGAGGTCCGAAGGGCCGCACTTGCGGAAGGTGCGGCAATGGTCATGAGGGGACATGTCGATCTGGTGCTTGCTACAAGTGTGGCAAGGAGGGGCACATCGCCAGGGATTGCCCCAAGGGGTTCATGGTTTGCTTTCATTGCAACCAGACAGGCCATCGGAAGGCCGAGTGCCCTCAGCTTCTTCAGGGATCTGCACCTGCTGCCAGGGCTGCTGAGACTCGACCGGTGAAGGTCGAGGCCCCGAGGGCTCGTGGGAGAGCCTTTCAGCTGACTGCGGAGGAGGTCCGCGCTGCGCCCGATGTTGTGGCAGGTATGCTTTATTGCATGTATTTATTTTGATGTTGAGATGTTATGCTTATGTTATATTATGCGTAGGTACTTTCCTTGTGAACTCTGTGCCTGCTTTAGTGCTATTTGACTCGGGTGCGAGTCGGTCTTTTGTATCTTTGGCCTTTAGTCAGCATATCAGCGTTGGCCGTGAGCCGTTGAGTCGGCCTCTGAGAGTTTCTATAGCTGACGAGAGGGTGATTTGTGCCACGGAGATTCTCCGGGGATGTGTGTTAGAGATATTCGGGGTCGAGTTTCCGATTGATCTGATTCCTATTGCGATGGGTGATGTCTGTGTCATTGTGGGCATGGACTGGCTGAGCCGATCCGGCGCCGTCATCGACTGTGAGCGTCAGCTGGTGACTATACGAGACCCTAGTGGGGGAGTTCTTTCGGTGTACGGCGAGGGTACCCGTTCAGGATCAGCTTTTTGTTCGGCCGCTAGGGCGAGGCAGTGCTTACAGCAGGGCTGTAAGGGTTTTGTGGCGTATATGATGGATACGCGAGAGGCTTCCGAGAGACCGAGATCAGTTGAGGAGGTTCCAGTGGTGCGTGAGTTTCCAGATGTTTTTCCCGAGGAGCTACCGGGGGTACCGCCTGTGAGGCAAGTGGAGTTTGGTATTGATTTGGTCCCGGGGGCCGCGCCTATAGCTAAGGTGCCTTATCGTCTTGCACCTCCAGAGATGCAAGAGTTATCCTCGCAGCTTCAGGAGTTGCTGGGGAAGGGATTCATTCGGCCGAGCAGCTCGCCGTGGGGAGCACCTATTCTGTTCGTCAAGATGAAGGATGGTTCACACCGGATGTGTATTGATTACCGGGAGTTGAACAAGCTGACGGTCAAGAACCGTTACCCGTTGCCGAGGATCGACGATTTATTTGATCAGTTGCAGGGAGCATCTTGGTTTTCCAAGATCGACTTGAGGTCGGGATATCATCAGGTGAGAGTGCGGGATGAGGACATCCAGAAGACAGCATTCAGGACGCGATATGGGCATTATGAGTTTGTGGTGATGCCTTTTGGGCTCACCAATGCCCCGGCTGTGTTCATGGATCTCATGAACAGGGTATGCAGGCCGATGTTGGATCGGTCGGTGATTGTATTTATCGATGATATTCTGGTGTATTCGAGATCTAGGGAGCAGCATGAGGAGCATTTGAGGGAAGTCCTTGAGGTATTGAGATCGGAGAAGCTTTATGCAAAGTTCTCTAAATGTGATTTCTGGTTGCGGGAGGTCCAGTTCCTAGGACATCTCGTTAACCAGGAAGGGATTCTGGTCGATCCGGCCAAGGTTGAGGCGGTGATGAGTTGGGAAGTGCCGAAGTCACCATCTGAGATCAGGAGTTTCCTCGGGTTGGCAGGGTATTATCGGAGATTTATCAAGGATTTCTCAAAGATCGCAGTGCCACTCACCAGATTGACCCGGAAGGGTGTTGCATTCTCATGGGGTCCCGAGCAGCAGACCTCCTTTGAGACACTTCGCCAAAGGTTGTGCGAAGCCCCGGTATTAGCTCTCCCGGAAGGGATGGAGTATTTCGTAGTATATTGCGATGCATCGATTTTGGGGCTGGGTGCAGTGTTGATGCAGAGGGGTCATGTGATAGCTTATGCGTCGAGGCAGCTGAAGCCTCATGAGTCGAGATATCCCACGCATGATTTAGAGTTGGGGGCAGTAGTGTTCGCTCTCAAGATTTGGCGTCACTACTTATATGGGGTTCGGTGTACGATATACACGGACCATAAGAGCTTGAAGTACTTGATGGATCAGCCCAATCTAAATATGCGTCAGAGGAGGTGGTTAGATGTAGTCAAGGATTATGATTGTGAGATCCTGTACCACCCGGGCAAGGCCAACGTGGTGGCCGATGCGTTGAGCCGCAGGGCGGAGAGCACTCCATTGCGAGATGTATGTTTGAGATTGACCATGATAGCCCCGGTATTGGATGCCATTCGTGGGGCACAGGCCGAGGCTGTGCAGCCGGAGATGCAGAAGAGGGAATGGGTCGTTGGTTTGGTTTCAGAGTTCGTTACGGATGGTCGAGGCTTATGACGTTTCAGGGTCGGATTTGGGTACCGTTTGTGGGTGGTACGCGTATTACTTTGATGGAAGAGGCTCATCGGTCGAAGTTTTCGATCCATCCGGGGGCTACGAAGATGTATCGGGATTTGAGGAAAGAGTATTGGTGGCCCTGTATGAAGAGGGACGTAGCCTGGTTTGTTGAGAGGTGTTTGACCTGCCGCAGGGTTAAGGCCGAGCACCAGAGACCGCATGGCAAGTTGCAGCCATTGGAGGTTCCCGAATGGAAGTGGGAACAGATCACTATGGATTTCATCACCAAATTGCCGAGGACTGCCAGAGGAGTTGATGCAATTTGGGTGATTGTGGATAGGCTGACGAAGAGCGCTCACTTCCTTGCCATCAGCGAGAGCTCTTCAGCGGAGAAGTTGGCGGAGTTATATGTGAGGGAAGTGGTATCTCGGCATGGGGTGCCGATCTCGATTGTTTCAGACCGTGATGTGCGCTTCACTTCCAGATTCTGGAAGAGATTTCATGAGGAATTGGGTACTAGATTGCATTTTAGTACCGCATATCATCCCCAGACAGACGGTCAGAGTGAGCGGACGATTCAGACGCTTGAGGACATGCTTCGAGCATGTGTGTTGGATTTCGGGGGTAGCTGGGATGCGTATTTACCCTTGGCAGAGTTTTCCTACAACAACAGCCATCATTCGAGCATTGGTATGCCACCCTTTGAGCTGTTGTATGGTAGGAGGTGTCGGACCCCCATTTGTTGGGGAGAGGTTGGGCAGAGAGTGATGGGCAGTACAGAGATCGTGCTTCAGACGACAGAGCAGATTCAGCAGGTCAGACAGAGGTTATTGACCGCCCAGAGCCGACAGAAGAGTTATGCAGACAGACGTCGGTCCGAGCTTGAGTTTCAGGTCGGCGACTTCGTTTTCCTGAAAGTTTCTCCTTGGAAAGGAGTGATTCGATTCAGGAAGAGGGGCAAGTTGGGGCCCCGTATATTGGACCATTTCGTGTGATTGCTAGGGTAGGCCGGGTAGCCTATCGTTTGGAGTTGCCAGCCGAGTTGGGACAGATCCACGACACTTTTCACGTGTCGCAATTGAGGAAGTGTATAGCCGATGAGTCGGCAGTGGTTCCACTAGAGGATATTCATGTGGATGCGAGTCTGAATTATGCCGAGAGGCCTGTGGCCATCAGGGATCAGAAGATCAAGGTTCTGAGGAACAAGGAGGTACCTCTGGCGTTGGTTCAGTGGCAACACCGGAAGGGATCAGAGATGACCTGGGAGCCAGAGCGCGAGATGCGGGAGCAGCATCCGGAGTTATTTCCAGAGCGAGACTTCGAGGACGAAGTCTAGTTCTAGTGGGGGAGAATTGTAACAGCCCGAAATTCCAGGTATCTTTATTGATTTGATTATTTTGTGTTTTGAGAGGGGACTCGGCGAGTTGGAGCTCAGACTCGCCGAGTAGGGTCGCGATTCTGGACGCGGGATTTGTTTGGACTCGGCGAGTCCAGGATATGGACTCGGCGAGTCTGCGCTGTTTCATGAAACCCTAATTTCTCGGGTTTGGGACCTATTTAAAGGGCCTTATGGCCGTCATTTGTGCTCACCAGTCCCTTGAGTGAAACCCTAATCGAGTGTGAGCGTTTGGAGCATAGAAGGAGGCTATTATTGATCTTGGAGGTGTCATTTTGCAAGGAAAGAGGAAATCAGCCAAGGGGAAAACAAGAGGAGCCATCTTCTGAGGATTTGGAGGCCAGAGCATCTCTATTGGGGTAATATTTCGAGCTATTCTCTTCTATTTTGGTGTTTCATTGATTTAGGGTTTATTGAACCCCTTTTGTGACTAGATCTTGTGCTCCCTTGGACCCCTAAGAGATTTAGACTATAGATCTGGAACCCTAATGGTCCAGAGTATCGCTTTGCCCAAGCTTTTTGGGAGTCAATGGAAGTTTTGGGTTGGAACCCTTATGCTTTAGATCAAAATGTTCATTATAAGCCATGGGGTGTGTTTTGGACACCAAGATAGGGACTTTACGTGGTGAATCAGTTTTGTAAGGCTAGATCTATGAATTGATGGAACAGATCTGACCTTAGAAACGAGTTTGAGTAATTGCATGGCATGGACTCGCCGAGTCCGATGAGCAGACTCGGCGAGTAGCTTGAAGATTGCCTTAGATCGGCCAGTGAGTGATCCAGTCGAGTCACGGGTTGACTCAGTGAGTCAGGACGAGTGAGAGAGGGTCGACAAGTGGTCTGAGTCGAGTTGGGACTCGCCGAGTTGTTCTTGAGACTCGGCGAGTTGAGTCGGGGTGGCCCCACGACTCTCCCAGATGGAACTCGTCGAGTCAGGGGAAGTACTCGACGAGTAAGGGAATCCTATGGAGTTGGCGAATACGTCTAGACTCGCCGAGTTGCCCTTGTGCACTCGCCGAGTCCGGTCAAGTTGACCGTTGACCGTTGACCAGAGTTGACCTATGTTTGACTTCGTAGGGATAGTCAAACTTGGAAGATAAACGTATTGACTAAAGATGTATGATGTTATAGGGAGATTGTAGCTCGGAGGATCGAGCACGAGTGACTTCGGGATTTGCTAGTTTTCGATATTCACGAGGTGACTCTTCTCACTATACCGTACCCGGAAGGGTTTGACTGTGTGACCGGAAGGTCGGTTATGATATGTGATATATGTGCTATATGTGATAAGTTAATTGTTATACGTGCTATGTATGTATTGTGGGCCGGAAGGCATTATGTTATGGGCCGGAAGGCGTGTAATGTGGACCGTAAGGTTGGCGTGGGTAGGACCGGAAGGTTTACCCAGCAGGGACGGAAGTCCCCTGATACACATGGACCGGAAGGTCGGGGCCTGGAAAGGCGTATGTGCGTAAGTTGTATTTTTGGGAACTCACTAAGCAATTATGCTTACAGTTGTTGTGTATGTGTTTCAGGTACTAGCGAGGACCGTGGGAAGGCGCCGGCATGATCTGTACACGCTAATAAATGTTTTGTGATCTTGGGATTCATATAATTTGTATTCTGACATGACACTTGGAATGTTTATGCCTTGTTTTGAATGAAAATACTTTATTTTGAAATGAAAATTTTGTTTGAAAAATTACGTTGTTACATTTTGATAAACGTCACCATAAAATACTTTTTTTTCATGGATTAATTTGTTTATCATGACTACTGTTGACTTTTAGTGACACATTTTTATTTGTTTTTGATGACTAATCTTGACTTTTAGTCACATATTTTTCATTTGTGAGGCTATTGCCCGCTTTTAGTCACACAATTTTTTATTTGTCATTACTATTATTGAATTTTAGTGACACGTTTTGTCTTTAATCATGACAACTAGTTACTTTCAGTAACACAAAAGAACGAAGACACATAGTTTGCATTTCATAACTTTAAGTGTTTTAAAAAATTATAAATTTATTAAATTTCAAATTGAATGACAATTAGTGTCGCATAATACATAAAAACATAAATAAATATATAGAAAAATAATATATTTCATCCAATAATATCTTGTCAAATAGGTTATCAAAAATGTTGTACACTACATGTCAAATGTTAGTTAACAAACATTTTAAATTTAACAAAGTATTGTTTATCAATAAAAAAATATTGCACGAAAATAAAGCCTACAACAAAAGACAACCATTCTTCACAAACTTTGTCAATATCAGAATCTATATACTCAACTTTGTCGCCCCCAAGTTGAGAAAAAAATTGCATATAATGTTTCGTTTATGATATTGAGAATAAGATGTTATATTATCCATTAAATAAAAATAAAATCATCCGTATTTCAATTCCTTTCTTATTAGACCATTGTACTTTCATATAAATGAAAATACATTACTATTTCTTGCATTTTTTTTTTTTGCATTTAACTAACTATTTGAATTATAATAATGAGAATATGACTCTTTATCATTTAACAAGTAAACATAAAGTAATTCGATCTTCTTTCAATCCATTTCTTATTAGAGTGTTGTACTTTCAAATAAATGAGTACATTGCCATTCTTTTCATATAGCCTACTATTTCAAATATAATAGTTAGAATAGGAATCTTATGTGTACTGGAGCTTCATGTATCCTTGGATTCATCAATGGAGGTGATCTTGGATGCTACAAGGGATGCACGAAGAAAGAGGGTCTACATGTTGGCAGATTGTTGGGGGGACTTTGAATGAGGTGCTTTGCGAAACTCATAAGATCCTAATCTTGAGGTGTTTCAGAAGTTTATAAACTCAGGCTCTTAGTCTTAACCAAGTTTCACACTGAAAAACTAGAAAGCACTCTTTCTATGAAGAGTTGAACCAAATACCTTAAAAGAACAATGTTGAAATAGATTATAATCTTGAAATCAGGACATAACATCTTTTTTCATTCATCTCACCATCAATGGATCAATAGGAAATGACAAAAGCCAACTTGTGCTTTGTTGAAGCACTTACTACTCTTCCTGTGAAGAGTCAAACCAAATACCCAGTACAGGTGGTCGCGTTTATCTTAGTATTTGCTTTATGAGGTATGAGAACTATAGCTTTTCTGGGGAGCATATATGGGAAGAAGACAAAATTATATGTGTGAGTAAAACAAGGAGAAATAATACCTTTGAATAATCAGCCTCAAAGGTTTTGTTTCAAATAGTGGAAACTACAACTAAAACTAAAGACTACCATACTGGAAAACATGCTCTTATTTCTGGGACAACAAATAAATCAGACTATGTAATGGTTGATTTTTGGCATAATCCAAAAGCATAAAGATTTCATGTTTAATACCATCACAAGATCTCAAAGAATGCACTCCACCTTTTCCTTAGCCAACCAGTTCTCTAGAAGATTCTTCTTGTTCTAATTGACAACAAGACAAGAAAGCTCCAATAATTCTAATGCATCTAGCCTCCCTTTAGTCAGTAGGGTCCCAAAATCTGCAACAGTGATGGTTTCTGTGCGGCTTGCACAGGCACACTCTACATATGACACGTATGGAGGTTAAAAAAGATCAAAATGGAACTCTATAGACTAACATCCAGAATATGTAAGATGGTATTATTACTTAGAGAAGTAGAAACCTCAAATTTTGCAACTGTATCTGGTGTAAGCAGAATTCCATAAGGAGATTTTGTAGCAAGTTCAGTAACTTCTTTGTACTTGGTATGAGCAAACAATTCTTGAAATCGTTGAACATCCTGGGATGAAAAGTCAACCGGTCAAAGCGAGATGCAGAAAAGAAAAGAAAATATGAGGCAAAATTTTCATTGTCAAAGGAAGAACACGATGATAAATTTTGGGGTAAAGGTCTGAACAGATGATGGCAAGATCTCTGAGAAACGAGGAGGGAGTGCTGCAACTTGAAGCGATGAGAAAGGTGACGAAGATGAAGGGTTACGATGAACATGATTATGATGATGATCAGTGATAGGGCAATGAACAAGTATATCAGACAATTAGGAAGAAAGGAAGTCATAAGAATCAACGCTAAAGAGATCCTGCAACAAAATAACAACACTTATATTTCATTTATTTATACTGATCTCTAAAGTTCTTTGATCATACATTGTTCCTATAGAAAACAACTTTTGTGTTCATATCTTCCATTATCTAAAAACCTATCAGTTCAAGTTAAAATTAGTTGCACAGTTGCTTAATTTGGTAGTTTGTGGATATAACAAGCTAGTAGAAACGATTGTTCGATCTTACGTCCAAAGTCCATACACGCACACATAGAGGAATGTGTATAGGGTTTGAACGGCGCAACGTATAAAAAGGGGGGGGGGGGCATCCAATGGTGGGAGATGGTATTAGGTCTATTTTTTTAGATAAGTTCGTGTGGTTGGTTGACCAGCATGGTTCGTTCTTTTCGTGATGGCTTGTGGTGTCGAGGATGAGACGCAACGCCAATTAGGGCTTCTTGACCGATTTCTTCTCTGTTAGCCTTATTATGTCTCTCTTTTTTCTTTCTCTTCCTTCTGGTACTCCATTTATGGTGGGGAGGTTCATGGTTGCTATGATGGCCGATCTAGAAGCTCTCCATGATCGTTGTCGTGGAAATAATAACGGATAGTCTAAGAAGAAATGTCTATAGGGTTTAAGGGAATAATCATATTAGGTCTAATTTATTTTAGATAAGAAGAAAACATAAATAATGAATTTTTGGCCAAGATAGAAAATTTTAAAAATTTTAATAAAGAGGGAAAAAAATTGAAATTTTAATAAGTGAAAAAAAAATTTTTAACTCCCTTTATATCTTTCCCTTTTCATTTTGCTTATATTCAATTGTGACTTAAACCATTTATAGAGACATGTTTTTTTTTCTTTCATGGTTACTATTTTTTACTTTTTAACACACATAAATAATTAATGATCTGTTTGTTGTGATGTATTTGGCTACTATTCTTTCTAATTGGAATTGAATTACAATTACAAAGTGTGTTTGGCTATGTTTTTATAACGAATTCAATTACTAAATGAAGAAAAAAACATGTATTTCTCTAGTGGAATCAGATTCATTGGCCATGAGAGAACAACCAAAATACAACGTGTGCTCCATATTTTATTGAGACAAAAATACCCTTTTCCTTTCAACAAAAAGAATGCAACCCTAATTCTATTCACTACTTGCTTCCATTCCATGAACCACCAACAAGCTCACTTAGCGATTTCTTTGCTTTTTGTGAAGAAGGAGGACCTTCAATCCATCGACTTTAATGATCCTCATCATCTTCATTCATCATACAGGTATGTGAATGATTTCTGATTTTTTCGTCATCTTCGTTTATCATAGTTATCTGATTCACTAGCCATATTACAATGGATGATTCTAGAATCACTTCTGATTTGTTGAATTGATTTCTGAGGTCTTTGTCGTATTCGTTTATCATAGTACAACTGATTTCTGATTTCTTGAATCGCTTCTGATTTCTTGGAAATAGTTGACACTGATTTTCTAATTTCTATGTACCACTTACTCCTATCCAATTTCACATTAAAGTTATTATCAGAAATAAATAGCTAGTAGTTCAATTTCTATTTCTTATCCTTAATTTCTGAGATGGCTTTTGGCAAGAAACATGAATACAAAAATGACTTTGTTCCTATTTTCCAGTTAATGGTCGTGTTTTTTATGTTGTTACTTGAATTTGTTATAGGTTATGTCTCAACTTAATTTAACATGTATACATAGGTTAGGGAGAAGGAAAGTTGTTATGGCATATCGGAACCAAGTTACGATCTCGATTGTATGGTGTTATTACCTTATGAAATTAGATAGCCAAATACAAAACCAGTAGACCGTGTATGCGGGGTATAGCTTCAAATACCAATCGATTCACAATATTGCATAGGTATGCTTATGGGAGTGACACCATGTGTTTATCAAAACTTAGGTTGAATAGGAGATGTTTTGCAAAATTATGTTGCATGCTAGAAACATTAGGTGGGTTAAAAATAACAACATATATGAATGTTGATGAACAAGTTTCCATACTCCTTCACATGATAACCCATAATCTTAAGAATCGAGTGCTTACTTGTCATCTTCATCGTTCGGGAAAAATAATTAGTAGACTTGTTACTCAAGTATGTCACGCGGTGATAAGATTGCATCCTTCTTTGCTTAATAAACCCGAACCAATTACCGAAGACTCTACGGATCAAAGATGGAAGTGTTTCAAGAATTATCTAAGGGATTTAGATGGAATGCATACAAACTGTTTAGTGTCATTTGAAGACAAACCTCGATATAGAAAAAGAAAAATGATATAGCTACAAATGTGTTAGGGGTTTGTTCATAGGATATGTAATTTATCTATGTGATACCAGGATGGGAAGGATCAGGTACGGATAGTAGAGTGCTTATAAATGCCTTGCTAACAACAAATAGATTAAAGGTTCGAAGACCATGTACTTAGATATACAAGGTTTCCTCACCCTATATTGAGATCAAAGGTATCATTTGAATGATTGGTGTGACGGATATCAACCAACAACTCCAAAAGAATTATATAATATGAGGAATTCTTGTGCACAAAATGTCATAGAAAGATGTTTCGATATTTTAAACTCAAGATAAGGAGTTTTAAGAGATAAATTGTATTATCCGATTGTAACAAAGAATAGGATCATAATAGTATGTTGTCTTCTTCATAATTATATAAGGAAAGAAATAACAATTGATCCTTTTAAAAACAATGTTTCAACAAATGAGGGAACTGTTTATAGTGGGGGTGGAAGTGATAATAATGTCACAGCCATCGGGACTTCAGACGAATGGACTACGTTTAGAGATAATTTAGCACAAACAATGCTTGATTCTTGGAATGCAACAAACTAATGTTATTTGTAGTTTATTGGAACCTTATTACTCCGTTATTTGTATTTTATATGTAGTTTATTTGTAACTTATGTTGGATCGGGTGTCTAATCCAATAACTAAATTAGTATATCTTGAATTATTACAAAAATCTGTTTGGGTTGTCCTCAAACCTAGTAATTGAATATGATGACTTTTAAAAAAGAGAGACAAATTTATTGATTTATTATATGATTAATAATTAGCAATAAATGAATTTATTAATATGTTGTGAAAATAATATATTAATTAGAAATAGTAACATTTAATTAATAATTAATCAGAAATTAATTAGATTAATTTTGTGATTAATTGTATTAATTAAAAGCGCAAATGCTAAAGGCAATTGTTCTTTAGTTAAATAAGAAAGAGTCCAGAACCTTCCTTGGAAGGAGGTTGATGAAATTAGGGTATTCTAGGGTATCTAGGATACTCCTTGCAAATAAATAGGAAGCTGAATAGTTACCAAATTTAATAAACATTATTTTATTCATTTAGGGTTATCTAGGGTTTCTAAGTTGCACTATATATTGACCTCTAGCCTTCAATTTATGGCCACCACTTGATCCTCAAGAGCCCTAGGTCAAAATTTTGACATCCCCTCTCTTCTCTCAAAAGCTTTTTGTTGCTAGTGTTGAGTGTGAACCGTCAAAGGCATGACACTTGTGGTGCTAGCTTCTAGGTTATTGAAGAAATAATTCTTAATTGTTTACTACAATAATAAAACGTTATGTTTTTCCTTCTACAATTTTCAAAAATTATCTAGGGTTAGGGTGTTCTTGTTGTTCAATAGAATGTTACCTCAATGGTGTTATGACTTAGATCTTTAGGTTGCATGTACCCTTAAGTGATAAAGATTTATCCGCATTAATACATGTTAAACCCACGTTAATAGATGTTAAACTCATCAGTGGTATCAGAGCATATGGTTGTCTAACAATTAAATGTACATTGCTTGAACAAAACCTAAAGGAGGAAAACAAAATAGTTATTCTATTGCCCACCGCAATGTGGTATTTTCTACCACGACAAGCTGATTTGCGAATTTGCGTCTTTTTACGTTCGACCACGACGTGATAATTGTTTACCATGATGTGGTGAACCATCAAATCAGGTAAAATAAGTTTTTGGCTTAATTCATAAATTGATTGCGATAATTACTTTTGATAATTTTTTAAATTGTACAAAATTAAAAAATTATCTTTTCTAATTAGATATCCTTATCTTAAATTTGTGTATTATCCTTATGTTTTAATTATATTTAATTATTTGATTAATTAAAAGATAATAATCAAAAACATAATTGGATTATTTTAAATTAAATTAATTCCTTAATTTCGAACATTTAATTTAAACCTTGTATTTTTTGAAAAGTTATAAAATACACCTTATATATAATATATTAAAAGTTAATTATTTTATGTATAAGATTAAGTCAGTCAAATCGCTAGTAGGCCTCATTCACGAAGTCATACTGTAAGGGGAGTTTAAAGAAGTCACCTATACAATGAACGTCATTAGGCATCCGTTCTTACCCACCGCACTCTTACATGGTGGAGGGTCGTTAGTCGAAAGGAATTGATAGGACATAACTTCATTCATAAGTATAATGAAATAAAAAGTAAGTAAACTCTTTTATAAAATCCCAATTTTAGTTACTTTAGGAAAATGTGAAAAATATGATAATCCATAAAATCGCACATTATATTTTTTTAGTAGTTAGTGGAGTGTGTGTGGTTAACTGGTACACTAATAGTGACTATAACGACTAACAATAGGCATCTCGAAAAACATCGTTGATTAATAGAGTGTGTATGGTTAACTGAAACATTAAAATGAGATGACAAATGACATTAAGAGAGCCAAGCTAATTTGTATGATTATCCACATCTTTTTTGTGATCCTCTGTACCCCAGTTACAAATAGAAGAGCATAATATGAGATTAAACATGCCATTGATAGATTCAATAAATCTCAAAATATCTAGGAATTTTGTAGTTCGAAATTGGTGAATTGCTTTTACCCACCTTCATAAATTTGCAATAAGATTATGGCATCCCTTTTATTTCTATTTTTTTGAATTGTTATTTTGGATCCTAGCCTTAATCAGTTATTACGGGTTATAATATTAAGGATAATTGTCATCTAACTAAAATTGTTCTTCTTTTTCTCTATAGATGTCTACTCATGTGTATGCTTCTTCTCTATCATCTTCTACCAACAACTCGAGTTTCTCCCAACTCTCCATCGTCTCCAAAGGGACTTTTTATGGCTTCAACCATAATGATTGGATGCATAACATCAGGATGGCTCTTCACTTCAAGGGTAAAGAATATATCCTTACAGAGAAACTCATTGAAGTCAATGAAGCTACTACTACTCCTAATCAACTAGCCTCCTATAGAAAACACTACGATCATGCAACAAAAGTTGCTTGCATCATGGTCGCCACAATGACTCTTGAATTGTAGAGGTTCTATGAGGACTATTGGCCTTTTGAGATGAATAATAACCTTGTGGAAAAACACCACAAGAGAGATCGTCAGGAGTTTGAAGTGGTCAAGTCACTCATGGCTTGAAAAATGTGTGACAACCCGAAATCTTTTTCGTCAGTTTTAACCTTTTTCCGTTAAAAAGCTTCGTTTTATTTAACTGTCCGTTAACCTTTTGGAAAAGGTTAATTAATTGGGACTATTATAATGACTTGGTAAGGGTTGAAACAAATTAGAAACACCCACTAGATGCCCTTAAAAATGTTTAGTTTCAACCAAGTCAAAATTTGACCGTTTAATCGGGTACGACCAAAAAGCCCCGTTTAACGGCAGTACCGGGTAGATTTCCACTGAGCCCCAACTCAAGCCCCTATATAAGTGGGAGTGGAATTCATTCCACCCTTTTTCCCACTACCATTTCACCCTCTCTCTACAACGTATTTTTCGCATAAAAAACCGCAAGTTTCCACCTCCAAATCGTAAGTTCTCGTACCTTAGCTTGTTTTACAACCCATTGCGTGTCATTATAGCTCAAAAATCGTCCAAGAAGGCAAGGAGTAAGGAGTTTACGGCCCAAGAACACTCTAGGGCCGTAAACCCCTAAAATGATGCCAAACTTGCCTTTAAACTTATCCTTAAGGTTGGAAACTAATTGGGGATTTAGCCTAGGAGTGCTTGAACCATAAAACAACAATGTTTGGGACATAAAAGAGGGTTTACGGCCCAAGCACATGATTAGGCCGTAAACACCCTCTAAACTTGTTAAATCAAGTCTAAAACACTCCCAAACCACCCTTAGGCTTAAGACATAAATTAGGGACTTGCTATTTCGGGTTTGGAAGAATTAAACACAAAGAAATGAGGGGTAAAAAAGAGTTTACGGCCCATGTACATGCTTAGGTCGTAAACACCTCCAAACCATGTCAAATGGTAGTTTTAATCCCCCCCCCCCCAAATGGCCTTATACTTCATTATAAATTGCTAGGATTGAAAATAGGGCCTTAAACTTCCATAAAGTCAAGGGGTAGGAGTTCACGGCCGTGAAATCCCATAGGGATGGTTCATGGGCCGTAAACTCCCATTTGGTCCCTTTAAAAGCCTTAAATCCACCCATACATTTTAGATTTGGACCTAGCAAAATTCCACGATCAATATAAGGCCTTTAAACATCCTAGAACCCCTCACCATGAGTTTACGGCCGTAAACTCATGGGAACTTGTCCCAGGGCTGTAAACACTACATGGAGAGTTTACTCTTGGAGAGTAAACTCCATTCCTAAGCCATTCACACCCTTAAATGTTACCCGGGACACCCCAAACACTTAACCAAAGTGTTTTCCGTACTTTAGAACGTGTATACTTGTTTAATTAGTATTATATGTACTAATTCTATGTAAACATATGTTATCATATGTTAATAGGTCACTAAGTGTGTCCAAGTCCTTACTTGACACCGAAGACCCAAACGGCACCTTCGTCGGATCCGCTTACATCAGGTGAGTTCATACCCCTGAATGAACCTTTTAAATGTTTTTACATGTTTTATAGGGGGCAGGGGAATACAAGTTAAACATGCCAATTATCCTATCAATCACATGTGGTTGATAACCCGCATGCACAAGGATTTACCACACTGTAAACTGTTTTACCGAGTAGGATACTATAAATGATTTTCTAAAATGTTTTCACTTGTTCAAAACTCTTACTTATACTGTTTTATCAAAGTTTCATTTTAAACTGGTTTATGAAAGGTTTCCAAAGAATTTCTAAGGGTTTTCAAACTTATTTTACAAAGAATACCACGTTGTGATTTTCTTAAGTATAAAGGTTTTTCTAAAGTTTTCATTAAGGTTTTCTCCCATGTTTTATTACTCTTATTAGGTAGATACTACTGTTTCATTATACTTCTGCATAGTTAAACGCTTATACTGGTTAGACGCTCCTACTCACTCGTGATACGCTCATACTTGTTAGATACTCCTTCACTTGTTAGATGTTTCTACTCACTCGTTATACGCTCATACTTGTTAGACGCTCCTTCACTTGTTAGACGCTCCTTCACTTGTTAGACGCTCTTACTCACTCGTTAAACACTCCTACTTCGTTAAGAACTTCGGTTAGTTAGATGTATGCCTGTGCTTGTATAGATGCATATAAATAATGTTTGAAGGACTTAGTAAGGCTTGTTCTCCCTATTTCCTTTTCTTCGTTGAGATGTGGTCTGGTGGGATCGGATGTCCGTCTGAAGGTCGTTTGATCATTAGTTATATATTATGTATGCAGGCATAGACATATAGGTTTACACTAGTCAGTTTAGTTTTGAGTCTCTACCACTAGTTCAACACTTATATTTGAAACCCATTACCCACTATTTGGGATGCATCTTCGGGACACGGCCTTCTCCGTCGTCTAGTTGGTAACCAGAGTCTCATGTAAGGAGAGCGGACATTTTGTGTGTAGATCTATACGGGATTAACACCCTTGCACCTTGACTGCTAGCTACAGTCCATGGCCTACCAAGCCAAGGGGTGACAAATGTCATAGTTTATATAGACGCTTGCAGGGCGTCAAGTACTCTAGTGTCGGTTAGTATGGTTACGAGTATCCCAGGTTACCTTATAATTCATGGCCTTAAGGTAACGGTATTTTACACTGTATGCTGGAAACTCACTCTCAGAGTCACACTGTTTTTAGTCCTTACTAGCTGTATCTTTCATTTGATACTATCTGGGGTCTGTATTCTCTGTTTTAGACCTTACTAGCTGTATCTTTCATTTGATATTGTCTGGGGTCTATATTCTCTGTTTTTAGACCTTGCTAGCTATACCTTTCATTTGGTACCGTCTGGGGTCTGTGTCTCCCTTTGATTAGACTTAGCCAGGCGTGTCCTTTGTTCGATACTCTCCTGGAGTCTATGATTCCTTTTGCATTAGTCAGCAGTCTTCATTGCTGAGGCATATGTTATTTCCCTGATTTCTCTTGCTTTCTTTAATAATCAAATTTTGTATTTTGATAATGATAGCGATTAAGGGAAAACTACTTTTTACCACATAAGTCTGTCCAGTCTTGGTAGAAGATTGCTTTTATTAAACAAAATATAGGATTTTCTGGAAAAGACACTAATTTAATGGATACTCTAAAACTACCACTTTTATTAAAGTTATTTGAATAAAATGACATTAAATACTTATGAACTCACCAGCATTTGTAAAAATGCTGATTCTCGCTTTTCAAATAACTTGTATTCTCAGGTCAGCATTAGACAGGTACATCCCCGGAGCTTTTGACGAAGACAGTTTAGTACCAAGCTGCACCTATATTATTACTTGTATTATTTTGATGTATTGTAATGTAAACCATGTAAAACTATTACTATTAATGCAATGGTTGTTGTACTTTTATTACTATAATGCATGTGTTGTGATACTTGACATGACGTCATCCACCCCAGAACGTTTCCGCCGTTCCGGTTTTGGGGTGTGACAAAATGAAAGAATGAGATTCTGTCTGCAACCATGTACAGAGAAAGAAAAGATACATGGAGTGCCTAGTCAAGATCAATGTGCATTTTGATGAGGAGTTAGCCATTGAAATGGTCCTAAACTCCTTGCAAAGTTGTTATGATTAGTTTATATTAGCTTATTATTTAAACAACACACAGACCGCATTGGCCCTAATCTACAACTTGCTACAGAATGTTGAGTCAGGATTAAAGGGGAAGAATTCAACCCATCCTGCTAATGCTCCAATTCTCGCCATTTAAAAGGGTAAATGGAAGAAAAGGAAGCTGCTCTAACTAGAAGAACAAGGCCCATGCACACAAGCAATAGGCCAAAGGCGAAGCCCAACTCAGACATTCCAACTGTTAGTGACCCCAAAGAGGCCATTTGTACATATTGCAATCACTAGGCCATTGTAGGAGGAGCTGCCTAAAATACTTTCAAGACATCAAGGATGGAAAGGTGAATCCATCTTCGGCTGGTATATACACTACTCAAACTAATAACTCACCATCTACTTATGCTTAGGTCCTTGATACAGGATCTGAATTTCATATTTGTACTAACTTACATGGGATAAAGAAAGTGAGGAGGTGGAGCATGGAAGGATGAATCTAATCATGGGAAGTAAGTTATGTTCTCTTTTTACCAAGATTAGAACTTATTATCTCGTGCTAGTAGTGATGTTAGGATTAGTTTAATTAATTATTGCTACTTGTCAGAAATTACACAAAATATTATTTCATTTCATGCATTTTTTGGACAAGGTTTTCGTTATGGTATTAATGATTTGAATGGTTCAATTTTAGTTTATAAAAATGGTGTTTTTATATTTGAAGTGTTACCTTGTAATGTTCTATATAAAACTGTGACTTGTGTTGATAGCCTAGGCAATAATGTATTTATATTGATTCGTCTAATGATCTAGACAAGGCATCGTTATGACATTATTGTTGTGGGTACATTAAAAAGAAATACATCGTCCAACTCCAAAAGGATGGAGTCTTGGAGTCTTTTGAAATAATTGTGAATCTTGTCTTTTAGGCAAGATGACAAAATCACCGTTCACTTGATATTGTGAAAGAAGTGAGGGTTTATTGGACCTCAAACATGCAGATCTATGTGGACTCTTCAGATCCACCACTAGAGATGCTAATCGATTTTATGTAACATTTACAGATGATGATAGTATATAGGGCTATATTTACGTAATCAAACATAAATCATAAACCATTGAAAAGTTCAAGGAGTTTAAACATGAAGTCAATTAGTTAGGAAGATAAAGATGATCCGATCAGATAAAGGAGGAGAGTATCTTGGTATTGAGTTCCACTACCACCTCAAGGAGATCATCATCATCAATTTGAAACCCTAGATTAATGAAAATTTTATGTTCTTCTTAGATATTTGTTTAATTTTTTGCTTTTACTAAAGTTATACTTGATGTTTGTTTGGTTTTGTTTGGATACTAATACTGATTCATTAAAGATAGTGAGCTTGATATGATTTTCGAATGGATAAATTAAATAAAAGAGTCAAAGTGAAGTTGAATAGAAGGATGATCACAAGGTGTTTAATCTAATGTCTGAAAGAAACTACATCTTAGAAAAATTTTAATTCTTAATTTTTTTTTGTTTTTTTCATTTGTTTATATGAGTGGTACGTACCTATGTACTTGATTATGAAAATGATAATTAGATTTTTCTTGAAGTTATCTTGTTAAAAACATGATACATACATTCAAAATTAGTGATATATACATTTTGAAAGTAAAATGTCATTATGTTATGATTATAACTCAAGATAACATTTGACCCCAATTCTAATGTGCATGTATATAGATAGAAAAACATTATATTGATATACTTTTGTTATTTGATGTATTTACAATACTTCAGTAAATTTTTGATGATGATACTTGATATTTTGGATTAATTAGACCCACCATTTTAGAAGCTTGCTCTCTTATTAATATCATAAATTTTGAAGAATAGGGTAAGCTCTTTAATTTTGCATGTTGTGTTGCTATAGTTTAGGTGCTTTTGTCATATATTTTAAGTTTTTCTTCCATTGGTTTCTATAGAAATATGCTATTGAAGATTCTATTAAGATTGTAGTCGATAAATTATTACGTCTTACTAACGCTACAATCCTAAAAGTAAGGTTTCATCATCAAAAAAGTTCTTGCTTTAATGAAAATTGTGAATTATATTGTTTTCACTAAATGTACGTACCAAATGAAGGAGAACATGGATTAAATGTTGTTTTCTCTCAGTATGATCCATTTAGATATTTAATAGTAAGTTATTCTACTCCCTTCTAATTTACTCTTTTCCTTTCATTTTTTCCTTTTGTGTTATGAGTTGTATGTTGTTGTCTTGTTATTGGTTAGTAACCCTTTTTTCCTTTCATTTTTTCCTTTTGTGTTATATGTAGTCATCATGTCATTGGTTACTAAGGATGAGAAAACTCTTGTTGTGTGTATAAACTACTTGACCAATGTAAATTCTCTTGAAACTGAAAAATAACAATATCCTTAATGGACACATGTGTTAAATGCCTTTTTTTCACCTATTGGTTAGGCTTTCACAAGAGAAAATAAGGGATCAATTACAATTCGCTGAGATAAGGAAGAAACATGTTGCAAAGATGTTGTATGATTTTAATATGTGCAAACCTAGCTTTCAAAAAACTTTAGAGGATTTTGATAATTTGTTAAGTTGCAAAAAAGAAAAAGATTTATAGTGAAGTTCATGTAAAAGAAGTTCTAGTTAGGATTGTAGGAATTTGAGTTTTACGATTGTTGATTCGGGTGTATTCGAAGAAAAATTGCTCATTTGGATCATGTTTTTATGTATAAAATAATGTTTTTATTCTTACAAATATAAATCATAAAAACATGTATCATTTTACTTTGGATCAAAAAATTTAGCATCCGTAAAAATTTTATCATTTGTTTTTTAATCATAATGTTCGAATAATCTTTTCAAATATAAGAGAAAGTTTTAAATCATACAACTATAAATTGTAAAATTTGCATCATTTTTAGTTTTTAGTAATGCAATTTTTTTATATGAAACTAGTAGCTACACATATCATATTTTATAATTCATGTCCTATTTTTATTTAATGGATCACATATTTTGGATCATGTTCTTATGTTTGGATGATGTTAACTAGGTTTAAAAACGGTAAGACATAACATCATTTTCCTTTTTAATGTAATAATCATGATCTAAAAGTTTATTCATTCCTATTATTTTTCTTTGATCACAACAAATTTGTGGATCATTATTTTGTGAATCATGTCGTGATCCACAACATTTTTTAGGATAAAATCCAAAACATATTTTTATGGATCAATCTCCTTTATATTGTTAAAATTATGACATTAATGTTTTACAGATATATCAAATTATAACTAGTATACTATGATGACAAAAATCTACAAAACTATAAGATTATACTTTCTAGTGTTATGATGCAAATAATCTGCTATGATCCATACATGTAATACTATATAGTGTAATTTCTTAGTTGTGCACTATAAAAATTGCATGCATTTCATGCCATATTATTTATTCTTCACATATCATTTTTATGAACCATTTCCTTTTATGATCTAAAAATTCTTATGATAAAAACATGTTATGATCCAAAATGTCACAACAAGCAAGTTAGGGTTAGCTTTTGATTCTTGTACTAGACAATTCCTCCATGTAAGCTTATAATAACCCATTTAGTGAAATTCACACTATGATGCTATTCAAGTTCATACTTTCATACATTGTGATTCGAGTCGAAACAACCTCGTATAATCATAAAACTCGATCCAATGAGCCAATTCCAATCAATTTTGGACCTTACCCCAATAATTCTCGGCCCAAATCCCTCATTGGACCAATGCTTCTTTATTGGGTCCTATTGGGCTGATAACCTTTTCAATTGGTCTTTTTGGCCCGAAAGCCCATATTTGGACCCTAAAGGGGCGATAACTTCTATTGGGCTATGTATTGGACCAAAAATCTTTTATTGAGCATTGTTAGGCCGATAACCATTAATGGGCTTTCCATTAAGCCGAAAACCACTATTTGGGCCGAAAACCTCTAAAATGGACCGAGAACTCCCCTTACCAAGCATTAATGGGCCAAAAATCTTATTTAGGCTAAGCCAAACCGAAGCCAGCCATTTTAGGCCATCATATGGGCCGAGAATCCTACCTAATCGGTTGGCATATCAAAAAAAATATAGAAGGATAAGGTGGGTAATGTGCATGCCACCTCACAAATATCCATCATACAACAAAGTTTTGACCACCAAATAACTAGACACTTCCCATCATCCTTAGCTAGGGTCAACTCCTACTTCTCTCCTCTCCTTCTCTACCTCTCGGCCAACCTCCACCCTCCTCACCACTGTCACGTCAAACTTTTCTTTCAACTCATTTTCTCTCTTTAAACTCAAGAAAATCGTCTATTTTTCTCTCAAAAACTCAAGTTCCTCTCATCTTCTTTCCTTCCCAAAGATTTCGTGGGTGTGTGTGTGTGTTTGTGTTAGCTTCAAAGAGTCTTCTTTAAGCTTCATGAACTTGGTAAGTTCTTGGTTTAAACTCCATTGTTTTGTTTCAAGTTTATACTAAGATATTTTCTCTTACACTATCATTTTCGTGAATATGAACCTTAGAGCACCACCATTTCAAAAATCTTTCCAAGAGAACAAGCTAGGCTCGAAAATCCTTTTCCTCCTTCCTCTATATCTCGAAAATCCCCAAGGTGAGCTTTATACCCCACTGTTTTCAAGTTTTCATCCTTCTTTTTTTTTGGGGGGGGGGGGGGGGGGGGATAAAAGTCAAGTATTGTTTGAAATCCTTGTATATTAGCAGGAACTTGTATGTTTATATCTCTATGTGTGGTGAAATGTTATTATTTCATGCTAACACTCATTAAAATCGAGATTTTCACAAAGTATCAAGTGGTTGGAACAAAGTTATCTTTGTGTAGCTTCACATATTTTGGTGTCATGTTGCTAAGTGAAAATGGTTTCTTTGAAATGTGTGTTAAAAATCACAAATAATGTCAAACAAATGTTAAAGCAATTATGGTTATCAAAGTTTGAAAAATGGTAAAGATGAGAGTTTATACTCAAAAATGGTAAATTTTTGGTTATGTAAGCTTTTACTACTAACACTTGTAAAATTGTGGGAACATAATAAATTTCAAGGTTTTATGTAATTTTGTGTAAAGTGTGACAAGTTCTAGTCAGAATAAAAATAGAGTATTTTTGGTGCTACAAAACTCTCAAACGAACTTTTGGTGTGTTAAAAGTTCACCATAATACTTGAATATTTTACTAAAACATGGTGTTTATTAGTAAAATAATAGGAAAAGGTTGTACTATTTCAAAGGTTAAAACCTAGAGTATTTTGTTACTTTTACAACACATATTGTAGGTTAACAAGCTATTAGTAATTATTTATAAATATTCTTATAAATAATTTAGAATAAAATGTAAGCAAAACAGAGTTTTACGACAGGAATATTCGTGTGTCATAATCTGACCATCATAAAGCTTGTAATAATACAAGCATTGAGTTATATGTCATAAATCTGTAAAATGCGTGTCATAAAACCGCAGTCATAAATTTACCCTAAGAACGTCGTATGCATTATTCGATAAATTCGCGAAAATTTTTATTGAGGCTCTTGTGAGACACTGCTTCACCGTACCTACCTAGAATACACCGTAAGCCCTGTAGTTATAACCAGAGTCTCCTGGAAGGAGAGAGAGGTAATTGTGCATAGATCTATATAGGCTTGACATCCCCACACCTGAGTTGTTCGTACAACTAAACGGGCCAATCTAGGGTGACAAATATCTTTTAGAAACCGACGCCTGAAGAACGTCAAGACAGGCGTGTCAATCATATTAGCATGGTTGTAACGACTCACATAAAGAATAACAATATTATTTGAATTTACGAAGGATATACACACTACTAGTTTTATAAAATACACAACTATGGTTCGTCTATTTTGTAAACTAATTTCACCACTCTGGAGTAAGGGTTGTAAGAACACAACTCTTTTATATATAGGAAATATAGGATTTTCTGGGAACACACTCTTTTCAAATACAAACAGAGGAACATAAAGAACATGCATGCAATTATACACGATTTTGGAACGAGACTCACAAACTACTTATATAGAAAATATTGGATTTTTTGGAGTTTTACAACTTATTATAAACTAAGATGTAACAAAGTTTTCTTGCAAGTATGCTTATGAACTCACCAACATTCTATGTTCAAGCTTTTCAAAACGACTTTTATTCTTAGGGACTCAATGAACAGGTACTCGAGCCTTGGATTTAGATTTTTTGCTATCTTTTGAGACATCATACGTATTGTTATTTTTGTATAATCAAAGAACAAATACAATTTGTAAACAATGAATTTTGGTATATTGTAATGTAAGATGTTTGGTTGATATGTATCATTTATATTCAACTGTTATGATATTACACAATGATGTCATTCGCCCCCAGACGTTGCCGCCGTCCTGGTTCGTGGGTGTGACACAAAACCTATTATAATCAAAATGAAAATAATTAAACTGGTTTTGTGATCCAAAATTATATGATGAAAATATGTTATGATCGAAAACACCATAAATACTCCAATTTTATGCCTACAAATATGTTATGATCAGAAACTCTATAATGATCCAATTCAAAAGTTTATGATCTAAATAATTTTATGATCCAAATATTTTACGATCTGTCATACCCCCAAACCGAAACGGCGGAAACGTTCGGGGGTGGAGGACGTCATGTGTAGTCTCACAACAATTGAATCATAGTAATCAAAGTAAACACAACCATTACATTGAGATATGAATATTTAAATATGTTTGTTTCATAGATTCGGTTCATCAAAAGTATAACAAAATATATAAGAGATGTGACTCTCTATGCTCCATCTTCTCAAAAGCATGTTGAAGATACTGTCTACTGAATTCCTGAGAATACAAACGATTTTGAAAGAGTATCAGCATAAAGATGGAGAGTTTATAAAATAGTTTTTGTAATGAAAACCTAGCATGGAATCTATAAGAATGTTTATATGATTCCCAAGAAATCCAATATTTTCTAACATATAGATTTGTTACTATCTTATGTTTGAAAACCATAGTTACCACTAGTGTGTATAGTAGTTCTATTAATTAAAATAAAACTAATGAAGAATAAGATCGTGTAAACAAAGGTTATTTTATACTATTATGTGTCGTATAACGATGCTCGATATGACTAGTGACCTCTGCAATGTTCTTCAGGCGTTAGATGGTATGATACTTGTCACCCTAGGCATGCCTGCCTAACTGTAGCTAGCAGTTCAGATGTGGGATTGTCGGTCCCAAATAGATATATTCACAAATCTCATGCCCTCCCTCAAGGAGATTCTAGTTACACTAATGATAGGATTTAAGCAGTACCCCGAAGGGCACAATTGAAGTGTTGTCTCCCAATCCTATATATAGTAGTTTACGTGCCGTTTGTATTGTTCTCTTGTATATGTAACCGTTTGTATGTTTTGTAGAGTAATAATAATTATACTTAAATTGTAACGAGCCAACAATCATGACTAAAAATTTCTTTTAAAGCATTACTAAAACCATATTTATAAAAACCGTATCATAAGTCATAACATAGTTTTCGAGTATTAATTCAAAACATAATCTCATTATCAGAGTAAAAAATTCCCAGGCTAACTGACTATGGTGTGTGCACTGCAACCTCTCCGATCTCCTATTTTGAAAACTAAGTACCTGAAACCAAAAACTAAAACCGTAAGCACGAAGCTTAGTGAGCTCTCCCAAACTACCACATACCATACAATAACCTATAAAGCACATATTGGCCCTTGCCCACTGCATCGGACCGAGGTCCGGACTAACTGGGGCCTTGCCCCCTGCATCGGACGGAAGTCCGGAAACTGACTGGGACCTTGTACCCTGCATCAGACCGAAGTCCGGACTAACTGAGGCCTTGGCCCCTGCAAAGGACCGAAGTCCGAAAACTGACTGGGACCTTGTCCCCTGCATCGGACCGACGTCCGAACTAACTGGGGCCTTGCCCCCTGCATCGGTCCGATGTCCGGAAACTGACTAGGACCTTGTCCCCTGCATCGGACCGAATTCTAAACTAACTGTATCGGACGGAAGTCCAGAACTAACTGAACAAATCATAACATAAACATATCAACTAGCATGAACACACATATACTACATACTACATCGTGCCGTAGCCCGGAACACATAACACATAAATCCTGTTTGAGCCACCAAGGCATCAAACATATTAACTACTGCATCAGATCAAAGTCCGAAAAACTACTACTAGCTAAACGGGCCGACATTGTGGCCTTAGACCTATTTCCTACTGGAAGGAAACTCACCTCGGAATGTTGACTGCTGAAAACTCGAGTGAAAGATCCTCAAGTGTTGTCCCGGCTGCTCTCCGGCTATCATGACTAGTCAAACACTAAATCAAAGAGGAATCTTTCGATGGGTAAAATGACTATTTTACCCCTACTATGGTGTGGGTCATAATCATGGCCTAAACCCTTTAATTCTTTCTAAGTGCTCCGCTGGCCCATTAAAGACCCACCAATGGCCCAATTATACTAAATTGGGCCTACTTCACATATGGCCCTTCCTGAGCCCAAACTACCCTTAGCCCATAATCTGACTTCTGCTGGCCCACTAAGGCCCAAGGACCTATAGTCCAAAACACAGCCCACACCGAGGCCCAAATGCTCAAAACCCATCTGGCAGAATTACGTGGGACATATTCTAATGTACGCTTAGCGTACAGGCTTGACGACGCATACGCTGGGCGTACCTGCACGTACGCTCAGCGTAATACCCTAATTAGCCAACTTTCTATTAAGTGCTTAATACCTCGATTCAAAAGCTACAAACTCAGATCCAAACCTTATTCCATGTCTTAAGCGATAAAGTGACTGACTTGGTGACTTTATATGGCCCAAACTAACTCAAACTCCCAAACTAAATTTCTACCTTCGTAAAGGGGGCTAGATCTCATGCATAGACTTAATAAGACCATAAAGGTTGGAACTCTACTGCTTATGGGACTCATATGACTCTAAGGGAGGCAACCTTGGTCGTAGAAACGAGCTTAAGTCATAAAGTCCCAATCTTGGGACCAAAAAGGTCCATAAACTTGTACTAACGAGATCTAAGAGGTTAATCATCAAGCTCAAGACTTTTTACCTTGCAGAGGTCCGAAATGAAGCACTTATCCCAGATCTACAACCTCTAGCTTCAAAGGTTCCTCCTTGCCAACCTTTTTGTCTTTACTTCCAAGCTTTAATCCACCAAAATGGGTTCTCCAAGTTCAAGATCTCATAAAATGAAGGTACGGATGTTCTAGGGTTTCTTCTGTGGTTGGGGAGGCTGATATGGGGGCTAGGGTTGGAACCATAATGTCCTTTATATAGTGTTTAACCCAAAAATAGGGTTTTATGATCTTTAGCCTATGCTAGGCATACCTCCACGTACGCTGGGCGTACGCCTTGAACACCCGCGACCAAATTGCCCCATTACGCTGGGCGTAACCCAACTTACGCTGGGCGTACCCACGCACGCCCCAACATGCATGCGTGGTCTTCCATGCAAACTCTTCTCTATAAGGGTCATTCTTGCCAAATCTTCAAAGTTTCATAACTCCTTCATTCTAGATCTGTTTCTGGTGAACTTTATATCCACGGAAAGGTGGCGAGAAATCCTACGCTTCTAACAACACTCCGACCTGAAAACTTCTCAAATAATACCTATAAATTTAATCAAAGACTAAAACGCCCCTGTCCTTGGCCTCTGAAATTCCATAAATGAATATTTTAGAACATGGCATTACAACTCTCCCCCACTTAAACTAGACTTCATCCTCGAAGTCCGTTATGACCAACTATCTCACAACATCTTGCAGCTTGCCACTGACTATGCACTTTGCCTATCCGATCGAATTCTTGAAAATGTCTTTTCCCGAATAATTTGATCATTACCATCCTCCTTTACAACAATTTTACCTAACCGGAAATCCCACCGCTACTCCTAGTACACTTATAGGTGGTAGACAAGGGGGTTAACCCCTTTTACCCTGCATCACCACTAACCTTTCCAAGGCAACTTTCCACAAGTAACTAACCTTTCCAAGATCATTCAATCCCCTACTGAGCTGCAATTCTGGCCACTCCCAGTGTCGGCCATCGAACCCTTACTCACGAAATAATCCCACCTGTGATGCTCCAGGACTGAAATCTCCACTCCGTGCGAGAATTCAAACAATCCAATCGAGAAACCGATCCCTCTCTGTTAAGGTCAAAACTCACTAGAACTATGATACCGCTGTGAGATTACCTGATTCTGCGGTGATCAACTTAGCATCACCCGTCCACTTGAATGACATGGTCGCCTCCAAAAGCATACCTGACCTTTTCATGACCATGAAGACTAGCCCCCATAGGGTTCTAAAATCGAAAAAGAAAAAAATATCTTACATCATGATCACATTAACCTCGTCTGAAACCTACTTTCATGGGGTAGTCTGATTCGCTGATAGTCCACCTATACTGAAAAGATATGATCCTACTATGAGAGACTTTCCATTTCCCAATCAACCAACTATACTGCTTGCACTTGCAAACTAACTCAAAAACTGATACTGACCATAATACTGAAACTATCTGAAACACTGAACTGCCTGAAACACTGAGCTGCCTGAAACACTAAACTGCTATATGGCTACTTCCCAAAATATCTCTAGACCTTCCTGGTCTCCAATCATTCGTCGGTTATCTGCAACACCGAGTTCCAAATCAATTGTGGAGTCCAAGGACTCCTCACTTAGTCGATCCCACGACTTCTGAACAAAATCTTTCTCTGGAACTAGTTTCAACTAGTTATCCTATCACTGTGGCTCTATCAACCTCCCAATCCACCGATCAGGTCCAAACGTCACATCCTGGCATCATCATATCCAAGACTAAAAATGACACCTCCCAGACTAACGATATCCCTTAGCTTACACAAACCCAAGCGGTCCATTGCTTCCCTGATCTCATAACTGAGGTGACAATCCAACTGTCGAATCACTGGTTTAACCATAAATGAACCATTTAGGAAATCCAAACTCCAACCCGTGGATTCCCATATCCTTGCTGCTACACCAGAACTGGTGGGTCCTACTGCTTCCCCTGCGTCCAAACAACGCTCTCATGCTGACTACTAACCTGACAAATGTTATGGCTACATCCTCAGGCTTACAACTCCCTAATACTATTTGGCTGCTAGTGAATGCTACGGCTACCCCCGCAGACTTACAACACTACTACTATCTGACTTCTAGTGAATGCTACAGCTACCCCCGCAGACTTACAACACTCTACTACTATCTGACTGCTAGTGAATCCTACGGCTACCCTGCAGACTTACAACACTCTACTACTATCTGACTGCTAGTGAATGCTACGGCTACCCCCGCAGACGTACAACACTCTACAACTATCTGACTGCTAGTGAATGCTACGGCTACCCCGGCAGACCTACAACACTCTACTACTATCTGACTGCTAGTGAATGCTACGGCTACCCCCGCAGACTTACAACACTCTACTACTATCTGACTGCTAGTGAATGCTACGGCTACCCCCACAGACTTACAACACTCTACTACTATCTAACTGCTAGTGAATGCTACGGCTACCCCCGCAGACTTACAACACACTACTACTATCTGACTGGTAGTGAATGCTACGGATACCCCCGCAGACTTACAACACTCTACTACTAACTGGCTGTTGTTGTAAAAATGTTGCGGCTTTCCCACCGCTTTACCATGCTCTGCATGTTGTCTCTGCTACTGACTACTAACACGGAAACATCTCTTGCTAACCCTTCTCAAGATCCTCATTCCAACTCACTAGAGTCCTACAGGCGGTCCTCCAACCCAGGATTCCCAACCAGCTACTAACCATCTCAATTACATGAACTAATTGTTGGAAAGTTCCTCAAACTCCCAATCCTGAACTCCTCAATCCATCAATCGTTGTGCTACTATCTTTTCTTCTCAGAGGCCGCGTACTCATTCTGGGTCTGCGTGCTCTTATCCTTGTATACTCGGAGGATTCTCCCTCACTTGGATCCGACATACTCCTTACTGTTCACTGGTCGAAAGGATTGCCCATCCTTCCTTCCATGAAAAAGGGTGATCTGATGGGTTTTATACAAATAATCCTATGTGTACATGCAACCCTAGCTTTGGATCTATGTCTTCACTATTAGATATTCAACATTATGAACACAAGAATAAAACCCTAATGTACAATGCTATTTTGGAAATTCACATAAAAGTTTAGATCACATACCTCTTGTTGTTATATTGTAATAACAACTCAAATCTCGAAACCTTTGTCTTGAAAGCAAGCACCACAAATGTAATGCCTCTAATGGTTCACAAACACCACAAGCAATTGGAGAAACTATAGAGAGAGAGAGAGAGAGGAGGAACAAAAATCAGCCTGGGTATCTCCAGAGAATCGGTGGGAAGATTTCTGAAGGCCTAGGGGTCTTTATATAGGGTTAGGATTAAGGTTTCAGTCATTATCCTTATCTAATTACTTGCCCACCAAGCAACCATAAGATAAGCCATGAAAAGCCCTTATCTCTTGGACCTTGGATGATTTTAAGGATATCCATATCTTTGAAATTGTCCACCCTTTAACAAGGATAATCATTGCCCTACTTTGCAACTATCACATAATTACAATTCAGCCCCTCTAGTTTAATTAATTACACTTGATCACAAAATTAATTCCTAATTAATTATTGACCAATATTAATTAAACAAATATGATTTCTCCTTTAATATATTATTCTAATAACATATTAATAAATCATAATAATCTCTCTCTTCATCTATTTCTCCAGTCAAGTTGCTTTGGTGAAGGCAACCCAAAAGGACCATGCACAACCAGGTCAAGTACTTACTAAATATGGTTACAGCCTTAGACACTAATCCAATAGTCTCCCACTTGGATAAGTCTAGTAACCACAAATGTAACGTACACCTCGATTAGCAATCGTAGCTCTCAAAGACACTGCTGAACTCTGATCCTATCAGTAACTTGTCCTTTAGATAAGGGATCGTATACTCCTCTGTTTAGATATTGTGCTGACAATTTTATGGAACTAATTGTCTAGCAATTGGTTTCTCGATCTTAGATTTATTCGACATAGAACATAATTGAACACATCAATTGAGTCCTGACCGGGCCCGGCACATAAGTCAAATCAAATCATCGAGCGTCCTTCCTCTTAGGATAGAAGAAACAGATAAACTTTGAATTATACGTGTTTACTTATTTTCCAATCAATTATACACAACAATGCGTTTTATGACATCAATTTACTGGTGCGGTTTCGCATTATCAATGCACAACCAATAAGCAAATAATAAACCATATATCTGGGTTTTAAGACCATATGATATTATCATCTTGCGATCACTTTTTTTCATATTCCATAAAGTGATTCCAGCAAGTGCGGGTTTATTCCAATACTCAAAACCTTTTCATAAGACTCGTGAACGTTGTAGCAAACATTTGCCATGTCTAATACCATTTAGATAATCTACACACAAATTCATGACAATCTTCATTCATACCTACTTCCAACATATGAACGATTGTGGACTATTTGAATAATTTGATTATTCTTAATAAACTCAATTATTCTGGAAGTCAAAAAATGCAAAGTGAAACAATAGTTAAACAATTAACATAAAACAGTAACTTCACTTATAAATAATACTCCTATATTTAATCATCAAATGTCAATTACATTTATCTATTACACGTTTCAAAACTATCTAATCTAAACTAATATCATCCCTCAGTCCAATGCTCCTAGCATGCTGCAAATGCTTAACCCTAGTCAGTCCCTTCGTAAGCGGATCTGCTGGGTTATCTTCCAATGATATGCCGAGATCTACTATCACACCCCAAAATCAGAACGGCAGAAACGTTTTGGGGTGGATGACGTCATGTCAAGTATCACAACAAATGCAGTATGGTAATCAAAGTACAACAACCATTGCATTAATAGTAATAGTTATACATGGTTTACATTACATAGAAACTTCAAAGTAATACAAGTAATAATGTAGATATAGCTTGGTACTAAACGGTCTTCAACAAAAGCGCCTGAGATGTACCTGTCTATTGCTGACCTGAGAATACAAGTTATTTGAAAGCGAGTATCAGCATTTTTACAAATGCTGGTGAGTTCATAAGTATTTAGTGTCATTTTATCCAAATAACTTTATACAAGTAGTTGTTTTAGAGTACATAGTGAATTAGAGTCCATTCTAGAAAATCCTATATTTTCTGATTTAAAAGTAGTCTTCTACCAAGACTGGACGGAATTATGTTGTAAAAAGTAGTTTTTACCTTAACACTATCATTATCAAAATATGGTATTGATTTTAAAGAAAGTAGGAGAATATCAGGGAAAATAACATATGCCTCAACAGTGAAGACTGCTGACTAAGGAAAAAGAAATCATAGACTCCAGGAGAGTATCGAATGAGCGACGCGCTTGACTCCGTCTAACGAGAGAAGACACAGACCCCAGACAGTATCAAGTGAATGATACGTCTAGAAAGGTCTGAAAAAATAGTGAATACAGACCCCAGACAGTATCAAATGAATGATAAGTCTAGCAAGGTTTAAAAACAGTGAATTCAGTGTTAATTCCCATTACCTTAAGGCCATGAATTATAAGGTACCTCCGAGATACTCGTAACCATACTGATAGACACTAGAGAACTTGATGCCCTGCAAGCATCGGAAATAATGTGACATCTGTCACTCTTTGGCTTGGTAGGCCGTGGAGTGTAGCTAGCAGTCGGGGTGCGGGGGTGTCAATCCCATATAGATCTATACACATAATGCCCGTTCTCCCTACAGGAGACTCTAGTTACCAATTAGACAACGGAGAAGGACGTGTCCTGAAGATGCATCTCGAATAGTGAGATCTAATGTAAAATACTGGACAAGCGATAGAGACTCACAACTGAACTGACCGATGTAAACCTATATGTCTATGCTTGTATACATAATGTATAACTAATGATCAAACGACCTTCGGACAAATATCCGATCCCACCAGACCACATCTCAACGAAGAAAAGGAAATAGGGCGAACTAGCCTTCCTAAGTCCTTTAAACATTATTTATATATCTATACAAGCACAGGCATACATTTAACTAGGTAGAAGCGTTAACAAAGCAGAAGTATTTCATGAAGTAGAAGCGTTTCCCAAAGTAGAAGTGCTAATAAGGTATAAGGATTTATGAAGTAGTAGCATTAATAAAGTAGGAGTGGTTCGTGAAGTAGTAGCATTAATAAAGTAGGAGTGGTTCGTGAAGTAGTAGCATTAATAAAGTAGAAGTGGTTCGTGAAGTAGTAGCATTAATAAAGTAGTAGTGGTTCGTGAAGTAGTAGCATTAATGAAGTAGGAGTGTTAATTAGTACAAACGTATCGTGAAGTAGAAGCGTTAACAAATAGAAGCGTATCGTGAAGTAGAAGCGTTAATAAGTAGAAGTGTGTTACGAAGTAAAAGTGCATCACGAAGTAAAGGCGTTAACAAAGTAGTAGTTTTTAACTAAGTAGGAGCATTAACTAGGTAGAAGTATAACAAAGTAGTAGTATCTAACAAAGTAGGAGTATAAAAACATGGAAGAAAACTTTGATGAAATCTTTGGAAAACCTTTATACTTTATGAAAATCATTCATAAACAAGTTTTGATTATAACCTTGATAAAGTAGAAAAAACATTTGTTTAAAATGCTGCTGTAACATAGTTTGAAATAAAACATACATCACGAGAGGCAATTTGAGAAAAGCTTTGAACACATAAAGACGTTTTAGAAAACCATTTACAGTATCATACTTGGTAAAATAGTTGATAGTGTAATGAATCCTTGTGCATGCGGGTTATCAATCACATGTGATTGATATGATAACTGGCATGTTTAACTTGTATTCCTCCCCTAAAAGCATGTAAAAACATTTTAAAGGTTAATTCAGGGGTATGAACTCACCTGTTGTAAGTGGATCGAACGAAGGTGCCGGTTGGGTGCTCGCTGTCAAATAAAGACTTGAGCACACTTAGTGACCTATTAACATATGATGAAATATGTTTACATACAATTAGTAAATATAATACTAATTAAACATGTATGCACATCCTAAAGTGCGGAAAACACTTTGGTTAAGTGCTAAGAGTGTCCCGGGTAACATTTAACGGTGTGTATGGCTTAGATAGGGAGTTTACTCTTCAAGAGTAAACTCTTTATAGAGTTCAAGGCCCTGGGAATAACTCCTCATGAGTTTACGGCCATAAACTCATGGTGAGGATGTTCTAGGATGCCAAAATGTCTTATATCACTCTAGGAATTAGGCTAGGTCCAAATACAATGCATATGAAGGGGTTTAAGGCTCTTAAGGGACCATTTGAGGAGTTCACGGCCCTAAACAAGGAGTTTACGGCCGTAAAATCTTACTTGGTCATATCTTTCTTAGATATAAGCCTTAAATGATAGATAATAAAGTTCTAAGCATTATTCCATGCCAAATGGGGGTGTTAGGGCATCATTTGTCCACCTTTTGGGAGTTTACGGCCCAAGGACCAATCTTAGGGGGGTTTACGGCCCTAAAATCCACTTTCCTTGGTTTAATTGATGTTTAATGCCTTTACTTCAATGGGGGTTGCTTCTAGACATTTTCCAAGGTCATAGGAGGTGTTTGAGGGCATTTCTAACGCTTGAATTTGAGTTTACTCCCCCATGAAGAGGAGTTTATGGCCCAAGCATGTTCTTGGGCAGTAAACTCAAGTTTACTCCCCAAAAGTTAAGTTCAAGGTGTTCTAAGTACGTTCCCATAAGTCATTTAGCCATATCTAAGCCTTAAGGGTAGTTTAGAGGGGTTTTGGGGCTTAAAAACCCCAATTAAGGGTGTTCACGGTCCAAGAGTGTTCTTGGGCCGTAAACACATAACTTGGCCCCTATTTGATGTCTTAAACACGAATTTGTATGTTAACTAAGCTACACAACAAGTTAGGATAGATTACTCACTAGTTTGGGGCTCAAAATGCGCGTTTTTAGCTTGAAAACAAGTTGTAGAGAGAGAGTGTAGAGAGAGAGTGAAAAAGTCTCAAATGGACTCCACTCACCCTTATATAGGGGTTTGAGTTAGGGATCAGTGGAAATCTACCCGATACTGCTGTTAAACGGGGCTTTTGTTTGCACCCGATTCAGTGGTCGTATTTTGACTTAGTTGAAATTAAAAATTTTCAAGGGAAAAATTTGGGGTGTTTCTAATTTATTTCTGTTGGGTTTTGAGCATTCTAACACTCCTAAGTGTACATGCAACCATAAATACCTTTTATCTATGTTTTCTTTATTATACATGCAAATATGAACTTTCCAAGGTATTATCCTAATCTAGCATACAAAACAATGACCACAGCAAGATAGAATACATACCTCTTTGATGTAGAAAGTCTTTATAAAGCTTGAGTGCCTAGTGCCTCAAGTGTGACACCTCAATTGGTTCACACAACACCAAATACACTTGGAATAACTTGAGAGAATTCTACACTACATGAAATCAGCTAGCCCTTCCTTTTACACACACTAGTGACAGATTTTGGTGAATAATATGATGCTTATATAGTGTGTTACAATTAGGATTACACCATGTAAGCCCTAATTGTCATGACCTTTCATTTCCATGACCCATGAGTTATGTAACCTCCATGGAGCATCCATGGAGTATCCTATGGGTTTAACCCAACTTGATTATCCATGGAGCTTTGGCCCACTATATAAGTTATGGATAATTTGCACAATCAACCCATATTTTTAATTAGTCTTCTTTTGATCACTTAATTAATCCTAGATTAATTCTTGATCAATACTAATTAAATAATCTTATTATTCTTATTATTAATATACTAGAACTTATAATATATTAATAACCATAAGTATCTTATTTCTCTCATTTTAGTCTATCCAAGTGCATGATGCCATGCAACCCAAATGGACCATGTCGGGTCGGGTCAAGTCTTACCAATTATAGTTATGGACTTAGACATTAATCCAACAGGCTCCCACTTGGATAAGTCTAAAACTATTATTGCGTATGACTTCAAGAACCGACTGGAAATCATAGCGCTCAAAAGCTTTCGTCGAACTATGACCTTGTAGATGAGCTCTGACCTTTGTTAATGACTTGTCCATAAGATATGGGATCATATATTCCTCCATTCTAGATATCATATGGACTGAGACATGGATTATAATCATTCTCTCTATCCATTTGTTGTTTCCCGATTTCCGATTTATGACGACTGACTAATTGAACAAATCAAATCAGTCATGGCCCGGTCGAGCACTTCCATTTGTCATCATGAAATCATCGAGGGGCCCACAAATATCACTTTTATCCCGAAGGTAAAAGGAATGGATAAACTTTGACTCATATGGCTTGTTCTACTACTTGTTGAATCATACACAAAAACACGTTTTATAACATCGAGTTACCAATGCGTTTTCGTGCAATCAATGTACTATCAACTCATAGTAACAACTCATACCTCTAGGTTTGAAGAATATAAGATATTATCGTCTCATGGTCACTCGTGATAAAATCCATGAAGTGATTCCAATGAGCGCGGGTTGAATCCAATACACAGAACTTATGAGCACTCATGAGTGTTGTAGCCCTTTGTCCAACACCTAAGACCTCTACAAGCCAACCAATGACAGTCTTAATTCATATCTACTTCCAACATGTGACCGACTGTGGATGGTTTGAATAACTTAGTCATTCCGGAAGAATAACCTAGTTATTATGGAAGTCAAAACATGCAAAATGAAACACGAGAATAATTGAATCGAATATGGTATCAAAACCTATGAACATAAATAAAACACCTTTTATTTATCACCATATGATTACACATTATTCATTGTATATTGTTTCGGCTATCAACTTTATTCTTGAATTTAAAACAATAGTTTTCCCATGCTCCAAGCATGTACACTATGTTTTTATAAACACTAGTCATGCCATACACCAAGTATGCATACTATGTTTGTCTATGATCTATACTTTGTGAACTAGATCAATTGAACATAACTTCAATGGTTCTCTTTTCACACTCCAAAATCCCTACCGCAAATGCAAGAATTTAGAATTCATGCCATTTACCAAAATCTGTTATATTCTAAACTTATATGCATCGATCCTCTTGTAATGATTATGCACAAATTCACAAAGACTTGGCAACAATCACGTAACACCGTGAATTTTCAAAATAATTTTTCACAAATATAAAAACATTTCTCATTTAATTTTCATAAAACATTAAGTTTAAAATCCCAATCCACATCATACAAAATCGCAAGATCACATATATATCAAAAATCCCATGCGTGTGTACAGATCAAGCCGGCGCCTTCCCACGGTCATCGCTAGTACCTGAAAGAACAACACTAACACTGTAAGCATGAAGCTTAGTGAGTTCCCCAAAATACCACGCATAAAACACATATTAGCCACTCGAGGCCATAACTCTATGGGTCCGTGCACCCAAACTCTGTGAACCCTCAGGTTCTAACTCTGCGAACCTTCCGGTTCCAACTCTATAAACATGCACAGCATAAATCACATACAAATAATGCAGTACAACACATCACATACACATAGCATACAAATACTCTGATCACATAACTCTGGTTACCTACTCAAGGTAAAGTATAGTGAGAAGACTCACCTCGCGTATCTCGGTAACTCACGAATCCTGGAAATCCCTCGTGCTCGATCCTCCGAGCTCTAATCCTCCTATAACATCATATGTCTCTAATTAACACTTTTATCACTAAGGTTGACTATCCCTACGAAGTCAACACAGGTCAACTCTGGTCAACGGTCAACTTTGACCGGACTCGGCGAGTGCACTAGGGCGACTCGGCGAGTCTAGACGTTTTCACCAACTCTCTAGTATTCCCTTTTTGACACGTCGAGTACTCCCCTGACTCGACAAGTTCCACCTGGTAAGAATCGCGGGGCCACCCCGACTCAACTCGCCGAGTCTCAAGAACAACTCGGCGAGTTCCAGTTCGACTCAGTCCACCTGTCAACCCTCTCTAACTCTCCCTGACTCACTGAGTCAACCCATAACTTGGCTGGACCTCTCACTGAGTGATTTAAGACAAGCTTCATGCTACTCGCCGAGCCTGTTCTTCAGACTCGGCGAGTCCATGCCATGCATCAACTCAAACTTGCTTCTGAGGTCAGATTCGCTCCAACAACTCATAGATCTGGCCCTCATAAGCATATTCAACACATAAAGTCCAAGACTTGGTGCTCATAACACACTCCTTGATTCACAAATGGTGTTTTGACCTCAAACACAAGGACCCCAATCCAAAACCCCCATGGATTCATAAAAAGCTTAGGCAAAGGGACACTCTGGACCTCCAAGGGTCCAGATCTAGAACCTAAATCGCTTAAGGGACCAAGGGAGCACTAGATCTAGCCACAAAAGGGCTCAATAAGCCCTAAATCAATATAAACACCAACATAACAGAGAATAGCTCGAAGGTAGTACCTCAAATGTGATGTTCTGGTCCTCAAATCTTCAGGAAGTGGCTCCTCTTGATTCACCTTAGCTATTGCTTCCTTTCCTTTGCAAGATTACATCTCCAAGATCAACAATGGCTTCTTGCTTTGCACCAAACACTCAAACTCGCTAGGGTTTCACTTAGGGGACTGGTGAGCACAAATGACGGCCATAAGGCCCTTTAAATAGGTCCCAAACCCGAGAAATTAGGGTTTCATTAAACAGCGCGGACTCGCCGAGTCCATACCTTGGACTCGCCGAGTCCAGGCACGGACCAGCGTCCAGAATCGCGATCCTACTCTGCGAGTCTGAGCTCTAACTCGCCGAGTCCCCTCACAAAACATCAAAATCATAAGCATAAAAGATACCTGGAAATCCGGGCTGTTACAAATCATTACAGAGTATTCCAAAGGAGATCAACTCCTTGGAAACATCCTTCTTGCATTAAGTTTCCTTAATCTTACACATATTGAAATTTCTAACTTTGAAACATTTCCAAATTCCATTTTGACTATCACTTCTGAACAAGAGTTTCCTCCTTACAGATTATGTCAATATGGTCGTTCCAGAATTATCATTATACTTCCAACTTTCCTTGAGCAACCAATCTTTGGTAAACCTTAGATTGTCCTTGACAATTGCTTAATCATTTTAGTCATATCCAGTTCTAGACCTTTTCCCTTCTTAATGCTCCAGCCATTTGGAAAATTTTAGAAAGGATGAATATAGCACATGTAATCGATCCTATATCCGAAGCATATGGGACACGATTCATGATGTCTCACATAAAGACTAAACCAGTCTTTTGCTATACCGTTTCCATTTTTATTTGCCAAGTTCTCATAATTCAGATTATGAAAAGGGATGTCGTAATCATAATCGAATTTTAGAACGCAAATAATGGACCCATATATAGAATTTCCTTATGTTGAGCCATTCCAACATGAAATTCATATATATATCCTTGACTAAATGATTAAAACCTCACGATCTAAGCTTATATATTTGAGATGAAGTATAATTTCCTCTCCCTTAATTATAGCAAAGCAACTTTTTCCCAATTGAAACCTTTTGTTTTATATAATTAACATTGCTAACGTGCAATACTTCATCATAATTATCATGCTCCCACTAACATGATGATTATTAGCATAACACTTATGCTCCCACTAGCTTTGACATGTACTCAGAAATCAGCTGGACATCTAGAAATCAATACTTTATTGACTTTCTTACCAAAGTTCAGATTTCTGATACTAGATTGTTTTGATAGAACTTTATCAAAATCATACACCTTCCCTTAGATAGCACACTTTTGTGTCTAAACAATTATGACGAGGGATGTTGTAATCATAATGGTTAGACCTTTTTGCCACTTCTCACAAGTCCAGTTTAGTGTGCCGGTAAACCACACACGCTCCACTAACGACTTGATAATGCAAATATCACAATTTCTATCTAACTAAAATCTACTTAATGAAAGTGTTTCCTCACCATCATTTTCATGAATCAGAGAGAAACCTTATGACACTTAGATTTAATGGTGTATGTGTTCTTATCCATGTGAATTGTAAAAACCATAGTCACAAGACAAGGATAATGACAAATCCAAACTCATATAGACTGAACTCAATCTTAATTTCTTGCCATCTGGCAGCTCAAGGGCCTGCCATTGCTTCCAAGTTTTTGTGCAGGAAATTGAGAACTCTATGAACTCATATGCAAAGCCAACTTTAATTGGAATGGGCACAGAATATGTCAACACGATAGGTTATAAACCTCAAGTCGTGTGCTAGTTAAGAACTTCAGGTTTTATTCTTGATTAGTTCTTGAGACTTTCAAGACCTTTAAGACTCCCACTGTCCTCTTGACATATAAGACTCTCTTGTCAAATATTCAAGAGATAGTGTAGATTCTAATCAATACAAACGCTTCTCACTATTGGCCTTAGTTGGTCTTTGTTTTATCCAAAACATCACTACTTACCAATTTCAAATGTACAAGAGTAGCATACTTTTACTCTTACATTTGACAAGTGTTTTAAACCTTCTTTAAGACATGTCACTCAAGTTACAATTTTAGAGTATAACTCTAAGAATTGTTTTTGGAACGAGGTATGACTCATCTTCTTGATTTAACCATTTCAACAATTCAAGATTCCTCTTCTTAGTCATAAGAATGCACTAAGATTCCTTTAGAGAAATAATTGTGCTATGGTTTCTTAATCATTAAGATGATCACAAAACTGATACTAAAGTACTCTCCCATCTTTTCAGATTTGAGAAACTTTTATCTTTCTGCCTAATTTATTTCATCTTATTCGCTCTGCCTTACATTGTAACCTTTTTCCAATGTCTCAGAGTTACACTTAAGCTTGTAAGTATAATCATATATTAGTGAGCTTTAGTAAACTATGAAGAATAGTCTCATCGATTATTTGTGGTGGACTTAACCAATGCACAAGAATGTGTACTCGATCCCTTAGTCCTTTACTTGACTCACACATCCATGTGAACAAGTAGTTAGTCTTAATTTTTCCAATGCTTGAAGGTTCTCATCCATCATGCTATACAACTTGCATGATTCCAAGTTTCGGTCCAATTGAAACTTGGGTGATGAGAATCTATCCTTATTTGGTAAATTTAGACATTACCACAAATGAAAGAATCAATTTCATATTTCCAGTCATCCTATTAATGGAATCTTATAAACAACAAAATTTTCACGGATGCCATTGTAAAGATATTTTAAAATAAATAAAATCAGAATTTTTCCTTTTATTTTAAAAACATTGCGGAAGAACTTATCCTTACAATCCATATGAAAACTTGTTGTTATCTATTCCTAAGCAATATCTCATAACTTCTAAGAAGTAGCTTAAGAATCCAATCTTCAAACTATGCGATAGAAATACATCTACACGATCTGATTCAGCATATTCTTTCTGTAAGTTTCTTTACTTTTCTTTGATTCTTAAAACATCAACATGTGACCCAGTCACATCATGTATCAAGAATCTCATAATAGAAAGTTAGCAGAGTTAGATAGCGGACTTTACCTGAAGTATAGTCAAAATTATTGACTTTAACATCCTTAGGTACATTTGGCAGCTTCACAATTGCTGCCCCTTCCTTTGGCAATGGACCCTTGATAATGAGACTATCTCAGACTTAGCCTCCCTCTTTACCATTTGGTCAACCGAGTTGACTATAGCCGATCCCTTTCCATTGGGAAGAGAGAGCTTTACTGGATATTCAATTTCATCATTGTCAATATCCATAAAGTTTTAGGAAGTTGATCTTAGCAAATGGATAAGATCATTAAGGGTCTCGTCTTATTCTGTTTCATAGGAGTCCCAAAGGAACTCACTATGTGACTTAGAAAGTGATTGAGTCACTAACTTTCTAAAGACTTTGACACCCAACTCTCCCAGCTTGTCAATATGTGACTACATCTCCAAGATATGACCACAAATAGACCTTTACTTGCCAATAGGGCTTGAGTGACCGTAAACTTTTCAAGAACTTGTGGGTTAGGGAGAATAATTGGAGGAGGTGAAAAGTGTATGATTTCCATGGGACATCATCTTCATTTAGGAAAGCTTGTCTCAATAGATTTGGGAAGATCATAAATGTCTAAACCAGACATCTTTTGGGAGATATTCAAGATAGTTGATCTTAAGTCCTTAATATGACACCCAATATGAAATATTAAAGCTAGGACCCAACAAACTATTTTATAACTTAGAAGAGGGATGCCGTAATCCAAGCTATAAAATATTTGAAGGTAGGTGAATGACGATTCACCAATTTCCACCAAGATAAACGAAATGTATTATTAGGTTTTAATTGGATTTGAAACTCCTAGATCTTTGAGATTCATTGAACTGTTCAATGGCATGTTTCAATCTCGAGTGTGCCCTTCAGGTTTTGTGACTGGGATGCCGAGGATCACAAAACAAGGTGTGAAGTAACCATGCAAATTACTTGGTACCCTTAACTGTTTACCCCTCCATCGATGTGCCGGTTAACCACACACGCTCCATCGATACTATGATAAACATTAAGTTACCCTTTGCCTACCTTGTTAAATACAAGTTAGTGTGCCGGTTAACGACACACGCTCCATTAACCGACTTAAACAAAGTGCAAAGTGTAATTTCATGGATTAGCACCTTATTCAAATTTTCCTAAGTAACTAAGATTAGGTATTTATAAAAGGTTAAGTTACTTAGTATTTATAATTAATACTTTTAATGAAGGGAGAATTCTAGTCCTTGTCCTACCCGTTCGGCTAACGACCCTCCACCGGTCAAGGAAGCGGTGAGTGAGAGTGGACACCCATTAAACTGCCATTTTATAGGCAGCAACCTTATACCCCCCTTATAGACCGGCTTCGTGAATGAGGCCTACTAATGGTAAGACTGACTTTACTCTTATACATATATATATATATATATATATATATATATATAAATATTATTAACTTATAATATTATAAAGTATAAGGGTTGATTTTTAACTTTTGAAATTCTAAGGGCTAACTTGGAATTAAACTATTCATAAGTGAACACTCTTCAAATTCCAAAACTTGAGGGCAAGTTTTGAAATTATTCAAAAATAATTAATTCCATAACTTATGTGTTTAAAATAGTTTTAATCCAAAAAACTCTTCAAGTTCCATAACTTGAGGACAAGTTATGGAAGACTTTAAACTAATAAAAGAATGTTCCATTTCTTTATTTTATAACTTATAGAACTAATTAATGTTACATTTTTTATTAATTATTTAATGAAGAGACTCTTGAACCTCCATAACTTGAGGACAAGTTATGGAGTCATAAAATAATTTAATGAGGAAAAAGACTCTTCATTTTGTAACCTATGACAACTTTTATGAGTTTTAAGATTCATAAATGTGACTTTTAAGTTACATAAACACATTTTATGAACTTCTTTTAGATTAATTTGGATTAAAACCAATTATCACATAATTTTTTCATTAATCTAAATTCACTCATAAAACAAGGTAACACAAAAAACTTTTGGTGATCCATAACTTATTCTTAAGTTATGGAATTCTTTAAAACATTAACACCAAATTTTGTAACTCCATAAAAACTTTGAATCAATTTTTTTTTAAAACCTTTTCATATCCATAACTCATGGAGGTTTCAAAAAATAAAACTCTTTAGATCAAACTTTTAAAACTAATAAAATAATCATATCATTTTATCTTTTACTAAATTTGACCTAATTCAACTCATATAGTAAATTATTCAAATTTTACAAATAATTAGTATTTCACAAGAACAAGTAATTATCTTAAAATTTGACTAACTTCATGTTCTTTTTCCATCTTTGAAAATAAAATATTTGCATCAATATAACAGAAAACACCCCGTGGCTCTGATACCACTGTTGGGTTTTCAGCATTCTAACACTCAATATACATGCAACCCTAAATACCTTGGAGTTATGTTTTCTCTATTATACATGCAAATATGAACTTTCCAAGGTATTATCCTAATCTAGAATACAAAACAATGACTATAGCAAGATAGAATACATAACTCTTTGATGTAGAAAGTCTTCATGAAGTTTGAGTGCCTAGTGCCTCAAGTGTGACACCTCAAATGGTTCACACAACACCAAATACACTTGGAATAACTTGAGAGAATTCTACACAACATGAAATCGGCTAGCCCTTCCTTTTACACACACTAGTGGCCGATTTTGGTGAATAATATGATGCTTATATAGTGTGTTACAATTAGGGTTAGACCATGTAAGCCCTAATTGTCATGACCTTTCATTTCCATGACCCATGAGTTATGTAACCTCCATGGAGCATCCATGGAGCATCCTATGGGTTTAAGCCAACTTGATTATCCATGGAGCTTTGACCCACTATATAAGTTACGGATGATTTGCACAATCAACCCATATTTTTAATTAGTCTTCTTTTGATCACTTAATTAATCCTAGAGTAATTCTTGATCAATACTAATTGAATAATCTTATTATTATTATTATTAATATACTAGAACTTATAATATATTAATAACCATAAGTGTCTTATTTCTCTCATTTTAGTCTATCCAAGTGCATGATGCCATGCAACCCAAATGGACCATGCCGGGTCGGGTCAAGTCTTACCAATTATAGTTATGGACATAGACATTAATCCAACAATTTCAACCTTCATAAAGTCATTTAAAAAGTCCCAAATTAATTAACCAGTCCAATATTTAACGGACAGTTAAATCAAACGAGGCTTATTAACGGAAAAAGGGGTTAAAATGATGGAATAAATTTCGGTTTATCACATCATCCCCCCGTTAGAGGGAATTTCGTCCCGAAATTCAGTTTTAGGCAAGGAAGTAGGTATAAATGAACGTGTAATGAGATGAGGGTACTTCCTATTTGGTTGGTCCTCGCACTCCCAAGTGAACTCTGGCCTCTGCTTGTCATTCTGACAAACCTTCACTTACGGGATGCAGATTCTGTCTCGTGCCGTTAGCGATTCCAACAGGTTCGTCTACAAAGTTAGGGTTCCCAATGGTTTCTATCAAGATGAGTGGGATACAAAGAGTGACGTCGGGCAAACACTTATCAAGTCGAAGGAGTGGATCGATTCAGGGTGCAACTCATGGAGTTTCCGAAAGTAGTAGTGGTCTGATGAGTGGTTGGACCGATTTCTAAAAGGAATCTCGGATGGTCCTAAGCTCTTGGAAGGGTAGAGCTTTTCCGTACTCAGAACATAGTGTACTTCTATGGCAAGATCATCACTGACATGATTGCCATTCCGAAGTTCCAAACGTCCTTTCATACTGGGAGATAGGGTTTCACCAGACGAGTGTTGGACTGTCTCGGGAGGTGGTTCTACTATTTTTGTGCGAGATAGTATTCGTGGAACACCTAGTAGTCCAATGAATCTCTAAGATGTTGGTTTATTTCAGTGCAGAAAGCGGTTGCTCTTGTATAACCCATCGACTAACACCTAGACTAGTGTCAAGTCTATAATCTCTTCGGGATCCGGGTGATAAGGCTTAACGCAACTACTTTCGCACTATTGGGTCGTGTTTTGTATAAAGTGTTGCGTCTATTGGGCTCGTTAGCTAGTCCGTTTTGTATCTCCGGTATGGGCCTGTCCATCCGTGAGTTTAGTAGGGTTTAGTATAAATAAAGGTGCTTGCATGCATCTTAGAAGTTAACGATAGAATAGAACAATCAAAGTATTATTCAGCAAGTTTATTATTATCGTTCTTGTAACCCTAAATCCTCTACAACGGAAGTTCTTAGTCGAGCTCTACTGAGGATTGTTTGATCTAATCATTCGACATATTTTGATCTACACTTGCGTTACTTATTGTTTTTGTGTTCATCGCAATACCTGTTGCAAAGATCTAATCGATCTTCAAGTTTATTTCATAACTTATCAATTGGTATCAGAGCAGGAGGCTGTGTAATTCATACACATCTTTTCTGTGAAAAAGGTTGCGATTAGGGTTATTCCGCATTAACTAATATTTATTGAGCCGTCATCCCATAATTGACGTAACTCAGCATTTATTTTTTTTGCCCTAATTTAATATATTACAAGTCTGATCTTTCAAACAGGTTAATCGATCAAGCATGGATGAGTCACAATCCAATCCCATTAACATCTCAAACAGCATTGGATCAACAACGAATATTCCCATCCTTTACACCCAGGATTACGAAGTTTGGGCACATCACTTTGAAGATTATGTTATTGGATCTGAAGACAATAGATATCTTATTTGGGAAGCAATCGTGTCTGGACCATTCGCTCATTCAGCAACGTCAAGAATCATTAAAACTCAGAAAGAGTATAATGATCTGTTGAAAGACGTAAAAGATATTGCCCAAGACGAAAAGGATAATTTTCAGTGCAATATTAAAGCATTGAGACTAATCAGATTCGCTCTTCAATCTGATACTTTCAGGCTAGTGAGTTTGTGCAGCACTGCTAAAGAAATATGGGATAGGCTGCGAGAGTTATATTCCACAGACGAAGATCTCGAACATTCCATTCAAACCTTACTTTTATCTGAGTTTGGTGAATTCAAGCAGAATCCTGAAGAAACTGTTACTCAGACGTTCGATCGCTTCAATCATCTTCTTAGTAAGATGATTAAACACGATATTGAAAGGAAGTTGATTGAACAAAAGGTTACGTTTTTAAACGGGCTTAGATCTGAGTGGAGAGCGGTTGTGTCCACTGTTAAAGCACATGAGCAATTCAAATCTTACTCATTGGCAAAGTTGGTAGGGATTTTGAAATCCCAAGAAAAGATTGTCTTGCAGGAGAAAAATGTGGTTTCAAGCTTGGGATCATTGGCCCTTCTGTCCAAAAGCAAAGGTGTGGTGGAAGATGAAGACCTTAACTTAGAAGACTATGACCTTACCTCTGAAGACTATGCAATGATGGTATCAAACCCGAAGAGGTTCATCAAGAAAAGGTTTCCTACCAATAAGAACCGAAATTGGCAGGGAATTTATAGTTCTGAAAAGGTCAGGGAAGAACCGAAGGCACAAGAACCAAAGAAAGAACCGAAAGCTGAAGGAGATTCGGGTGTGAACTGCTACTATTGTGGGGGAAAGAACCACTATGCCAAAGATTGTATCCTCAAGAAAATGGCAGAAAAGGATGAGGAGAAAGATGAAGAAGCTGTGTTAATGAAAAAGCTGGAAGAGATCAAGAGAAAGAAAGCTGTCACTAACCCTTCAATGAATGCTTTAATTGTGCAGGGTTCAGTAGCGGATGATGAGTTCGGTGGCGTGGAAGTCTAGTCAACCGACTCTGAAGATGATGAAGTCAGGAAGCCATCTCATGGAAAGGCTTATGTTGCGAAAGATGAAGGAAGCGGTGGAAAGTGCTTGATGGTGTCGGATGTATCTCAAGTGAGGGGATACAACACAGACGGTGGGAATGAAGACACGAAAGAGCAAGAGGACTTGTGCTTCACAGCAAAACCTCTCAGTGTGCAATTTAATGAGCTTGATGAATTAATCAAGAAGGTACAATCTATTTTTATTTCATTCAAAGTCCCACAAAATTCATACGAAAAAGAATTAAAAAATGTAAATTCAAGAATCTCTCATCTAGACAGCAGTTTAACTCAAACAAGGGTCACCAATTCTAACCTAACTGACCAAATAAGCAGGGTGTCTTCAAAGAGTGAGGAACGGAGGATGTGAATAGAGCTGAAGGAGTCGGAGTTAATCAAATCCAAGGACGAAAATATTTATTTACAAAGAGACAATTTGAAACTTTTGAAACGGAGAAATGTCTTTTGTTTAATTGCTAAGCGTCTTTACACTAATATCACTCAACTTCATTTGAACTGTGAAATAGGGCAAAAAATTCATCGCATGATTTTGCCCTTCCTTGAGTTTAAGGAGGATGAAATTGACGCTAAAGCATATAATTGCGAAAGTGTAGTTTCGTTTGAGGATGTAAATCCGACATATATGTATGGTCAAGACAAAATCGAATCTTTCATAAAGTCCAAGGACCATAAGGACACGCTGAATAATCTTTTGGATGAAAACGATAAACTGAAACTAAGGACCGAAACCATACAAAAGTTTGACACATTGAATGCCAACTTGAGCTCAGAGAATAAAATTGATGTTGAAATTGCATCTGAGCTTAATGAGGACGATGATATGAGTGAAATTTCTGTAGAGGATGAAGTTAACTGTTCTGAGTTTGTCAAGAGCGAACCCGAAAACCACAAAAATCTTATTTCACAATATTCTGTGGAGTTTGCTCGTCTGTCCCAACAAAAGTCCCCGATCCTTGAAGAAAAGGCTGTTGTATACCAAAAGGTAAGGACCACTCCAAATCAGGTGTATAAGGTCACAAGTGTAACCGAACATCAGACAGCCGAACTCACAGCCATTGTAAATGAAGATAATGTTGATGGTTGTGATGAGTTCTTCTGGTCCGCCCCTATCAACAATGCTGACGAAACCGTTAGTCTGTCAGAAAGGACGTCCTGGAAGACCAAAGGCAGATATGTGCCAGAGCTATTGAACAAACCTGATAGCTTCGGCGTGCCAAGTACTAGTGGTACAAAAGATGTTCCTGAAGAAAAAGGAGTTTCTTCAAAAGAAGTCACTCCTTCAAGAGAAACATCATCAGTTCAAAGTGAACCAGCTGACAAAAAGCAAAAACAAAAAGCGAATATTCATCGTCAACCGAAGCAAGTGAAAAATCAAAAACAGCAAAGGAATCAGAGATACAAGAAGAATCTCTCTGAACGAAAACAGTTTTGGCAATATCAAAACGGCCATTTCTCTTATCATGACAGAAATTCAAAGTCAGAGAAAAGTACTGTTAGATCGCAAGAAAGTAATTACAACCGAAAGGAGAGGTTCGGTTCTGAAAATTATGACAACCAAAGGCAAAGGTTCGGTTCAGAGAACACAAGCTACCGAAGGCAAATGTTCAGTTCCGAAAGCAAAAGCAATCAAGGTTCCAGGTTCGGTCCCACTAATGATCAAAAACAAAAGGGTCACTTAGAACCCCAAGTCAAGAAATCGTCTCAGTCTAAATTCTCTCGTTCTACTTCTTCTACTTCTTCTAATTCCTCTCAACCTCATTCTAAATTCAATTCTGTTTGCACTCAAAAACCTAAATCTTCAACAGATCTGGAAGGAAAATCAAAGGTTTCATCAGTCAAGACAGATCAAAATCATCCCAAAGTCCAAATGCCTAAACCAGAATCCAAACCAAAAGCAACAAATCCCAATAAAATTAAGGTTTTCACTATTAAAAAGAAAGATGAAACAACGTTAATAAAAAGAACATATCTTGTTGACATCTCTCTTACTGTTCCTGTTCTTGTGAAAGACTCACATGGACCCAAGAAACTTTGGGTTCCTAAATCTACTTAATTTTTGCAGGTTATTAGTGACGAGCAGTTCGACGAAGAATGGTATATTGACAGTGGCTGCTCACGTCACATGACAAGAAGGAAGGAAGAGCTAAGGGAATTTCGGTCTCTTTCAAACGGTGGAAATGTCAAGTTCGGGAACAACTCATTCGGCACAATAAAAGGCTATGGAATGATAACAAATGGTGATTTTACGATTAGAAAAGTCGCATACGTTGAAGGACTACAACATAACCTCATCAGTGTATCTCAGCTTGTTGGAGGTACCGGTCTCAAGGTCTCATTCGACGATGAGGGTTCGGAAATAATTGAAAAGAAAACGAAAAGAGTAATTCTCAAGTCGGAGCGCAAAGGCGAAATGTTTCCCCTGAACCTCAAACCCATCAAAGGGAATCCAACTATCTGCCTATTATCCAAAGCACAATCTGACGAAAGTTGGTGTGGCACCGAAGGCTTTCTCATCTCAACTTCAAGGATATCAACAAACTTGTCACCGGAGGTCATGTTCGAGGTCTTCCACTGCTCAAGTACGATCGAGAACATTTATGTGTCGCGTGTGAAATGGGGAAGCAGAGTCGTCAAAGTCACCCATCGATTATAAACACCAAAGTTGTTCAACCACTAGAATTAATTCACATTGATTTGTGTGGTACATAATCTATTAAGAGCATCGGCGGTAGCAAGTATATTCTTGTCATTGTTGATGACTTGTCACGTTTTACATGGGTGTTCTTTCTGAAGCACAAATCTGAAGCAACTCTCAAGCTAAAGGTGTTTATCAAGCAAGTTGAAGTGCAGCTGAGGAAAGTCGTTCGCAACATCAGGAGCGACAATGGTCTAGAGTTCAAAAATAAAGAATTCGAGGATTTCTTGGCCAAAAAAGAACCAGTCACAACTTCTCAGCTCCTTACACCCCTCAAAAAAACGGGATTGTCGAAAGACAAAACCGATCTTTGTGTGAGGTGGCCCGATCCATGCTAAGTTTTGCTTTTTTACCTTTATATTTTTAGGCTGATGCTATTGCTGCAGCATGTTTTACGCAGAATAGGTCATATCTCAATAAGCGCTTCACTCTCACTCCTTATGAGATCATCAACAACAGGAAGCGAAATGTCAAATTCTTCCATGTATTCGGCTCACGGTATTTCATCTTCAATTCTAAAGAACATCGTAACAAGTTTGACGTCAAAGCCGATGAAGGGATTTTCCTAGGATATTCTCTCACTTCGAAAGCCTACAGGGTATTAAACAAACGCTCGAGGAAGATATAAGAAACTTATTATGTGACCTTTGATGATAGCTATGTCAAAAAGCTGAAGGCCACCGAAGACACAGTTGGAGAAATTTTTTCTCAAACAGGCCAAGTCACAGCCTCGATCGCAAATCTATTTGAGAAGTTTGTTGAGTTATTCGATCAACCAGAGAAGGCAATTCTCTCAGAAGCTAGTGCAGTAGACAACAAAGTAGATCACCTGAAGCAACTCATCGAAGATGCTGCCAAGCGAATGAATGAAGGAGGATCAAGTCCAAACGAACCTCCACAGCACGATGCTTCAGTTGAGGGGGAGGATCTATCTTCTTCATCACAGCCGAGCTCACATGTTGAGGGGGAGAACAGTTCTCCAGTTGCTCCCGAAAGCCCAGCCGTACCCAAAAGTCCTATAGTACCCGAAGGTGCTACAACATCCGAAGGTGATACAACAACCGAAAGCTCAACATCACCCGACACTCCTATAGCTCCGGAAACTCAAGACATACCTGAAAGCTTATCTGTCGAGGGGGAGAATGCTGATCTGCTTTATGACCATGATAGTCAATCTGAACTAGAAGAGATGGTAAATGCTGAATTCGATCCATCTTATGATCCAAATTACCCTCCTCTTGTAAAATGGACCAGAGATCATCTTGTTTCACATGTTGTCGGTAATGTCTCTGAAAAGGTCCTGACCCGATCACAACTAAAGGCAAAGCAAACTTCCTTATTTTCAAAAGTAGAGTTCTGTATGTTTAACTCCTTCGTCTCAAAAGTTGAACCAAAGACAGTTAACACTACTCTTGATCACTCCGATTGGGTTCAAGCTATGCAAGACGAACTTAATGAATTCGAAAGGAATAAAGTTTGGCGCCTCATTCCAACTCCTCAAGATGCCTCGGTTGTTGGTCTCAAATGGGTCTTCAGAAATAAGATGGACAAGGAAGGCAATGTGATACGAAACAAAGCTCGTCTAGTGGTGAAAGGATACTGCCAGGAGGAAGGAATCGACTATGAAGAAACTTTTGCTACTGTAGCTAGGCTAGAATCCGTTAGAATATTTCTTGCCTATGCTACACATAAGAACTTTGAGGTCTACCAAATGGATGTCAAGTGCGCATTTCTAAATGGAGAACTTGAAGAAACGGTGTACGTGGAGCAAGCTCCGAGGGCCTGATATGAAACGCTAACCAAGTGTTTAACGATGTCGAAATTCAAACAAGGATCGGTTGACCCGACCTTCTTTCGAAAGAAGGAAGGTAACCACCTTATGATTGTTCAAATCTATGTCGATGAAATCATCTTTGGCTCAACGAATCCTAGCTTGACGGCTGAATTCAGAAAGCTGATGGAGACTAAATTTGAAATGAGCTCAATGGGTCCGATTAATTTTTTTCTTGGTTTAAATATTAGACAGGGACCTGAAGGCATCTTTATTAACCAGGAAACCTACACCAAAACTCTCCTTGTGAAGTTCGGAATGATGAGAGACTCAAAGGTTAAAGTTCCAATGGCGTTCGGCACCAAGCTCACTCCATCCTTGGATAAGCCAGCAATTGATATTATGCTGTATCGCCAGATGATCGGCTCTCTGATGTACCTTACTGCTAGCAGGCCTGATATAATGTTTTCTGTTTGTTACTGTGCTAGATTTCAGGCGAATCCTCGTGAACCTCATATGCTTGCAGTGAAGAACATACTCTGGTATCTCAAGCGAACTACCTCTCTAGGCTTATGGTATCCATCCAACTCAGGATTCTTTGTTCAAGCCTACTCCGACGCAGACCTTGGAGGTTGTGGACTAGACAGGAAAAGCACCACGGGAGGCTGCCAATTCCTTGACGGGAAGTTGGTTAGCTGGCAATCAAAGAAACAGACTTGTGTGTCTTTGTCTACCGCTGAAGCAGAATACATCGCAGCTGCCTCCTGTACATCTCAAGTGATTTGGATCCAAAGCCAGCTCCGGGACTATGGACTCAATACGAAAAAGATCCCACTATATTGTGACTCTGAAAGTGCAATTAGGATCTGTCATAACCCAGTGCAACACTCCAAGACTAAGCACATAGCACTGAGGTATCACTTCATTAAGGATCATGTGGAAGATGGGAAAGTTGAAATTCATTTTGTTCGAACCACTGATCAACTGGATGACATCTTTACCAAAGCTCTTCCTGAAGCATCGTTCAGCAAAATTCTACAAGGGCTAGGTATGATGGAATCAGAGTCAGTACCAAAAATTACCTCTGCAGATCAAATGTAAGAAGCGAAATAGACCGAACGTTCGGGTTCGGGTCTTGCACTAATGTACCGAAATGAACCGAACGCTCGGGTTCGGTTGCATAATCTGCTTTTCACTCATCACTCAAAGGGTAGTTTTCTTGGTTGTAGATCTTATGTATAATTTTTTCAAATGCATTTATCTTATTGTCAAAGTTATTCTCTTTTTCAAACCTACTTTCTTTGGCAACCAAAATAAACCGAACGTTCGAGTTCGGTTCCAAAGTTTTTCTCAACCAAAATAGACCGAACACTCGGGTTCGGTTCCAAAGTTTTTCTCAACCGAAATAGACCGAACGCTCGGGTTCGGTTCCAAAGTTTTTTTTATTATTCATTTTTTTTGTCGTATTTTTTTTATTTATTTTTCATTGTTATCCAAAATTCCAAAAATATTTTTTTTCTTCATAAATTCAAAAACTCCAAAAATATTTTGTTATTTATTTCCTTTTTGGCTCTAATTTTTTTTGTGTGTGTTCATTTATGGGGAAATCGTTTAATTAGCTAAGTGTCCCTAGAAGCATGCTGTTGTATGTGTCCAAAGCCTCACCTGATTCTGAATAATAGCCTTAATGACATTGTATAAACAAATCTTGTCTTCCCAATTAGGCTCTCATATTTATTCTAATCATGAGCTACCTAACTCTCTTCTCACATGAGATAAGAGTTTTCTGCTTGGTCCTTCTCTTCACAGCAGAGGTACTTTGGTTTCTTTACAACATCTACATTACATTTCTCCATCTTCTTCGTTTCACCAACGTAACCCTTTAGACTCTCAGAAATTACCACTGAGGTTTATGGTTACACAATTTCAGTGTTTATGATCTTAGTTTCGTGCCACTACGAGCTTAGTGAAACCCAAAATTCAATACCCAATACGAATTGACGGTGAACAATTAATTTGCTCTTGTTTTCACTAATGAATTGACAGACGTACCTCCATGAAATCTCAAAATTTTCTTTTATGTGATTCCTATGAAATTGTTAAAACCAATAACATTTCTTCCCTTGGGATCCAGTTTTAATTTTTGTTGAGATTTTATATATATATATATATATATATATATATATATATATATATATATATATATATATATTTCCTAGTCAAATTAAACTATCTCAAACCTACTTGTTCAACAGACTACACCGGTCTCACAAGTACTTCGTTCGATTTCTGTCTTATTTCAAGATTAGGAATTCTGAATCGAAGCGAAAGCCACCCTAATAAGCCTAATTAAAAGAAGCCTTTCAACACTTCTTAATAAGTGTCTAATCGTTATTTAACGGGAAACCACACAAACACTTTAAGGTCTCTCTTGACTTTGAAGGAGGAGATTCGTGCCCGAGATCCATTGTTTCGTGTCTTTATTGACATCACATAATCCCACAAAAAGTGTTGTTTTATCTCTTCTTATTTTTTTTTACACACTCAGCACGAAAATCTTTTTGATTTTCCAAAATTCTGGTTTCATTAATTTCAAGGGGTTTTAATTGGCTTGGTTATTATAAAAGATTGTGGTGAATTTTAATCCACAGATGCAAGCAGAACACAGCGGATGATGTCAAGTATTTTGATGACATGATACAATTGTACATTCGGTTCAAACAGACTATCTTGGCGCTTATCTCACGTCTGTTTGATACTACAAAGAAAGTTCTGGCTGCTGGCCCAAGCAAGAAGAAGAAGTAGTCTCGCTCCAATTTGACGCAAAGGGGGAGATTGTTGGGTCGTGTTTTGTATAAAGTGTTGCGTCTATTGGGCTCGTTAGCTAGTCCATTTTGTATCTCCGGTATGGGCCTGTCCATCAGTGAGTTTAGTAGGGTTTAGTATAAATAAAGGTGCTTGCATGCATCTTAAAAGTTAACGATAGAATAGAACGATCAAAGTATTATTCAGCAAGTTTATTATTATCGTTCTTGTAACCCTAAATCCTCTACAGCGGAAGTTCTTAGTCGAGCTCTGCTGAGGATTGTTTGATCTAATCATTCGACATATTTTGATCTACACTTGTGTTACTTATTGTTTTTGTGTTCATTGCTATACCTGTTGCAAAGATCTAATCGATCTTCAAGTTTATTTAATAACTTATCATGCACTTTGATCAAGTATTCTTGGCTGTGAAGGTTATCCTGTGGTTCTCGGTATTCTAGTGTTCGCTTCGGAGGATGTAGTCTATCGCCTACAAGGCGGCGGTGACTTCCTCCATGCGAGAGGGCGGAGGATCCTAGGCACTACTCGTCTGTAACGGGGTGGACGAAGTGCCTGAGTAGTGCGAACACCTTCGGCAACTACTCTTCCGAAGGTTCTGAGTTTTCTCGATCTAGGTCAAATCTAGTGAGTATGGGGTTCCATCACTTGGAACTTTAATCTCCTCATCCACTCTTCCAAGAGTTTAACTTATCAAAGCTTCCAGGTTTCTGGAATATTCGCCGAGATGCTCAATTCGGGGAATTAAGCGTGAATCGATGGTAGCAGTCAATGTCCTTGACTCTTAGGACTCAGATTTCTTTACCAAATGAGGGTGTTAGCTACTATGTTGGCTTAACAAGGATGACAACAAACTTCGGATTTTGTGGTCATTATAGTAGCTCAACCCACAGGGGTTCTCTTGATGCTAGTTCCTATTCTATGGAATAGGATGAAGGGTTTTACTATGAGGTTCGTGGTAGGGCTCATACTTGGCTTAACCATTACTACTTGGTGTATGCGGGCCGTATATAATTGAGGTTGGTAGGATGTTCAGTTGTGCGACTCCACCCCAGACCCACAACCCAACGAGGAACAGGGAGTAGGGAGGAAGCATACATCTTAAATCTTTTTGATCTCAATTATATACCACCCTTATGCATATACTCAGTTATAGTGGTCAGTCCCATGAGTTCTATCCCCTTGATTCGCGAACCTGATTGCGAGGTGTGAAGGGTCTTTCTGGGGGATCTACGGAGTATGCTTCGGGTGGTTATCGTCTTCTGGAATGCCTGTAGTGTCTTTACTTTGGTTTCTTTATGTCTAAGAAGGGTTGGTTTACAGCGCGCGGTACCCTTCTCCTGGGTACTTTGGAAGGTTGAAATACGAGTGACGACTGACGGATTGCATTAGTTTTCATTATTTTTGTTATGTTTAGGTTCGGAAGAACCTTTATTTGCCAAAATGGCTACGGTGAAATTTCTTTTTACACAACACTAGGATTTACACATGGTTGCACGAAGTCGAACCATGATTGATAGAGGCGTCGAAGTTGGCATACCTCGACATGATATAGAATGAGAGTCGATAGGATAATGTGTTGAACGGGCACACAAGTTCTAGGCATCTCGGGTTTTGTCCCGTGTATCACTGTCGTGGATACTTGACTGATAGAGTCGACACGGAACTATAGAGGGTCCTGAGTGTTTCTAAGTAAAGTACCTTTGCATGAATGGATTCTCACGAGGCATTTCTATAATCGCCTAACATATACTAGTCATGTATAATTAAGGTGGGGAGGACTGTTGACTAAGCGACTCCACCTTAAATCCACAACCAAACGAGGAACAGGAAATGAGGCGACATTCACTCACTCTAGGTCTATCCATCTCAATTATACATGGCCGTAACGTATATATCTAGCCATTATAGTTTTACCTGATGGAATTTTAAATTTTATAACAAAGTTGCGACTTTCACCTTAATGGGGAAGTATTTACATTTAGAATTAGCCTTTTAATGTTTTCGGTTAGTTATCTGAGATTGAGAGACGTACGGAAATCTACTGTGTTTCTTGATGCTTCTCCCTAAGCAGGTAGAGTCAGACTCCTCCTGTGTCTTTGTTGTTTCCTTCAGTTGGGCAGTCCCTTTTGAAGTGTCCTGCTTCACGACATAGATAGCAACTATATTGGTTGCCACATTGGTGGTTGATGTAATAAATTCAACGGGGGTTCTACAGACGCAAGCAGTATGCCCCTTCATGTTGCACCTAGCACAATAGAGTTCCCAACATATACCACGATGATGATAGCTACACATGCTGCAGTGAGGAAGGTTTCCTAGGTATGGTCTTCCTAAAGTCGGGATGGAAGAGTTGGCAGGGGTATTGACTGTCTCAGCTCGTTGCCATACGAAAGGTCCTTGAGCCGACGTACTTCCCTCCTCGATTTTGAGCTCTTTCTTCAGTGGATTTGGTTGACGTTCTCGGACGGCTAGGTATGTAGGTGTTGGTTGTTGATGTCCATTACTTGGATCAGAATTTCTGATAGGGATCTTGCTAACATTGGCGTTGTTAGCATTCAGTTGAGCCATGACAGCTGCTACGACTATCGAGACCGCAACTTGGAACGTAGCTTCATTGAATAGCAGAGCCGGTTTCTTGCCGGCGGATGGGTTACGCTTCCTCGGAGGCATGGTTTTCCTATATGGAAAGGGAAATAAGCTAATGAGAGACGATGGTTAACCCTTAGACGTATTTATCCTCATTATAATAGGCATAAACATTTCCCGTGCCTCGGATATTGGTTGTCTGAGTGTCGACCTACATCCCTATGATGTAGTCCAGGTATTCAAGGTAAGAGTATGAGTATCGAAAAAGTCCATAAGCTAGTAGTGGTTCCTACTAAGTTACCGTTATACTGGGAAAGGTTTCACTCTCCGGCTTTGAAAGATCTGAGAACACTTCGAAACGAAGACCGCGAGATGAAAGGCTCATGAAGACTTATGGCTAACAGCCTCAATAGAGGTGTGGGGATCCGCTTTAATCGTATTACTTGCACGGGAAAAGGCGATTTACCTAACACATAGCGTGAGTAGTGTAATCACCAACTCACTAAATTGTATTATTTTATGGGTGTATTAGCGCAACTAACACGAGGAATAAGACACTTCTCGGGTTCCTTGTACTGGCTCCCTTTGTCTACCTCGTATTTTTGACTGAGACCGGCGTTGGTTTCCTTCGGGTAGTTACCTAGGGTTCTCCTCTCCTATAGACATATTGAATTTCTACTCCGCCTTACTTCCGAATCCGACTCTGGGTGTCATCGTTTCAGGATGGATGACTGGAAATCTCGGAAGTTTAGGCGAATTTCCCACCATGTCCCTAAAAAGATATAGCCACTTGGTGGTTTCAATAGTCTCGACCTAGTTCATTTATTTCCGAACTGGAAATCTTCTTAATGAACCTCTTCGAGTCTGAATCAACACTTCTGTCGAGTACTGAAGTGGATAGGGTTTTCTACAGGGTTCGTGCGAGAATGGAATGTCTAAAGAATCCTAAGAGATTATTCACATTTCACTGGGAGATCCATATCGAGTCCTGCTACGATTACACAGGGTATACAAATCATATATAGCTTAGATCCGATAGGCCTTCGAATATGTGATACTACTCTATATCCACATCCAAACAAGGAAAAGGAAGTAGAGCAAAACCACACATTCTTAGCCTATGGGATCCTTATTATATATAATCTTGGGAGCATACCCTCTATAATTGTAGGTATATCAATAAGGATCTTTTTAGTTCCTGACACAAGGTTATTTATGGATCCTAAAATACCCCTATGGTATTTTAATTTCTTGTTTTTTTCTTATCTTCTGAATATGATTCTGGGATTAGTGTGAGTCTTTTAGTATTCCAAAATACTCCTATAGTATTTTAAACTTTATGTTTGGCTCTAGCATTCCTAGTTGGTAAGTTTCAGACATGTTGCAACACCACTATCATTCCCAGGAACACGTTCATCGTATCTCGAATAAATGTAGTTGATCAGGTTACATTTATTCCAGCTTACGATTACATAACTGCCTAGGTTTGATGGTAATGCTCAACATCCGAAGACTTTTATTCTTGTTCTTCTTGTGATACTTGTGTTCGAGTGTTCAGATCCTGGATGTTCTTATACTTTGGTAAAATATGGTTATATTTTAAAATATAATTTTTTTGGTCAGAGTGTTTTATCCCTATGTATTTATAGGCTGTATATCTTTTATGAATTGATATACTTAGCTCACTATAAACAATGCTCTGATACCAATCTGTCACACCCCAAAACCGGAATGGCGGAAACGTTCTGAGGTGGATGATGTCATGTCAAGTATCACAACATATGCAGTATCGTAATCAGATTACAGCAATCATTGCATTAATAGTCATAGTTTTACATGGTTTACATTGCATAGAAACTTCAAAGTAATACAAGTAATAATGTAGATACAGCTTGGTACTAAACGGTCTTCACCAAAAGCGCCTGAGATGTACCTGTCTATTGCTGACCTGAAAATACAAGTTATTTGAAAGCGAGTATCAGCATTTTTACAAATGCTGGTGAGTTCATAAGTATTTAGTGTCATTTTATCCAAATAACTTTATACAAGTAGTAGTTTTAGAGTACACGGTGAATTAGAGTCATTTCCAGAAAATCCTATGTTTTCTGATTTAAAAGCAGTCTTCTACCAAGACTGGACGGAATTATGTTGTAAAAAGTAGTTTTTCCCTTAACACTATCATTATCAAAATATGGTATTGATTTTAAAGAAAGTAGGAGAATATCATGGAAAATAACATATGCCTCAGCAGTGAAGACTGCTGACTAAGGCAAAAGAAATCATAGACTCCAGGAGAGTATCGAATGAACGACGCGCTTGACTCTGTCTAACGAGAGAAGACACAGACCCCAAACAATATCAAGTGAATGATACGTCTAGCAAGGTCTAAAAAAACAATGAATACATACCCCAGACAGTATCAAATGAATGATAAGTCTAGCAAGGTCTAAAAACAGTGAATACAGTGTTAATTCCCATTAGCTTAAGGCCATGAATTATAAGGTAACCCCGAGATACTCGTAACCATACTAATAGACACTAGAGAACTTGATGCCCTGCAAGCGTCGGAAATAATGTGACATCTGTCACCCTTTGGCTTCGTAGGCCGTGGACTGTAGCTAGCAGTCGGGATGCGGGGGTGTCAATCCCGTATAGATCTATACACATAATGCCCGCTCTCCCTACAGGAGACTCTGGTTACCAACTAGACAACAGAGAAGGCCGTGTCCTGAAGATGCATCTCGAATAGTGAGATCTAATGTAAAATATTGGACAAGCGATAGAGACTCACAACTGAACTGACCGATGTAAACCTATATGTCTATGCTTGTATACATAATGTATAACTAATGATCAAACGACCTTCGGACGGATATCCGATCCCACCAGACCACATCTCAATGAAGAAAAGGAAATAGGGCGAACTGGCCTTCCTAAGTCCTTTAAACATTATTTATATATCTATACAAGCACAGGCATATATTTAACTAGGTAGAAGCGTTAACAAAGCAGAAGTATTTCATGAAGTAGAAGCATTTCCCAAAGTAGAAGTGCTAATAAGGTATAAGCATTTACGAAGTAGTAGCATTAATAAAGTAGGATTGGTTCGTGAAGTAGTAGCATTAATAAAGTAGGAGTGGTTCGTGAAGTAGTAGCATTAATAAAGTAGGAGTGGTTCGTGAAGTGGTAGCATTAATAAAGTAGGAGTGGTTCGTGAAGTAGTAGCATTAATGAAGTAGGAGTGTTAATGAGTAAAAACATGTCGTGAAGTAGAAGCGTTAACAAATAGAAGCGTATCGTGAAGTAGAAGTGTTAATAAGTAGAAGCGTGTTACTAAGTAAAAGTGCATCACGAAGTAAGAGCGTTAACAAAGTAGTAGTGTTTAACTACGTAGGAGCATTAACTAGGTAGAAGTATAACGAAGCAGTAGTATCTAACAAAGTAGGAGTATAAAAACATGGAAGAAAACTTTAATGAAATCTTTGGAAAACCTTTATACTTTAATAACATCATTCATAAACAGGTTTTGATTATAACCTTGATAAAGTAGAGAAAACCATTGATTAAAATGCTGCTGTAACAGAGTGTGAAATAAAACATACAGCACGAGAGGCAATTTGAGAAAAGCTTTGAACAAATAAAGACGTTTTAGAAAACCATTTACAGTATTATACTTGGTAAAACAATTGACAGTGTAATGAATCCTTGTGCTTGCGGGTTATCAATCACATGTGATTGATATGATAACCGGCATGTTTAACTTGTATTCCCCCCTAAAAGCATGTAAAAACATTTAAAAGGTTAATTCAGGGGTATGAACTCACCTATTGTAAGTGGATCGAACGAAGGTGCCGGTTGGGTGCTCGGTGTCAAATAAAGACTTGAGCACACTTAGTGAACTGTTAACATATGATGACATATGTTTACATACAATTAGTAAATATAATACGAATTAAACTTGTATACGCATCCTAAAGTGCGGAAAACACTTTGGTTAAGTGCTTGGAGTGTCCCGGGTAACATTTAAGGGTGTGTATGGCCTAGATAAGGAGTTTACTCTTCAAGAGTAAACTCTTTATAGAGTTCACGGCCCAGGGACTAACTCCTCATGAGTTTATGGTCGTAAACTCATGGTGAGGGTGTTCTAGGATGCCAAAATGTCTTAAATCACTCAAGGAATTAGGCTAGGTCCAAATATAATGCATATGAAGGGGTTTAAGGCTCTTAAGGGACCATTTAAGTAGTTCACGGCCCTAAACAAGGAGTTTATGGTCGTAAACTCTCACTTGGTCATTTCTTTCATAGATCTAAGCCTTAAATGATACAGTATAAAGTTCTAACCATTATTCCAAGCCAAATGGGGGTGTCAGGGCATCATTTGGCCACCTTTTGGGAGTTTACGGCCCATGGACCAATCCTAGGGGGGTTTACAGCCGTAAACTCCTATTTACTTTGTTTAATTGATGTTTAATGCCTTTACTTCAATGGGGGTTGCTTCTAGACATTTTCCATGGCCATATGAGGTGTTTGAGGGCATTTCTAACACTTGAATTTGAGTTTAGTCCCCATGAAGAGGAGTTTACGGCCCAAGCATGTTCTTGGGCAGTGAACTCAAGTTTACTCCCTAAAAGTTAAGTTCAAGGTGTTCTGAGTCTGTTCCCATAAGTCATTTCGCCATATCTAAGCCTTAAGGGTAGTTTAGAGGGGTTTTGGGGCGTAAAAACCCCACTTATGGGTGTTCACGGTCCAAGAGTGTTCTTGGGACGTAAACACATAACTTGGCCCCTATTTGATGTCTTAAACACGAATTTTTATGTTAACTAAGCTACACAACAAGTTTGGATAGATTACTCACTAGTTTGGGGCTCGGAATGGGCATTTTTGGCTCGAAAACAACTTGTAGAGAGAGAGTGTAGAGAGAGAGTGAAAAAGTATCAAATGGACTCCACTCACCCTTATATATGGGTTTGAGTTGGGGCTCAGTGGAAATCTACCCGATACTGCTGTTAAACGGGGCTTTTGTTTGCACCCGATTTAGTGGTCGTATTTTGACTTGGTTGAAACTCAAATTTTTCAAGGGAAAAATTTGGGGTGTTTCTAATTTATTTCAACATTCATAAAGTCATTTAAAAAGTCCCAAATTAATTAACCAGTCCAAAAGTTAACGGACAGTTAAATAAAACGAGGCTTATTAACGGAAACAGGGGTTAAAAATGACGGAATAAATTTCGGGTTGTCACATCTACCATGATCCCTTGGTTCCTTGGTCAAGGCAACTGCTCCTTCATTATCACAGAAAATTTCCATAGGCTCCTTTATGACAGACACAACTCCAAGGTCACCAATGAAGTTCTTTAACCATATCGCGTCCTTTGACGCGTCGCTCCCTGCAATGTATGCTGATTCGCACGTTGAATCAGTTACAGTTTCCTGCTTGGAACTTTTCCAAGTTACTGCTCCACCATTTAGAGTTAAGACCCCGCCCGAATGCGAACGGTAGTTGTCTCTGTCAGTTTGGAAGTTGGCGTCACTATACCCTCACACTTTTAAGTTATCACTCTCTCCGAGGACTAAGAACCATTCCTTCGTCCTCCGAAGGTACTTAAGTATATTCTTGACAGCAATCCAATGAGCTTTGTCTGGATTCCCTTGATATCTACTGACCATGCTCAAAGCAAAGGCCACATCAGGGCGAGTACAATTCATAGCATACATAATTGAGCCAACTACGGAAGCATAAGGTACTCGGCTCATCTCTGCTATTTCGGCTTCGGTACACGGACTTTGAGTCTTACTCAACTTGGCATTACTCTGTATCGGTAGTTCTCCCTTCTTCGACTTTTCCATACTAAAACGTTTTAGTACCTTTTCCAAGTAAGTATTATGACTAAGTCCTATTAGTCTCTTACTTCATTCTCTCACTATCCTTATTCCCAAAATATAGGAAGCCTCTCCGAGGTCCTTCATAGCGAAGCACTTCCCGAGCCAGGACTTAACCTCCTACAGAGTCGGGATGTCGTTTCCTATGAGCAGTATGTCATCGACATACAAAACGAGGAAGCTAACTATACTCCCACTGGCCTTGACATATACACAGTATTCATCTTCGCTTCATACAAATCCAAACTCTTTGACTTTCTCATCAAATCAAAGATTACATCTGTCAGATGCTTGCTTAAGCCCATAAATGGACTTCTCAAGCTTGCACACTCTATCGGGATGCTTCGTAATGACAAAACCCTCTGGCTGAGCCATGTAAGCATCCTCAGCCAACTTCCCATTAAGGAAAGTGGTATTGAGATCCATTTTCCATATCTCATAGTCATGAAATGTAGCAATGGCTAGCATTACCCTAATAGACTTTATTTTCGCAACTGGTGAGAAGGTATCATCATAATCAACTCCGGGAGTTTGAGTAAAGCCCTTCGCCACCAATTGTGCCTTATAAGTGTGTATATTTCCATCCATGTTGGTCTGCTTCTTGAAGATCCATTTGCACCCAACCGTCTTACGTCCGGGTACATTGTCAACCAAATTCCAAACTTGGTTATCATACATGGACTGAATCTCGTTGTCCATTGCCTCTTTCCATTTCTCAAACTTTGGACCTGCCATGGCTTCCTTATAGCTATTAGTTTCATCTAAATTTATTAGTGTACCATCACTAATATACGTGTCCCCTTTAGTAGTAATATGAAAACCATAAAACTGGGGTTGAACTCTAAATCTTTTGGAATGTCTAAGAGGTAAGGACTCGTCAATTGGTTCAACCGGAGTTTCCTCCTTGGGTTGAGCGCCAGCGGTAGAGGTTCCTTCATCACTCGATTCTTGAATCTCTTCAAGATTGATTTGCCTCCCACTGTCTCCTTGGCTTATGAGTTCTCGCTCTCGGAAAACCCCTATCCTCGCAACGAAGACAACATTGTCATTCGGTCTATAGAAGAGATATCCAAATGATCTTTGCGGGTAGCCGATGAAAATACATCACTCACTACGAGGCTCGAGCTTATCGTGAGTTTCTCATCTTACGAAAACCTTACAGCCCCAAACCTTGATATGTGCCAACGAGGGAGCCTTCCTTGTCCACATCTCGTGAGGTGTTTTGGCAACCTTCTTTGTAGGGACAAGGTTAAGGATATGGGTGGCAGTCTCTAAGGCATACCCCCAGAATGAGATAGGTATTGAATCACGACTCATCATAGAACGGACCATGTCTAATAAGGTTCGATTATGCCTTTCTACCACACCATTTAGCTGCGGTGTCCTAGGTGGCATCAATTGCGAAACTATTCCGCATTCCTTGAGATAGTCGTGGAATTCAAGACTTAGGTACTCTCCTCCTCGATCGGATCGAAGCATCTTGATTTTCCTGCCCAATTGATTCTCCACTTCATGCTTGAATTCTTTAAGCTTTTCAAACGTTTCTGACTTGTGCTTGATTAAGTAAATATACCCATATCTACTATAATCATCGGTAAAAGTCACATAGAAGCGGTTTCCATCCTTTGTGGTGGATCTAAAGGGCCCACATATATTGGTATGTATGAGATCCAATAAACCCTCACCCCTCGCACAAGTGCCAGTGAAGGGTGACTTGGTCATCTTTCCAAGCAAACAAGATTCACACTTATCATCTTCCCTAAGGTCGAATGACTCCAACACTCCATCCTTTTGGAGTTGGGCTATGCACTTCTTGTTGAAATGTCCAAGACGGCAATGCCACAAAGATGCTTTATCCATACTATTGGAAGAATCTATACACAACACATCATTTCCTAGGTTATCTACAACCATAATAGTTTCATAAATTCCATTGCAAGGTATTGCTTCAAAGTATAAGACACCATTTAGATAAGCATAAATAGAACCATTCTCATTATTAAACGAATATCTAAATCCCTGTCTAAATAAACCATGAAATGAAATGATGTTTCTTGCCATATCTGGCGAGTAGCAACAATTACTCAAATCTAAATTTAATCCATTACTAAGCACTAAAGAATACACTCCAATCTTGGTAACAGCCGACGTTCTTATGTTCCCCATGACTAGATTTATTCTTCCATGCTCCACATCCCTATTTCTTCCTAGTCCCTACAAATCAGAACAAATGTGGTAACCACATCCTGTATCAAGAACCCAAGAAATAGCATGTGATGAATCATTAGATTTAATTGTGTATATACCTGCATAAGATGGCTTGATCTTTCCATCCTTAATGGCTTGCAGCTATTCTGGGCAGCTTCTCTTCCAATGCCCTATTTTGTGGCAATGATGAAACTCTGCCTCCTTCGGGTTAGGATTGGGCTAAGTAGAATCAATCTTGGTCTCACTAGAAGAAGAACCATCTTGGGACTTTCCCTTGCGGTGGCTCTTTGATGGAGCCTTCCTCTTCTTGCCTCTTCCCTGCCCTATAGCCAAAACAGGAACAGTGGATGGATTGGGAGTTGGTGCAACAGACTTGTCCTTTAGGTTGCTCTCAGCAGTCCTTAGGAGCCCTTGGAGTTTGCTTAGGGTGACCTCTTCCTTGTTCATGTGGTAGGTCATCCTAAGTTGGTTGTAGCATGAAGGCAAGGAGTGAAGAACAATGTCAATAGCCAAATCCTCCCCAAAGTTAACATTTAACTTGCAAAGACTATCGACATATCTCTGCATCTTTTGCAAGTGGATGGTAAGAGATTCTCCACTTCCCATCTTAGTGGTGATCATATTCGTAATGATCTCATAGCGCTCTTGCATCGCGCTTTGATGATACCTCTCCATTAAGTCTTGATGCATTTCATACGGATACATGTCCTCATAGAACTTTTGGAATTCTTGGTTCATGGTGGCTATCATGATGCAATGTACTTTCGTTGCATCACGTTCGTGGGTCTCAAAGACAGCCATTTCAGCGGGAGTGGCGACTTCTGGATTGATCTTCTCGAACTTTTCGTCGAGGACATACTCGTTGTCCTCGTAGCGTGCAATAGTGAGAATGTATCCTATCCATTCGCTAAAGTTCGTTCCATCAAAAGTCACCTTTTGGCAAAGACTCATTAATGTGAATGAGTTAGTAGCAGCGTTGTTTGCGTTCGACATCTACAAATAGAAAGGACAAATTTTATTAGAATTGAATCCCTAATTAAACACCCAACATGAAAAATTAGGGCTAGGACCCAACATTATTCACATATTAGAAAAGGGATGCCGTAATCCAATACGCAAATAATTTGGAGGTAAGTGAATGACGATTCACTAATTCTTCATCATGAAAAACATAGGCTTAGGTTTTAAATGTATTGAGAATTCCTAGATTTTTCTTGGAGATTCATTGAACCTTTCAATGTCATGTTTAAATCTCGATAAGCCCCTCTCGTTTGTGACTGGGATGCCGAGGATCACAAAGTGGGTGTGAATAACCATGCAAATCTACATGGTGCCTTCATTGTTACAATCACCTATTCGATGTGTCGGTAAACCACACACGCTCCACCGAACTATGATAAACAATGAATCACCCTTTGCCACCTTTGCTTAGAACCAATTAGTGTGCCGGTTAACCACACACGCTCCACTAACTTCTTAGCAAGGGTGCAAAGTGAAATTTCATGGAATTGCATCAATTCACTTTTCCTAAAGTAACTATGATTGGGAATTTGAAAGAGATGTAGTTACTTTGTATTTTAACATTATACTTTTAATGAGGTGATAGAGTTGCCCTATCCTACCCGTTCGGCTAACAATCCTCCACCAGTCAAGCAAGCGGTGGGTGTGAGTGTACACCCATTAAGCGCCATTTTATAGGCAGCAACCTTATACCCACCTTATAGATCGGCTTCGTGAATGAGGCCTACTAACGGTAAGACTAGCATTTTTAATTACACACACACACATATATATATATATATATATATATATATATATATATATATATATATATATATATATATATATATTAAACTTGTAATAATATAGTAGTATAGGGTGAATTTTAAACATTTCAAAATAATAGGGTTTTAATCTTCAATTTAAAATTTTCGAAATTTAATACAATTTAAATTCAAATTTTAAATATTAAACTCTCTTGATTTAATAATTACCATAAATTAAACAATTAATTTGAATTATTAAATCACAAGGGATTTATTAAATCATGAGGATAATTACCAATTATACATTTAAAATATCCTAATCCCTTTAATCCCTCTCTAAATCTCGAAAATGGGGATAGGATAATGCAAGATCTTCAATTACCATATTTAACAATTAAAGGATAATTACACGATATGGGATTATCCAAATCCGAAATTTTTACTTTAGAATGAAGCTTCAACCTTTGCAAAGCTCGGATCCACACTTGAACACCAACTTCTAGCCTTCCCAATGAACTCCTCTTCTCCTTTGCTACCTTGAAATGGCACCACCAAGCTTAGAACACTCACAAATGGCCTAAGAACGAATAAATACTCTCTTTAGGGTTTCTTTCTGAGGGATGGTGGCTGAGGAGTCGAGCCACACATTCCTTTTATAGCCATCCGAAATAATTTGGGTTTTTAGGTCTGGACCGGTTACGCCCAGTGTAACCTTGGGTACGCCTAGCGTACTCGAGGGTGAACGCGTTCAAATGAAGCGCGCGAGTACGCACAGCGTACTCGCCTAACATGCAAAACCCTAAATGGCAACAAATCAAAGATGAAGGGCTAAATAGAAGGGTACCTAGATTTCAGGCTGTTATAATTCTCCCCCACTAGACTCAGACTTCTTCCCTGAAGTCTCATACTGAAAACAATTCCGGATACTAATCCTGCATCTCAGACTCAGACTCCCATGTCAGCTTGGACCCCTTCCGATGTTTCCACTGCACTTGTACCAAGGGTACTTCCTTGTTCCTCAGAACCTTAACCTTTCGATCCCTGATCGCCACTGGTCTCTCAACATAGTTCAGGCTTGCATCCACCTGAATATCATCTAATGACACAACTGTCGACTCGTCAGCAATACATTTCCTCAACTGCGAGACATGAAAGGTGTCATGGATCTGTCCCAACTCAGCAGGTAGATCCAACCGGTAGGCTACCCTGCCTACCTTAGCGATTACCCTAAAAGGTCCAATATATCGGGGTCCCAACTTGCCCCTCTTCCTGAATCGTATCACTCCCTTCCAAGGAGAAACCTTTAGGAGCACAAGGTCACCAACCTGAAACTCGAGCTCGGACCGACGCCTGTCCGCATAACTCTTTTGGCGACTCTGCGCGGTCAACAATCTCTGCCTGACCTACTGTATCTGCTCGTTCATCTGAAGTACAATCTCCGTGCTACCCATTACCCATTGCCCCACCTCTCCCCAGCAGATGGGGGTGCGACACCTCCTCCCATACAACAGATCAAAGGGTGGCATACCAATGCTCGAATGATGGTTGTTGTTGTATGAAAACTCTGCTAAGGGTAAATAGGTGTCCCAACTCCCTCCAAAATCCAAAACACATGCACGGAGCATATCCTCAAGCGTCTGAATCGTCCGCTCGCTCTGTCCGTCCGTCTGCGGGTCTAAGTCCATAACTATTTTGGTATGTACTTGACCCGATGGTGCATGGTCCTTTTGGGTTGCCTTCATCAAAGCAACTTGATTGGAGAAATAAATAGAGAGAGAGGTTATTATGATTTATTAATATGTTATAAGAATAATATATTAAAGGAGATATCATAGTTGTTTAATTAATATTGGTCAATAATTAATTAAGAATTAATTTTGTGATCAAGTGTAATTAATTAAACTAGAGGGGATGAATTGTAATTATGTGATAGTTACAAAATAAGGTAAGGATTATCTTAAATATAGGGTGAACGAATTTAAGGTGATAATGCCTTAGAATTCGACTAGGATAAGGGTTTCTAAGACTTATCTTATGGTTGCTTGGTGGGCAAGCAACTAGATAACGATAAGGACTAAAACCCTAATCTTTACACCTATATAAACCCCCTAAGGCTTATGAATTCGTCTAACCCTTCCCAAGAAGTCCTAAGGACGAATTCCTAACTCTCTCCTCTCTCTTTATACCTTCTCCATTTGCTCTTGGTGTTTGTAAGCCATTAGAGGAGTGACACTTGTGACTCTAAGCCTTCCAAAGTCAATTCAAGGAGGAATTGGGATTGTTATTGATACATAACAATCAAGGTAATATCTTAAACCTAATTATATGTTAATATTGATTTCCATATGCTAGAATTAGGGTTTATAGTCTTGGATTCAAAGCATGTACAATAGAGAAACCTAGATCCAAGCATTAGGGTTTGTATGAGCACATAGGATGTCTTATAACCAAAACCCATCAGTGGTATCAGAGCCTAGCTTGGTTTCAATTGTATTGATGCATTGTATATCTGAAAAATTCGATTTTTGGAGTTTTGGAGGCTGGACTCGCCGAGTCCATAGCTGAAGTCGCCGAGTCCAGGCTTGACTCGACGAGTCAACTCGTCAGATAGAGCTTATCTCGGGATTTCTTGCTGTTTTTGCATTGGGATAGTTACCTTATCATGTTAGATCAATATTAATCCGATTATATGATATATTTGACTATATTTTTGATCTAATTGAAGATATTTATCAATTAATAAGATAATTGTTTCCTTATAAGATAATTGATTAATTATTTGAGTAAATTGATAAATTGTTTTGCAAGAAATCATTAAACATATCAAATATGGATAATTATGTAATTAAATGTTAGTTTAGATTATTTGTTATTTGATCCTTCTTGTTATGAAAAGTTTCATATTTTGCCCTTTAGGTTTTATAGTTTAAATTTGAACCCCAAAAGTTTTGTTGTTTTGAAATTTAAATAGTTAAAACCCTAATGTTTTGAAAAAGGTTTCAAAACTTGCCCTCAAGTTTTGGAATTTAAATTTTGATTAAATGGTTTAATTTTGATGAATATTTAAATTCTAAACCCTAATGTGTTGAAATGTTTCAAAACTTGCCCTCAAGTTTTGGAATTTAAAAGTTGATTAAAAGTTTAATTAGGAATGTTAAATTCTAAAACTCTAGTATTGTTTTGAAAAAGTTCAAATCACACCCTTATGGTTTTATTAATTAAATAAGGTGTATAATTAAAAGAAGTTTAATAAATCCATAAAAGTTTAGGTTTATAATTTAATTGAATTAAAAGTATAATTGTTAAATTAGACCACCTAGTATTTTAAAAGTGTAAAATACACCCTATACTATATATATAACATTAAAAGTCTAACATTATATATATGTATGAGTAAAAGTCAGTCTTACCGTTAGTAGGCCTCATTCACGAAGCTGGTCTATAAGGGATGTTTAAGGAAATTGCCTATAAAATGGCGATTGAATGGGTATCCACTCTTACCCACCGCACTCTTGACTAGTGGAGGGTCGTTAGCCGAACGGGTAGGATGGGACAAAACCTTCCATTATAAGTATAATAAAGTATAAAAGTAACTAAATGTTTTCATAAAATTCCCAATCTTAGTTACTTAGGCAAAAGTGAATTGATGCAATTCCATGAAATTACACTTTGTGCCCTTGCGAAGACGTTAGTGGAGCGTGTGTGGTTTACCGGCACACTAAATGGTTCTAAGCAAAGGTAGCAAAGGGTGACTCAATGTTTGTCATAGTTTGGTGGAGCGTGTGTGGTTTACCGGCACATCGAATAGGTGACTGTAACATGTGAGGGCACCATGTAAGTTTGCATGGTTATTCACACCCGCTTTGTGATCCTCGGCATCCCAGTCACAAACTAGAGGGGCATATCGAGATTTAAACATGCCATTGAAAGTTCAATGAATCTGAAAGGATCTAGGAGTTTTCATAGATTTAAAACTTAAATTTCTTTTTCGTTTTTCATGGTGGAAATTAGTGAATCGTTATTCACTTACCTTCAAATATTCTGCAATTAGGGTTACGACATCCCTCTCCCGAGTTGTAGAATATTGTGTTGGGTGCTAGCCTTAGTATTTCATTTGGGTGATTTACTAAGGACTCAATCAATCAACTAACTTGAATTCGTATTCTCCCGTTTTGTAGATGTCAAAGTTCGACAACTATGGAACAAGCATTCCACATGAAGATGATATTCCACGATTCGATCAAGGAACAAGAAATCATGCTTCACTTCCTCCACCTCCTCCAATAATTCTCCCTAACCCACAAGTTTGAAGGCTTGAAAAGTTCAAGCTCACTCAAGCCCTTTTGGCAAGTAAACATAAAGAAGGAAAGTCAGTGTGTGCACACGTCCTAGGGATGAAGTCACACATTGATAGGTTAAGAATGATGGGATCCGTAGTCTGTGAGGAGATGGCTGTTGATTGGGTTCTTCAGTCACTTCCTAACTCATATAGTGAGTTCGTAAGAGAGTACTATATGATGAACTACGACGTGACCCTTATAGATCTCACCTATATGCTTATTGCTGCTGAATCAGCAATGATTTGGCGCAATAGAAAAGCAAAGTTGATTGGTGAATCTGCCTTCGAGACCTCTATGGATATAGACAATGGCAACGAAAGACATGCTATGATCGAAAAGTTTGATCACAAGAGAAAGGCAATGTCTAAAGTAGTTCCATGTCATGTTCCAAAAAAAGTCAATTTGCTTTTATTGCCAAGAGGAAGGGTATTGGAGACAAAGCTGCCCCATTTACCTAAGATATCTAAGAGATGGGAGAGTCAAAACGTATGGCTCTGCTTTAGGTAAAATCCATTGACTAACTCTTTTAAGCTTCTAATACATAATGTGATGAGATATCAATTGATGTTTTGTAGGATCGAAGAAAAGAAAGGAAGCTTAAGGGAAGAAGTGAGCAGAATCTAACCGTGAAGGAATGGATTTCGATCGCATTACTCGAAGATTAGATTCTTGAGCTACTACTTAGAATTAGATTGCTAAGAAAGATGTATTAGCATAAGTTTTTCAATGAGTTGCATTGTAAGGACAAATTTTTCCGCAATAAAATAAATTTTGATTTTAAATTTTATTTATTTATCCTTACAATGGCGTGTATGAAAAATTTATGTTAAAATGTTTCTATTATTAGCAATAATGGATTTGGTTCTTATTATGTTATTTATGGAAAGTCAAGAATTTACCAAATAGGGAGAGTTTCTCATCACCCAAGTTTCAATTGGACAGAAATTTGGAATCATGCAACTTGGTTGCACGATGAATGAGAAATTTCTTATTTGGAAATTAGACTAATTCGTTGACAAGGTGTCAAGTGAAGGACTAGGAGATCGAGCACACAAAGTTGCGTGCTGATCAAATCCACCATAAAAGTAACAATGATATTCGTCATGATTTATTAAAGGTTTAGTAAATATGATTATACTTATAAGATTAAGTGTAATTCTGAATTGATTGAAAAGGTTTAAATCAATAGTAGAACGAATAACAAGAATCAAGTAGCCAGAGAGATAAAAGTTTCTCCATTCTAAGAAGAAGGGAGAGTACCTTTTATGCTTTATGATAGGTCTTAATGATTAAGAACCATATCTCAATTGATCCTCTAAGTGAGTCTTGGTACAATTCTATGTCCAAGAAGAGGAATCAAAGATTGAAGAAATGGTCAAATCAAGAAGTCAATCATACTTCGTTCCAAAACAAGTCTTAAAGTTAAGATTGTGACATTGAGTGAAAAGTATTAAGAAGGTTCATAACATTCATCAATTATGGAAAGTTGTGATGTCTTGGATAAGACAAAGACCAACTAGGACCAAAGTTATGAAGTGTTTTGTCTTGATAAAAGCTACACTCACTCTTGAATATTTATTTGTCAAGAAATGTTTTGACAAGAGAATCGTATATGTCAAGGAGTCAGTGGGAGTCTTAATAGTCTTGAAAGGTTTCAAGAACAAATCAAATAAACCTTATCGATCATCACTAGCACACGAGTTGATGTTTACAACCTATCGTGATGACATTATTTGGTTTCTGTGCCAATCCAATCGAGTTAACTATGCATGTGAGTTCTATGAGTTCTCATTTTGAACGCATAAAAGGCAAAGCACCTTAATCAATGAAAGGTACATTGATAGGAAAGGGTGAGCTGCTTAACTACTTGGAAGACATGGTGGGCAGCTGTGCTACCATAAGGCAAGAAATCAAGATTAAGAAAGTTCGGTCCATATGAGTTTGAATTTGTTGTAAACTTTGGTTTTAACAAATTCACATGGATAGGAACACATACGCCATTTAAATCTAAGTGTCATAAGATTTCCTCCTTCATGAAAATGATTGTGAGGAAATGCTTTCACTAAGAAAGATTTTAAGAAGATAGTGATTGTAAAATTGCATTCTCGAATTCAATTATGGTTACGGTATCCCTTTCCATAATTTGAATTGTGAGGTTTGGCAATTAGTCTTAAGTGTTTAGACACACATATGAACTATCGAAGGCAAAGGTGTATTGTTTTTCTGAAAGTTAAGATGTTTATGAATAAGTACTAAGTATTAGAAACATGAACTTAAGAAATTCAATAAGTATTGTTTTTCTGAAAGTTAAGATGTTTATGAATACATGTCGAAGCTAGTGGGAGCATAAGTGTTATGTTTTATAATAATCATCATGATAGTGGGAGCATAAATGTTATGATTGTATGATTATTAAGGAAAGTATTTCAAGGTTGGCAATATTAATTATAGAAAACAAGAGTCATTCTTTGCAAAGTTGTAAGGATGGAATAGTTGTTTTGCTATAATTAAGGGAGAGAATATTATGCTTCATTTCAAATCTAAAGGATTAGGTTGAGAAATGTTAATAAACTTAGTCAAGGGTACATAGTGTGTTCTTAAAATTTCGATTATGATTACGGCATTCCTCTTCACAATTCGAATTTTAAGAACATAGCAAATAAAACATTATGCATCGTGTCCCATACGCTTCGGGTATAGGATTGATTGCAAATGCTTTGATGTTTGACCATTCTAAAATTTTCCAAATGTCTAGCGCATTTTGAGGGAAAAGGGACTAGAATCGGTTTTGACTAAAATAATTAAACAAATATCAAAGGACAATCCAAAGCTCGACGAGGATCGGTCGCTTGTGAGTAGTTGGAAGTATAGTATTGGAAAATATGGAAATGTTCTCATATTGGATGGACCATATCGACATTATTAGGAATAGAAAAGATTCTATTAAAAATAAGTTGTCATATGGAAAATATGGAAATGTATCTATATTGGGAATTGAATATGGAAAATCTATGTCTAGATTAGAAACTTTTATGCAAAAGGATGTTCAAAGGAATGTACTTTGAGTAAGAGACATCATATCTAAGGAATTGTCTTGTAACAATCTCCGATAGAAGACTTTGTAATATCATTGGCAATGGTCTTTGTGACTTTGGTGCAGTGACATTACGAAAGGATCGTTGCGTAAAGTGTTAGAATCTAGCATATTCTATAAGTAGCAAGAATTTGATATTCTTTCACTTAGGAAAAAGGATTTGGAGTTGTGAAATGAGAAGGATTGGAAATGTGTTCAATGTGATCTATTTCACAAAGTAAGAACCATAGGTAAACATTGTGTGCATGCTAGGAGCATGGGACAAGTGTTGGAATTCAAGTAAGAAGTTGATTACCCGAAACAACAAATAATGAGTAATCAATATGGTGATAAATAAAAGGCGTTTTATTTATACTCAAAGGTTGGCCATATGGGATTAGTATTATTCTTGTATTTCACATTTGCATGTTTTGACTTCCAGAATAATTGAGTTTATTAAGAATAATCAAATTATTCGAATGGGCCACAGTTGTTCATATGTTGGAAGTAGATATGAATGAAGACTGTCGTGAATTGGTGTGTGGATTGTCTAAAGAGCATTAGACACAAGCAAATGTTTGCTGCAACGTTCATGAGTGCTTATGAATATGATTTGAGCATTGGATTAAACCCACGCTCACTTGGAACACTCCATGGATTGTGTCACGAGTGATTGGTGAGACGATAACATCTTATATTCTTGAAACCGAGATGTGTGAGTTGTATCTTGCGAATCGGTTGCACATTGATAATATGTAAGCACACTAGTAACTTGGTGTTATAAAACATATTGTTGTGTGTGATTCGGTGCGTGAGTGCAAGCAAGCATTGTATCAAAGTTTATCCATTCCTTTTATTCAAAGTAGGATAAAAGCGATATCTTTGGGCCCCTCGATGGTTTAGTGATGACAAACGTAAATGCTCGGCCGAGCTAGGGCTAATTTGATTTGTTCAATTAGTCAGTCGTCATAAATCAGAAATCGAGATATAGTACAAAGAGAATGATTGGAAATCATGTCTCATATGATATCTAGAATGGAGGAATATATGATCCCTTATCTAAGGACACGCGTATCTGATATGATCAGAGTTGACAGCGACTTTGGAAAGCTACGATTGCAGATCAGGATCCGAAGTCATACGCAAAATAGTTGTTAGACTTATCCAACTGGGAGACTGTTGGATTGGTGTCTAAGTCCATAACTATTTTGGTATGTACTTGACCCGATGGTGCATGGTCCTTTTGGGTTGCCTTCATCAAAGCAACTTGATTGGAGAAATAAATAGAGAGAGAGAGAGAGAGAGGTTATTATGATTTATTAATATGTTATAAGAATAATATATTAAAGGAGAAATCATAGTTGTTTAATTAATATTGGTCAATAATTAATTAAGAATTAATTTTGTGATCAAGTGTAATTAATTAAACTAGAGGGGTTGAATTGTAATTATGTGATAGTTACAAAATAAGGTAAGGATTATCTTAAATATAGGGTGAACGAATTTAAGGTGATAATGCCTTAGAATTCGACTAGGATAAGGGTTTCTAAGACTTATCTTATGGTTGCTTGGTGGGCAAGCAACTAGATAAGGATAAGGACTAAAACCCTAATCTTTACACCTATATAAACCCCCTAAGGCTTATGAGTTCGTCTAACCCTTCCCAAGAAGTCCTAAGGACGAATTCCTAACTCTCTCCTCTCTCTTTATACCTTCTCCACTTGCTCTTGGTGTTTGTAAGCCATTAGAGGAGTGACACTTGTGACTCTAAGCCTTCCAAAGTCAATTCAAGGAGGAATTGGGATTGTTATTGCTACATAACAATCAAGGTAATATCTTAAACCTAATTATATGTTAATATTGATTTCCATATGCTAGAATTAGGGTTTATAGTCTTGGATTCAAAGCATGTATAATAGAGAAACCTAGATCCAAGCATTAGGGTTTGTATGAGCACATAGGATGTCTTATGACCAAAACCCATCAGTATGCGGTACTGAAATGCAGCCTCGTACCCAATTCCTCATGAAACTTCTTCCAAAACCTGGAAGTAAATCGTACATCCCGATCTGAAACGATCGACATCGGAACCCCATGCCGCGATACCACCTCCCTCACATATAACTCTGCCAACTTCTCCGCAGAAGAGCTCTCACTGATGGCTAGAAAATGAGCACTCTTCGTCAATCTATCCACAATCACCCAAATTGCATCGACCCCCCTCGCAGTCCTTGGCAATTTGGTGATAAAATCCATGGTAATCTGTTCCCACTTCCATTCGGGGATCTCCAGCGGCTGCAATTTACCGTGTGGACGCTGGTGCTTGGCCTTAACCTGACGACAAGTCAAGCACCTCTCGACGAACCATGCAACATCCCTCTTCATACAGGGCCACCAATACTCCTTCTCTAGGTCCAAAAACATCTTAGTAGCCCCGAGATGGATCGAGAATTTCGATCGATGCGCTTCCTCCATCAAAATAGTACGCGTACCGCCCACAAACGGTACCCAAATCCGACCCTGAAATGTCATAAGTCCCCGACCATCCGTAACGAATTCCGATACCTGACCGACAACCTGCTCCCTCTTCTGGTTTTCTGGTCTTATAGCCTCAGCCTGGGCTCCTCGGATGGTGTCCAAAATCGGAGTCATCACCGTCAACCTCATACAAACGTCTCGGATCGCGGTCCTTTCCGCCCTACGGCTCAACGCATCGGCCACTACATTAGCCTTGCCCAGGTGGTACAGGATCTCACAACCATAATCCTTCACCACATCCAACCATCTCCTCTGACGCATATTCAGATTTGGCTGATCCATCAAGTACTTCAGACTCTTGTGGTCCATGTATATGGTACACCGAACCCCATAAAGATAGTGCCGCTAGATCTTGAGGGCAAACAGCATAGCCCCCAATTCCAGGTTGTGGGTGGGATATCTCGACTCATGAGGCTTCAGCTGCCTCGAAGCATACGCTATAACGTGTCCCCTCTACATAAGCACTGCCCCTAATCCAGGTATAGATGCATCACAGTATACCACAAAATCCTCCATCCCTTACGGGAGTGCAAGCACCAGGACCTCGCACAATTTATGCCGAAGGGTCTCGAATGAGGACTGCTGCTCCGGACCCCATGAAAATGCAACACCTTTCCGGGTCATCTTAGTAAGTGCAATGGCGATCTTGGAGAAATCTCTGATAAACCTTCGATAATAGCCGGCCAATCCCAAAAAGCTCCTAATCTCAGTGGGCGATCTCGGCACTTCCCATCTCATCACCGCCTCGATCTTAGCTGGATCGACCAATATCCCCTTCTGGTTAACAAGGTGTCCAAGGAACTGGACCTCTCATAACCAGAAATCACACATGAAGAATTTGGCGTATAGCCTCTCCGATCTCAATACTCCAAGAATCTCCCTCAAATGATCCTCATGTTGCTCCCTAAACCTTGAATATACCAAAATATCATCAATGAATACAATCACCGACCGATCCAGCATCGGCCTGCACACCCTGTTCATAAGATCCATAAACGCAGTCGGGGCATTGGTGAGCCCAAAAGGCATCACCACAAACTCGTAATGCCCGTAACGAGTTCTGAATGCAGTCTTCTGGATATCTTCATCCCGAACCTCCATCTGATGATAACCCGACCTCAAGTCTATCTTAGAGAACCAAGATGCCCCCTGCAACTAATCGAACAAATCATCGATCCTAGGTAACGGATACCGGTTTTTAACCGTCAACTTGTTCAACTCCCGGTAATCGATACACATCCGGTGTGGACCATCCTTTTTTTGACAAATAGAATCGGCTCTCAACAAGGTGATCTACTCGGTCGAATAAACCCCTTTCCCAACAGCTCCTGAAGCTATGAGGATAACTCCTGCATATCTGGTGGAGCGAGGCGATAAGGCGCCTTGGCGATGGGCGCCGCTCCCGGAACCAGATCGATACGGAACTCCACTTGCCTTTCCGAAGGCACACCTGGTAATTCTTCGGGGAACACATCCGAAAACTCGCATACTACTGGAACCTCTTCAACCGAATTTGGCCTCCCCGCAGCCACTCGAGTGTCCATCACATAGGCTATGAATCCACTGTAGCCCTGCTGCAAACTCTGTCTCGCCCTGGCAGCCGAACAAAACGCTGACCCACACCGGGTCCCCTCGCCATACACAGTAGGCACTCCCCCACTAGGGTCTCGTATAGTCACCAGTTGTCTCTCACAATCAATGACTGCCCAAAACTTACTCAACCAGTCCATGACCACGATAACGCAGACATCTCCCATCGATATAGGAACCAAGTCTATAGGGAACTTGACACCAAAAATCTCGAGCACACATCCTCGAATCACGTCAGTGGCGTATACCGCTTTCTCATCAGCTATAGAAACCTACATGGGTTGACTCATCACCTCCCAATCAATACCAATGTGCTGGCTAAAAGCCAAAGATACAAAAGACCGACTCGCACCCGAGTCAAATAATACCAAGGCAGGTACAGAATTCACAAGAAAAGTACCTACGCATATCATAATATAAGCACAATATCTCAGCATAAAAGTAAATACATGAAAGAATCCATACCAGCTAGGACATCGGGCGCCGCACAGACCTCCTCCGAAGTCAACTGAAAAGCTCTCCCACGAGCCTTCGGAGCCTCGGCTTTCACCGGCCGAGTCTCAGTAACCCTAGCAGTAGGCACAGATCCCTGGTAAAGTTGAGGACACTTGGCCTTCCGATGGCCGGTCGGGTTGCAATGAAAGCAAACCATAAATCCATTGGGGCAATCCCTAGAAATGTGCCCCTCTTTGCCACACTTGTAGCAAGTACCTGATCGACATGCTCCCTCATGACCCTTGCCGCACTTTCCGCAAGTGTGGCCCTTCTGACCTCCCGTCCTCAAATCGGCGGACTTGGTCCGCTTGGCTGCCGGCTGGGACTGAGTCGGCCGCCGATCCACCCGCTGAGACTCGGCCTCCTCCCTGGCCTGAGTCTCCAACTCGATCTCTCTCTTCTTGGCATTTGCCTGGAGCTCAGCAAAGGTCTGGTATAACGGGTTCGATACGAACTCTTGAATATCCCTCCTCGGTACACCCAAATATCGGCTCATCTGAGCCTGCTCAGTGGACACCTGCTCAGAGCAGAACATTGCCCTCTCATGAAACTTTCGAGTGATCACAGTAACCGAATCATTACCCTGCTTGAGGGTCAAGAACTCCTGAACCAACCGTTCCCTCTCCACCGGGGGAACATACTCGTCTCTGAACATAAAAGTAAATCTCTCCCAAGTCACGACTGAAATCTCCGCAAGAGTGAAGTTTGTCGTCACGAACTTCCACCAATCCTTTGCTCCCAGGCGGAGCTGGTTCAAAGCGAACCGTACCCTCAGATGCTCCGGACATGAACAAGTGTAGAAGCATCCCTCAATATCAGCAATCCATCTCATCGCAACAATCGGATCCTGCGTCCCGTCAAACTCGGGTGGCTTCGTGTTGCTGAACTCCCGGAATAGCAACGAGTCACCTCCCTGTGGTTTGGCAGTTGCCATAGCTGCAGTAGCTCCAGCGCCTGCGGCCTCAGTCACCGCGGCGTACCGCTCATCAAAAGTCTCCATCAGTGTGGTCTTGATAGACCCAAACATCTCCGGAATCTCGGCCCGGATTTCCGCAGCCACCTCCTCGTGAATCATCTGACGAAGCTCCTCGTCACTCACACCGCTCGTACCTGGTCTGTGGCGTGGTCCAACCATAATGCCTCTGAAATACAACATAAAAATATCAGAGACTCCATCAAGCATAATCGCACTCGATAACGCAACCCTACTCGGCCCCCGATACCCAAGGATTCTTACTTGGGTTGCCCACTGACCCGGTGTCTTCAGTAGTACGGGCCCAATATTACCGACTACACCGCATTAGCATTCACCCCAAGTCCTCTTCCCCGGACACCGGATCATGAGTACTCTATTCTTGCTATGCACTGGCTACCTACTCGCTCTCAAAGCATCTCATAGCAGCAGGTTCCCTAAGACTAAGGTATCACAAATCAGGCCACTCTAGTCCTAATATGAATACCTAGTCTACTAGCATGCGTATCATATCATAACATATCTCATAACACATATTGTAAGGGTATTTTAGGGATTTTACCGTTCGGGCACTGGCTGACCGTACATACTGCTTCTCCTTTGGTTAATACGAAATCCCTTATAAAAATTTTATGCTTTTATTAATTGAAAGTTTCCCTCAAAATCCCCGGTTTGAGTTCAGTTACTCCCGAAGGTGCATCCGAATCCCTCAAACCAAGGCTCTGATACCAACTTCTAACAACGGAAATTTTCAAAACAAATTTTTCATTTTTGCAAATATCAAAACCATCGTTTAATATTCTGAATTCAAATGTGTAACAATGTCATCACAACAAAATACATCCAATGATCATAAAAACAATTCCTTCGTCAGTGTGTACAATCACGTCGGCGCCTTCCCACGGTCCTTGCTAGTACCTGAAACACATAACACAACAACTGTAAGTATAAATGCTTAGTGAGTTCCCCAAAATACTACTTACGCACACACGCCTTTCCAGGCCCTAACCTTCCGGTCCATGTGTCTCAGGGGACTTCCGTCCCGACTCGGTACGCCTTCCGGTCCTACCTGCATCAACCTTACGGTCCACATCACAACGCCTTCCGGCCCATAACATATATGCCTTCCGGCCCATAACATAATGTCTTCCGGCCCATATCAAGCATATCATACATAGCACATATAAACGATTAACTTATCATATACAACGCATATAAATCATAACATATCCGACCTTCCGGTCACACAATAAAAACCCTTCCGGGTACAGTATAGTGAGAAAACTCACCTCGTGGAAAGTCTAAAATCTCGTGCACTCGCTACCTCCAAATCCCAACGAAGACTCAACCTCGCCTAATCACAACGAATATTATTTTAATTAATATAGACTTCCACAAATAGACTTTACCCCTTATCATCATTCCTCAGAGGGTAAAAGACCATTTTATCCTTCCTTGACTCAAAGTCCACATGTTGACCAAAACCCTAAAAGTCAACAAAAGTCCACATTACAGTACGCGGGCTGTACAAATTGATGTACGCGGGGCGTACATCGCCAACCCACAAGTCGGGGTCTCCACCCAGTACGCTGTGCATACTGGGAGTTACGCCCAGCGTAACCTTCAGTTCAACACACTCTTCATTTCTGGTCTTAATCGGTTAAGCCATTACTTCAACTTCTAGATCCGGCTTTATTTAAGCATCTATACCCATAAAGTCGAAACCTTTAAGCCTTGGCATGGCTGTAAAGGCTCCTACACTCCTTATCATCTTTCTATTCCAACTCAAGGATCTAGATCTCATGCATGGTGAAACATTCACGTCCAAGATTACATTTTTATGAGTCTACAACTCAAATAGACCAGAAATATGATGGATCTAAGCTTATGGAGACCATTTGCGCATAAAGTCTCCACCTTTGGGACCAAAACCCTAGAAAATGGTACTTAAAGCATAGCACAAGAACTAAATGTCAAGATCCGAACTTTTTACCTTAGAATGAAGCTTCAACCTTTGCAAAGCTCGGATCCACACTTGAACACCAACTTCTAGCCTTCCCAATGAACTCCTCTTTTCCTTTGCTACCTTGAAATGGCACCACCAAGCTTAGAACACTCACAAATAGCCTAAGAACGAATAAATACTCTCTTTAGGGTTTCTTTCTTAGGGATGGTGGCTGAGGAGTCGAGCCACACATTCCTTTTAAAGCCATCCGAAATAGTTAGGGTTTTTAGGTCTGGACCGGTTACGCCTAGCGTACCCAAGGGTGAACGCGTTCAAATGAAGCGCGCGAGTACGCGCAGTGTACTCCTTGTACGCCCAGCGTACTCGCCTAACATGCAAAACCCTAAATGGCAACAAATCAAAGATGAAGGGCTAAATAGAAGGGTACCTGGATTTCGGGCTATTACATGCAGACTATTCTCATAATAAAGAAACTGTACTAGCATACAATGTTGAACTCAGACTATCAGGCGTAACCTAAACAGGCTATCCTACTGCTGTCTACTCAATACTAGCATGCAATTCTCATAAGGCTGAAACACATAAGCAGGCACATAAGGCATCCTCCTAGATCCTTAGTCCTATACTAGCATGTTGTTCTACTGAAACTGGAACTAAAACTGAAATTGAAACTGATAATCATAAACTTGTATGGGTAATTTGGGAGTACTTACTTGAGCTCGGTTGATTGCATGCGCCACACCATCTTTCTCTTTTCAAGTTATTTTCTTTCTAAATATTATTTTCTTTTTTTCTAAAACTCTTTTCTTTTCTCAAACTCCTTTTTACCAAAAATTCCTTTCGAAAATGTTTTTCTTTTGAAAACCTTTTACTGTTTCCTTAGTTTGAGTCCAGACACACTCTCAAGTATGTATGAATCCCTCAAACCAAGGCACTGATACCAACTTGTAACGACCCAAAAATCACGACTAAAAATTTCTTTTAAAACATTAATAAAACCATATTTATAAAAACCGTAACATAAGTCATAACATAATTTTCGAGTATTAATTCAAAACATAATCTCATTATCAGAGTAAAACATTCTCAAGCTAACTGACTATAGTGTGTGCATTGCAACCTCTCTGAGCTTCTCTTTTGAAAACTGAGTACCTGAAACCAAAAACTGAAACCGTAAGCACGAATCTTAGTGAGCTCCCCCAAACTACCACATACCATACAATAACCTATAAAGCACATACTGGGCCTTGCCCACTCCATCGGACCGAAGTCCGGAAACTGACTGGGACCTTGTCCCCTGCATCGGACCGAAGTCCGGACTAACTGCATCAGTCCGAAGTCCGGAACTAACTGAAAAAAGCATAACATAAACATATCAACTAGCATGAACACACATATACTGCATACTGCATTGGGCCGTAGCCCGGAACACAAAACACATAAATCCTGTCTGAGCCACAAAGGCATCAAACATACTAACTACTACATCGGATCAATGTCCAAAAACTACTGCTAGCTAAACGGGCCGACATTGTAGCCTTAGACCCGTTTCTTACTGGAAGGAAACTCACCTCGGAATGCTGACTGCTGAAAACTCGAGTGAAAGATCCTCAACTTATGTCCTGGCTGCTCTCCGGCTATCATGACAAGTCAAACACTAAATCAAAGAGGAATCTTTTGATGGGTAAAATGACTATTTTACCCCTACTATGGTGTGGGTCATAATCATGGCCCAAACCCTTTAATTCTTTCTAAGTGCTCCACTGGCCCATTAAAGGCCCACCAATGGCCCAATTATACTAAATTGGGCCAACTTCACATATGGCCCTTCCAGGGCCCAAACTACCCTTGGCCCATAATGTGACTTCTGCTGGCCCACTAAGGCCTAAGGACCTATAGTCCGAAACATAGCCCACACCGAGGCCCAAATGCTCAAAACCCATCTAGCAGAATTACGCGGGGCGTATTCTAATGTACGCTTAGCGTACAGGCTTGACGACGCGTACGTTGGGCGTACATGCACGTACGCTCAGCGTAATACCCTAATAAGCCAACTTTCTATTAAGTGCTTAATACCTCGATTCAGAAGCTACAAACTCATATCCAAACCTTATTCCATGTCTTAAGCGATAAAGTCACTGACTTGGTGACTTTATATGGCCCAAACCATCTCAAACTCCCAAACTAAATTCCTACTTCCATAAAGGGGGCTAGATCTCATGCATAGACTTAATAGGACCATAAAGGTTGGAACTTTACTGCTTATGGGACTCATATGACTCTAAGGGAGGCAACCCTGGTCTTAGAAACTAGCTTAAGTCATAAAGTCCCAATGTTGGGACCAAAAAGGTCCATAAACTTGTACTAAGGAGATCTAAGAGGTTAATCATCAAGCTCAAGACTTTTTACCTTGCAGAGGTCAGAAATGAAGAACTTATCCCAGATCTATAAGCTCTAGCTTTAAATGTTCCTCCTTGCCACCCTTCTTCTCTTTGCTTCCAAGCATTAATCCACCAAAATGGGTTCTCCAAGGTCAAGATCTCATAAAATGAAGGTAGGGACGTTCTAGGGTTTCTTTTGAGGTTGGGGAGGCTGATATGGGGGCTAGGGTTGGAACCATAATGTCCTTTATATAGTGCTTAACCCAAAAATAGGGTTTTATGATCCTTAGCGTACACTAGGCGTACCTCCATGTACGTTGGGCGTACGCCTTGAACACCCGCGACCAAATTGCCCCATTACGTTGGGCGTAACCCAATTTACACTGGGCATACCCACGCGCGCTCCAACATGCATGCATGGTCTTCCATGCAAACTTTTCTCTATAAGGTCCATTCTTGCCAAATCTTCAAAGTGTCATAACTCCTTCATTCTAGATCCGTTTCTGGTGAATTTTATATCCACGGAAAGGTGGCGAGAAATCCTATGCTTCTAATAACACACTTCGGCTCGAAAACTTCTCGAATAATACCTCTAAATTTAATCAAGGACTAAAATTCCCCTGGCCTTGGCCTCTGAAATTCCATAAATGAATATTTTAGAACAGGGTGTTACATAAATAATTATTTAGTGTAGTACTCTTGAGAATGTCTTGTAACTGAATAGGTTCTGAATCTGTAAACTATATATTGAATTCTTGAACTATACCTATTATAGTTCATATTTAGGTTATGTACCCGGTTCACGTATTGATTAGAAAACTATGCAATTATAACTGTAATTCGAAATCCCTTATGCTCAGCATATTATAAGAGGGATAAAATATATTAAATATTTTATAAAAATAGGGTAACTTTTGGTTGTACCAATTGCATAAGTTTTAACCCTGTGAAATTCTTTTGTATAAACTCACTAAAATCATTTGTATTTGGCTTGTATCCCACCCAAAAATGTTAAAAAAGAGTTAAAGTGTAGGGGTATGAACTCACTGATGATTTCTTGTATGTGTCGGACTACGAAACTAGAATTGAGAATCTTTGACTTGTACACGAAGTTAAGGAAATCCTATCAATAATTAAACATATATTTTTATCTAAAATTAGCGATTTCATTAGATAAAGTGTTGGAAAAACACTTGCTTTCAGTTAAGGAATGTTACTGGGACTCGATTTAATTGGGAAGAGCGGGTTTTCAGCCAAGATTCATGGTGTAGCGCTGATTACGGCCATGAACTGATCTCGGTCGTGAACTGATCTCGGCCGTGAACAGTTTACTGCTTTTGAAGCGTTTACGGTCTTTGAAGGTTTGAAGGGTTCGCGGCCCGAATTATGATGATTTGAGGGGTTCAAGGCCGTGAATTCAAGAACACAACGTTTGAATCGACGGAAACGGGTGTTGATGCTCCAAAACGTGTTCTAAGGCGGATAAAGAGATAGATGAAGAGACAACTTGTGAAATCTCAAGTTTTTGGGTGATAGCTTTTAGAGAGATAAAGTGTGTTTGCTGTCAGAAAAGTATGAATGATGGTAGGAACCACGTATTTATAGGCTAGGAGTATGGTCGGTGGTGGGGTCCACCAACCAAGAATCGGTTCACGGCCGTGATCGGGTTTACGGCCGTGATCGGGTACACGGCCGTGCACACCGGTCAGGCCAGATTCGCTAATTTTCCGGAGTAACTCGGGTTTTGTGCGATTTTGGTTCCGACTCATATATAGAATTCAATTATATAACTTAAACGATTTTCCAAACCAATAGAATTTAACGGAACTAAATAAAAATTCAAAATTTATTTACGGAATCGGCTAATGTCAACAGAAAATGGTTCGGGTTGTCACATCATCCCCCCAATAGAGGGAATTTCGTCACGAAATTCTAGCATATAATACAAATGTTGGACCTGGATAAAGATGCGGGAACTTCTTTTTCATCTGATCTTCGCGCTCCCAAATGAATTCAGGTCCCCGCTTGGCATTCCCGATCAATGATTTCGACAGGTTCTTCCACAAAATTTAGGTTCTCATTGATCTCGATCTCGTCAAGAGGGATCACAAGTGTTTCTTCACATAGACACTTTTTAAGATTCGACACGTAGAAGACTGGACGAATGTTGCTAAGCTCTTGAGGTAAACGAAGTTTCTATCTGACAGGACCGATCCTAGCGAGAATCTCGAATAGTCCAATGAATCTTAGATTTATCTTTCCACGCTACCCAAAGTGTATCGCGCCCATCCACGGTGAGACCTTTAACATAACACGCTCACCAACCTAGAACTCCAAGGGTTTTTGTCATCTGTCGGCATAGTACTTTTGCCTATCCGTGGAGGCTTTCGGTCGTTCTCTGATTTGTACGATCTTTTTTGTGGTTTCGTGAATGATTCCTGGCCTGTGAGAGTGCTATCGGGGACTTGACCCTTGGCTAGTTGCGTGTCACCCACCTCAGCCCAGAATAGAGGGGATCTACGCTTTCGGCCATATAGGGCTTCAAACGGTGCAGCCTTAATACATGTATGGTAACTGTTGTTGTAGTAGAACTCGACCAAGGGAAAATGGATGTCCCATGCCTTTCCAAAATCTTTGAAACATGTTCTTAACATGTATTACAATGTCTGAATGGTCCTCTTACTCTGCCCATTGGTTTGTGGATGGTAAGTTGTGCTCATATCCAACTTAGTTCCAAGAGCCTTCTAGAGTGACCGCCAAAATCTTGAGGTGAATCTATTATCCCGATCAGAGATAATGGTCACAGACACACCATGGAGACGGACAATCTCTTTGATGTAGATTTGTGTCAGTCTCTCCATCTTTAAGGTTTCATTGATTGGTAGGAAGTGGGTAGATTTGGTCAATCGGTCGACAATTACCCATATGGTATCGTACCCACTCGGAGACTTGGGCAATTAGTGAAAAAAATCATCATAATCCTCTCCCACTTCCACTCACATATTTCTGGATGTTGAAGTAGACATGAGGGCTTTTGATATTCCACCTTCACCTTGGCGCAAGTTAGGCACTTGCCCAGGAAAGTAGCGATCTCTTCTTTCATGCTTAACCACCAATATAGCTTTTTGAGATCTAGATACATCTTATCCGAACATGGGTGAAAGGACTATCGATTCTTGTGACCTTCACTCATGACCACCTCTATGTAACCACCGAACTTTGGGGTCCAAATCCGGTTCATGAAATAATAGACTATGTCTCCCTTGATCTCTAAGTTCTTTTACATTCCCGTCAATGCTTCATCCGACATGTTCTCTGGTTTCAAGGCTTCGAACTGAGCCTCGCTGATCTAAGCGTATTGGTGGGAATGGATGGTCATTGCCAGTGCCTTCATTATGTGACCTGAGTATTCTTTCCAGCTGATGGCGTCTGCTACCACATTGGCTTTACCTGGATGATAGTGTATCTCACACTAATATTCATTGAGTAGCTCCACCCATCGTTGTTGCCTCATGTTCAACTCCTTTTGGTCGAAAATGTGTTGTAGGCTCTTATGGTAAGTGAAGACAGTGCATTTAGTTCCTTAGAGATAATGTCTCCATATTTTTAATGCAAAGACCACTGCTCCCAACTCCAAGCCGTGAGTTATATAATTGAATTCTTTCCCTTTCATCTGTCTTGAGGCATAAGCAATAACCTTTCCTTGTTGCATCAGCATGCAACTTAGGCCCTGACTGGATGCATCGCAATAGACAAAAAAAGTCCTATGTCCCTTCTCGTAGAGACAAAACTAGTGCACTACATAAGGTTTGCTTCAATGTTTGGAACACAACGTCGTGCTTCTCTCCCCTACTAAAGGACATACTTTTCTGAGTTAGGGTGGTTAAGGGTTTAGCAATCCTAGAGAAATGTTGGGATAATCCTACGATAGTAGCCAGCAAGACCCAAGAATTGAAGGATTTCTGTGGGCATCTTCAGTGCTGACCAATTCTCTATCACCTTGATCTTGGAAGAGTCCACGTGTATGCCTTCATCGCTAACCACATGACCAAGGAAGGTTACCTTTCTGAGCTATAATTCACACTTCGAGAATTTTGCATATAGTTTCTCCACCCTTAAGGTTTCTAGAACTAGCCTCAAGAACTGTCTATGATCTTCCTCACTTCGGGGATAAAAAAGTATATCATCAATGAATACTATCACGAACTTGTCTAGGAAGGGTCGGCACACTTGATTCATTAGATCCATGAATACTGTCGGTTCATTAGTTAGACCAAAGGGCATTACTACAAACTCGTAGTGGCCATACTGAGTCCGAAATGTTGTCTTGGGAATATCTCCCTCTTGGAATCACAACTGATGGTACCCTAATCATAGTTCAATATTCAAAAAGTAATTGTCTCCCAAAAGTTAATCGAAGAGGTCGTCGATTCGGGGAAGAGGGTAGCGATTTTTGATGGTAAGTTTCTTCAATTCGCGATAATCTATGTATATCCAGAAGGATTCATCCTTTTTTTTCACAAATAAGATCGTCGCTCCCCATGGTAAGAACCTGATTCTAATGAATCATTTGTTGAGAAGTTCATTGAGCTGGCTAGATAACTCTTGCATTTCTACCGGTGCTAGACGGTAAGAGGATTTGGCTATAGGAGTGGCTCCGGGGATTAAGTCGATTCTGCACTCGACATGGCGTTCGGGAGGGATTATAGGGAGATCCTCAGGGAAGATATCATGAAAGTTGCAGGCCTCGGGGATGCTCTTGAGATCCTTAACTTCCTGTTTTTTATTAAATACATGGGCTAGAAACTCTTGACATTCTTTTCAAAGATATTTTTGGGCATTGATGCATGATATGATATGGAGGTTTGAACTGAGTTTATCACCATAAATAATGAGGGCTTCGCCATTAGGCAGATTGAAGCGAATGGCTTTCTCAAAACAGAGGATATCGGCACGATGAAGACTTAACCAATCAATGCCGATAATGACATCGAAGCTCTTATTGGAGACCGGCATAAGGTCGATGGGAAAGGAATGATCGTTTAGGGTATGGGTATAGCCTATGAATACGTTGTCAGTGCCCTCTTTCTTACCATTAACCATCTCGACGGTAAATGTTTCTGTTAGAGGTTGGGATTTATGCTTGAGCAGATGCTTGAATGCATGACTAGCAAAACTTCTCTCCACACCAGAATAAAAAGAATGCATGCATAAGAGTTGTTGAGGAGGAACGTACCCGAAACTAATGTAGGGACTGCGACAGCTTCCACCTGGCCCGTAGCCAGCACTCTCCCCACGTTGCCAATTGTTTCTTTGGGAAGTTCCTCTTATAATGCCCAGTCTCACCACATCCATAATAGGCTTGACTTACACCAACTCCGAAAGCCTGATTAGTGGGTTGGACTTGTGTTTTGCAAAAACGGGTTGTGTACCCCTTCTTGCCATAGTTATTGCACAACATTTCATTTTACATCTCATGATGGTGGAAGTTACACTTGTCACACCTTGGGAGGGTTCCAGCATATCTACTTCTAGGTGTTGGAGGTGTAGGGGCGGCGGCAGGAGTTGTAGCAGCATGAACTGTCACTATTTGTTGTTTCTTAGAAGGCTCCTGCGAAGACTTGCCCTTGCGCTTGTTCTAGAACTTTTTCTTTCCACCACTCTCTGTGGGTGGTTCGTGGGCAACTAGCTCAGGATCCTGGTGACCTCCATGATCAATCAAAAGTCAGCGGTCTTGCAGCGAGGACATTCCCCTGAGTTGGGGGTGTTAATCCCCAAATGTATCTTTCTACTTTCTTGCACTCTAGAGTGACCATTCCCGGGCAGAGAAGAGCAAGATCACTGAACCTCTCAGTGCAAGTAGCAATGTCAGAGCCTTTCATCTTTAAATTCCAAAACTCCTCCTCTAGCTTCTGCATCTCGCCTCGTGGGCAGTACTCGGCGAGCATTAGTTCCTTCAAATCCTCCCAAATCATGGTATTAGCCACTGGAAGAGTTAGGGACTTGACTTGGCCATTCCACCAAGTTAGTGCTCTATTGGTGAAGGTGCACGCTACAAAATTTACCTTGCTGGATTCCGGTCATGAACATATCTCAGAGGTTGACTCGGTCTTCTAGAGCCATCGAGTCAGGGCAATGACACCTCTAGTGCCATTGAAAGACCGCGTCTTGGCATTTGAAAAGACTTTGTATGTATATTCCCATGTGTGACCATAGCTATCACCGAGGTTGGACGTAGGGGAACCACTAATCGCCAAACTTGTACCACTAGCGTTGATCTAGGATATTGTAGCAGCCACGTCAGCAGTCATAGCTCTTTGGAAGTCAGTTGGATTGTACTGAGGAGGTTGCAGCGGTGGCGTCGGATTCGTCGGGGGATTGTTGTTCTGCCTGTTGGGTCTCTTTCTCGGAGGCATCTTATTCTAAAAGAATCAATAAGATGAGGATGGTAAGTCCCCTAGAATTAAGACATATGAAATAAGATATATCTCAACCTGATAGATAAATTGTTCTACTAAGCGATATACAAAGAAGGGTTACCAATATAAGTAAACTATCGCTAGAAAGGAAATAAGTAGTAACTCTTGGAATGAATCTATATACTGAGTTCCACTCTAGCTAAAATACTCCGATAGTATTTTAAAGTTGTACGCTCTGTTCTATCGATCTCTTGTTGTATATACATAAATTGGTAAGTTTTAGGCTTGTTGCAACACCACAGTCACTCCCAAACACATGTTGGTCATGTCTCAAATAAATACAGTTGATCTGGCTATATTGATTCCAGACATGATTACATAACTATCCAGGTTTTACTACAGTGTCCAACATCTAAATACTTTTGTTTTGTTCTACATGCGATACTGCTTCTGATATGTATATATACTTGTATACTTCATATAAGATATTTATATTTTTAAAAGCATACTCTTAGTTCAGAGCACATCAGCCCCCTTAGCGTTTATAGTTGTATACCATGTAAGGTTCGGTCTACTTGGTTCACGATAAATAATAGCTCTGATACCAATCTATCACACCCCCAAACGGAAACAGTGGAAACGTTCGGAGGTGGAGGACGTTATGTACAGTATCACAACACTTTCATCATAGTAATCAAAGTAAACACAATCGTTACATTGAGATATCAATATTTAAATATGTTTGTTTCATAGATTGAGTACATCAAAACTATAACAAAATATATAAGAGTTGTGACTCTGTACGCTCCGTCTTTTCAAAATCCTACTGAAGAACTTGTCTATTGAATTCCATAGAATACAAGCGATTTTGAAAGAGTATCAACATAAAGCAGGTGAGTTCATAAAAATGTTTTTGTAATGAAATCTATCATGGAATCTGTAAAAATGTTTATATGCTTCTCAAGAAATCCAATATTTTATAACATATATATTTGTTACTATGTTATGTTTGAAAACCCTGGTTATCACCAGTATGCATAGTAGTTTTAATAAATAAAACCATGTGTTGTATCCCTAAATCCTCCAGTGTAAAGTATCGTAGTTCTATTAATTAAAATAAAGCTAATGCAGAATGAGATCCTGTAAACAAAGGTTAGTTTATACTATTGTGAGTCGTATAACCATGCTTGATATGACTAGTGACCTCTACAACGTTCTTCAAGCATCGAACGGTATGATATTTGTCACCCAGGCATGCCTCCCTAACTATAGCTAGCAGTTCTGATGTGGGATTGTCAGTACCGAATAGATCTATTCATAAATCTCATGCTCTCCCTCCAGGAGATTCTAGTTACATTAATGATAGGAGTTAACCAGTACCCCGAAGGACCCAATTGAAGTGTTGTCTCCTAATCCTATATATAGTAGTTTACATGTCGTTTTTATTGTTCTCTTGTATCTAAAACCGTTTGTATCTTTTGAAGAGTAATAATAATTATACTTCAATAATTATTTAGTGTAGTACTCTTGAGAATGTCTTGTAACCGAATAGGTTTTGAATCTGTAAACTGTATATTGAATTCCCGAACGATACCTATTATAGTTCATATGTAGGTTATGTACTCGATGCATGTATTAATTAGAAAACTATGCAATTATAATTGTAACTTGAAAACGTCCCTTATGCTCACCATGTTACAAGAGGGATAAAATATCTCAAATATTTTATAAACATAGGGTATCTTTTGTTTGTCTCAATTCCATAAGTTTTAACCCAATGAAATTATTTTGCATAAATTCACTAAAATCATTTGTATTTGGCTTGTATCCCCCCTGAAAGCGTTAAAAAGAGTTAAAGCGTAGGGGTATGAACTCACTGATGATTGCGTGTATGTGTCGGACTGCGAAACTGGAATTGAGAACCTTCGAGTTGTACACGAATTTAACGAAATCCTATCAAAAGTTAAACACATATTGGTATCTGAAATTAGGGATTTCATTAGATAAACTGTTGGAAAAACACTTGCTTTCGGTTAAGGAATGTTACCGGGACTCGATTTAATTGGGAAGAGTGGGTTTTAAGCCAAGATTCACGGTGTAGGGTGATTACGGCCATGAATGGGCTACGGCTACGAACTGTTCTCGGCCGTGAACTGATTTTGGCCGTGAACAGTTTACTACTTTTGAAGGGTTTCAGGTCTTTCAAGGTTTGAAGGTTTCACGGCCCGAATTATGACGATTTGAGGGGTTCACGGTCGTGAACTTTAGAACACGATGTTTGAATCGACGGAAAACAGGTGTTGATGCTCCAAAACATCTTCTAAGGCGGATATAGAAATAGATGAAGAGAAAACTTGTGAAATCTCTAGTTTTCGGGTGAGAGCTTTTAGAGAGACAATGTGTGTTTTGGGTGAAATATCGAGTTTATAGGCTAAGAGTATGGTCGTTGGTGGGTCCACCAACTGAGAATTGGTTCACGGTCGTGATCGGGTTTACGGCCGTGAACACCGGTCATGCCAGATTCACTGACTCATATATAAAATTCAATTATATAACTTAAACGATTTTCCAAAGCAATAGAATTTGACGTAACTAAATAAAAATTCAAAATTTATTTACGGAATTGGTTAACGTCAATAGAAAATTGTTCGGGTTGTCACATGATCCGATGTTAAATATAAGGTGATAAATAAATATATGAATTTATATAAATCCAAAGAGTATAACAAATCAATAACATGTTGAAAAACAATATTATGAATTAAGTATAAGTTATGAAACAAAACTCCTGTTATGATCCGTAACTCTGTAATGCTCCAATTACAATAATTTTATGATTGAAACATGTGACAAACTATAGAATATATCAAAGTAAGTAGTTGATACAAAGATTTTTTATTCAAACATGTTATAAACCATATTGGTGGGTACACCCAATGTACAAGGCTGACTGAAAACGTCCTTGTACTGCATTACGCTCAGCGTAATCCTAAGTACGCCCAACATATGACGTCGGTTTGGAAACATATATGTTGCCATTTTTCATTAACCTAGAGAGAGATTAACACTTTTATCCATTTAAGGGTCTAGAAGGTAGCCGAAAGGTCATTAAGCTAATAGGAACGGAGATTTGAATGATTAGAGAGCGGATTCATCCCATGAATCATTTGGTTCGTTGTTCCGACCATGATTAATGCTCCAATGTGATTTTATATTCATTTACTTTCTTATTTAGGGATATAAAAAACCCTTTTTGTTCTCATTTATAATTAGATGAATTCTTGAATCTATAGATTAGTTTCCTTGAGGTTTATTAGTTCTTATTCAATTTCTTATGATTGCTTGATAAAGATGTTTATGTGTTGAAGTTGCATTCTTAGTTGTTTATTGTTGAGCATTGTTAGGTTAGATGAACAATCTAGTTTGATGTGCCTGAATCACAAAAGCTTAGGAGTTATAAATTCATAAGAAAAGTGCTTTATCAGAACCTAGGGTTAAACAGTAAGTTTGTGATTAAAATGTGCAAGTCTACATATGACGACCATTCATACGTAATTAGCTTCATGATCTTGATGCTAGTAGTTCAAGTCTCTCATAATACGAATTGAATACTGATTTTTAGAATAATTAGTGCACATGATCATTGTTACTAAAACTCATGAAAGTCAAAGGATTAGTTGTCTAGACCTAGAAACTATCAAATAAGGAATCAATGAACAAAGAATAAATAACTTTTGTGTGAGAAATTATCTATGAATTTCAGATGTAATTTGTCTAAAGCAAAGTACGTAAAAAGATTTTTCTCCAGTCAGTTTAACGAGATTTCCTGTTTAGTTGTTTATATGAGATTTAATTCCATAAAAACACCTATTTACTGTTTTTGTGTGTTTAATATAACCTATAATTAAAAAATTCCAAATTAATTCACCACTGTTCCCCTTTTGTTCGACACCTTGTCTTACCACAACTATACTATTGCATGATTAGGTACATTGTCGAGTGTGTCTCCGGTGGCGATAAAATCGGTTTTATAATTTTAAAACTTGAGAAATTAAAAAACATACATAAAAACACATATCATAAACAATGAACATAATTAGAAAAGTCATGAACTTTCTTAGGCATCTCATCAAGCACGTGTAACGTGCTATAAAACATATGATAATCCTTTATCATTTGATATTTGGCGGTAAATGTGCTTACAAACATATAATTTGTACCTAAAACTGAAAGAAAAAAAAATTATTATTAAAAAGCCTTTTTAATTAAAATTTTATATTTTAACCTAAAATTGAGAAAACATAGTTTATATGAATTTTCAAAATGAATTTTGATTTCAATCATAGATTGTGTTGATTCATGACATTTTTCAACTAAAATCAACATCGTTATCAGAATAACAAAAGAAATAAAATCATTTTTGTTTGGTGATTTGAAAGATCAATTCACATGATCGACTATTAAAAAATCACTTTTTCATGAAGAAACAATCTTTGACTAATGAAGAAATCTCCGATCGACTTGAATGATACCAACCTAATTTGATGAGAAATGTCTAATCAATAAAGAAAGAATCCCATTCAATTAAAGAAATCATATATGGAATACATGCTTTTGTGCGCAACAAAGAAGAAGACGACGTTCATAACTTTATATGCATCGTAGTTCAACTCTACCCAAGATAAAAATTCTATTTTGACCCATGTGATTCAACATAATATTTGACCTAAATGCCCTTCACCGGATCCGGACTCTCTCTCTCTCTCTCTCTCTCTCTCTCTCTATATATATATATATATATATATATATATATATATATATATATATATATATATAGAGAGAGAGAGAGAGAGAGAAAGAGTTAGGTTCAAATGTTTTTACTATTTATTATGTGCTTGAAGGATTGATTCTGGACCAATTCTTTTAGTTATTAAAAGAAAGTAATTAATACATATTAAATATTGAAGTCCTAATTAATGTTCATTATATCTTTAACATCTAATATGCATTAATTACTTTTTTAAAATAACTAAAATGATTGGTTCAGAATCAATCTTACATGCACACAATAGATGATTAGAACAATATAACATAACCATATATATATATATATATATATATATATATATATATATATATATATATATTTCAATACAGAACCATTATCAACAAAGAATCAAACGTGAGGGTAAAAAATCATAATGATCAACGACCAAGGTAATGGATATACACTTATACATTGGATGCACATATACCAGATTATAACATAAAACTCACTATTTTACCGAATATACCATTGTTCACCATTTTTTTCCTTTTCCATAGAGATCTATGTCGATATGTAAAAAATAAACTTTTTTTTTAAAAAATAAAAACTCACTTTGTTTTCTTGTTTTTTTTAATATTTAAGTTTATTTTTATCCAAAGAATATAATTTTACCAACAATCTCAAATTTTTAACATTTATTAATAAACATTAGCATAGATTAAGAAAAAACCCCGAACATTTCATATTTACATTATGAATCTAAATTGTAAATATTTTAAGTTTAACATTCATAATGTGAATCTGACTTACTATTTCAACTATTTTATTATTCATCAATTAAGTGAAAGTTATATAGTAATCAAAATATATTTTCATGCATATTCACAATGTAAAATCAACAAATGGATTTATTCAAATTGTGAATATGAAATCTCTATAATTTAGTTTTTTGAATTCACAATCTGAATCTGACTTACTATTATGCACAATGTGATTCTGAACTAAAATTTCATTTTTTTTTTACATCAATATGAATTTATGTTTAAAGAGTTCCAAAAAATATGAATTTTGATATATTTAATAATTATTTTCGACAAAAAATAGATCGTAACTTCTTATATATATATATATATATATATATATATATATATATATATATATATATATATATATATATATACATATATATATATATAGGAATGATTCAAATGAGAATCCAAAAAAGTTCGGAACCATACAAACCAGTTTTTATATGCTTTTATTAAGAGCATTTTCGACAAATCGAACATTTATACTGTATTAAGCAAACTTTCCACTCCCCTATTTACAAACAACTTGCCACTGTCACACTACTTACTACCATCGTCGTCGGACCACCGTCGGACAGCCGTCGGAGTAACATTAAATGCGGTGGTATTTTTCTAATCGTATTCACAGCTTAATAGAAAAAAAACATTGTAAATTTAATTTCTTTGGTAATAGTTTTTTAGTTTTCAAGCTAAAATATACAAAATTTTAGTAACAAAATATAGTGCTTTGACAAATTCAAAATTTTTCTCTAAAATGTAGATTTCTTTAAGAAATATATGGTTTATAAGTGGTATTCAAAGTTTAAAATATCATATTCATAGTTTATTAAATATATTAATTTTGTAATACACAATTTAATATTTCCATGCATACTTTCATTTACATTTCAAAACAAAATTTATATAAAATATAAAATTGAATACAATCTATTTTCTAGTTTAATACAGAAAATTCACAACATAACATTATATAGAGTCCATTATATACTAATTAGCATATTTAAAGAATTCAAATCAAATTTAATACAATTTTCATTCAACACTACAACTCTATACGATTCCAAAAATATATAGAACGTCTAAATCTGATTTCAGATGAAGAAGTTATACTAAATTCTATCACTATAGCCTTTATAACAATAAAATAGACTTAGAATTAGCTATTGGAGTCTAAAAGAAAGTTGTAGTACCCGGAAATGCCTACGCGAGGATATAAAGAACGTCAAAAACAGAGTTAGTATGCAAAAGTTATGATCTTCAAAAGATATAACTGTCTGAGAACATGACACATGACGAAAACCCAAATCTATCAGGGCTCACGACGTGAACATGTTTTCTCACGACGTAAGGAGTCAGAAGGACATTTCACAAAGCTAGATTACAGATGGCAATCCTATGGAGTGATAAATTTTATGGCTCACGGCATGAGCATAGTTTCTCACGATGTGAGGAGAAAACAGACACCTTCCAAAGGTAGGGATGCAAATGGAAAGTATACGAGGAGATGCAGTATGGCCTCACGATGTGAGCCATGATTTCTCATCACGTGAGTGTATATTGGGCATCCTATAAATATCAAGTTTGACCCTAACCTTCCTTACCCCTAAATTTCTTTCCTCTCTCTCGTTTGTTGAAGGCATTCCGCGTCCCGAGCCTGACGATCACGAACCGCTGACTGTTTCTAGTTAGATTTTATAAAATCACGCTACTAGGGTGAGTTTCACAATCCCACTTTTTAATATTTTCGTGTGAAAATGCATGCTAAATATTATATAAAAGCTAATATTATGTTTATATGATAGTATGTTTGTATCAACATAGATGGTTATATTAACTAGGATTTAGTTGTTTTGTATCATAGATAACTAGGATATATCTGATACATTGAGAACATACAACTATTTTAAATTTATTAGCAAGTTATTATACTAATGTAGACCCTGAGTGATACTGGGGTGTTCTATATATATTATGTGTGATATAAGCCCAGAGTTATACTCGAGAATCATATATACTAATTGTTAAGTATATTGTTATTATTGGTTTTATGTTAAGATAAAACCTGGTATGTTGTTAATATAGCCTGAAGGTATATTCAGGAGTTCTATATATACTTGTTAGGTATATTGTTATTATTGGTTTTATGTTAAGATAGAACCTAGTTTTACTACAAGTTATAACAATTTTATTGGCTAAATATTATTTAGGAGTAATGTTTAAAGCATAGTCTAGTAACATAGGGTTTTAGACACGAATGTGCTTTCAATATTAAAACTATAGGAGGACGATAAAGTCTACATGAGTTATATTATTTATCAATGAAGATTGGAAATCTTTAGGGGAATCCTCTGACCTGTAATCGTTAATCCCATGTGAGCGAAGAAGTTGTTTATAGATCTATGTGGGATATCGCCCCATCCGTGGTTGCTAGCTACAACCTAAATGGTTTTATGGTGGACTATATCTATGCAAGTTGACACCCCCACTCATGGCTGCTAGCTACATCCATACAGTTTGTGGGTGATGAATTGTGCCGTTGATTATTTTGTTTTGGACCCAATATTTATGAAGCGCACGACGGAAGTATTTACCTTGGTGGAATCCTTCGTGGCACCAATGGCGGTTTTATTATGGCACTGATGCAGGAACCATTGGTGGAATCTTTTAATCAGAGGTATTTATGTCATAGAAGCGGTTACAGGCTCATGGTAGCACAATTTTAGAAACATGATACTTTTCGATATACGAGTATGAATGTTAAGTAGAAGTTTCCCAAACACTTATACTCTAGTGTAACATACACGTTTTGAAATCGTGTTTTGTAATGAATAAAATTGTGAAATATTATGTAAAATTGAGTGTTGAGTTCTAACAGATGGTTTTTACTAGAAATGAAGTAAAACTATGTTTAGAATCACTCAGAAAATATTGGAAGTCTTATGACATTCCAGTGAAAAGCCAAATAATGAAATTTAGCGAAAACATGAAATTTTAAATAAGTAAAATTTTATTATTTGATGTTTTAGAGAATCTCATTAGAAACTTGTAGGCGAAAACCTCGTCAAAATCCGAGTTATAACGAAGAAGTTATGACCAACCGTAGATCGGCGACAAAACCGGCACGGCGCCGAATGACGTAAAAAGTGAGTTTTTGATAAACTACTTTTTAGCCTTAGAAATCTAAATGAAAGTCGTAGTATTCATTAAGCCGAGAAATTCGATAAAAAGAACGCCAAAATCTGACTTCGTATGAGGAAGTTATGATTTTTCGAAGTTTCAATTTAGCAGTAGACAGCTAAAAACTTAAATTTTAGATCGAGCGATATTTGATCGATACATCTTAAACGAGAAACGAAGGTCTCGTCATATGTAGTATAACGGTAAAAAGTCTGACGAAAACGGATGTCGGATGAAGAAGTTATGAATTTTTAACGGATTTTCCTGTCCCGGTCTGTTAGAAAGAATAATATTAAAAATAAAGTCAAAATTAGCCGACTAAGTCTAAACGAAAGTTGTAGAGCGTAATTTTAGCTACGCGTGCATATAAAGAACGTCAAAAACGGAGCTCGTATGCGAAAGTTATGGATTTTAGAAGTTCGGGGCTCAATTTCCGAGATTTTCGCATGAATAGTACCAGCCACCGGAGACCTCATCGCTGCCACGTCACCTCGCACGAAGCAGGTGCGTCACTGAGGTCGTGGCCCAATCCAAAACTGATACGCGTCTTATTCTTATTCGCCGAGACCGAGGTCCTGTAAGAGCCGGACACGCCTCGCATCGGTGGCCAATCCGATGCGGGCCACGTCCCTCGTCTCGTATCTGACGCTCGCACGAAGAAGCCACGTCCGAGCCACCGAGCTGCTTCCGGACCAAACCTCGCAGGTGCGACGTGGACTCCTCCCAGCCGCAGACATCCGACCCTTCGCCCCTTTATAAAGAGGACCTGCGAGATCTTCCGACTAACTTTGAAAATTTGCCACTTTTAGCCCCTCTTTCCATATTTTCTTCATTTTGACTTTCCCCGAAGCCCCGAAATCAATTTTAGCACCCGAAACACGTCCCGAGACCCCCGAGAAGCCTGGAAATTTTATCTTTTCAGTTTTGAAGCCCTACCTTCGCAGAGCCCGGTTTTCAATCAAGCTCCCGGTTTTCAACATAGAAAGACATATTTAAAGCCGAAGTGCTGTCCAAATTACTATTTTAACCCCCGGTTAACTTAAGGTGAGTTCAATATATAGGAACAATTGTATGCTATGTGTTATATGTGCTATGTGCTTTTCAGTATTATTATTCTGAGTTATTTTCTTGTGTTATTCGCTATGTTTATAGCAATTGTAATACCTTTGACCATGTGATCAGTGAAAGGACTTAGATTCACATTGGTACTAGTACGTAGCCTCTGGCCATGTAGAGCATGTCTCCTAAGAGAATGACTTCTATTCTATCGCATTGGCAAATGGTTAGACAGGACTATAAGTCTGAAATCTAACAAGAGGTTAATCAGACATTGCATGTCATCTATGCCATTTGGGCCACAGCTTTATTGATGTATATCAAGAATTGAAAAGAATATCTTTGAATAATGTCTTTGATTGATATGAATGGTTGTCACATGATCTCACATACATCTTTTTTTGCCTCTTTGCTTTGCCACATTGAAGTATATATATGGCATAACATTATATTGTATCTATTTTTGAACTCACTAAGCATCACCACTTACCCTATCAATGTTTAACAACTGCAGGTGATAAATAACTAGTATGTTTACATACTATTGAAAGATGTAGAATAGTTTGTAATAGTACTTTTGTACTACTTTTTATGTTTGTATAAATTACAATATCCTGGGTAGTTATGTAATATATATAACACTTTTTAATAGAAGGTTTGTATCCAATAGTTTGTAAATCCTTTATATCAATGTAACATATTGTTTTTATGAATATGCAAATAGCATGTTTTGGAGTAATGATAATGTGAAATATGAAAGTTTGGGTCTTTCAAAAATATGAAAGTTGGGGTCTTTCATCTAGGTACAAGGAACTTCTAGGTATACCACTTGCTCATTAAGTAGACAATTATACATAGCACACATACTCGTATAGAATAGAAATAAGATTTATATGTAGTAACCTTCCTTGGTTTAGGATTACTCATAGTATCTGGAAATTGTACATATCACTTATTTGGTAACTCAACCAGTATACCTAGGATATATACAATATGTTAGAGATAAGTATGAGTCAAAATGTTACTTTAAAACCAACTTCAAACTTTTCGAACTTAGAAAAATACGATTTTTTTAGAGTCAAAACCTGTGGACTCATCAACTTTATGTTAACGTATTTTCAAAATGCATATGTTTTCAGGAACTTGATAAGCTAGAATAATAATGTAACTTTCTATTATCAATAAATGTATGTAGTTTATAATAACACTTTTGTATTGTTCAATATATGTTGTATAACTTTGATACAATGTATGACATTACACCGCTCGATGTTACCGCCGCCGCCCGCGAGTGTGACAGATTGGTATCAAATCTATTAACTATAGAGAAGTAATACCTTCTTAGGAAAGCACGACTGTAGTCTAGGGCTTACTCTGTTAGGTTTAGGTATATCCTTAACCTACAAATAAAATGTATTAGTAATTATACTACTAAAGGACTCCTTATGGGAGCGGTGACAGGATAGACTTGTCGTTTAGGTTGTTGGATTTCATAACGGCTATACTCTTAAATGATCCTGCCCTTTCGACTGTCCTGATTGGCCAGTGCCTTATCATCTAGACCTGAAGTAACAAACAATAATTAATAACACCCATGAAAATAACAAACACAAAGATATAGAGTTACGTATGAACTCAGTCTCGCGATGAGAACACATGTATAACCCAAAAATATTGAAAACCCAACTCTCGATAACAATACAAACGCAAGGTTTTAGGTCAAACTCCATAGTCGAGTTTTATTGAACGTGGCCCGAACCACAACTAAATGTAGACTGATCACCTATATTTAATTAAGGTCAGACCAATGCACAACTAAACTTGGATATGGTGGTTGATAGACTAAGACACCTAAAGATTCTAGAAGATTCAAGATAGATTTCAGATTAGGATACCATCAAATTGGATTACATGAAGACGATGTTCCGAAAACAACATTTAGGACTCGGTATGGTCATTATGAGTTCCTAGTTTTGCCTTTGGATTGACCAACACTCCAGTAATGTTCAGGACATCATGAATAGTGTTTGTAAACCATACATGGATAAATTTGTGATAGTATTTATTGATGATATATTGATATATTCATGAACCAAGGAAGAAACAGTAAAGACTTGCAAATAATCTTGGAACTACTAAGAAAAGAAAAGTTGTACAAAAAGTTCTCTGAATGTGAATTTTGGATTAGAGAAGTACAAATTTTTAGAACATGTAGTTAGTAACAAAGGGATTCATGTAACCCCCTCGAATATTGAAGCAATTAAGAATTGGAAAGAATCATAGATGTCAGCAGAAGTTAGAGATACACAATTGGCCAGAGAACATACATGTAATTCATTATGTACCGAGCCAGAAATAATCCATAAGACAACTGAAAAGATCGTTCAAATTAAGGATCGATTAAAGGCCGCATGTGATCGTCAAAAGAGCTATGCTGACGTTAGACGTAAGCCTTTGGAATTCCAAGTTGGATATAAAGTAATATTGAAGCTCTCTCCTTGGAAAGGCATGATTTGATTTGGGAAACGAGGCAAGCTCAACTCGTGATATATAGGGCCTTTTGAAATTCTAAACCAGAATTGGTTCTATTGTATTTCAACTTTAGTTACTTCAAGAGCTAAGTAATATACACAATGTTTTCCCCATCTAATTAACAGTTCCTCGTCTACAAGATAAATTTTGGGATGAAATTATTTCAACGGGTGGAGAATTTAACACCCATGAAAATTAGGTCAAAGATAATATAACAAACACATATTATAATCAGTATACTTTAATCTTTAATTAAATTTTCATTCAACACTACAAGTCGAACTTCTAAATCTGACTTCAAATGAAAAGGTTCTGATAAATTCTATCACTATATCCTTTATAACAATAGGAATTTAAAATAGACTTAGAATTAGCGGTTGGAGTCTAAAACAAAGTTGTATCAACTGGAAATACCTACGCATGGATATAAAGAACGTCAAAAACAGAGCTCGAATGCAAGAGTTATGATCTTCCAAATATATATAGTTGTCTGAGAGCATGGCATGTGGTAGAAACCCTAATCTATAACAGCTCACGACGTGAGCATGTTTTCTCACGATGTGAGGAGTAAAAAGGACACTTCTGAATGCTAGAATACCGATGGAAAGTCTATAGAGTGATAAGTTTAGGGCTCACGATGTGAGCATAGTTTTTCACGACATGAGGAGTCAAACAGACACATTCTAAAGCTAGGGCCGCAAATGGAAAGTCTACGAGGTAATGTAGCTTGGCCTCAGGACATGAGCCATGATTTCTCATGACGTGAGAGTGTCTTGGAAGCTTTTAAATAGCAAGTTCGAACCTAAGCTTCCTTACAACTAAATTTATTTCCTCTCTCTCTCGTTTTGTTGAAGGCATTCCGCATCTCGAGCCCGGCGATCATGAACCGCTAACTGTTTCTACTTAAATTGTATAAAATCACGCTACTACGGTGAGTTTCACGACCCCACTTTTTAATGTTTTTGGTGGAAAACGCATTGTAAATATTATATAAAAGTTAATATTACGTTTCTATGATAGTATGTTTGTATCCACATACATAGTTATATTTACCGGGATATAGTTGTTTTGTATCATAGATAACTAGGATATATCTGATATATGAAAATATACAACTATATTAAACTTATCAGCATGTTATTATATTAATCTTGAAACTGAGTTATACTCGGGAGTTCTATATATATTATGTGTGATATAACCCCGAAGTTATGCCCAAGAGTTATATATACTAATTTTTAAGTACATTGTTATTATTGGTTTTATGTCAAGATAAAACCTGGTATGTTATTAATATAGCCCTGAAGGTATATTTAGGAGTTCTATATATACTTGTTAGGTATATTGTTATTATTAGTTTTATGTTAAGATAGAACCTGGTTTTACTACAAGTTATAGTTATTATACTGCCTAAATATTATTTAGGAGTAATGTTGAAAGCATAATCTAGTAACTTATGGTTTTAGACACGAATATGCTTTCGCTATTAGAATCATAGGACGATGAGAAACTGTACATAAGTTATTTTATTCATCAACTAAGATTGCAAATCTTAGGGGAAATCCTCTTACTTGTAACTGTTAATTCAGTGTGAGCGAGGAAGTTGTGTATAGATCTATGTTGGTTATCTCCCCATCTGTGGTTGCTAGGTACAATCCAAGTGGTTTTATGGTGGACTATAGATCTATGCGGGTTAACACCCCCAACCATGGTTGCTAGCTACAACCATATAGTTTGCGGGTGATGAACTATCCCATTGATTGTTTTGTTTTGAACCCGGCATACATGAAGCGCACGGAGAAAGTATTTACCTTGGTGGAATCCTTCGTCGCACCAATGACGGTTTTATAATGGCACCAATGCTGGAACCATTGGTGGAATCTTTTAATTAGAGGTCTCTATGTCATAGCCGTGGTTACGGACTCATGGTAGCACAGTTTTAGAAGCATTATACTTTGTCGATATACAACTATGAATGTTAAGTAGTAGTTTCCCAAACACTTGTATTCTTGGTACAAGGAACTTGTAGGTATACTACTTGCTCATTAAGTAGACAATTATACCTAGCACACATACTCGTATAAAATTGAAATAAGATTTATACATAGTAACCTTCCTTGGTTTAGGATTACTCATAGTATATGGAAATTGTAGGTATCATTTATTTGGTAACTAAACCAATATACCTAGGATATATACAATATGTTAGAGATAAGTATGAGTTAGAATGTTATTTTAAAACTAACTTCAAACTTTTCGAACTTGGAAAAATACGATTTTTTTAGAGTCAAAACATGTGGACTCATCAACTTTATGTTGACGTATTTTCAAAATCCATGTTTTTTCAGGAACTTGATAAGCTGGAATAATAATATAACTTTATGTTATCAATAAAGGTATGTAATTTATAATAACACTTTTGTACTGTTCAATAAATGTAATATAACTATGATACAAGGAATGACGTTACATTACCTGGTGTTTCTGCCGTCGGTCGAGGTCGTGACACTTTACCACCACCACCAACTGTTAGGGAAAGGATCCTTTACTAATATTCATGACCCTTAATATTTCTGAAGGCCCAGCATCCTTAAACATATCCCAGGATCATGATATTATCACGAATTTCTCCTAACACTTATAATAGCTATATTCATCTTTAATTTTCTCACATGTGCGGAATTGGTCTGTTCAAGCCTTATTCTCAATGAAGAGTCACTTCTGATGGGTTATGTAGGTTACAAAAACAATGCAATAAGCAGAAAAACATTTAAAAATTAAATGATTAGGGGACATGTAACCTAAGAAATATCTTTTTCTGTCACATAAAGGCAACATGCTATGAACTATCAATCAACAAAAATTTTCCTATTCAAACTTGAATTCATTAGTAAGAATACATACCTTATTGATTGTTGAAGTAAACAACCAAGAATCCTTTTGTTGATCTTTTAGAAGCAGGCACCACAAACATTGTGCCTCTATTGGTTCACACCCAACATAAACAAGAAGGATATTGAGGAGAAAGGAGGTAGGAGATCAGATTTTTGGCTAACCCTTGGTGAAGAATGAGTGCCAAAAATGCTAGGCGTTGCCCTCATTATATAATGCAACTAAGAAACCCTATATAATCCCAAACCCAATATAATAATATTATCTTGAGTTGGTAATTATCCTGTTTCATGATTTTCCACCAAGGATAATTCTATAAAATCGTCCAAAGCCATAGGTAGATTCTCGAATGCCTCTTATTCAACTACTGAACAACTACACTTTAGTCCCTACACTTTTAATTATTTATTTTTATCACAAAATTAATTTCAATTAATTTCTTATTAAATAGTAATTAAATATTATTATTTCTAATTAATTTATTATTGTTACAATATATTAACAAATTATTTATATTTCAATTTATTAATCAAATAATAAATCAGCCTCTCTTTCCAAAATATCCCGTCCATTTGCTAGGCTTGAGGGCAATGCAAAAGGGTTGTGCTACCATCATTTCAAGTTTATACCAGTTATAGTTATGGGCTTAGACACCTAATCCAACAACTTCAACCAAGCTTAAGACTTAGAAAACCAAGTGAAATAACTTGCAAATATTTGTTCAACGAGGATCCGAAAAATCTTGAACTTCTTGTTGATTAGCTTAGACTATAAATTACACATGTAAATCACACATATATGCATGATTAGCTTTACCATTATACTTATACTCGTATTACCCACATCATATTTTTAATCTTAGATTAAAATCGATAAAACATATCAAGGCAGGTGATCATTATCACCTCCCAAGGTTTTATGTCGAAGATCCTATAAAGGATTAAGGGATTTCCATGTAACTCACTTGTCTTACTTTGATTATTATTCTACACTTACATTTCATTAACACCACAGCCTCTCATACACCTTGGTTGATATCCACTTAGTCGATTTTTTACTAAAACAATTTGCCACACACCGTAGGGCCGTGGTGTTCATAATCGTTCGAAAATCATGTCTACCCAACCGACCTTATCCTCTTCCTCCATTCTTCCTATTTCCTCTAAAAATCTTCCTCCACCCCTACATGGAGGTCCCATGAAAGCCTTTAAGGCACCAAAGAAAAAACCTCTCTGGTCACTTCCGAAGGATTTCAGGATCCTCTTGTACTGATTTCTAATAACGAAATATTTTCTATGATGAAGAGATTGGAATGAAAAGTCTCTCAACAAAAAGAGGACAACAAGATAAAAATCAAGGAAATGGAGAGAATGAGGGCGGAGATCTGCAAGCCCCAAGAAGCAGCACCCTCAATCTTGCAACCCAAAATCATATGATCCAGGATCCTGTCGAAACCTTCATTACTCCTAATAACAAAGATCCTAGTAAATTTGTGAAAAATAACACTTTTACTACTAACTCTATGGATATTGACGCATGAATGAGCCCGATCATGGCCAAAGAACTTCAACAGCTATGAAAGGAGATCTCAAGAGTACCCGGAGTAGTCCAGCCTATACCAAAAGTTTCCCCAACAAACCACATTATCTCAAGATTCGCTCATGAAATTGTTGACATCGAAGTCCCAAAGCGCATCTAAACTCTCAAGAATGAAGCCTTATGATGGGACTACGGATCCTAAAGAACATGTGGCACAATACAAGGAAATAATGGAGATCATCCCCATTCCCACACATTTTAAGGACGCTTACCTATGCAAGGGTTTTGGTTTAACACTCACAGGATCAACCTTGAAATGGCTACTAAATGTTCCTCCTTATTTATTACTTCGTTTTCAGATTTAGTTAATATATTTACCAACCAATATTTTTGTAGCAGAACATTCTACAAGATCACTAGTGATCTCTATTGGGTGGTTCAGGATCCTAAGGAACCCCTCAGGGATTTCGTGAAAAGTATTGGCCGGGAAGCATCTGAGTATCCCCAACATCCACATGGAAACTGTCATAGAAGCCTTCAAATGGGCTTGAAGAAAGACTCTCCTTTCTATGAAGACCTTGTAATGACTCCATGCAAAAGAATGGACAAAGTAAGGATCAAATTCCTAAGGTTCATAAGGCTCAAATAAGACAAGGAGAACCAAAAAAGGGGAAACCCACCAAACTCCTAAGATAACCTCAATAGGAAGGTCGACTCCTCGACGCATAAATCCTATAAGTCTAAACCTTATTACAGACCCAATCATCATAGGGTTAATGCCCTTGAAGATGAACGGGAGGAAGATGTTAGGGTTCAATGTTATTCATTCATGACTTTGTAAATGTTTGACTTTTGTAAAACCCACTTGCATGTGGTGCTTTAGCCTTTAGACCCATTTGTTAGTTAGAGTGAGAGAGAGACATGTAAACACCTCTATAAATAGTGGGTTCATACCACTTGTAGAGGTGTGCTTGAGAGATGTAAAAGTGAGTGTGTAAGTGTGTGTTAATTACATAGTCTAGATCTAGATCTTTTTTGTAACACCATATACATTCAATATATCTCTTAAACACCCAAATCACCATGTTCAATTGTGCAAGCTTTAATTCCGCATGCCAAACCATGTTCTTTGTCACTACAATTGGTATCAGAGCGGGTCTTCAAGATCAAGGTTATTTTTGAAGAACGATTCTCGGTTTGGCAATTTTTGTCACAATTTGATCAATTTTGGTAAGTATATCTCTATGATCTCTCGTAATATTTGGATTCGTGCTTTGCGTTCTTGACTTTTGATCGTTTTGATTCATTGGATCTAATCCGTTTTACCCCATTGGTGATTCAATAAATTTTTTGTTTAGATCAAGCCCAAACAAAATCAAAAATCAAATTCATATTATCATAAATTTTTTTTATTCACTGTTCATCCAAAAGTTACTGTTCGTAAGCCCAAATTGAAATCCAATTTTCAATAAATCGTTGTTCATTATATCAAACTCAGCCCATTCAATCTTCTTTACTGTTCATAATCGATTAATTCAAAGCCAAATAACAAATCAAAGTGATATGTTATTGTTCATAATTCTCTACATTTTGATCACAATTGTTCATTATAAGCCCAAAATCTATTGATATGTTACCGTTCATCTGTGAATTAATAAGCCCAAAGTCATTTGAAATGCTTGATTCATTCAATTCGTCGCCATTCTCAATTTTTTTCTCGTCAATGACACCTGCATATCTTGTTCTTAATCCATTGATCTTGATGTTTGATTTCGCTGAAATATTACTAAAAAAATTCGATTAGAAGCTTGTGTTAATCAATACTAGTGAATCGGTTGTGTATGGATTTGTATATTAACTAACCGATGATGATCAAGTGATTGTCGATCACTGTGTTTGATTTTGATAATCTTGATCAAAAACTTTGAAATATGTGTGACGAACATGTGAACAAAAGTTGATCTATCATGGTTTTGATTTAAAATCAGACATTTGAATCATTAATTTCGTGTTTATGTTCTTTGACTTTAAAAACTCAGATTGTAAAAAGATTGGAATTCAAGAGATGAATCGGTGAAATCGTATGATGAAATTGATAGTTACAAGTTGTTTTGAGGTTGTAAGTATCAAAATCTAGCTTAATTTGGGTTTAATTTCGAATCTGGAAGAAAAAGGGTGTATGTTCATCATAAACGAACACTGTGTTCGTTCGTATTTGTTCTTGAACAAGATATGTTGGGATTTGATTTCAATGTTCAAGGATGAAGCAACTGAAAAGGACCGGTTTAGAAATTGATTTGGAAATCGAACTTGATTTGAGATTTTGATTTTGATTGTCGACGGTTTGGATGGATTTGGATGAACAAACTGAATGATGTTGATGGTTTGGTTTCGCACATTTGGAGTCCAAGATCTGTATCAAGTTCGCATCTGATCTCAAGAATAATGTTCGCATTTGAAATCTTGAGTTCGCATCTGGATCTTAAAGTGATTCGCATATGGGTGACTCAAAAATTGTGTTCACTTTACGGATTCGCTTTATGTTATAAAATTGTGATTCGCATATGTGAATCAATTCGGAATTTGGAAGTCAGAAAAATGTTCATTTGCATTTTGTATGTAATGGTGATATTCGCATTTGTGTGAATAAAAATCGTGTTCGCAAGTTTTATGGTTGAAGCCATGCAAAGTGTGAAAATTCGATTTTGGAAATTGAAGGAGGATGCGAAGTGATCAATTGGGTTCGCATCTGGATCTTCATTGACTTTGCATATGAGGATGCGAAGCTTTATAAGGAAAATGCGAATCAAGTAAATTGGGGAAGAAAACACACAAGTTTCAAAATTAGTCCCTGGAATTTCAAAAACATGGTAAAATTGATCCAACTTCGCAAATGGGGTCATAAAATAATGAAATTGCAGAATTTTCAAATTTGGTCCCTGCAGTTTGTGCAAATCTACACATTCTACCCAGTTTCGCAAATGGGAGTGTGTTTCACATATTTGGCTGTTTTTGGCGCACCGGATCACTGCAGAATTTTGAAATTGACAATTTCTACCCATTTTTGAGAAATTTTGTCAAAGGCGATCCGTGAACGAAGCTAAAAATTCAACATTTTTTAGATTTTTCGGATTGAAGCACAAAGTTTATGCCACATGTTAAGGGGAGTTTTGACATGAAAAATTCTAAATAAAGCACGTTCTTTTTCCTTGGAGTTTTATAATCAAATTTCGATTATAAAAAGGGGGAGAAGCTTTATATGGAAATTCGAACTTGAATTTTTCATATTACGCGGATTTGAAGACCGAAGTGATCTTGGTGTTTTGAAGCTATGAGATGATGCAATTGGATGTTCGGAAGTGATGTGTTCGAAATGGGTTTGGTATTATTGAAGATTTTTGGGGTCTGTTTTTATGCGCAACTTTGGGTGATTATTTGGAGTTTGGAATACTCTTGATCATTCGTTGTTGCTCGGATTGTATGGTCTCACATCCTAGAGCCCAAATTGAAGAGTCATGTAAGAATTGAAGATTGAAGTTCATTTCGACATGTGTCACCTTTGAGGCTCGAACTGCGTACTGCTTGATTTTGGAAGATTTGAAGTGGGTCATTCATTCCTAACTTTAAGGGGGAGAATGTTAGGGTGCAAAGTTATTCATTCATGACTTTGTAAATGTTTGACTTTTGTAAAACCCACTTGCATGTGGTGCTTTAGCCTTTAGAGCCATTTGTTAGTTAGAGTGAGAGAGAGACATGTAAACATCTCTATAAATAGTGGGTTCATACCACTTGTAGAGGTGTGCTTGAGAGATGTAAAAGTGAGTGTGTAAGTGTGTGTTAATTATGTAGTCTAGATCTAGATCTTTTTTGTAACACCATATACATTCAATATATCTCTTAAACACCCAAATCACCATGTTCAATTATGCAAGCTTTAATTCTGCATGCCAAACCATGTTCTTTGTCACTACAGAAGAAGAATTTCCTAAAATTACTGACTACTATTTCTCTATGGATGTTTCAAGTTTGATATTTTTTATGCAGGATCTTGGTGACAAAGCGAGATGGTTAAGAAAGGAGGAAAAGTCCACCACTTAGAAAGACAAGTACAAATGGTGTGTATACCATGAGGACTTTGGTCACATTATGGAAGATTGCATATCCCTATAGAGAAGAGATTAGTTACCTACTCATAAAAGGATACTTCAAGGAGATCCTCAGAATAAGAAAAGAAAGATCCAAAGAAAAGGATCAGGATCCTCACAAGATCCTAGAAGAGTTGGGATCCCCTCCTACGGATGTTAAGGTAATCAATGTGATCACTAGAGGATCTGACATTTGTGGCAACTCTTATTCTGCAGTGAAAAGGCATGCTAAAAGTGTTGAATAGGGGAAAGAAGAAAGGCCATAAAAGAACGTATCAATAACAAACAAGAAGGATATTACCATCGATGAAATAGATAGTACAAATGTCCATGCTCCTCATCACGACGTATTGGTGATCACTCTTTACAACGACAACCATTTTGCCAAAAGGATCCTTTTCAATGGAGGATCCCAAGTCAACATCATACTCTTGGATGCTTTAAAAAAGACTAACATCCCTGAAGCTGAAGTAATCAAAAGATCCTCATCAATAATTGGATTCAATGGCGAAACAAAACATATAGTTGGCGAGATGAAACTATCTATCTACATAGGGGAGGTAAACTTTATGAACCACCTCTGTGTAATAAATACATTATCCTCCTTTAATGGTACACTAGGTACACCATGGATCCATGATATGAAGGTTGTTCCCTCGGCAAATCATTAGTGTGTGAAAATGCCGACCCTATATGGTACAAAAATGTACTTCGTTTGAATCGACTATATAGAATGAAATCAAGAACATAACACAATAAGAACAAAGATGTAAATAGAATTTGTTTAGCTCATTGATTTCATCTGAATGAATATAGGAGTATAAAAAGAGTAAAGTGCTCTTGCTCTCAAAAGTTCACAAATGTCCCACCAAGTTCACACTTTATTACTCTCGACTCCTATACCTTCCCTATTTATAGGGACATACAGGCGTGTACACAAAAACATAAGGGCTAGACATGGGAGCTTCGAACACTAAGATGCCTTATGCAATACATGCATACAATACAATGACTTCGAAACTGACCAGGCCTAATTGTACTTCGACACCTCACTATAAACTTTGAACCTTACAGTCTCCCCCTTAGTGAGAAGTGACGAATCTATGTCGTCGTCATCGTAACGGCCTGGTGAAGTAATCGAAGAATCTCGATATACCAGATGATCATCTTTTGGATTTCATCTTTATCCTATGCAGAATTCCTCTTGCAATTGTTAAAACGAACATGAAGACATGCATATTGGGAGTTCGTATACCGCTCCACATCACAAATCTGAAACAAAATTTTTTTCATCTGATTATTGTTATTCTTTCCAACAAAAATAACACCCAAAGTTTTTAGAACAATCTCCCCATCCTCATAGTTTCCTTGCCCTTTCAACATCAACTGGGTACCTTTGATGTTTTATTCACTGTAGAAGCAAGCTCGATATCTGTCATAACAAAGCAATCATAGTAATCGTCTAAGAAAACTTTGATATGTGCAAAATCAGTCAATAAATCATCTTTGTTGTTATCTTGAACTTTTGACACATCGAATGTGCTTAATATCTTTGCCACATTAATGAGATCATTGAGTTTCATAAAAGGAAAGTCTGCCACCAAGAAGTCAAAAGACACATTGTTTATTGTGACCATATGGTATCAAAAATTCTACAACAGACCCTCAAACAAACTTTCTCTGGAAATATTTAACACCTTGACAATTTTAGCCAAGAACCACACTTCCTCTTCCTTCTTTCCCAAACAGCATGAAACCTTAACTTCAATCTTTTATACTCATCTTTATCCTCGAACTGGTCAATCAACTGATACTAAGCAAAGATGAACATCATGTGATTAATGGGAAAATCCAGATGATTAAAATCAGTATTTTTGATCTCATAGATTTTCTTCGGAAACTTTCCAAAGTCATGCATTTTTCCTAAAGAGACTACTAGATCTATTGTCTCGTAGCACTAATGTCTGCTCGGATCACCTTTCTTTAGTCCAGGTGGACTACTTTACCTTTGCATCAGTATGTTGTTTATTTTCCTCTTCATCCCAATTCCCTTCTCTAAATTTTTCTTTTGCTCTTCCTCAGAACTCACTTTCTCAATTGTGTTCCCCTTGTGTGACAACCGTCAAAATTCAAGTCGGTTCTACATTTGACTAGACTTAGTTGCACATATAGGCACGACACATACAAGACTTAGTAACTAGAAGCTAAGTTATAACCTAATAGAAACTTGGAAACAAGTAGAATCGAAGGATAGTGTACTTGGATTTTACATTGGTGTGTGAATTCTACAACTACTTAACTGTATTGACTACCAATATTCGGTTCACTCTTTGACTTGAACACCTTTTCATGAATCATATACACACATCATTCACTTGACCTATAAGTAGAAATTAGGTCAAAATCTCATATAAAATTAAGTCAAAATTGAAAACTAGGACTAGTATACTTGATTCCTCAATTTCGCTTGAATCTCGGAATCACTACATAGAATGCCAATAAACCGGTAAAAATAAATTACAAATATTATTTCTTACTTGAATAAGAATTATGAAACTCTAAAATAGTTTGAAGTCTCAAAATTTAATTCATTTTTATATCTAAAGACTTACAAACTTCTCGAAACCCTAAAAAACCCTAAAAAGCTCTAAAAACTCAAATTTATAAATTTTAGCACCCAAAATTCCACAAAATTGTTATGAGCCACATAATATCAATTTAATATAACTAAATTCAAGAAAATGCAATCAAGGAAAATAAAAATTAAGTCATTAAAATTTACCCTTAATTTATAAGACAAAATACAAGTGAACCTTGTAAAAACTAAAGATGATTTTTATAAAAACTAAAGATGATTTTTATAAAAATGATTAGGAGGCCGTATTTATTCTAAGTAAAGCTTTAAAAGCCTCCTAAAACCCTCTCTAATCCCTCTTAAATTCGGTGTAGTGACATAAAGAACATGGTTTGGCATGTGCAATTAAAGATTGCACAATGAACATGGTGATTTGGTTGTTCAAGATATGTATTGAATATGAATGGTGTTACAAAAGGGGACATAGATCTACATCTACGTAAATAACACAAACTTACACACTCACTTTTACACCTCTCAAGCACACCTCTACAAGTGGACTAAACCTACCTTATATAGAGGTGTTTACATGTCTCTCTCTCTCACTCTCACTAACTCATGGGTCAAAAGGCTAATGCACCACATGCAAGTGGGTTTTACAAAAGTCAACACATTACAAAGTCAAACATGAATAACTTTGCACCCCAACATTCTCCCCCTTAAAGTTAGGAATGGATGACCCACTTCAAATCTTCAAAAATCGAGCAACTACGCGATCCGAGCCTCAAAGGTAACACATGTGGAAACAAACTTCAATCTTCTATTTTTCCATGATTCTTCAATTTGGGTTTTAGGATGTGAGACCATACAAACCGAGCATCAACAAATGATCATGAGCTTCTCAAACACCAAATTGATCACCAAAAGTTGAGCATAAAAACACACCCCAAAAATCTTCAATAAACCCAAACCCATTTCGAAAATAAATCAATTCCGAACTTGCAATTGCATCATTTTGTAAGCTTCAAAATTCAAGGTCACTTCGGTCTTCAAATCTGCATAATATGAAAAATTCAAGTTCGAATTTCCATATAAATTTCTCCCCCTTTTTATAATCGAAATTTAATTATAAAACTTTAAAGGAAAGAGAACGTGCTCTATTCAGAATTTTTCGTGTTAAGACACCCCGTTAACATGTGGCATAAACTTTGTGCTTTAATCCAGAAAACCCAAAAAATCTTCAATTTTTAGTTTCGTTCACATACCGCCTCTGACAAAATTTCTCAAAAATGGGTAGAAATTGTCAATTTCAAAATTCTGCAGTGACCCGGTGCGCCCAAAACAGCCAAAAATGCAAAACTCACCCCCTTTTTCGAAGCTGGGTAGAAAGCGTTAATTTGCACAAACTGCAGGGGCCTAAAATATATCTTCTTCAAATTCTCAGATAAAACAATCCTTTTTTCGAATTTGGGTACGAACTACCAAATTTTCAAAACGTCCTGGACTAATTTCGACAATTCTACCCTTTGTTCTCCAAATATGCGACAGATACCCCAAAATGTCGAAACTTCACCTCATTTTCGAAGTTGGGTAAAAACTGTCAAATTGTCAAAACTTCAACCAATTTTCGAGGTTGGGTGAAAAGTGTCAAAATGTCGAAAGTTCAACTATTTTTGAAGTTGCCAAAAATTCGAAAGTTTAAGCACAATTTTCGAAACTTCTCCTTTTGTTCAAAACTGTCGATGCTTATATTGATTTTCGAACTTGGACCATTTGTGTGACTTCGTTAAAATTATAGGGACCATTTATGAAATCTCTCTTTTCTTCTGCACTTCGTTAATTCAACAGTTCCTAAACATCTACAATACCTTCAACTAATTCCCCAAACTCAATTTAACGAAATTATACGTTCTTTTTAATGAATTCGAAGGCTATCGAAGCTTTGAACCAAGTCTTAACCATTTGTATCGACTCGAATCAATATTTTGTTGTTCATCAAAACGTGATTGTTAACTTGATGCATTCGATACCATCCCTTTGACCATCAATATCAAACCAAAATCAATCGAAATCACTTTTATGCATCCATTAATCCCAACGGGTTTCAAAACTTCCGATTTGCTATTAACAGGTGATCATCGACATTTACAAGTCGAATTCATCACTTCCATTCAAAGTTCATTCATCAAAAGAAAACCTTTGTTATCAAAATCAATCTCCAAAATCAACAGCCACTTAGAAAATCAAACCAATTTTTTCAATAACCAATGAAGTTATACGCCAATCAATTCATTGATTATACGAACCCTTCGATTTTCATTACACGAACCTCAAAACAAATAACATTTGGCAATTCCAAAATTGAATCCAAAACTTCAAAATCTCAAGTGTTTGGCTTTAATTGATTCCAACACAGTCGAAATATAAGTCGATATAAATAAATTGTGTTCGTCACTTCAAAATCAAAATACGTAAAAACCGATTTTGACCACAAGCATTACCGAGAACCAGTCAAAATGAACTCCAATCACCCTGAAATCAGTTTCAATTCAAGTAATGTAAGCAAAATACTTTTGACAACTAACCGAAAATTGATTTCAACCTAATTCAATTTCAATTTCCAGCAATCAAATTTGAAATTGACCCCAAAGAACATTCGATGCGAATGACAACAGTTGACCATCATTAGTTCATCGTGAACACAACTAAAATCCGATCTCGATTCCAAAATTAACTTGAAGCGAGTTTCATTTTGCTATAATTTGACTGTATTGGATGTGAGAGTCATCAGAAAAGAGTAAAATATCAATACTCTTTAGCACAACAAGTTTGGATCTATTTAATCGATCCACGATAATAGACTTGCGTAGATGAACAATACAAAACTTAAATGATTGCGCTAAAAAAATTCCATGAACAGTAACAAACATTGATTTTGGACTCAAATATTAGATTGATGAACAGTAACTTCGAAAATTTTTGGAATTTGATTTTATTTATGAACTTTTGATCTAAGCAACAATAAACGGATTAATCAATTAATCAATGAGGTGAAAACGAATTTTGAACCATGAGACAAAACGATCAAACAATAAAAAACGCAACGCACGAATCAACAAGATTAAGAGAGATCATAGAGAGAGACTCACCAAAAATACTCCAATTATGACAAGTGTTGCCAAATCGAGAATCGTTCTTCAACAAAACACGTTGATCATTGAAGACCCGCTCTGATACCAATTGTAGTGACATAAAGAACATGGTTTGACATGTGGAATTAAAGATTGCACAATGGAAATGGTGATTTGGATGTTCAAGAGATGTATTGAATATATATGGTGTTACAAAAAAGGACAGAGATCTAGATCTACATAAATAACACACACTTACACACTCACTTTTACAACTCTCAAGCACATCTCTACAAGTGGACTAAACCCACTTTATATAGAGGTGTTTACATGTCTCTCTCTCACTCTCACTAACTCATGGGTCAAAAGGCTAGTGCACCACATGCAAGTGGGTTTTACAAAAGTCAACACATTAAAAAGTCAAACATGAATAACTTTGCACCCCAACAGTCGGCCTCCACCTCCCAAGAAAGCTCTTTCGAAAACACTCAAACAAGTTATTCACTCCCACACTCTTCTCTCATGTCTCTCATTTCTCTCTCACACTTTCAGACACATTTTCTCTCTTTATCCCCCTAAGAACCACGAAATTTCTCCAGAAAATAAGTCTAAGAACACTCAAGATACTCAAATCTTCATCATCTAGTGGTGTTTATTAAGGTCTAACACGATTTTCCTTCATCTTCCTTCAAGTTTTACATGTTTTCTTGCACTTTCTCCTTCTTCCAGTTCTTCATCTTCTTCAAACTTGTTTTCTTTTTGTTAAAATGGTTTTTATAACATCATGGATGTGTTTTAATAACATGCATGTATGTTAAACAAGTTTGCATGTTCATGATCTTAGTGCAAAAATCGATTTTAAGGATCAAAACATCAAACTCATTTTAAAAGTTTTTGAGAAATAAGATTTTTGTATTTTAATGCATGTATGTAAATTATGATTTTTTAAATATATTTGATCTTTGGAAATATGACCATAACATGCATGGATCATGATATCTTTAAAATATTTCAAAAGATTTACTCAAAGAAATGATGAAAAGTCACTTTTCTAACCAATCATCATGCATGCAATCTACCAGAGTTCTTTACCTGAATTTAAACTGCCATATCTCACTCATTTCTTAACCAAAATTCGAGATTCTATTTCTGAAATATAATTTTTTGAGTTATCTTTCAAACCCATCTGACCTCACTGGAAAATTCTAATATTTCGCTTTTTAGCCATTTTTACAAAACTGTTGCTCAATCAGCACCTTTTTGTGAATACTAGTTTTTTATTGCATGTTCAAAGCTCTTATTCCTCACTAAAAATCTAGTAAAAATTAATTTGAGCACTTAACATTATGTGTTAAGAGGTACACAAAGATCTTGATTCAAAAGTCTTTGGAACATGTTGCAGAAATTCTCAAAGTAACATCATTAATCTTTACCAAAATCACAAGTATCAGGTTTTCTCTATAATTTATTGAGCCTTTAGGCATGTTTTTCGACATCAAAAATAAGAAAACAGTTTTTCATTGATATTAAATTTTATGAAGATGCAATCTGAAATTTTTCAGCTCAATATATATATATATTTTTTTATTTTTACATGAAAACAATAAGAAAATAGAGTGTTAAAGCATATAAAATACTTGCACTTGTAACTAAATTCAAGAAAAATTAATGGATATTCCTTTTAGTTAATAAACATCTCTCATGATGTTTCATCGATTGTTGCTACTGTTTAGTATAGTATTGGCTTTTATTTTTATTTATCTCCAATAAATCATAAAACCACTTTATGGAATGTGAAAATTTTATATATTATTTTTCGCCGCTTCTACCTTATGTTTAAGACCCGAACAAATATTTTGAGAATTTTTAAAAATGTATATCTATTTTTCCATGATTTTCGTGTTTATAATGGACTAAAAACAGAAAAAATAGTTTTCCACATCCAAAATTCATGACCATTTGCTAGAGCACCTTTTTATATATTAGGATTCTACATAAAAATTATGATGATTTTTCTCTTCTGTATGCTATTTTCCTTCTATTTTCCCAAGATTTAATACACCTAAATCCATAAAAATCACAAAATTGGGCTAAACAGTTTAGAAATCCATTTTTATATTTGTCCTAGGTTAATAATGTTCAATAATAGTATGAGAAAAAGTTTGGGCAATTTTGGAGACACGTTTCTATTTATTTCAGTTTTTATTATAATAAATGCACACAAATCATAAAATTGGGTTAAAAAGTTTCGAAATCCATTTTTATATTTTTCCCAGCTTAAGTATGTCTAATGACAGTATCATAAAAAGTTTGGCAATTTTATCATTTTGATGCTATTTTTCACAAATTTATATTGCTATGAAGGCTTCAAATTTTGGAAAAATACTTAATCTGGAAATACCCTCAATTAATATTACAAAAATCTGGAAATTAATATCCAATATTGTCTTAATCACATGAGTTATAAAATTTCACCATTTCAGAAAAATGTTTGAAACTTATCAATATTAAATTTTGACACAATATTGGCTTAATTATATTGTAGTAGTAAGTATATTAGCATTAGATTTCAACTACAGACTCACTAGTGTATACTATTATTGTAGGGTTCGGTAGTGATACAATTGGAACTTAGATTAAGGCATCATTTGCATCATCTCAATTCATTGTGAGTATTCACGACTCCCCCTATTTTCGATTTTTATCTTTTCGGGTGGAAAAGCATGTCCTAAACTATTTATGTTCGTTGTATTTAATTTGACTTGTATCAAACTTGGTTGTTATATGTTGCTATGTATGTGTATACTATTGTTAATTCATGAGGCCTTATCATGTTTAAGTCCCTGGAATTAGTTCACACAACTCACTAACTCATTTGAGCCTATGGTTATTATGGATAGCGCTAGTAGGTGGTAGGCAACTCCTCACTCGCACGATTCACTTGAGTGCATTTTACCATATTTCCATAAGTTAGTGATAGACATATAAGAGGGCACCCACGGTCATTAGGCTTGGATTATGAACTCATCCTATAATCATTATGCACATACGAACCTTGTATCTTGTTTTAGCAAAAAACTTTATATCCCATGAGAATATGAACGTTGCATCTCATTTGGGCAACATACTTCATTTCTCATGAAGACAACAAACCTTGTTTACGCAAACTTATTTACTCATTTTTGGAATATATTTTCATTTATGGAAACTCTTATCAGAACTTTGAGTTCAATTCATGAAACTAATGTTATTTTTAAATTCGTGAGTACTCACCAACTATTTTTATAGTTGACGCTCATTTTACATGCTTTTTCAGGAATCATCTAGTAAGAAGCACGTAGAGACACATCACTTTTAGGAGCATGCGCATGTGTTGTATTTCAATTCACATTGTAATTTTTTTAAGTTGTTCAAACCCATTGGAAATTTGTAATGCTTTTTAATACTATGGTTGGTGTTGTCTTTATCTTTTGCTATGAAACCCTTTGTACTGCCACGCCCTATATTTCCACTTTAGCGGGGTGTGACAGAAATGGTATTAGAGCCAAAGGTTATAGAGAATACCGGTTTTCCTTTGGAGAACCACAGCTATAGCCAAAAAATTCCAAAACATTTTTAAAATACTAAACATACTACTAGTATAAATAATTTGAGTACGCATTATTGGACTTTAATTAAGTATAGCCTGGCCAACCATGCTTAATCAAGGAAAGTTAATGTGACGTTGGAAACGGTTATAGTAGAATTATGTTCAAAACGATTTTCAGCTTGAACTTTTGAAAAAAAAAGTTTTTAGGTGTGCGTACAGGCATTGCATATTATAGGCATTCATCTAGGTACACTTACAAAACTAAGTGCACTTTAACCACAATGCCTTTATTTAGAAATATTCTTATCCCTTATCAAGTGCTAGGTTATATCACTAGACACTCTAGGAGCAATGCACTTAGTACTGAGAATGGGTATTCCTAGGTAACTATTGACTTTAGATGTAATGTTAGTAGCTAGATATACACTAGTAATAATCTTAAGTCGAAACCTATACCAATTATTCCTCAATACCTCTTCATCAACTTCGTACTAGAGTTACAACTAGGAATAAGCGTTTCGATACCGACACGAATGATAATTGGAGCATCACATAAGGAGGTAGATGAGTCGCCACTAAATAATCACTTGGGTACCATTAGCGGACATTCCAGTTCAACTCATGAGGATATACGGAGGTTTAACCTATATGTGAGACCTTATTACTATGCTACGATTTAGCTCTACGTTTGTTTCCCCCTTGAGCTTAAAACTTCACATAGGATATCCTTTATCTTGGGGAAAAAGACATCGGTACTCGCCTTATACTCGCCTTGTACTCGTCTTAGTATTTAGGTGCGATCAGCTACACTAACATACTTATTCCTTACTTCTTAATCTTCTATCGAAAGTTATTTTGGTTCATCGGTTTTACTTATCATCGACAAAATAATATAAAACCACTTCATACAACTTATTAGTTACTTCCTAAAAATGTAAGCCATATTCTCGCTTAAAATATTTTAACCAATATTTGTTTTAACCTTGCTACTTTAATTTCATTTCAAATCCATTTCAATGGATAGATGTGGTTTTAAGGGAATATAAACCATTTTAATCCTTGCTTGCTATTTTGACACGTTTTCGAAAAACTTAGAAACATTTTTTTATTAAAGTGTTTAAACTCTATTCTATAAAACGTAAACATATGACATTAAAGTTCATATTATGTGAAAATGTTTCATCGAATCCTCAAATCACTTTTGTTTTGACACTTTTAACAACTTTCTCATTTAGACATTGTAATTTACTTTAACGTGTTTTCTCGAAACCCAACATGATATTTATGCAAATTTCTACTTCAAACATGTTTATAAGACATCTATAATGCTTGTATTTCAAAACATACCTAATTTGTGTAATTTGCATCAATATAATTTTATAATCTATAAAGTCTTAAAAATTTATAGCATTTGAAAACTTGGTGTTCACTTTTAAATTTCCAGTGATACACTCTCAACAATGAATAATTATTCTTCTACATATATTAAGTCTTTACCTTATCCATTTTTATCATTGTTGGACTTCAGTCTAAAAAGTCAAAATTGTTAGATTTTTAATTGTCTTTTGTAGGGCTTTTTCTTTTTCACAAATAGAGTTTAACTTAATAGATAAGTTATGAATTTTTAGAAATCCTTAGCAAACACTTTAAAACTCCCACATGTCTATGTAACCATCAACATACATCCATGATTGAATTTGTAATATATCTCAACCTGGATTTAAATTCACCTACAAATATTGTCCTTCAAATTTTAACAATACCAATCGTTACTGCTGCTACCTTCCTTTTCTTCCCCCCCTCCCCCCCCCCCCCCCCCCCCGAACTTGATTTCTTGCTCTTCTTTTGATTTGAGATCTCACAAACTCATAATAATAACGCATGCAATGCATGGTCTAACTTTGTTTCTGTCTATTTTGCTTCTCCTGGTATCATGTTCATACACATATAGACTAGAAGTCTACCCTTTTGTTGTGAGTGATTAATACGTGTATAGTCATGAGGCATATCTTTGATTTAGTCAACTTTGATATACTCAATTATGCCTTTTATCATATACATCTTGTTTTTATTTTGAAATCTACTATAAACAAGTGATCCTTATTTATATTTGCTCTTTCGTTCTAAATTCGGAAACTTGATTTAAAATGTGAGTTTCATTGTATTTTTCCTTATAATTAATACAAAAGATTAATACCCTTATGGTTATAATTTTTCTCTATCCGGAAAATATATGTGAAGGATATGTTTCCTTATGTTTCTTCTTTTCTTTAAATACATCAAAAGTTTTGAATTTTACGATTATCTATTCTCTCAATGATTGTTTTTGTAGAAACACTAAACTATGAATGCACTATTTTAAAAGATTGACATTTTTACACCATTCTTAAAATAGTATTTTACTTTGCAATTTTCAGTGAGTTCCTAAACTCTCAAACTTGTTTTCATAAGTATTCAGACTCCTCGTAAACTTGAATTTGTCCTGACTTAGACAATTAGTCAATTTTTTTTCAAATAGCGTAATATCAATAATTTCAATAAAAAGAACTCCCTTAATGAAAACTTAATCCTTTCACTTTAATTTATCTTTTTATTATTTTACTACTTCGTTTGATTGTCACTCATGTATCTTCATTATCTTAGAATTATTAAACATTTTGATAATAGTGAGATAACTTATCGTTTCTAAGCACTCAAAATGCTATGTACACAATGTGATTTAATTTATCATAAACTTTCATCGCCTCCATCTGCAACAATGACTCTCCAATTATATATACTATTCGAAAATGGTTCTATTATTGTAAGAGTAACTGTAGCAGTAATTATATCCTCGAAGATCCTAAATCATTTCGTAATTTATTGTGTAGACGATACATAAATAGTCTTTACGTTTGAAATGAACCAAAACTTCGTTGGCTACCCTTAGCTCGTACATTTAGGAACTTACCATTGATTGTTTCTCTTTCATTCGTGCTACCCCTTTATTATTTCGGAATATATCATTTCCACATTTAGTAACCCATGCGAAAGTGAGAAAATTGTCCCTGATCTCTTCTTTATTAGGCGGCGAATTTACACTTAGTGTTGATTTAGAATGCGACTTAAGGATCAATGCGGATCTAATGCTCAATGTAGTTAGTGCCTCAGCCAAACTTATAGCTCTCTCTTAATTCATATAATATCTAATTAGATAATATTTTCGTCTACGTCGCCATGGTTGGATCCTGATTCCATGAACCAAATTTTCCATAATCTAGACGACAGAACTCGAATTAAGGAAACACTAATTTGATTATAGCTAAAGAATTGGGCTTTTCCATTGAGGAAATAAAACCAAAATAATGAAAGAACACTTCAAGTCACCACCTCTCCAACTATACAATTGTATTTGGCTGGGTTCTAATAGAATACATCCCACAAATTGAATTTCGAGATGAAATTCTTTTAACCGGGGGAGACTGTGACAACCATCAAAATTCGAGTCGGTTCTAGATTTGACTAAACTTAGTTGCACGTATAGTCACGACACATACTATACTTATTAGCTAGAAGCTAAGTTATAACCTACTAGAAACTTGGAAACAAGTAGAATCGAAGGATATTGTACTTGGATTTCACATTAGTATGTGAATTCTACAACTACTTAACTGTAGTGACTACCCATATTCGGTTAACTCTTTGACTCAAACACCTTTTTCATGAATCATATACACACATCATTCACTTGACCTATAAGTAGAAATTACGTAAAAGTCTCATAGAAACTTAAGTCAAAGTTGAAGATTAGGACTAGTACACTTGATTCCTCAATTTCGCTTGAATCTCAGAATCACTACATAGAATGCCAACAAACCGGTAAAAATAAATTACAAATATTACTTCTAACTTGAATAAGAGTTATCAAACTCTAAAATAGTTTGAAGTCTCAAAATTTAATTAATTTTTATATCTAAAGACTTACAAACTCGGCAAGACCCTAAAAAGCCCTAAAACTGAAATTTATAAATTTTAACACCCAAAATTCCATAAATTTGGTATGAACCACATAATATCAATTTAACATAACTAAATTCAGTAAAATGAAATCAAGGAAAATAAAAATTAATTCATTGACATTTACCCTTAATTTATAAGACAAAATACAAGTGAACCTTGTAAAAACTAAAGATGATTTTTATAAAAACTAAAGATGATTTTTATAAAACTGATTAGGAGGCCATATTTATTCAAAGTAAAGCTTTAAAATCCTCCTAAAACCCTCTCTAATCCCTCTTAAAGTCGGTGTATTGACATAAAGAACATGGTTTGGCATGCGCAATTAAAGATTGCACAATGAACTTGGTGATTTGGTTGTTCAAGAGATGTATTGAATATGTATGGTGTTACAAAAGGGGACATAGATCTACATCTACATAAATAACACACACTTACACACTCACTTTTACACCTCTCAAGCACACCTCTACAAGTAGACTAAACCCACCTTATATAGAGTTGTTTACATGTCTCTCTCTCACTCTCACTAACTCATGGGTCAAAAGGCTAATGCACCACATCCAAGTGGGTTTTACAAAAGTCAACACATTACAAAGTCAAACATGAATAACATTCTCCCCCTCAAAGTTAGGAATGGATGACCCACTTCAAATCTTCCAAAATCGAGCAACTATGCGATCCGAGCCTCATATGCAACACATGTCGAAACAAACTTCATTATTCTATTCGTCCATGATTCTTCAATTTGGGCTTTAGGATGTGAGACCATACAAACCGAGCATCAACGAATGATCACAAGCTTCTCAAACTCCAAATTGATCACCAAAAGTTGAGCATAAAAACACACCCTGAAAATCTTCAATAAATCCATACCCATTTCGAAAATAAATCACTTCTGAACTTCCAATTGCATCATTTCGTAAGCTTCAAAAATTCAAGGTCACTTCGGTTTTCAAATCCACGTAATATGAAATATTCAAGTTCGAATTTCCATATAAATTTCTACCCTTCTTATAATCAAATTTTGATTATAAAACCTTCAAGGAAACGGGACGTGCTCTATTCGGAATTTTTCGTGTCAAAGCACCCCTTAACATGTGGCATAAACTTTGTGCTTTAATCCGGAAAACCCAAAAAAATCTTCAATTTTTAGCTTTGTTTTCATACCGCCGTTGACAAAATTTCTCAAAAATTGGTAGAAATTGTCAATTTTAAAATTCTATAGTGACCCGGTGCCCCCAAAATAGCCAAAAATGAAAAAACTCACCCACTTATTCGAAGCTAGGTAGAAAGCGTCAATTTGCACAAACTGCAGGGGCCTAAAATACATTTTCTTCAAATCCTCAGCAAAAACAATCCTTTTTCGAATTTAGTTACGAACTACCCAATTTTCGAAACTTCATGGAAAGAGAACGTGCTCTATTCTGAATTTTTCGTGTTAAGACACCCCGTTAACATGTGGCATAAACTTTGTGCTTTAATCCATAAAACCCAAAAAATCTTCAATTTTTAGCTTTGTTTTCATACCGCCGTTGACAAAATTTCTCAAAAATGGGTAGAAATTGTCAATTTCAAAATTCTGCAGTGACCCGGTGCGCCCAAAACAGCCAAAAATGCAAAACTCACCCCCTTTTTCAAAGCTGGGTAGAAAGCGTTAATTTGCACAAACTGCAGGGGCCTAAAATATATTTTCTTCAAATTCTCAGATAAAACAATCCTTTTTTCGAATTTGGGTACGAACTACCAAATTTTCAAAACGTCCTGGACTAATTTCGACAATTCTACCCTTTGTTCTCCAAATATGCGACAGATACCCCAAAATGTCGAAACTTCACCTCATTTTCGAAGTTGGGTAAAAACTGTCAAATTGTCAAAACTTCAACCAATTTTCGAGGTTGGGTGAAAAGTGTCAAAATGTCGAAAGTTCAACTATTTTTCAAGTTGCCAAAAATTCGAAAGTTTAAGCACAATTTTTGAAACTTCTCCTTTTGTTCAAAACTGTCGATGCTTATATTGATTTTCAAACTCGGACCATTTGTGTGACTTCATTAACATTACAGGGACCATTTACGAAATTTCTCTTTGCTTCTTCACTTTGTTAATTCAACAGTTCGTAAACATCTACAATACCTTCAACTAATTCCCCAAACTCAATTTAACGAAATTATACGTTCTTTTTAACGAATTCGAAGGCTATCGAAGCCTTTGAACCAAGTCTTAACCATTTGTATTGACTCACTGAATCAATATTTCGTTGTTCATCAAAACATGATTGTTAACTTGATGCATTCGATACCATCCCTTTGACCATCAATATCAAACCAAAATCAATCGAAAACACTTTTATGCATCCATTAATCCCAATGGATTTCAAAACTTTCGATTTGCTATTAATAGGCGATCAACGACATTTACAAGTCAAATTCATCATTGTCACAACTAGCCTTTTTGACTAAGGAAATTCTGTCCTCAAGTAAGCAATGACTGTTGTGAGACTTGTGCTAGCATACCTAAGTGTTCAATATGAATTCCTAAGGAGCCATATAGTGTTAGAATGCGAAATCTCTCCAAGTATAGTGAATCTCTCCCAAATCTCTCCAAGTATGTGAAATGTCTCCCATATCTCTCCAAGTATGTGAAATCTCTCCCAAATCTCTCCAAGTTTGTGAAATCCCTCCCAAATCTCTCCACGTATTTCAAATCTCTCTCAAATCTCCTTAAGTACCTTCCTCAGTCGAAAACAGCTCAAAACCAGAAGAGGAAACCCCAAAAGGACCCTCTTGGTCCGGAACCTCTTGGTCCTGGACCTATTGGTCCTGAACCTGTTGGTCCTGAATCTTCTTAATCCGGAATGCCTCTTAAGGAGCCAAGAGGAACCCCCATGCTTTGGTACCCCCTTACTTCGGAACCGCCCCACCCCCCCCCCTTCGAAATTTAGTGAGGAATCCGGAATGCCCATGTTTTGCTTCGGATAATCTCACATGCTCGGAAAGGTTACGCCTTGTTTCGGACCTCACACGTAGGAAGCATCCAGATCCGGATAATTTCGTAGCTGCGCACCTTCTTGACTCCGGAAGACCTAGCCTCGCCTCACCTCAGTCCGGACTTACCCGTTTTGCACCTGACTCCGGAAGTGATGATTGACTCCAGAACTCGCCCAACGCCTCCGTAACTCCTCTATATGCACTTCGGAACCTCGCAGACCTGACCCTTCCCTCCGGAAATTGTATTATAGCTTCGGATTTCATATTATGACTCCGAAATCCTCCTTTTAGGTCCGGGTTTTGGCACATTTCGGACCTTGTCTTCATTTTTGAGCGTTTTGACGTCAGGAATCCCACCAAAATCGTATTTTCCCTATCCTAAACCCCTATTTAATGCTAAAATTTGTTATTTTAAGCATATTTTTCATAAAAATAAATGGTTGGGATTTAGGAAAACCTTATCCTAAATCAAGAAAAGAACAAAGGGATTGACTTTGTGATTTTATGAAATTCCTCATTTCCCATGCAAATCCCAAATAAACACACATTAACCCATGTATATATGTTTTGTACACCAGTCCTCCAAGAAAGTGTCATATCACTCATATCCCTCCACTTAGAATATGTGACTCCTCTTCTTCCACTTTCACACTTCTCATTTTTCACCTCCAGCAAACTTCTAAGAGTGCTCTCAACTCCTTCAAGCTTCAAGCTTCATCCCTTTAAGAAAAATTCCCAGCTTTTTGGTAAGTATTTACCTTCTGTGAATAATAATTCTTCACATTATTCTAAGATTACATTATATTTACTCAAAAATTATTCTTAGGATATTTCTAAGCTCAAAAGAACTCCCAAGTGTTGGAACTTGGAAACTCCTTCTCATCTCTTCAAATCACCCAGCAAGTATATAAGTTGAGCTTCATACCCCACCTTTTTCAATATTTTAATGTTTTTGGGGGAGAGTACAAGTCAAATCTTGCCTAAATTCTTAAATGAAAGGCATATATACGTATGTTTGTATGTGTGTGTGAAATATTATCAAATTAATATTTTAGTAGTATACTCATGAACGTAAGATTTCACAACTTCATCAAAAACAAAGAATACTTTGTACAAAAGAGTCTCTCAACTATTAGATGTGTCCAACTTAACCCCTTAATCTATGCTTTCATGCCTAAACATAAAAGTTATAAATAGGGACTTTAATAAGTGGACACCATTTCTAGTAATTTTCAAAAATGGAAACCATGTGACTATTTGCAAACTATCAGTGAGTATTTTACAATTATTCAATATAAAAGTTTACGTCAAGAAAATATACAAAAAGAGCCTTTACGATAGATTTATTTGCATGTCATAAGCTGCTGTCATAAACCCTCCAAGAACATGAGTAACGATCTATATGTCATAAACAGAAAATGCGTGTCATAACCAGCTGTTATAAATTTTATACAAATTATAACTTAACACTTTTTCTCTTGACTAAAATGACTCATTTTTTCAATAAACAAAAAGGAACGAACACGAGCACCCAGTTAACGAGCACAATCAACGATATGGAATGAAAACGATATTTCTATTCAATGAGTACGAATTTCATTATTTATCTAACGAATCATGGAACCCTAATGATTTCTCAAAAGGTTGTTAATATTCAAGTCAGATAAATCTCAGAAGTACCTAAATATGAAAATATTAGTGTACGTCTAACTCCTGTAAGGAGTTATAGCCAGAGTCTCATGGAGGGAGAGCGGGAATTTGTGTATAGATCTATACGAGGTTGACACCCCACACCTTCGTTGTTCGCTACAGCTAGACATGCAAGTCTAGGGTGAAAAATGTCTTTTCCAAACCGAGGCGCTTGAGAAACACCAACACAGGCCCCTGTCATGATTAGTATGGTTATAACGACTCACTAGATTATGTTTTATTAACTAGAAATTTATGCAACGAAAACCTCATAAATAACTTTTGGCACGTTGTGTTGACTGTCCTACAGGAGATAGGTGACGCTCCACATTTTTTGTGTTGACTGCCCTACATGAAATTGGTGATGGTCCACATTTGTTGCATTGATTGTCCATTTTCATCGCGTAGAATTTCCACAATTGCCATGTTGACCCTTTCTCCTAACAAGTATAGAGCCGAATTACTGCTCTTTTACAAAGTAAAAAGCGTAGGACTCTATGGAAAACGATTTTCTACGATTTCGATAACGATAAACTAGAACTTACGAATATTTTATAGTAGAAAATATAGGATTTTCTAGAGAAAACGATTTTCTACGATTTCGATAACGATGAACTAGAACACACACTAAATTTTACTCGATAAGAGGAACAAGATTTTCAACCATATTTCCTTTTGAAAATAAGGGATTTTTCTTGAAATGGTTGACTATTACTATTCAAAAGAACTATTCTCATGCACAGATCGCTTTTACAGATCACACTGCTTTTCAAAATCATTCCTTACAAGGACGAATGAAAGTGATGAAATACACACATATAGCCTTGATTTTCAAGGCAAGACGTCAAACGATTACATAGAAAATATCGGATTTCTGAAAGTACAATGAGAACGATTCTAATCAAGTGTAAACGATGTTATACAAAAATGCTTATGAACTCGCCAACTTTTTAGTTGACGCTTTTCAAATGACTTGTATTCTCAGGGATCTAGTAAGCAAGTAACAAGAGACGCAGATGCTGGACTATTGAGCTGTAGTTTAGAATTTTTCTATTTATGTCTCTTTTGTGTAATTCGAAGACCAAAAACAACATGCAAACAATGTAAGTTTGTTATCTCAATGTATGATGTTTGGATAGCTCGGTTTCATGTATATTCAATTGTTATGACACTGCACAATGAAGTTACCCGCCTCCGGACATTTCCGTCGTCTGGTCCGGGGGTGTGACAATCACTTCCATTCAAAGTTCATTCATCAAAAGAAAACCTTTGTTAACAAAATCAATCTCCAAAATCAACATAAATTCCAATCAAGTCATTGATTATACGAACCCTTTGATTTTCATTACAGGAACCTCAAAACAAGTAACACTTGTCAATTCCAAAATCAAATCCAAAACTTCAAAATCTCAAGTGTTTGAATTTAACTGATTCCAAAACAGTCCAAATATAAGTCGATATAAATAAATTGTGTTCATCACTTCAAAATCAAAATACATCAAAACCGATTTTGACCACAAGCATTACTGAGAACCAGTCAAAATCAAATCCAATCACCATAAAATCGGTTTCAATTCAAGTAATGTAAGCAAAATACTTTTGAAAACTAACCGAAAAATGATTTCAACCTAATTCAATTTCAATTTCTAGCAATCAAAATTGAAATTGACCCCAAAGAACATTCGATGCGAATGACAGCAGTTGACCATCTATCATCGTGAACACAACTTGAAGCGAATTTCATTTTACTATAATTTGATTGTATTGGACGCGAGAGTCATCACAAAAGAGTAAAAGATCAATACTCTTTAGCACAACAAGTCTGGATCAATTTAATCGATACACGATAATAGACTTGCATAGATGAATAGTACAAGACTTAAGTGATTGTGCTAAAAAGAATTCCATGAACATTAACAAACATTAATTTTGGGCTCAAATCAATTTATATTAATGGAGAATCAATTTTGGCTACAATATTAGATTGATGAATAGTAACTTTGAAAATTTTTGGAATTTGATTTTACTTATGAACTTTTGATCTAAGCAACAATGAATAGATCAATCAATGAGGTGAAAAATACTTTTGATCCATTGAGACAAAACGATTAAACAATCAAAAACGCAACACACGAATCAACAAGATTAAGAGAGAGCATAGAGAGAGACTCACCAAAAATGTTCCAGTTGTGACAAGTGTTGCCAAACCTAGAATCGTTCTTCAACAAATTACGTTGATCATTGAAGACGCGCTTTGATACCAATTGTAGTGACATAAAGAACATGGTTTGGCATGCGGAATTAAAGATTGCACAATGGACATGGTGATTTGGGTTTTCAAGAGATGTATTAAATATGTATTATGTTACAAAAAGGGACATAGATCTACATCTACATAAATAACACACACTTACACACTCATTTTTACACCTCTCAAGCACACCTCTACAAGTGGACTAAACTCACCTTATATAGAGGTGTTTACATGTCTCTCTCTCACTCTCACTAACTCATGGGTCAAAAGGCTAATGCACCACGTGCAAGTGGGTTTTACAAAAGTCAACTCATTAAGAAGTCAGACATGAATAACTTTGCTCCCCAACAGTTGGCCTCCACCTCCCAGGAAGGCTCTTCCGAAAACACCCAATCAAGTTATTCACTCCCACACTCTTCTCTTATGTCTCTCATTTCTCTCTCACACTCTTAGACACATTTTCTCTTTTTATCCCCCTAAGAACCACGAAATTTCTCTAGAAAATAAGTCCAAGAACACTCAAGATACTCAAATCTTCATCATCTAGTGGTGTTTATTAAGGTCTAACACGATTTTCCTTCATCTTCCTTCAAGTTTTACATGTTTTCTTGCACTTTCTCCTTCTTCTAGTTCTTCATCTTCTTCAAACTTGTTTTCTTTTTGTTAAAATGGTTTTTATAACATCATGGATGTGATTTAACACCATGCATGTATGTTAAACAAGGTTTCATGTTCATGATCTTAGTGCAAAAATCGATCATAAGGATCAAAACATCAAACTCATTTTTAAGAGTTCTTGAGAAATAAGATTTTTGTATTTTAATGCAAAAATCGATTTTAAGGATAAAAACATCAAACTCATTTTTAAGAGTTCTTGAGAAATAAGATTTTTGTATTTTAATGCATGTATGTAAATTATGATTTTTAAATATTTTTGATCTTTGGAAACATGACCATAACATGCATGGATCATGATATCTTTAAAATATTTCAAAAGATTTACTCAAAGAAATGATGAAAACTCATTTTTCTAACCAATCATCATGCATGCAATCTACCAGAGTTCTTTACCTGACTTTAAACTGCCATTTCTCACTCCTTTCTTAACCAAAATTCAAGATTCTTTTTCTGAAATATGATATTTTGAGTTAGCTTTCAAACCCATTTGATCTCACTGGAAAATTCCAATATTTCGATTTTTAGCAATGTTTACAAAATTGTTGCTCAATTAGCACCTTTTTGTGAATACTAGTTTTGTATTGCACGTTCAAAGGTCTTATTCCTCACTAAAAATCTATTAAAAATTAATTTGAGCACTTAACATTATGTTTTACGAGGTGCACAAAGATCTTGATTCAAAAGTCTTTGAAACATGTTGCAAAAATTCTCAAAGTAACATCAATAATCTTTACCAAAGTCACAAGTATTAGGTTTTCTCTATAATTTATTGAGCCTTTAGGCATGTTTTTCGACATCAAAAATAAGAAAACGATTTTTCGTTAATATTAAATTTTATGAAGATGCAATCTGGAAATTTTCAGCTCAGTATATATTTTCTTTATTTTTACATGAAAATATTAAGAAAATAGAGTGTTAAAACATATAAAATACTACACTTGTAACTAAGTTCTGGAAACATTTATGGATAATCCTTTTAGATAATAATCATTTCTCATGAAGTTTCATCAATTTTTATTACTGTTTAGTATGGCTTTGAATTTAGGGAATGTGAAAATATTATATATTATTTTTTGTAGATTCTACCTTAGTTTTAACACTAAGACAAATATTTTGGGAATTTTTAAAAATCTATATCTATTTTTCCATTATTTTTGAGTTTATAATGGACTAAAAACATGAAAAATAGTTTTCCTCATCCAAAATTCATGAAACTTTACAAGAGCACCTTTCAATATATTAGTATGCTACATAAATATTTTGATGATTGTTCTCTTCTTTATGCTATTTTTCTTCTATTTTCCCAAGATTTAATACACTTCAATCCATAAAAATCATAAAATTGGGCTAAATAGTTTAGAAATCTATTTTAATATTTTTCCTAGATTAATAATCTTTAATAACAGTATTACAAAAAGTTTGGGCAATTTTGGAAACACGTTTCTATTTATTTCAATTTTTATTATAATAAATGCACACAAATGCTAAAATTGGGTTAAACAGTTTCGAAATCCATTTTTATATTTTACCCAGCTTAATTATGTCTAATGGCAGTATCATAAAAAGTTTGGGAATTTTTATCATTTGGATGCTATTTTTCACAAATTTATATTATTATGAAGGCTTAAAATTTTGGAAAAATAGTTAATCATATCAAAAATTCAAAGGAAAATTTATGGAAGACCTCTACTATATTTAGAATAAAAATGCAAATTTTGACAATTTTTGGAAACTGTTTGATAACATTTAGGCTTTGTAAGAGTTTAAAACATATTTAAATGTGCTGAAATACCCTCGATTAATATTACAAAAATCTGGAAATTAATATCCAAAATTATCTTAATCACATGAGTTATAAAATTTCACCATTTCAGAAAAATGTTTGAAACTTATCAATATTAAATTTTGACACAATATTGGCTTACTTCTATTGTAGTAGTAAGTATATTAGCATTAGATTTCAACTAGAGACTCACTAGCGTATACCATTATTGTAGGATTCGGTAGTGATACAAGTGGAACTTAGATCAAGGCATCATTTGTATCATCTCAATGCATTGTGAGTATCCACGACTCCCCCTATTTTCGGTTTTTATGTTTTGGGGTTAAAAAGAATGTCCTAAACTATTTATGTTTGTTGTATTTAATATGACTTGTATCAAACTTGGTTGCTATATGATGTTATGTATGTGTATGCTATTGTTAATTCATGAGGCCTTATCACGTTTAAGTCCTTAGAATCAGTTCACACAACTCATTAACTCATTTGAGCCTATGGTTATTATGGATAGCGCTATTAGGAGGTAGACAACTCCTCACTCACACGATTCGCTTGAGTGCATTTTACCATATTTCCTTATGTTTGCGATAGACATAGAAGAGGGAACCCTCGGTCATTAGGCTTGGGTTGTGAACTCATGGTATAATCATTATGCACATACGAACCTTGTATCTTGTTTTAGCAACAAACTTTATTTCCCATGAGAATATAAACGTTGCATCTCATTTGGGCAACATACTTCATTTCTCATGAGGACAATAAACTTTCTTTACGCAAACTTATTTACTCATTTTTGGAATATATTTTCATTTATGGAAACTCTTATCAGAACTTTGAGTTCAATTCATGAAACTAATATTATTTTTAAACCTGTAAGTATTGACTAACTATTTTTATAGTTGTCGCTCGTTTTACATGTTTTTTCAGGAATCATCTAGTAAGAGGCACGTAGAGACACATCACTTTTAGGAGCATGCGCATGTGTTGTATTTTAGTTCACATTGTAATTTTTTTAAAGTTCTTCAAACCCATTGTAAATTTGTAATGCTTTTTAATACTATGGTTGGTCTTGTCTTTATCTTTTGCTATCACACTCTTTGTACTGCCACGCCTTGTATTTCTACTTTAGCGAGGTGTGACACTTTGTCAAATTTATCTTCCTTTGAAGGTGGTGGTTTTGAGCTCGAACATGATCCCCTAGTAGTTTATCCATTAACTATGCCTTTGGTTATTGGCCTCGAAGTCATTGTTTGGAGAAGTTGTTGTATGAGAAACAGGAAGTGATGTTGGAATTTGTTTTGACAAGACCTTCCTCATAATTTTTCCCTGATTAGGATCCTTCGAAGAACTAACCCCCTTATCTCCCCCTTGCATCACTTGTTTCACAGGTAGTGCATTCGATGGCATTAGATGTACTAACCTGAGCAGAGGAGAAAGTTCTACTTTAACATTCATTTCAAGAGAATAAATCATCTTTGAAATCGAATCCTGAGAGATAGTAGATTGTGGAGACAAATAAAGCTTCGACATAGACTCTTTCAGGCTTCCCAAAAACTCCTCCTTATTTTCAAACACTTTCGAATCTGATTCTTTCTTAGCATCAAGCTTGGTAGAAAATGAAGTATAATACTCCACAAGCTTCTTTATCTCATCAGCAATAACATTTACCTTGCCATCAAGACTCGAATAATTTTGTTCAATCTTTGCCACCTCCTTCGACTTTTCGGACTTGAGTTCCCCCGCTTTGAGATTAACAAACTCCTCCACTTTATTCACTTCCTCAACAAATAATATATGATGTTCTTTGGTGACATCACGAAGCTTGGTCACCTCAAATTGGTAATTTTCAACATGGCGCTTTAATCGCTCTTCATGTTTCCTCTTAATCTATTCCACAGCCAGGTTTAAATGATACTCTTGTGATTGAAGCATAACATCTACCTCAACCCCAGACACTGAACTTTGACCCCCTGTAACTACCTAGTTTTGTTACATTGAATTTAGCTTATGATTTAGAATTTTAAATTGTTTTCCTGACATAAGCATAGGATCACGAATGCTATCTTCTTCTGAGTCAAACTGAATTTTAGCAAAGGATACCATCACATCATCATCATCCTGGGCATCTTCTAGAACTGAATTTTCCCCTTTAGTGGACTGGGATGTGAAAAGTGATGTAATGGGTTGATGCATGATATTTGAAAATGTGGATGAAATAGTAGAAGTAGGTAATGAAGTAGGAATAGGAGAAGCAAATGACAGTAAAGAAGTTGAAGTATTGATAAGTGTAGTTTCGATAGTAGAAGATAAAATGAGTGAGGTATAAATAAAAGAGGTTTCAGTAAAGGATATACATGGAGCTTCGCTTTGCTTCAACACTTCAACCATATTGACATTTGTGTCCATATTAGTTATGTACACAGTGATGCATGAGGTTCGAAACTCCTTTGAAATAGAATCAGTAATCAAAACCTTCAGTGGTATGACAAGTGTCCTCGCAGGGATGGTAGTAATTGGAGATTCATCAAAATTAGTGGTTGTATCTGTATGAGATACGTGTACAGTGCCATCAAAATTAGTGGTTGTATCTGTATGAGATACGCAGGGTACCAAAATTCCCTCTTTCTCAAAAAAAATCCCTTAAAATCAGACTCCAATACCTCACACACGAAAATCCATTCACGACATTTGTATGAGAAATCACATTGCCAAACTCTTCCCACAATTGACTTTCACAGTCGCCATTAAGATCATAATACAAACCTGAATTCAAAGCATAAACTTCCTAATTTTCTTTATCGATCCCTACACTTCAAGTAGCAAAACAATGGAGGAAAATCCCAAACAAGAAATTCCATACACATGGCAAAGTAGTCTTGCAAAAGTGACTGATTCCTGTGAGTGGTGGTTGATGACCCATCTCATTAAACATAGACACAACCTATTCAATTGAAACTTCATAAAAAGGACCTAAGTTCGAAAGCTTTATAATTTGTGCAAACTGATTCTTAGTAAGCTTGTACTTCCTGTCATTGGTCAATTGAAAAGTCACAACTTTAATTGTCTTGTTGGACACAGCCGTTGAACCCACAAAGGATAACCAAGTCATGGACAATGAGAATGAAGAAGACAATCAACATATGTAACTGTCCAGGATACTTTGTGACATTCGGTTGAAGATTGAAGTTGAAACATTAAATCTTCATCAGTAGTTGAGAGGTTGTTTCTTCAGTGGGGATGTTTGATAGATCGACATGACTAGTTGGGGATGCCATTGTTAGGGTTGTGGAAGAAATTTATGGAGAGATGAACATCATGAAAGAATATTTGGGGGAAATTATACCAGATTTCATAAAGTCTTCAATTTAGTCCACCAAAATCCTTTTATACTCAATCATAAAATTTGAATTTGAATTGTTCACCAATGAAAATCTGCCACATGTTGCCTTGGATAATTGGGTCGGTTTTCGGAAAAGTCACCACATCTAAAAAAGTGATAATCACTTTTCCCTAGAAAACCATGAAAGAACTAAACGGTCACATCTGCCGAATGTTTCGTTTTCCCCAAGAAGATAAGAACCATCACTTGACCTTCGTTATGACATTATGAATCTTTGTCGTGAAGATCGCACTTTGAACTACACATCGAGGTAAGGCTCATTCTATGTTGGGATTGGGAGACGAAATCATAGCCTACCTTGTGAAATTTAGGTTTGAGTTGGTATTACCCAAGACCTCGAGGATTTCAGTGCAAATTTGTGCCAAAGATCTAACAGGAACCAAATTTAAAAAATGTGCATATAGTGATATGATATAAACATTAGATGTAAACCAGATGGATCTCGGGAAAAGATAACTTCATTTGAAATCAAGAGAGATGTCGCACTGCTTGTGTGGTATCCATGTAGTATAACTGAATACTCGTAAATGAATATCAAAGGGATACTTTTTATATAGGCTTCGAAGGTAAGATCAATTTTGTCCAAAACCACAACTTAACATAAGTGTGAGTAAAATGAACAAAATTAGTTGTATGAATGGTGTAATCAAGAACAAGTGAGGCTGAGAAAATATTTCAAAGTGATGAAGGTTCGAATAGATATCAGACTAAAACCATTTTTCAAGAAAAATAAGAGTTGGATCTTATTGGGCAAAAATGTCTTAGTGAAAAAACATTTTGTCAAGATCACGCATTAAGAAAGGAATACAATTTTGAATATCGAATTGTGGTTTTGAAACAATTGGTTCGTTAAAATCTTGAACTTAAAATTCACCACCAATTCCATAAGAGTTAGGATTGTTGGGTTTCAGCATCATCACAAAAAAAGGAATCAGGATCAATAACACAAACTTCTGCAATATCTACATTCTGGTTGGTTTCTACTAAAGATGTAGAAATATGTAAGTGAAGTATGTGATTCGTGAAGAACATTGTTAGTGAAAAAGATTGGTTAAGAAAACATTATGTACCTCTGCGAATGATACGGACACACCAGAAATCTCTTTACTCAAAATGAGAAGAGAAATGTAGCTCTTTTACTAATGTGAATGTAGCCTAATTAGGAAGGTGTAACGCCCTGTTCCGAATTGTTACCCATTTCGGTGTGGGTGATGTAATGTAGATGTTTCTGACATTCGAATTTGGTTTTGGAGTCAAGGGTTATTTTGGTAATGCTACCAGGCTTTTATGGAAATTGTATTTTTGTTCGGGAACTTTTATGGCAAGCATGAGTTGATAAAAGTGTAGGGCTTCTCGTCACCTTTTTCATTGATATAATGATCGCCAAAATCGAATTTATAACAAAGATGTTACGGCCTTCGGAGTATTTTAGGGTTTAAGAAGGAACCCTAGTACGCGGGGGGTAGATAGGTAGTACACAGGGTGTACTACTGCAAAGGGCATTACACGGGGCGTAGTGGAGTGTACACTTCGCATACTGTGTGGGTTGGATCGGGTGCGAGACCTTGTACGCTAGGCCTATGAGGAGTATGCGGGACGTATGTAGGTTAAAGGAAAACCCTAATTTTTGAGTTTGTACCCTATATAAGCACATTAAGTCTTTAGGTATGGCCTATTTACCAGCCCCCAACATCCTAAATCCCTTTATCGACCCATTAGCCTCTTGGTGGTGTTCTTGAGCTTTTTAGAGGACTTTGGTGCTCATTTTTGCCCTTGTGAAGGAAGTAGAGAAGCTTGAAGTTGCTTTGCTTGGTGAAAAGGGCTTGGATCTAGAATCATTATCTTGTAGGAAAGCTTTCTGATAGATCTCTTTATAGTTAGTTTGTTGTGCCTTTGGTCCCTTTTTGGATTAATGGACGAGTTAGGTCGTTTAAGGGATTATTCTTTCAGACTTGAGTTTATTTTGGTATCCTCGAGCATAAAGGTGCATGCTTTATGAGAGTTTTGATGTCATGCATGCATTAAGTCAATTATTAAGTCCTTTTTAAGTTTAAGAGCATCATTTAGCCATGTATGAACGTAAAGTTCGCAACTTTAGAAGATAAAGGAATGTCAAAAGATTCAAGAAGAGAACGTACCTTCAATGTCATAGGAGATTTGTCTGCTCCTATCAACATGAAGCATTTCCCAGTAATCTTCTCCTCAGCAGAACTGCACTCTTCGAACCTTGCATACATAGCGCCATGTGCGGGGTTCCTCATCTCCTCATCATTGGAACCGGACAGCCAAATCTGGTAGGTTCCATCCCCATCATCACCTCCATTCGCAATGAGTGACAATCCTTTTGTCTTCGCCCTTACTGTGACATCCCCAATTTCACGGCCAGAAAAGACCGATTTCATTTATGTTTTTTAAAATAAAATCAGAGTAATCATTTGATTAAAAGTGTTGCGGAATTTGTTCCCAAAACCAAACATGATAAAAATTTATCAAAACCTTTCTTTAAGAAATATATACTTTTATTTCATAACAAAACCTCGGGATGTCATGTTTCGATATAGATCAAAAGCATTAAAAAGACATTATAAGCCTTACACGGTTATTTACAACTACTGGCCTATAATCCAAAATCACTCATCATCATCATCCGACTATGCTCGGAGTCCACTACCTGTAATATAAAAATCTGAGTGGGTCAAGCTTGGAAGCCTGGTGAGCATATAGGGTTTTCAACCCACAATAAATAATAAACTCTTTAAGTTTATCAATCAACAAATAATTTATTAATTTCATCCACCTAAAACAACCCTATTTACCCATACCCATTATCCTTACCTTACGTCCCTAAAACAACTATCACAAGGGACCTAGCCTAAGGATTTTCATTAGGGGTGACAACTTTGCTTCGGGGGTTCCTTAGCAATTATGTCAAATAAGGCAACCTACATGGTGACAACACTGCTTTCCTCATCAATTTATGTCAAACAAGACAACCTAACACAAAATGACCAATAAAGTGACAACATTGCTGTCTTCAGCAATTTATGTCAAATAAGGTAAACACCGGGGTGACAACATTGCTTTTCCCTTAGCAATTTATGTCAAATAAACAACCAAAATAGGTGACAACATTGCTTTCTTTAGCAATTTATGTCAAATAAGACCACCTGACATAAAGCAATCAGTATGGTGACAACATTGCTTTCCCTCAACAATTTATGTCAAACAAAACAAACACCTGGATGACAACATTGTTTTCCCTCAACAATTTATGTCAAATAGGCAGGAAGTCACATCGTCGCCAAGGTTTATACAACAGGCAATAAGTCCATAGTTGCCAACATACTAAATCCATAGCTACCAACGTACATCTATACTGTACTAAATTCATAGCTACCAAAGTACATTTATACTGTACTTCTATCTCTCATACTTTATCTACCCATATTTACCCAACATATTTGAAGATAAAATATATATATACATTTTAAATCATTTTAAACATGTATAAAACATTCATTTAACACCCATCTCGAATAAACAAACAACATATATACACATGACACGTATTTTATATAGGGTGAAGCTTCTGATCGGACGGCTGAGAAGCTTCTGATCCAACGGCTGAGAAGGCTCGCAGGCGAAGGCTCGCATATGGCTCGCACCTGCGAGGGCTCGCTGGTGGCTTCTAAGTGGACCGGAGTCTACTGGTGCACCTGCGAGGCTCAGAGCTAGGTTAAGCGAGGCTCGGACGGAGAGCTGGCTACTTCGGATTGGGCCTCCTCCTCGGTCGAATCAGAAGAGGACACGTGGCTTCGCATGACTCAGCAGCTTTGGTGACTAAGCAGTCTGGTGACTCAGCAGGACACGTGTCACATTCTAAGTGAGGGTGACGTGGCAAAGTGTGACTATGCGAAATTTCTCGGTTTTCGCGCCAAAACTTCTAAAATCCATAACTTTCGCATACGAGCTCCGTTTTTGACGTTCTTTATATGCACGCGTAGCTAAAATTACGCTCTACAACTTCCGTTTAGACTTCGTTGGCTAATTTTGAATTTAAATTTTATATTATTATTTTTAACAGATCGGGACAGGAAATCCGTTAAAAATTCATAACTTCTTCATCCGACGTCCGTTTTCGTCAGACTTTTTACCGTTGTGCTCCTAATGATAAGACCTTTAATTCTCGTTTAGGTTGTGTCGGCTAAAAATCGCTCGATCTAAAATTCGAGTTTTTAGCTGTCTATTGCTACGCTGAAACTTCGAAAAATCATAACTTCCTCATACGAACTCAGATTTGGGCGTTCTTTTTATCGAACTTCTCGGTTTAACGAATACTACGACTTTCGTTTAGATTATTAAGGCTAAAAAGTAGTTTATCAAAAACTCACTTTTTACGACATTCAGCATCGTGCCGGTTTTGTCGCGAAACTTTGACAGGTGTTAACTTCTTCGTTATAACTCGGATTTTGGTATTCTTTATATCCCCGAAATCCTTGTTTCGACCACTACAACTTTATGTAAAGATATCGGGCTTATCTCACACTTTAATTTTGACGCTTATTTTTATTCTTAATTATTTAAGCCGTAATAATTAAGCATAAAACACATAATTCACATAAAATTCACATAATTCCTTTTCATTTCTTCTAAATGAGTTACAAAGGTTAAACTAGACAATTATGTCAATATTAATGCCTAGCCTAGAAACACGGGTGTTACAACTCTCTCCCCCTTAGGATGATTCCGTCCCCGGAATCACACAATGACAAACAACTACGGGTAGCGACTCACTATGTCACTCTCCGTTTCCCAGGTGGGATTTGGCCCATTTATATGTTTCCAACATAAAGGCACTAAATTGACTATCTTACGTTACAACTTCTTATTCTTACGGTTAACAATTGCCTCAGGTTCTCCAGTTAACCTCTTGTTCTCATCCAACCTTAACTCAGAAATGGGAATTATGTCAGGTATTCCTCCCGTGAACTTTCTCAAATAACACACATGAAAGGTGTTATGAATACTCTCTAGTTCTTCCGGTAATTCTAGCTTGTAAGCTTGATTCCCGATTCTCTGAAGAACTTTAAAGGGTCCAATAAACCTTGGACTCAACTTCCCTCTCTTATCAAATCTTATAAGTCCCTTCTACAGTGAGACTTTAAGTAAAACCAAATCTCCAACATCGAAGGATATCGGTTGTCTTTTCTTGTCAGCATAACTCTTTTGTCGATCTTGAGCAGCTAACATCCTTTTCTTCAATTCGGCTTAAGTCAACTACTACATCGAACTTGGTTCTCTAAACCACGCAAAAAACTCATAATAGTCAAACTCAATTTGATATGACCTCTAGGGTCGAAATAACAATCATCTTCTTAGTCATCACCGAAACGAAGGTAATGAAGTACTCGGACAATAACGTAATCAATTTCTAGCTTCTTGGTTGTGACTTTCCTTGATCCAAGTACGAGTCATGTGCTTCCCGTAGTATAGGCCTCTACTACCATTCACACCTACTCCGACCCGTCCCAGGTATTGTCTCGCAGTTCTCCAAGTCATCATACAAGAAATTCACATAGTCATTCAATTCATCAGATGACAAAACCAGGGTTTATCTTATTTCTTAAAATAATTACACAAAAGGTTCGAGTTTACCCTATACTATGCCTCTAATAGGCTACACCACAAGTTACTAACTACATTGCTACTTTATATCATAGCTTTGGGAATATAAGGTCCTTACTCCTGATCCTTAGTATTTCCATCTGCTTCATTAAGGATCATTTGGAACGCCTTTGGTTTTGGTTTTGGTGGAACATTTGGCATTGCTACATCTTTCTTCTTTGGGCAGTCTTTCGCAATGTGCCCTTCCTCATTACATCGATAGCACATCCTCTTGTTGGATGGACACTCATTGGCATAATGCACAGTCTTTCCACACTTGTAGCAAGTCACCTCTTCGCTACATTTCCCGAAGTGCTTCTTTTTGCACTTCTCGCACAATTTTGCTTTGCCTTCACCTCCTCCAACCTTCGAGAACCTTCTTTTCTCGTTGGACCCTGAAGTCTTTTCAAACTTTCTTTTCTCGCCAACATCAACCTTGCTGGCGGCTCTCCCCTTAATCATATCTTCAACAGACTTGGCAGCCCAAATAGCTGCCTGCAAAGTAAGTGCCTGACGTACTGGCACCGCATACTCCCATGGAAGTCCCTTTGCATACCTGTCAATTTTCGCCAGCTCATCTGGGACAATACGCAAAGCAAACTCCATTTTGTCTGTGAAGTTATTCGTATATTCATTAATGGTCATGCTTCCCTTCTTAAGTGTTAGAAATTGGTTTTCTAACTCAAGCATGTTTTGGGCCGAGCAATACTTGCACTTAAAGTACACCAAGAACTCTGCCCAAGTCATTTGCAGTGGCTTATTAGGGCTTAGGGTTTTCCCCAATGTATTCCACCAAAGAGCAACACTACCCCTGAACTGACGTACTGCAAAGGTAGTTTGTAGCTTTCCTTGGCAATCACAAGTCATGAAAGCCAACTCCATTTCCGAGATCCAGTCCATTACTCCGATAGGATCTTCTTTTCCAGTGAAGGTCGATGGCTTGCAAGTCATAAAGTCCTTATACTTGCACCCATTTCTCTCCACTCTACCCTCGTGGTTATTCCTCCCAACCACAAGCGGTTCACTATGACCAACCGATCTGTTGTTGTTCCCTTCTTCAGATCGATCGTCATTTAGTTCACGGCGTTCAACAGGAACTGAAGGTTCATCCCTGTTGTTCAGCAACATTTGCCTCAACTCCTCCCTTTGTTCAGCCAACATGGTCTGAATCATAGTTCGTACTCCAGCCATAGTGATGGGTTTTGGTGCAACTCCTACTATAGGCACCTGTTCCACCACTTGGGGTTGAGGTTGTTGGTTTTTGTTTACATTTCCAGCGCCACTCCGAGTTCTTACCATTACAATATATATACCGAATAAGGCGAATTTAGGTCTTTATCCTTGTTAGACATGTCAATTCCCTTATCACACCGAAACGTTTACATGTTAGTTCTAATCAAGTATTCATACGCTTAGAATCCTACACACATAAGGTTTCCAGATCCGGTCGGCAACAGACCATAGATCCGAACAAATAATGGCACACATGACAAACACATAGCATTTAGCACATAAGGGCATTTTAGGCATCCTCCCTAAACTAAACTAGTGCTCGTGTCTAAAATATGGTAGACACTCATCTCACAATCATCACTTAGCATTCTAAGTTCAAGTCTAGAAATTCTACAATTTCTTAGTTCGCTTAAACTAATGCTGATACCAACTGTGACATCCCCAATTTCACGGCCAGAAAAGACCGATTTTGTTTATGCTTTTTAAAATAAAATCAGAGTAATCATTTGATTAAAAGTGTTGCGGAATTTGTTCCCAAAACCAAACATGATAAAAATTTATCAAAACCTTTCTTTAAGAAATATATATTTTTATTTCATAACAAAACCTCGGGATGTCATGTTCCGATACAGATCAAAAGCATAAAAAAGACATTATAAGCCTTACACAATTATTTACAACTACTGGCCTATAATCCAAAATCACTCATCATCATCATCCGACTATGCTCGGAGTCCACTACCTGTAATATAAAAATCTGAGTGGGTCAAGCTTGGAAGTCTGGTGAGCATATAGGGTTTTCAACCCACAATAAATAATAAACTCTTTAAGTTTATCAATCAACAAATAATTTATTAATTTCATCCACCTAAAACAACCCTATTTACCCATACCCATTATCCTTACCTTACGTCCCTAAAACAACTATCACAAGGGACCTAGCCTAAGGATTTTCATTAGGGGTGACAACTTTGCTTCGGGGGTTCCTTAGCAATTATGTCAAATAAGGCAACCTACATGGTGACAACACTGCTTTCCTCAGCAATTTATGTCAAACAAGACAACCTAACACAAAATGACCAATAAAGTGACAACATTGTTGTCTTCAGCAATTTATGTCAAATAAGGTAAACACCAGGGTGACAACATTGCTTTTCCCTTAGCAATTTATGTCAAATAAACAACCAAAATAGGTGACAACATTGCTTTCTTTAGCAATTTATGTCAAATAAGACCACCTGACATAAAGCAATCAGTATGGTGAGAACATTTCTTTCCCTCAGCAATTTATGTCAAACAAAACAAACACCTGGATGACAACATTGTTTTCCCTCAACAATTTATGTCAAATAGGCACGAAGTCACATCGTCGCCAAGGTTTATACAACATGCACTAAGTCCATAGTTACCAACATACTAAATCCATAGCTACCAACGTACATCTATACTATACTAAATTCATAGCTACCAAAGTACATCTATACTGTACTTCTATCCCTCATACTTTATCTACCCATATTTACCCAACATATTTGAAGATAAAATATATATACATTTTAAATCATTTTAAACATGTATAAAACATTCATTTAACACCCATCTCGAATAAACAAACAACATATATACACATGACACGTATTTTATATAAAATACTTCATATCTATGTGTAAGATGAAAGTGACTACACACTCATGTATTTTGGTGAAAATCGGGCAGCAATTCGTTTCCTAAAACGATCGTATCTAGTAAAACCGGGAGTTTTATTGAGAAACCGGGCTCTGCAAAAGTCGGGCTTCGAAACAAAAAAGATAAATTTTTCGGGCTTCTCGGGCACTTCGTGGGGTATTCTGAGCTTTACAATCGATACCGGGGCTTTGCGGGATGTTAAAATGAAGAAAATATGGGTTTAGGGGTTAAAAGTGGCAATTTCTTAAAAATATCCGAGAAGGCTCCCAGCCTTCTATATATAGGGTGAAGCTTCTGATCGGACGGCTGAGAAGCTTCTGATCCAACGGTTAAGAAGACTCGCACATGGCTTGCACCTGCGAGGGCTTGCTGGCGGCTTCTAAGTGGACCGGAGTCTACTGGTGCACCTGCGAGGCTCATAGCTAAGTTAAGCGAGGCTCGGACGGAGAGCTGGCTGCTTCGGATTGGGCCTCCTCCTCGGTCGAATCAGAAGAGGACACGTGGCTTCACATGACTCAGCAGCTTTGGTGACTCGGCAGTCTGGTGACTCAGCAGGACACGTGTCACATTCTAAGCGAGGGTGACGTGGCAAAGTGTGACTATGTGAAATTTCTCGGTTTTTGCGCCAAAACTTCTAAAATCCATAACTTTTGCATACATGCTCCGTTTTTGACGTTCTTTATATGCACGTGTAGCTAAAATTACGCTCTACAACTTCCGTTTAGACTTCGTTGGCTAATTTTGAATTTAAATTTTATATTATTATTTTTAACAGATCGGGACAGGAAATCCGTTAAAAATTCATAACTTCTTCATCCGACGTCCGTTTTCGTCATACTTTTTACCGTTTTTCTCCTAATGATGAGACCTTCAATTCTCGTTTAGGTTGTGTCGGCTAAAAATCACTCGATCTAAAATTCGAGTTTTTAGTTGTCTATTGCTACGTTGAAACTTCGAAAAATCATAACTTCCTCATACGAAGTCAGATTTGGGCGTTCTTTTTATCAAACTTCTTGGTTTAACGAATACAACGACTTTCATTTAGATTACTAAGGCTAAAAAGTAGTTTATCAAAAACTCACTTTTTACGACATTCAGCACCGTGCCGGTTTTGTCGCGAAACTTCGACATGTCATAACTTCTTCGTTATTACTCGGATTTTGGTATTCTTTATATCCCCGAAATCCTTGTTTCGACCACTACAACTTTATGTAAAGATATCGGGCTTATCTCACACTTTAATTTTGATGCTTATTTTTATTCTTAATTATTTAAGTCCTAATAATTAAGCATAAAACACATAATTCACATAAAATTCACATAATTCCTTTTCATTTCTTCTAAATGAGTTACAAAGGTTAACCTAGACCATTATGTCAATATTAATGCCTAGCCTAGAAACACGGGTGTTACACTTACTTCCTCCAACCTCTCAACATAATATGCCTCATCTTTCACTCGTTCTATCTTCTCCTCTATCTTCCTCATCATGCAATCAACTTCCAGATGGTTCACACCATTGTAGTAATTGTAATCAAAACCATACTGTCCTTTTAGTTTCTTTTCCACCTTCTCAGCAACATTCTTGTTCTATTTCTTCACTACCTTCGAATCCTTTATCATTCCTTTCTGAGATGATGAATTTCCCTTGTATTCATTTTTGCTTTTGTAATTAGGATTAAAAGGCTTCTTGAAGAACTTTTTCACTGTGTTGTTGGAATAATACGCCACAGCCTCGTCCTCCGAATTCACAAGAAAACCTTTGTCTTCTGAATTAACCTTCTTAACTACTTCAATCTCAGCTTCTTTTGCATACATATTTGACATCAAGGAAAGAGGTCCCCTAGATTCATCTTCCCCTCTTCAGCTATCTCATTGATTGTGTTCTCATGATATTTGATAACATTGTAATGATCTCCTAATGAGTAGCCATCAAAGCTTTGTTGTGTTCTGATCATTAAGATAATGCTTCTCCATTCCTTTCTAAGTCCCATCAAGAATGTGAGATTGTATTCAAGTGTGCAAAATGTGACTCCGTATCAATTTCATTTGAAGATCAACTCATTGAGACGATCATAGTATAGTTTCATGGTTTCACCTTGTTTTTCTTGAATTCTCCAACTTATAACAAACACTACTTCACTGAGCTCTTTTTTTCCTTCTAACTCCCTTGATACTTTTCCTTCAAGGTATCCCAGATCTCTTTAGCCATCTTCCAACCATGGAAACAATTGTAAACGACTAGTGGAAGAGCACCACTAAGTTCGCGTAAACACTTTTTATCATTAGTTTTTTGTTTATTGGCTTGCATTGCAACATCACTTGAAGAACTAGATGTTCCAATTTGTTCCAACCTTTCTGGATGATAATTACCACATGTAATACATATCCATAGATACTCGTCAATACCGTTGGCGTGGTTCTCCATGGGATCGACCCATTGCTCATAGTACTTTGCGATAAGCATTGGGATCGGCATTGTGTTCATGTTGAAATTTTCCATTGTTGTACGGACTGAAATGATGAAACGATTTAGAAAATGAAATCTAATGGATGACTCTTTCAAAAAAAAGATTAGAGTTCACACAATTTATTAAACAAAACACAGAGTCGAAACAAATCATGATTAGATCAGGTTTTCTTAATCAAAAGTGTGGAAATCTTTTGAATTGAAAATAGCGATTCAAAACTTTTGAAAAAGACGATAAGACTAGAAAACGAATAAATGAATCCTGCTCTGATACCAAATGTAGTTCGTTTGAATCAAGTATATAGAACAAAACCAAGAATAAATACAATAAGAACAAAATGTAAATAGAATCTATTTGGCTCATTGATTTTGTATGGAAGAATACATGAGTAAAAAAAAGAGTAAAGTGCTCTCGCTCTCAAAAGTTCACAAAAGCTCACACCAAATTCACACTTTATTACTCTCTAGTCCTATATCTTCCCTATTTATAGGGACATACAGATGCGTACAAAAAAACATAAGGGCTAGACATGAGAGCTTCGAACACTAAGATGTCTTATGTAATACATACATTCGAAATACAAGACAATGACTTCTAAACTGACCAAGCCTAACTGTACTTCGAAAACTCACTATAAACTTTGAACATTACAAATAAAAATCACAGGCGACCAAAAAGAATCCAAGGAATGCTACAAGAATTCGATGAAATCTTCAGCGGCACCAAGATAAGCATATCATTTAAAACAGGGGCACAAAGCGTGCTAGAAATAAGAGAGTATGATGTGAAGGAAGTTCCCTTGAACCTCGAGGATCCTAAAGCCAAAATCCTCATAGGTTCCTCACTACCACAGCATATCAAACAAGAACTAATAATGTTCCTAAAAGATAGAAGCAAAAAATTTTCCTAGAAGCATGAAGATATGACAGGTATAAACCAAAATATTATAATTCATAAACTTAACATTGATCCTTCTTTCATACAAATACACTAAAAAGAATAAATTATTCACCAAAAAGAAATCAGATAATCCAATAAGAAGTAGAAAAGCTCCTTAAAACAAGGATGATCAAGGAAGCAAAGTTCCCTAGGTGGCTAGCCAGCGTGATGGTGGTGCAAAAGAAGAACGGAAAATGGAGAGTATGCGTAGATTACATGGATCTTAACAAGGCGTGACCTAAAGATCCTTTTCCCCTACCACACATAGACTCCATGATAGATGCTACTACCAACCATGAACTACTAATGTTTATGGATGCATCAAAAGGGTCCAAAAAATACAAATGGAACTATCTTACCAGGAGGATACTGCATTCATAACCCTAAAAGGTATATATTGGTAGACTGTTATGCCCTTTGGTCATAAAAATGCAGGTGCAACATGCCAAAGGCTAGTTAACCAGATGTTCAAGGATAAACTGGGGGACACCATGGAAATTTACATCAATGACATGGTGGTCAAATAAAAGAAAGCAGAAGATCTCCTCAACGATCTTGAAGACGCCTTCAACATACTAGACGAATACAAGATGAAGCTAAACCCGTCCAAGTGCCATTTTGGAATGAGATCATGCAAGTTCCTTAGACATCTGGTTTCATGCAAGATGAAGCTAGAAGACAAATATAAGCAACTTTGGAGAAGATAAAAGCCATCATTGATTTGAGATCCCCATCCTTGATAAAGGATATTCAGAGACTTACAGGAAGAGTAGCAACACTTAATAGGTTCATCTCAAGATCCTCATAAACATGCAATCCTTTCTATGATATCTTGAAGAGGAACAAAACGTTTGAGAAGACTAGAGAGCATGAAGATGCTTTTCAGGAACATAAAAATTATTTAAGTTATGCATCCTTGCTAGTGAAACCACTAGATAGGGAACCACTCCTCCTATACCTTTTTGTATCATCTAATGTTATAAGTTTCATTTTTGCCAAGGATCTCAAAGGGGACCAACATCCCATTTACTATATAAGTAAAAGTCTATTTGATCCTGAGACCAGGTATTCTCATATTGAGAAACTAATACTTGCACTAGTAACCGCTTCTACAAAATTAAGACACTATTTTGAACCACATGCCATACAAGTAAGAACTAATTACCCCATTAAGAATGTTACGTTAAAACCAGATAAGTCAGGTAGGTTGGAAAAGTGGTTGATTTTAGTAATCACAAGCACTAGAAGACTTTGTGGTTGATTTCAGTAATGATCTACAACCTGAAGTGGAATTGAAAGAAAGGAACTCCAAAAAGAAGAAATCATCGGAAGATGGACACTCTTCACTGACATATCCTCAAATTTTAGAGAAACATGCCTTGGTATCATACTAAAATCTCCATAGGGGGACATCGTACGCCAGGAAGTTAGCTACAAATTCGATGTAACCAACAAAGAAGTTGAATACGAAGCATTGATCATGGAATTACAACTAGCCTAGGATTTTCAAATCAAGGATCTTCAGGTATTAGTTGACTCCTCATTATTAACTAATCATTTTAATGGATCCGATGCAGCGAAAGGAAAAAGACTAGTACTATACCTCCAAATACTCAAAAAGTAGGCCTCCAAATTCGAAACGTTTAGCCTAATCTAGGTTCCTAGAGATGGAAATGTTGACGCAGACACACTAGCCAACCTAGGATCATCCCTTAGGATCCTGCTAGAAATCAGGATCCTTATAACCCATATATTAATCCTAATAATAGAAGATCTTTCCAAAAAAACTGATAACTCTAATGACCATGACCAAACAACCAACGTAGCAATAATCGAGGATCCTAATCTTCAACCACTTCCTCAAGATCCCAATTGACAGGATCCTAAAATCCAGGATCCTCCTCAAAACTCCAGATCTAACCCATTGTTGAATATCTCTAGAATGGCACAATTCCAAGTAAATAGAAACGTGATAGAGCCTTAAGGATGAGGATCTCTCATTTTGTTGATGATTCAAGGAAGACTATACAAGAAATCCATGGTAGGCCCATACCTTAGATGCTTGGAAGATCAAAAGGTTGAAAACGTATTAAAATATATATATCAAGGAGATTATGGCAACCACACTTGGGCTAGATACTTATCCTCTAAAGTGTTAATAATAGGGTACTACTGGCCAATGATGAAAAGGTATGTCGTTTTATATGCACAAAAATGTGATGCTTGCAAGAGACATAGAAACATCCTACATCAACCAGTAGAACCGTTGCATCTCATTATCTACCCTTGGCCATTCAAGAAATGGGGAATGGATATAGTTGGCAAGATACAAAAAACTCCTGGTGGAAAGGACTTCATGTTAGGGATGAAGGAATATTTATTGAAATGAATAGAGGCTGAAGCCTTTGTTTAAGTACGAGACAAAGAAGCTTTCTCGTTTATCAAACAAAATATCCTGACCAGGTTCGGGATCCCTACTGAGATCATATGTGATAATGGATCTCAGTTTATAAGCAAAAGGACGAGAGATTTTTGCACGAGTCAGTGGATTAAAATGATAATGTCCACTACTGATCACCCTCAGGATAACAGTCAAGTTGAAGCCAACAATAAGATCATATTCAACAATCTAAATAAGAGGTTAGATGAGAAGATAGGAAGATGGGTAGATGAAATTCCTCTCGTCCTATCGGAAGATAAAACCACTTCAAATACAACCACTAGCCAAAATCCATACTCCTTGGTATTTGGAACGGAAGCCGTGATCCCTGCTAAAGTAGTAATTCCAAAGGCAAGATATCAATTACATGATCCGTATTGATGAACTTTACACTATTGATGAACTGAGGGATCTTGCCAGGATCCGTATTGATGCTCATTAATATAGGAGCACTAAAGCATATAACAAGAACATCAAAGTCAGAAGGTTCCAGGTAGGTGACTTCGTACTTAGGAAAATGTTCCAAAATACCAAGGATACCAGTGGAGCCAAGTTGACACCCAGATGGGAAGGATCATAACTCATTGATTCGAAAGCAGGAAAGGGGGCATATTGGCTAGCCATCCTTGAAGGGAACATCTTACCAAGATCCTGGAATGCCATGTATCTAAAAGCATACTTCAGGTAAGTTGTATTGATCATTTTCAAACAAACTCTAAGGTACACTATCTCGAACCTTTACTTTTATCTAATGATTTTATTCTTCTGAAAATCATTACTAAGTTGAGCATCCCAGGGGCATTAGCCAAGCTAACGCCCACCCAAAAATAATGTTTTCTGTGCATAGGAACACAAGGATGTTAATATACAAAGATCATGATACATAAGGATCCTAGCATTCGCGGATCCCAACATATACATAGTTACATGATCTTAACAATTGCAATACGCAGAGTATCCTAATAACTACGAATAGATACTGATCTCTCTCCTACGATTAAGGGTAGTTAATCCTCTCTAAGGTTTAAAGAGTTAATTACCACTTTTATATTAAAGTTTTTACACCTCACTTGGACACACAAAATTTTATGGGATGTGAATATGGGGATCGTTTCACCCTTTAGTGATTGGGAAGCCATCTTATTTCTGAACATATGTCAAGATGCTAAAGTAAAAAGAGAAGGTTTATAACACCGACGTGTTATCCTAGATTTGGATCTTCCCCAATAATTTCCTATGGTTTATAACACTGACATGTTATCACAAGATTGCGATCTTCCCCAGTAATTTCCTAAGGATCCTAACACTAACGTGTTATCTCAAGATTAGGATTTTCCATAGTTATTTTCTGAAGTTGATGACTCCAACATGTTATCTCAAGATTGGGATTCTCTCCAGTTATTTCCTAAATTTCATAACACTAATGTGTTATCTCAAATTAGGATTTCCGCTAATGAATTGTGAAAATCTAAAACACTGATGTGTTGTCTTAAGTTAGGATTTTCCCTAGTAGATTACTAAGATACATTAACATTGTTCTATTTTCATAAGATGTGATTTTCCCTAATAAATATTGAGGCTTTTACCATGATTACAAATGGGGATCCTTCCTGTTTTTTCTCTAAACCAGGATTATTCCAAATTGATTCCTAAGGAGAGGAGATCCTTCCTGAGTTCACTATGTTATTGTCAATCAAGGACTCTCCTTGATGAACTCCTAAAGAAAGGGTCTTTGCTTATGCAAACCTCAAATTCATATGACATTCAAAGACTTCTTCTTATATAAAAGGACATAAATCCCAAAGTTAACCAAGTTCTATCCATGCTTATTGAACTATTTTAATTATAACTGAAGATTTATCTCTAAGGATCCTAACTACCCTAAGATCCTAAAATAATAGACTAACTAATGCAATATATCAAGGTTTTGTGATTTATTGCAGGATCCTAGCTGTTAGGGCTAGGTTCCTTAAACTACTATAGGATCCTCAAATCTAAGGATCCTCAAAAGCTCTTAGGATCCCAAATATACTCTAGGATCCTGACTAATATTTTTATTATTATTTATAACGGATATATATATATATATATATATATATATATATATATATATATATATATTCTTTTGTCATTCTCACATGTGCATAAATAACTTGTTAATGTCATATACTCAACGGATAGTATTCACAACTATGCAAAAGACCAGGAGGACTAAGTCAAGCAAACGGCTATTAATAATCTCTGATGATCACGGAATTCTCGGAGTTCTAGTTGTTAGGGTTTGACTATATAGAACACTTGTAATCATCACACTACACACGATTTTCTTAAAGAATAATATCCCTTGTACTCATACTTGTTCCATTTTCTCTGTAATTTTCATTTCAATCAATAAAAACATCAAGGTAGATGATCATTATCACCTCCCAAGGTTTTATATAGGAGATCCTAACAAGGATCAAGGGATTTCCTTGTAGACGATTTTTGTTTCTATGTTTCATTTTACTTATTTGCTTTACATGGAACATCACATCCTCTAATACACTTTGGTCCATTTTAGTTTGATTATTTTTTGACCAAAACAATTTGGCACCCACCGTGAGGTCGTCGGGTTCAAAGTATCTCAAAAAATCATGTCTACTCAATTGACTCTCTCCTCCTCCTTGATCGTGACATCCCCATTTTCACGCCAGAAAAGACTGATTTTGTTTATGCTTTATAAAAATCAGATTATCTCTTTCAATAAAAACGTTGCGGAATTTGTTCCCAAAAAAACATGATAATTTCATTGAGAGAGCATTTCCAAAGAAATGTATTTTTATTCCTTTTAAAACAGTTGGGATCTCATCGTCGATATAGAAACATAAGCATAAATAGAACTTACATTCATTTACACTAGTGATCTATATTTCCTTAATCTCTCAGTGTAATGTAACTTCACATCGTCACCTATGATACAAGTAAACTGAGTGGGTATGGTTGGGAAACCTGGTGAGTACATAGGATTTTCAACTCACAATAATATAATTATTATGTTTAATCATCAAACAATTAACCCAATTACCCATCCCCATTATCTTCTTTATTCCTAAGTACCTTCCCTAAGGATTTATCCAAAGGGTCGTCTCCTACATCATATTTACCTCTCATCTCCTTACATCGCATTTCCTTATATGTTTGTTCCTAAGGACTCTCCCTAAGGATCATCGCCTACATCACATAGATAGTATTGATTCAGGGATTACTCCCTCAATACGTGCCCAACAAGGGTTAAGGTATCATCGCATCAATACGTAGTTACAACATCGCCTGAAGTCGTAATTCATAGTAAGGGGTCAGAGTATCATCGCATGAATACATAGTTACAACATCGCCTGAACTCGTAATTCATCTCCTACAGGTTATGAGCCAGTTGTCCTTTCGACGGGGTTGTCTATAATAGTCCGTGGTCACCATCTATACTATGGTAAATGACTACATCTCCAAATTTCCAGACAAGGTTATAGTATCTTTCATCCTACATCACCGATTCATCATCACCTATCTATCCTCACCTAATTATCATCACCTATCTCTCATCATTTTATTTCATCACACATCAACTATTTCGTCTACCTATGTTTTATCCCAACATATTTGTAGATATAAAATAAATATATAGTTTAGATCATTTAAAACATGTATAAAATCATTCATCCAACATAGACAGCAAGTATCCAGATAATATGCACACATGGCACGTAATTTATATAAAATACTTCATATCTATGTGTAAGATGAAAGTAACTATGCGCTCACAACATGTAATTTATATTAAATACTTCATATCTATGTGTAAGATGAAAGTAACTATGCACTCACTTGTTAAAGTGATGATTCCAAACTTGGATAGCGCTTCGCTTCTTAACAATATAATTTCCTTCTACGAAACCTAGTATTATTACCACTAGATTTTATTCTAATATTTATTGTGACTAATTATTAGTCGTAGCATTATTATTATTATTATAAGCGTTTAAATAATATTTTCCAACCACTATGTACAGACAGGGGTCAAACATAAAACACCGGAGGGCATGACTGTGACAACCCGATATTTCGAGACAATGTAATGTAAAACCAATCAAATTTAGGTCAAAATATAACTTTCCTAAAATCTTATTTGGGTTAAATAAAGTAGTAGGAATCGTATCAAGGTTTTCGTACATATAAAGAACCCTAATATCCGGGTTATAACGAAGAAGTTATGACCATTCTAAGTTTTCCGACAGAAAAACGGCAATACGAAGTTACGTAAAAACTCGAATCGAAGATCGATCGACTTTTGGCCGGAATGACCTAAACGAGAATCGAAGGTCTCGTCAATGGTATTTCAGCGGTAAAAAGTCTGGCGAAAACGGACGTCAGATAAAGAAGTTATGAATTTTTGAAGAAATTCCTTAATCATGTCATTTTAATAAATAAATAACAAAAAAAATTTCATAATTTGCCAAAGGAATCTAAACGAAAGTTGTAGATCTTAGTCTCACCTACGCGTGGATATAAAGAACGTCGAAAACGGAGTTCGTATGAAGGAGATATGAATTTTAGAAGTTTATTTAAAATAAATATAAATTTAAATATAAATTCTTGGTAATATCCGAAGGGGGAGTCAGCGGATAGGACCGGAGTACGCCCTGCGTACCCTCGTACGCCCCGCATACTCGAATCAAGGGCCTCAGATCGTCGACGTCGCCCTATGCGAAGCTACCGACCCGCCCCATCCAACCCGCCGTCCCATCCGACCCGCCCTCCCATCCGAAGTACGTAAGCGATGACGCCCCAGTACGCGCTGCGTACCCTCGTACGCCCAGCGTACCGAGGCGGTTCAACACCCCTATAAAAGGGATGCGAGGCTTTCCGAAAATTTTGCTCATTCTCTCTCTTTCTCTCACGATCTTACCTCGATTTCCCTGCCCGTTCAAACCCGAAGCTCTGGTCTTTTTGCTCAAGTCCCGAGGGTCGATTTTACTCCCGGGATTCTCGAGAATCCCGAGAAAAATCCGTTTCCCGAGACGAAACTCTGCCCGGTTTTCCATCTCGCTATCTTCAAACTTTCAAGTGAGTTCATACCCCTTAACTAATGTTTTAAACTACTTTTAAATGTTTTATGGGGGGGGGGGATACAAGTAGAATCATGCTAGTATTATATCAATCACATGCGATTAATAAGTAGAATTACGCTAGTTATTACATCAATCACATGTGATTAATATACAGCATTCAAAAGATTTGGCTACTCATTAGCCGTTTTACCAAACAGTTTCCTTCAAATGATTTTTATAAACATTTTATATGTTTTAAAATACTTATTACACTGTACATCTTACTCGGTACATTACCTTTCAAACTTATTTACAACTGTGTTTCAAACAAATGTTTCCTTATACTCAAAACTGTTTTATCATACTTATGCCTTCAAATTGTTTTATAGATCGACATCAAGTCGATATTTTCTTAAAATAATATTTATGTTTCAAATGTCTTACAAAATTTATTTATGCTTTTATATTATAAATTGCATGCCTCTATATGTATAGTTATATAAGAAATGTTTAAAAGACTTAGGAAGGCTATCCACCCTATTTCCTTTTCGCGCCTTGAGATGTGGTCTGGTGGGATATTGGGTATTCGTCCGAAAGTCGTTTAAATATTAGTTATATATCATGTGCACATATATAGTCATAAAAGGTCTTTCCAGTTCATCCCATGCCCTTAGTTAGCAAGGGTATACATCCATGACCATACGTACCAGTTAGACTACTAGTAAACTACCATATGGGTAGTTTAGGAAGATACTAGAACCGTTACTAGAACGCAATACCATACAATGAGTCAGTTCATTCATGAGTCAATACTTTCTAGAACATTATTGAACATTACATATACAACTATCCTAGAACGAGAAACATTACCCTTACATTAATACGTTAACAATTGTGATCCACTGTATCGGAGCATGCCTTAAATGTCATGGACCGAGTTGTAGCCAGAATTCTCTTGGAGGGAGAGCGTTGAGTTTGCGTATAGATCTATACTGGATTGACAATCCTACACCTTGCTGCTAGCTACAACCGGACCTGCAGGTCTGCAGGTGCCAAACGTCATTCCGTTATTACGACCATTCGTATGTCGTTGTTATCAGTCGATAGTATGGTGCAATTTATCACATATTTCCTTAGCCTAAAATCCAGTTTAAGGTAGTTAGTACAATAGTAGTCCTTTTAGAGCTACGTTGTAGTACTACGTTAATTTTCCCATTACATATTTTTAGTGATAACCTCACTTAAACATAAATGTACAAACTATATTTTTGGATAATGATAGTTATACTTTGGAAAATACTTACTCTTACAAGAGACACACACACAGAACAGTTAGGTCTTGGTAGAAGACACCTTTATATACTAGAAGGAATCATAGGGATTCTAGGGTTTTTCAAACACTTACAATTCATATACACTTTCAAATTCTTACAATACATAGACTTACAAATTCTTACATACAAATTAAGACACTAAATACTTATGATCTCACCAGCTTAAAGCTGATACTCGCTTTCAAAATTACTTGTATCCTCAGGTCATCATAGACAGGTACCGAGGCAAGGAGAAAGGAAGATGGAGCTTCTTCAAGACTTATCTTTCATTTTGATTTATGCTTTAGTGTTTATCAAAATTTGACAGAACACAATTGTATAATAATTATTTTATTAATGCAATGGATGATGTTGTTGCTTGTTTACTACTTTACATTGTTGTTGATAATATACATGACGTCCTCCACCCCAGAACGTTTCCGCCGTTCTCGGTTTTGGGGTGTGACAGATTGGTATCAGAGCATTGTTTATAGTGAATTAAGTATATCAACCCATAAAAGATATACTAACTATAAATACATAAGGGATTAAAAATACTCTGCCCAAGAGTTTATACTTTAAATAGTAAAATATTTAAATAAGTATACGTGCTGCATTCGTACTAAAATCAGTGTCACTAGGACAGTACAAAAGAATTACAATTGTTGGGCAACACAGGTGGGCTTAGAGACATATCGTCAAAACTGGGAAGATATAGCCTGATCACCTATATTATCCGAGGGTTGACTAGCCTGTGCCTAAGTTTAAGTGTGTGGTTGCAACAATGCTAAAATCTTACCAACCCTACCACAATGAGAACAATAGAACATAACATTAAAAATTTAAAATACTATAGGAGTATTTGGTGTTACTATAAGTACTTTATACTTGAGAACTAAAACGGGATCTTCATTATTAAGTTGATAGTTGCTAAGTGGATACACTGAGGCTATATGTAATTAGGATGTTATAGACTTAGAATCTGTGATAATTTTGCCTTACCCCTATTCTGTGTGAATTTGGAATTAAGGTCACTTATTCGAAGGTCTATCCTGTTTAGATTACACATAGCTGGTATGCACTTCACAAATAGCGATGTAACTAATGAAGGTTTTCTAAATAATTATCTAGATAGTTCGTCAAATAATTATCCTCTTACCCTAAATTCTCGCATAGAAATCATAGTTGGACTCCATCCCCTCAGCAACCAGTATCTTTCGAACGAAGTCATAGCTGGTTGGTTTGAAGAAGAACCAGTGAATGATCATCCTATCCCCTTGGACGATCACCATGATGAAGACTTTTCTTATGATGCTAACTCCGAACCAGAAGTTGAGAACCTACCCCGAGCAACTCCCGTTCCAACTCTTAACCCGCGTCCGACTTTTCATGGCCCGACCCCGAGTGAGTGGAATGCTTGGAAACAGGGAGCCAAGGACAAGATCAGTCTATGCCATTTGATGGCGACCGAAGCTTTTGCAACTTGAACAATGGGGGCTCAGCAGATAGAGTCTTGCCAATCTTGGTCCGCAGACTGTCCTGAAATGAGATTCAAGGCAGGACAGCCCTACATCAGATTGTAGAAGTAGTCGCCTATGCTAGAATGCATACCCTCCACACCATTCATCTAGAAGATGCTCACGATAGATTAGAGAGAAACCATGAAACCCTACTGCAAGCACTGACTGAATCACAAGCCGAAGTCATAGGGCTCCGAGTACGCCAAATGGTGTGTGAAAGACACCTACGTGACGTGGAACGTCAATTGGCTGAACTAAGCGTTCACCAGAGGGATGACCGTCGCCAGTAGTAGACGCTTTACTTTATTTCCTTATAAAGAGGAAACGTATTTTTCTGTCTATGCCTGATGTGGCATTTTCTATGAAATTATCGTGTACCATAAGTACATTAGTTAGGTCTTTATGCTGTCAGGAACTATCTCCTATGGATATGATGTAAGACCTTTACAAGGTCATTTTCCTGAACCTTTACGTTGTAAATATCCAAGATATTGACAGTTGGCTAACTTTTGGTCATTTCCCTCATTCAAGTACTCTTATCATACTCTCATTGGAGTCTATCTGAAACCTGCTTTAGTTAAGTCATTGGACCATAGCAAGTTAGATACGAAGACATTTCCAAGTCTCTTTCAGTGGTTGGATTTTGTTATTCACCAACCCACGATACCTCAACTTGTACAACAAACGTCTTGAGACCATTCTACGAACTTACCTCTACTCATTACTAGGACCACATCATAGGGATGTAGGTCAAACCTTCGCGAACATACTTTCATTCTGTACTAGGACTGCATCATAGGGATGTAGGTCAAACTTTCAAGAACATCGTCGTACTCTTTACATGAACAATCTAAGTACATCAGGGTCAACCAGAATCGCTCACAAAATCCTTACTTTTCGTGTTATAGAATCATGTCGTCATCCAGAAGCAATAAGTCGACCAACGAAACCCCCACTTTTCCTATCGACGCCGCTACCTTTCAAACAACAGTTACAGCTGCCATGGTGGCTGCCGTAACCGCGGTCCTTGCACACCGTAGCGCTAACAGCACAGTCAATGCAACTGATGGGAACGAAGTTTCCAATCGTGGTATCCATCCAGGAGGTCGTCAAACAGTAACAGTCACAGGCTCGCAAAGCCGAAAAACAGAAAACAAGAAACGAAAGCGTCAAGCCCGGAAGGAATGCAAGAGATCCCAAAAGCTGGCTATACAACAGCAGCAAGTGGAAACCCCTGCCATCCCAGTACCAAGCAGGCCATACGAGGCAAAACTCCCGAAGTGTGATAAGTGTAGTTTCCATCATCATGGGGCTTGCCATGAGATGTAGTGTTGCAATTGCCTAAACGTAGGGCACCATGCTCGTAACTGTGGAGCACCGGCGCGACCCATCACTCAAGTCCCTTTCATCGGGACTAAACCTGCACACAAGATTTGTTATAGCACCGAGCGATTTAAGAAGCAATTTTCAAAGTGGAGTAACGAGGAAGGCACTCGTGTCCACATAACATTGGCTAAACACCGCAATCCCGTCTCCAAGGCTAGTACTAGCCAGTCATGCCACCAATGCGGTGAGGTAGGGCACTTCAAGAATGACTGCCCGATAACAAAGAACTCTGGCACAGATGGGAAAATTCTCAGGATCACAGCTGCAGGAGAGCCTACTCCGGAACCACGTTAAATGTAATTTGGGAGTTTCGTTGTAACAGACTTATAAACTATCTAGAACTAGTGCAACTAGAGTCTTACCTTTTGCGAGATCCTTTCTGTATAGGAATTCTCGTGCTGCGTATACTTGTCTTTTGTAGTATATCTTATTCGCAACAATAATCTTGTGGTAAATCTAAAGTACTGTAACTCAGTTCATGGTTGCACAGTTGTGTTTTGTCTGTAATCGTCTATGTTTAATTCTAATGTCTTTAAAGTTTCTGTATGATTCCGACATTATCATACAATCAGATTCAATTTGATCGACGCCAAAACAGCTTCATACGTACATCTATTTCTTCTAGATCGTTTTTCCAGCGAAGCTGTCATATCAGAACACCGTAGTACTCATGCCAGGAGTACCACTTAGTTATTTTCTTTCCGAAGAAATCCCCGAAGTACCACTCGTGCAGTACGTCAAGTTCAATCCAAGGATTTATACGATTGATCTATCACTGAGAAATGTATGCATAAGAGTGATATATAATCAAGGTTCTACAAGTTTAGAATTGATGATTCCACTTTAACTTCTTTTCCCGGATGGGATGTGAGGGTAAGGAAGAATCAGTTATTCAACTACCTTTTCAATGTTAATTATATACGACTCGTATACACGAGATTGTGATCGTGAAGCCCTGTATAAATTCTAAAATGGACTTCAGGACGGAGAACTGCCTCAGTATACGAGTAATCACATCGTCATGTGAACAAATTTAGAACCCAGTACGACTCTCGAAAACAGATCGCCCTATAGTTTAAACACCCTCAGAGATACCATAACAGTACAAACCACTTGACGAACTACACAGAAAGAGAATTAGAAGACTAGGCTTCTCACCCTAGAGAACCCCGGTCATATTCTCGCGGAGATCGACGGATTGCAACGTATGTGCCTCGGATATCGAGGACTCTGTCAAGATTTTCATAGAAATCGTTATCTCTGCCTCACATAGACAACATGGTTGAGCAAACGCAAGGAAAGAAACTACTTCCAGGGATGGATCTGGAATCCGAATATCACCAGATCGAGGGTTAGGGGAGGATGTCCGGAAGACTATCTCCTGAACTCGATGCGGACACTTCGAGTTCGTAGTGATACCTTTCGGATAGGACCAATACGCCCATAGTTTTCATGAGCTAAATAAATAGAGTTACGTCTTTCTTACTGGGATCAGTCATCATTTCTCCATGTAATGACCTACTTATCTACCCTCGTAGTAAGAAGAAAGCCCATGGTAACATTCCTACAGAGGAACTCTTAGCAAAGTTCTCTAGGCACGAGTTTTGAAATTGAAGAGTCAAATTTCTAGGACACACTGTTAGCAATGTGAGAAATTATGAGTACTCTTTGAATTTGTCAAAACCGTTGAGCATTTATCGACACTAGAGACGCCGACAGTTTTTTGCTAGATTCTAGGTCTTACCGACCTACCGCCTTAGTTCATTCAGAACTCCTCGCAAGCTACAGAAACTCGTACGACTTTGACCCAGCAAGGGGTGGCCTTTGACTGGGAAGTTACGCAAGAAAAGGAACCTTTGAGATTCCAAGTGAGTGACCAAGTTCTTTAGGATAACTCACTCTAGGAATGGCTTAATACGCTTCGTAAAGCGTGTAAAAAAAAAGCTAAATCCAAGTTAGACAGGACCTCCGAGATTCTTATCACAATCGGTCCTGCGCCTCACACAAACTAGACCTACTCCGCGAACTCAGTAACGTACTTTCTACTCTTCGCATCTCGATCATGAAACCATACCTTTCCGTTAGGACTCTTGCAAGTCCACTCGTCGAGATCCTCGCCTTCGTATTAGAACCGTAGTGACCCTCGACCGAGAGGTCAAGCGGACAAAGAAACGCCATCGCCAGTTAGTGAAGGTTCATTGGAATGCCAACCAAGAACCCGTTATCACTTAGGTGCACTAGAACCAATCGATTAGGAAGTTTCCTCCTCACAACACGATCATTCGTGCATACTTCCTTGCTTAAATTCTAATTTCGGGACGAAATTCCTTCTAACGGGGGGATGATGTGACAACCCGATATTTCGAGACAATGTAATGTAAAACCAATCAAATTTAGGTCAAAATATAACTTTCCTAAAATCTTATTTGGGTTAAATAAAGTAGTAGGAATCGTATCAAGGTTTTCGTACATATAAAGAACCCTAAAATCCGGGTTATAACGAAGAAGTTATGACCATTCTAAGTTTTCTGACAGAAAAACGGAAATACAAAGTTACGTAAAAACTCAAATCCGAGATCGATCGACTTTTGGCCGGAATCACCTAAACGAGAATCGAAGGTCTCGTCGATGGTATTTCAGCGGTAAAAAATCTGGCGAAAACGGACGTCGGATAAAGAAGTTATGAATTTTTGAAGAAAATCCTTAATCATGTCATTTTAATAAATAAATAATAAAAATAATTTCATAATTTCCCAACGGAATCTAAACGAAAGTTGTAGATCTTAGTCTCACCTACGGGTGGATATAAAGAACGTCGAAAACGGAATTCGTATGAAGGAGATATGAATTTTAGAAGTTTATTTAAAATAAATATAAATTTAAATATAAATTCTTGGTAATATCCGAAGGGGGAGTCAACAGATAGGACCGAAGTACGCCCTGCGTACCCTCGTACGCCCCGCATACTCGAATCAAGGGCCTCAGATCGTCGACGTCGCCCTATGCGAAGCTACCGACCCGCCCCATCCGACCCGCCGTCCCATCTGACCCGCCCTCCCATCCGAAGTACGTAAGCGATGACGCCCCAGTACGCTCTGCGTACCGTCGTACGCCCAACGTACCGAGGCGGTTCAGCACCCCTATAAAAGGGATGCGAGGCTTTCCGAAAATTTTGCTCATTCTCTCTCTTTCTCTCACGATCTTACCTCGATTTCCCTGCCCGTTCAAACCCGAAGCTCTGGTCTTTTTGCTCAAGTCCCGAGGGTCGATTTTACTCCCGAGATTCCCGAGAATCCCGAGAAAAATCCGTTTCCCGAGACGAAACTCTGCCCGGTTTTCCATCTCGCTATCTTCAAACTTTCAAGTGAGTTCATACCCCTTAACTAATGTTTTAAACTACTTTTAAATGTTTTATGGGGGGGGGGATACAAGTAGAATCATGCTAGTATTATATCAATCACATGCGATTAATAAGTAGAATTACGCTAGTTATTACATCAATCACATGTGATTAATATACAACATTCAAAAGATTTGGCTACGCATTAGCCGTTTTACCAAACAGTTTCCATCAAATGAGTTTTATAAACATTTTATATGTTTTAAACTACTTATTACACTGTACATCTTACTCGGTACATTACCTTTCAAACTTATTTACAACTGTGTTTCAAACAAATGTTTCCTTATACTCAAAACTGTTTTATCATACTTATGCCTTCAAATTGTTTTATAGATCGACATCAAGTCGATATTTTCTTAAAATAGTATTTATGTTTCAAATGTCTTACAAAATTTATTTATGCTTTTATATTATAAATTGCATGCCTCTATATGTATAGTTATATAAGAAACGTTTAAAAGACTAAGGAAGGCTATCCACCCTATTTCCTTTTCGCGCCTTGAGATGTGGTCTGGTGGGATATTGGGTATTCGTCCAAAATTCGTTTAAATATTAGTTATATATCATGTGCACATATATAGTCATAAAAGGTCTTTCTAGTTCATCCCATGCCCTTAGTTAGCAAGGGTATACATCCATGACCATACGTACCAGTTAGACTGCTAGTAAACTACCATATGGGTAGTTTAGGAAGATACTAGAACCGTTACTAGAACGCAATATCATACAATGAGTCAGTTCATTCATGAGTCAATACTTTCTAGAACATTACTGTACATTACATATACAACTATACTAGAACGAGAAACATTACCCTTACATTAATACGTTAACAATTGTGATCCACTGTATCGGAGCATGCCTTAAATGTCATGGCCCGAGTTGTAGCCAGAATTCTCTTGGAAGGAGAGCGTTGAGTTTGCGTATAGATCTATACTGGATTGACAATCCTACACCTTGCTGCTAGCTACAACCGGACCTGCAGGTCTGCAGGTGCCAAACGTCATTCCGTTATTACGACCATTCGTATGTCGTTGTTATCATTCGATAGTATGGTGCAATTTATCACATATTGCCTTAGCCTAAAATCCAGTTTAATGTAGTTAGTACAATAGTAGTCCTTTTAGAGCTACGTTGTAGTACTACGTTAATTTTCCCATTACATATTTTTAGTGATAACCTCACTTAAACATAAATGTACAAACTATATTTTTGGATAATGATAGTTATACTTTGGAAAATACTTACTCTTACAAGAGACACTCACACAGAACAGTTAGGTCTTGGTAGAAGACACCTTTCTTTACTAGAAGGAATCATAGGGATTCTAGGGTTTTTCAAACACTTACAATTCATATACACTTTCAAATTCTTACAATACATAGACTTACAAATTCTTACATACAAATTAAGACACTAAATACTTATGATCTCACCAGCTTAAAGCTGATACTCGCTTTCAAAATTACTTGTATCCTCAGGTCATCATAGACAGGTACCGAGGCAAGGAGAAAGGAAGATGGAGCTTCTTCAAGACTTATCTTTCATTTTGATTTATGCTTTAGTGTTTATCAAAATTTGACAGAACACAATTGTATAATAATTATTTTATTAATGCAATGGATGATGTTGTTGCTTGTTTACTACTTTACATTGTTGTTTATATTATACATGACGTCCTCCGCCCCAGAACGTTTCCGCCGTTCTCGGTTTTGGGGTGTGACAATGACCATTTTGGCATATAGCACTTCTAAAATCCAGCAACCTTATGCGGCCCTTTAAACCAGATTCCCCGTACCGCGAGTGGTTAAAAAGATATTATAACAACACTTATATAACTCATAATAATAGCCCAAATAATTATTATAAGGTCCTAATAACATTACTATATTTTAAATAAAATCTATATTAGAAATAGTGTAGGCGTAGCTCACTTATAGCCGGTTTTTATTAAAAAAAAAAAAAAAAAAAAAAAAGTCGGACTTCGCTGGAGCAGCGTTTCCGAGCCGAAAGCTCTTCTTCTCGGATCCGTCGGGCGCTCTGGGGTTTCCTTCTCGTGCTAGGGAGGTTCCCTAGACTTGGGAGGGGTTTAGGGAGGCTAGAGAGAAGTTAGAGAGAGAAAGAAATGCTTATGGTGTGAATAAATTATGAAGGATTCATCCTTTATTTATAGGGATTTTATCATAGAGTAGTCTCTAAGCTTCATCCGTATTGTCTGCGTACGAGCTCCGTTTTCTACATTATTTATATCCACGCGTTGGTATTTACGAGTACTACAACTTTCATTTAGACCCTGTCGGCTAATTCTCATTGTATCTCAGATTTACAAAACTGTATTCGAATTCGTCGCGCTCGAAAAGTAGAGACTAAGCTTCATCCATATCTTTCACATACAAGCTTCTTTTTCGATGTTATTTATATCCATGTGTTGGTATTTATGAGTACTACAACTTTCACTTAGACACCGTTGGCTATGTCTCATTCTATCTCGGAATTACAAAATTATATCGAATTCGCCGCGCTCGAAGAGTAGAGTCTAAACTTCGCCCATATCTTTCGCATATGAGCTCCGTTTTCATCTATCTTTTTATTATTTAACTCCTATTAATGATATCTTCATTTCTCGTTTAGATTATTTTGGCTGAAAATCAACCGATCTAAAATTCGAATTTCAGGTTGTGCACTGCTATGCTAAATCTTAGAAAAATCATAACTTCCTGATACGAAGTCAGATTTGGACGTTCTTTTTATGCACACTCTCAGTTTAATATATATTACAACTTTCGTCTATATCGCTAAGGCTAGAAAGTATTTTGTCATAAATTCACCTTTTTAAAATTCCCGGTGTCACGCCAGTTTTGTCGTAAAAATTCGACGGGTCATAACTTCTTCGTTATAACTCGGATTTCGGCGTTCTTTATATGTACAGAAATTTGTGACATATACTATAACTTGGTTAAGATTATTTATTCTAAATAATTTTCTATCAAAAAGTCATTTTTGACGCTCATTGTCTCTAAAGTGACTAGCCCGGATCTACTGGCATTACAATTATCTCCCCCTTAGGATGATTACGTCCCAGAATCAATAATGAAATTAGGTTGTATAATGACTCCTTATGTTATCTATTCATCCTAGGCAATAACCGTAACTTCTATGTCGCTTCGAACGAGTATCTAACTCTTGTACTCCCTGGTTGCAGGCGGTGCTCGATCTTCCACCTACTCCCTATCTCACGTTAGACTCCAAATTATGACCTACAAGTCACAATCTCGATCCATAGTTTAGACTCCTTCTTCTTCTTAACAAACTTAAGATAAGTTCTTTTATTACTACAATGGATTGATGTGTCATATTCTAATGACCTATCATTGTAGGTTGCAATGCTTAGACTCAGGTCTTTTAGAATCAAATTCCAGAACAGACTATACCTTCCTTCATGCTCTAATGTGATATAATCACATATTAAAAGGTAGTATTCCTAGCTACAAGCAACTATTGCGATACCACTACTGATCGTTTTGATTGTCTTTCCCTTCTAGCTTCGATCTTAAGTCAGATGCTACATCGGACATGGTTCTCTGAACCATCTAACATACCCTTCTTAGTCGGACTCAATTTGATATGACCACTAGGGTCGGAATAACAATCATCTTCTTAGTCATTACCAAAATAGTTGTAACAACATACTTGAATAAAACGGATTCAATCACTAGCTTCTTGGTAACCTTGTGACTTTCCCTGATCCAAGCGTGAGTCCTGTGCTTCCGATAGTATATGCATCTACTACCTTCACACCTACTCATACCCGTCCCAAGTATTGTCTCGCAGTCCCCATGTTATTATCACAAAAACAGTTTTAATACATACAAATATGTCAAGACAATCATATAATTTTCTCTAGACTCTACTAGGACTTCTTCCATGCGTATCTTCGATCATTAATTCTACTTCAACTCGGTTGTTGATGGAAATGTCAGACGATAGGATAACTTCATGGAGTATACATAAATCTTTATTTCTGCTAATCCAAAGTGTACTTCTCCCATACTAGACGTATATAACACCCAAAGTCTGGAAGGCCTAGAAAGGAAAGGAAACCCTAATTTTAAGGGAAGACTCGGCGAGTCCAAAGAGGAACTCGACGAGTCCGAGCGGGATCCGGGTCGAGGAGTAAGTGACCGACTCGGCGAGTCGGCCAAGGAGACTCGGCGAGTCTGGTCTGTGCAAGGAAAACCCTAAATTCGGAACTTGGAGCCTATTTAAACGTCTCATTCTCTCCCATAGGGTTCCTTTACTGCCTCTTTCACCCAGAACATCGAACCCTAAACCCCATTGTTGCTCATTCAAGCTTCCAAGCCATTTTGGGAGATTTGAAGGAAGAAGAAGGAGGGGAATCATTGAAGCTTCAAGGATTGGCCTTAGATTTGAAGATTGGGGAAACTTTTTGAGTTATTGAAGGTATTAAGTCGTTTCCCTCCTTTAGATCTATTATGGTTGTGAGTTTTAGGGGCTTTTTAGCCATGATTAGCTACCCCTTTTGAGTTAGAAGCCAGATCTGAAGTTGCTACTTCGGATCTAAGCATATTAGGGTCTTGAGAAGCATAAAGTATCTGCCCTTGAGTTGATTATGGAGCCTCCTTGCCTTAAACCCTAGTTTATGGTGTATTTAGCCTAGATCTCCATCTCCACACATAAAATTTGCGACATTACGTGAGGAATAGGCTTGGGAAGGGTAGATCGACAGTTTGGAGTCCATGCATGACTCAAAATCCCTCTGCATGTTTGTGATGGGTTTTGGTCATAAGACATCCTATGTGCTCATACAAACCCTAATGCTTGGATCTTGGTTTCTCTATTGTACATGCTTTGAATCCAAGACTATAAACCCTAATTCTAGCATATGGAAATCAATATTAACATATAATTAGGTTTAAGATATTACCTTGATTGTTATGTAGTAATAACAATCCCAATTCCTCCTTGAATTGACTTTGGAAGGCTTAGAGTCACAAGTGTCACTCCTCTAATGGCTTACAAACACCAATAGCAAATGGAGAAGGTATAAAGAGAGAGGAGAGGTGTTAGAATTCGTCCCTAGGACTTCTTGGGAAGGCTTGGCCGAATTCATGAGCCTTAGGGGTCTTTATATAGGGTTGGGATTAGGCCTTGAACGATTTCAAGGATATCATGAGCCTTATCCTTATCTAGTTACTTGCCCATCAAGCAACCATAAGATAAGCCTTGAAAAACCCTTATCTCTTAGGCCTTGAACGATTTCAAGGATATCCTTATCCTTGAATTCGTCCATCCTTTAACAAGGATAACCATTGCCCTATTTTGCAACTATCACATAATTACAATTCAGCCCCTCTAGTTTAATTAATTACACTTGATCACAAAATTAATTCTTAATTAATTATTGACCAATATTAATTAAACAAATATGATTTCTCCTTTAATATATTATTCTTATAACATATTAATAAATCATAATAACCTCTCTCTTTATTTATTTCTCCAATCAAGTTGCTTTGGTGAAGGCAACCCAAAAGGACCATGCACCATCGGGTCAAGTACATACCAAAATAGTTATGGACTTAGACACTAATCCAATAGTCTCCCACTTGGATAAGTCTAACAACTATTCTGCGTATGACTTCGGATCCCGATTTGCAATCGTAGCTTTTCAAAGCCGTTGTCAACTCTGATCATATCAAATACGTGTGTCCTTAGATAAGGGATCATATATTCCTCCATTCTAGATATCATATGAGATATGATTTCAAATCATTCTCTTTGTACTATATCTCGATTCCGATTTATGACGACTGACTAATTGAACAAATCAAATTAGCCCTAGCCCGGCCGAGCATTTACGTTTGTCATCACTAAATCATCGAGGGGCCCAAAAGATATCGTTTTTATCCTACTTTGAATAAAAGGAATGGATAAACTTTGATACAATGCTCGCTTGCACTCACTAACCAAATCACACACAACAATATGTTTTATAACACCAAGTTACTAGTGCGTTTACATATTATCAATGTGCAACCGATTCGCAAGATACAACTCACATATCTCGGTTTCAAGAATATAAGATGTTATCATCTCACCAATCACTCGTGATACAATTCATGGAGTGATCCAAGTGAGCGTGGGTTTGATCCAATGCTCAAATTCATATTCATAAGCACTCATGAACGTTGCAGCAAACATTTGCTTATGTCTAATGCTCTTTAGACAATCCACACACCAATTCATGACAGTCTTCATTCATATCTACTTCCAACATATGAACGACTGTGGCCCGTTTGAATAATTCGATTATTCTTAATAAACTCAATTATTCTGGAAGTCAAAACATGCAAATGTGAAACACAAGAATAATAGTAATCCCATATGGCCTCAAACCTTTGAGTATAAACAAAACACCTTTTATTTATCACCATATTGATTACTCATTATTTGTCGTTTCGGGTAATCAACTTCGTACTTGAATTATTACACTTGTCCCATGCTCCTAGCATGCACACAATGTTTACCTATGGTTCTTACTTTGTGAAATAGATCACATTGAACACATTTCCAATCATTCTCATTTCACAACTCCAAATCCATTTTTCATAAGTTTAAGAATATCAAATTCTTGCCACCTATAGAATATGCTAGATTCTAACATTTTATGCAACTTACCCTTTTGTAATGCCAATGCACCAAAGTCACAAAGACTATTGCCAATGATATTACAAAGTCTTCTATCGGATATTGTTACAAGACAATTCCTTAGATATGATGTCTCTCACTCAAAGTACATTCTTTTGAACATCCTTTTGCATAAAAGTTTCTAATCTAGTCATAGATTTTTCAATATTCAATTCCCAATATGGATACATTTTCATATTTTCCATATGACAACTCATTCTTAATAGAATCTCATCTATTCGTAATGATGTCAATATGGTCCAGCCGGTATGGAAACATTTCCATAATTTCCATATGACAACTCATTCTTAATAGAATCTTTTCTATTCATAATAATGTCGATATGGTCCATCCAATACCATGCTTCCAACTACTCACAAGCGACCAATCCTCGTCGAACTTTGGATTGTCCTTTGATAGTTGTTTAATTATTTTAGTCAAAACCGATTCTAGTCCTTTTTCCCTCTAAATGCGCTAGACATTTGGAAAATTTTAGAATGGTCAAACATTAAAGCATTTGCAATCGATCCTATACCCGAAGCGTATGGGACACGACACACAATGTTTTATTTGCTATGTTCTCAAAATTCGAATTGTGAAGAGGAATGCCGTAATCATAATCGAAATTTTAAGAACACACTATGTACCCTTGACTAAATTTATTAACATTTCTCAACCTAATCCTTTAGATTTGAAATGAAGCATAATATTCTCTCCCTTAATTATAGCAAAACAACTTTATAACCCTTACTACTTTGCAAGGTTTAACTCTTGTTTTCTATAATTAATATTGCCAATCTTTGCAATACGTGCCTTAATAATCATACAATCATAACATTTATGTTCCCACTATCATGATGATTATCGTAAAACATAACACTTATGCTCCCACTAGCTTCGACATGTATTCATAAACATCTTAACTTCCAGAAAGACAATACTTATTGAATTTCTTAAGTCCATGTTTCTAATACTTAGTGCTTTGATAATCTTTTATCAAGGCTTCTTGAACTTATACACCTTTGCCTTCGATAGTTTATATGTGTGTCTAAACACGTAAGACTAATTGCCAAACCTCACAATTCAAATTATGGAAAGGGATACCGTAACCATAATTAATTTCGAGAATGCAATTTTACAATCACTATCTTCTTAAAATCTTTCTTAGTGAAAGCATTTCCTCACAATCATTTTCATGAAGGAGGAAATCTTATGACACGTAGATTTTAAGCGGTGTATGTGTTCCTATCCATGTGAATTTGTTGAAACCAAAGTTTACGACAAATTCAAACTCATATGGACCGAACTTTCTTAATCTTAATTTCTTGCCTTATGGTAGCACAGCTGCCCACCATGTCTTCCAAGTAGTTAAGCAACTCACCCTTTTCTATCAATGTACCTTTCATCGATTAAGGTGCTTTGCCATTTATGCGTTCAAAATGAGAACTCATAGAACTCTCATGCATAATTAACTCGATTGGATTGGCACAGAAACCAAATAATGTCATCACGATAGGTTGTAAACCTCAACTCGTGTGCTAGTGATGATCGATAAGGTTTATTTGATTTGTTCTTGAAACTTTTCAAGACTATAAAGACTCCCACTGACTCCTTGACATATACGATTCTCTTGTCAAAACATTTCTTGACAAACAAATATTCAAGAGTTAGTGTAGTTTTTATTAAAACAAAACACTTCATAATTTTGGTCTTAGTTGTTCTTTGTCTTATCCAAGACATCACAACTTTCCACAATTGATGAATGTTATAAACTTTCTTAATACTTTTCACTCAATGTCATAATCTTAACTCTAAGACTTGATTTGGAACGAAGTATGATTGACTTTTTGATTTAACCATTTCTTCAATTCTTGATTTCTCTTCTTAGACATACTATTGTATTAAGACTCACTTAGAGGATCAATTGAGATATGGTTCTTAATCATTAAGACCTATCATAAAGCATAAAAGGTACTCTCCCTTCTTAGAATGGAGAAACTTTTATCTTTCTGCCTACTTGATTCTTGTTATTCGTTCTACTATTGATTTAAACTTTTTCAATCAATTCAGAATTACACTTAATTTTATAAGTATAATCATATTTACTAAACCTTTAGTAAATCATGACGAATATTTTGTTACTCTTATGGTGGACTTTGATCAACACACAACTTTGTGTACTCGATCTCCTAGTCCTTCACTTGACACTTTGTCAATGAATTAGTCTAATTTCAAAATACGAAGTTTCTCATTCATCGTTCATCCATGTTGCATGATTCCAAGTTTCTGTCCAATTGAAACTTGGGCGATGAGAAACTCTCCCTATTTGGTAAATTCTCGACTTTTCCATAAACACCATAAATAAGAATCATATCCATTTGTTGTAGAAATATGCAAACTCCAATTTTCATAACGATTTCATTGCAAGGAAATAAACAAATAAATAAATAAGTCAAACGAAAATTTATTTTATTTATAAAAGCAGCGGAAAACATTTGTCCTTACAATGCAAAATCCATTGAAAACTATGTATTTCAAAAGAAAATTTTCTAACAACTCTACCATAACTATCTAAGATCAAAAATCTAATCTTCAAGTCCATGCGATCAAGATCCATTCCTTTTGATTAGATTCATCTTGCTCTTTCACCAAGCTTCCTTTCTTTTCACCTATCCTGTAAAACATTCAAATGCAATCTTATTACATTATGTATTAAGAATTAATGAATAGGAACTTAATGGAGTTAGATAGTGGATTTTACCTGAAGCGCAGCCATACTCTTTGACTCTCCCATCTTCTGGACTCTTCAGGCTCTTTGGGCAGACTTGTATCCAACGCCCTTTCTTTTGGCAGTAAACTCAGGTCGGTTCTCCTAGAACGTCCTCGGAAGCATGGTCGGTTGACTTTTCCAACAAATACGCTCCATTGCTTCGCCAAATTATTTCTGATTCAGCAGCAATGAGCATGTAAGTTAGGTCAATGAGGTTGTCGTCATGATTCATCATATAATACTTTCATTTGAACTCATTATATGATTCAGGAAGTGACTGCAAAACCCAATTCACAGCCAACTCATCTGGGAATGACACACCCAACATTATCAACCTATCAATGTGTGATTTCATTCCTAGAACGTGGGCACACACGGGTTTACCATCTTCATGTTTCATTTCCAATACGGCTTTAGTGATATTGAACCTTTCAATTCTTCGATCTTGTGGGTTGGGGAGAACAATAGGAGGAGGAGGAGGAAGTGAAGCATGATTTCTCGTTCCTCGATTGAATCGTGGAATACCATCTCCATGTGGAATGCTTGTTCCACAGGATTTGGGAAGACCATAGTTGTCGAACTTTGACATCTACAAATCGGGAGAAAAACAAATTCAAGTTAGTTGATTGATTTAGTCCTTAGTAAATCACCCAAATGAAATACTAAGGCTAGGACCCAACACAATATTCTACAACTCGGGAGAGGGATGCCGTAACCCTAATTGCAGAATATTTGAAGGTAAGTGAATGACGATTCACTAATTTCCACCATGAAAAACGAAAAAGAAATTTAAGTTTTAAATCTATGAAAACTGCTACATCCTTTTGAGATTCATTGAACTTTCAATGGCATGTTTAAATCTCGATATGCCCCTCTTGTTTGTGACTGGGATGCCGAGGATCACAAAGCGGGTGTGAATAACCATGTAAACTTACATGGTGCCCTCACATGTTACAGTCACCTATTCAATGTGCCAGTAAACCACACACACTCCACTGAGCTATGACAAACATTGAGTCACCCTTTGCTACCTTTGCTTAGAACCATTTAGTGTGCCGGTAAACCACACACACTCCACTAACGTCTTCGCAAGGGCACAAAGTGTAATTTCATGGAATTGCATCAATTCACTTTTGCCTAAGTAACTAAGATTGGGAATTTTATGAAAACATTTAGTTACTTTTATATTTCATTATACTTATAATGGAAGGTTTTGTCCTATCCTACCCGTTCGACTAACGACCCTCCACTAGTCAAGAGTGCGGTGGGTAAGAGTGGATACCCATTCAATCGCCATTTTATAGGCAATTTCCTTAAACACCCCTTATAGACCAGCTTCATGAATGAGGCCTACTAACGGTAAGACTGACTTTTACTCATACATATATATAATGTTAGACTTTTAATATTATATATAGTTTAGGGTGTATTTTATACTTTCAAAACACTAGGTGGTCAAATTTAACAATTATACTTTTAATTCAATTAAATTGTAAACCTAAACTTTTATGGATTTATTAAATCTCTTTTAATTATACACCTTAATTAATTAATAAAACCATAGGGGTGTGATTTGAAATTTTTCAAAACATTACTAGGGTTTTAGAATTTAACATTCCTAATTAAACTTTTAATCAACTTTTAAATTCAAAAACTTGAGGGCAAGTTTTGAAACCTTTTTTTCAAAACATTAGGGTTTCAACTATTTAAATTTCAAAACTACAAAACTATTGGGTTCAAATTTAAACTATAAAACCTAAAGGGCAAAATATGAAACAATTCATAACAACAAGGATCAAATAACAAATAATCTAAACTAACATTTAATTACATAATTATCCATATTTGATTTGTTTAATGATTTCTTGCAAAACAATTTATCAATTTACTCAAAATAATTAATCAATTATCTTATAAGGAAACAATTATCTTATTAATTGATAAATATCTTCAATTAGATCAAAAATATAGTCAAATATATCATATAATCAGATTAATATTGATCTAACATGATAAGGTAACTATCCATAAGCAAAAACAGCAAGAAATCCCGAAGTACCCTCCTTCTGACGAGTTGACTCGTCGAGTCAGCCTGGACTCGTCGAGTCACCTTGTACTCGGCGAGTTCAGCTATGGACTCGGCGAGTCCAGCCTCCAAAACACCAAAAATCAAATTTTTTAGATGTACAATGCATCAATACAATTGAAACCAAGCTAGGCTCTGATACCACTGATGGGTTTTGGTCATAAGACATCCTATGTGCTCATACAAACCCTAATGCTTGGATCTAGGTTTCTCTATTGTACATGCTTTGAATCCAAGACTATAAACCCTAATTCTAGCATATGGAAATCAATATTAACATATAATTAGGTTTAAGATATTACCTTGATTGTTATGTAGTAATAACAATCCCAATTCCTCCTTGAATTGACTTTGGAAGGCTTAGAGTCACAAGTGTCACTCCTCTAATGGCTTACAAACACCAAGAGCAAACGGAGAAGGTATAAAGAGAGAGGATAGGTGTTAGAATTCGTCCCTAGGACTTCTTGGGAAGGCTTGGCCGAATTCATGAGCCTTAGGGGTCTTTATATAGGGTTGGGATTAGGGTTTCAGTCCCTATCCTTATCTAGTTACTTGCCCATCAAGCAACCATAAGATAAGCCTTGAAAAACCCTTATCTCTTAGGCCTTGAACGATTTCAAGGATATCCTTATCCTTGAATTCGTCCATCCTTTAACAAGGATAACCATTGCCCTATTTTGCAACTATCACATAATTACAATTCAGCCCCTCTAGTTTAATTAATTACACTTGATCACAAAATTAATTCTTAATTAATTATTGACCAATATTAATTAAACAAATATGATTTCTCCTTTAATATATTATTCTTATAACATATTAATAAATCATAATAACCTCTCTCTTTATTTATTTCTCCAATCAAGTTGCTTTGGTGAAGGCAACCCAAAAGGACCATGCACCATCGGGTCAAGTACATACCAAAATAGTTATGGACTTAGACACTAATCCAACAGTTTGAGGATCTGAATGGACTCGGCGAGTCCTTTTAGTGGACACGGCAAGTAGCATGAACATTAGCAGCAACTCGACGAGTGGGATGAACAGCTCGTCGAGTCAGATGAAGATTGCCTTGTACTCGGCGAGCCTACTCTTGGACTCGGCGAGTCAGGTCACGCAACACCAAACCCTTCGAATTGAGACTCAAATCAGTGAGTCGTGTGGAGACTCGGTGAGTTGGGCAGGTCAGGACTCGGAAATCGGTAGACTCGGCGAGTCATGGACAGACTCGACGAGTCGAGACGCGAATGGAAGGACTATGAACATATGAACTCGGTGAGTCAGTAGGGTGACTCGGCGAGTAGGGTTGACCTGGAAGGTTGACTTTGACCAGAGTTGACTTGGTTGTCTCTCGGGTGTCAGTTAGATTCAGTGTTGCATTGATATTGGTAGTTCGGGGAGCGAGGGGAGCAGGAGTTCAGAGAGTTGTCGGGCAGCAGCTACTGGGATCATCAGCAAGTTCAGCCAGTGCAGGTGAGTTGCCCTTTGTATGAATGGGTCTAAGGCCACAATTTCGGCCCATGTAGTTATGAGTAGAAGGCTCGGGGTTAGCCTTAGGCATAGTATGCTAGTATGATATTCAGGACGAGGTCCAGTGGTAGCGGGCGGGTACCCAAGGAATGGTTTATGTGATAGTTTATACTTGTTGTCTGTGTGATGCTTCTATGTGCCTGGTAGGGAGGTGAGTGTGGGCGAGGTCCCGTAACTCACCAATAGCAGAGTGTGGATGGTGTTCCACATCTCATTAGCAGCAGATCGGGGGCGAGGCCCAAGTTAGGATAAGAGTGAGTGTGGGTTGGGCCCGTATCTCACAATCAGTAGGAGCATGGACGGGGTTCCATGACTCATCAGTAGCAGGGCAGGGGCGAGGCCTTATGACAGGATCAATCGTATGAGTTTAGCTTATGTGTTGTGATATGTTTATGTGTTATTATTTGTTGGTGGGAGAGGCCCTGTAACAGGCGACGCCTAAGTGAAACAGATTTGTATCCGAGCGGGGCTCAAAGCCAGGCAGGGCCTGGAGCGGCGGTGCCGTTGTAGCAGGCGAGGCCCGAGGCAGGGGGCGAGGCCCAAGATAGCGGGCGTGGCCCAGTATGTGTAGTATGTGGTGATGCATGGTATGTGGTAGGGTGGGGAACTCACTAAGCTTCGTGCTTACGGTTTTCAGTTTTAATTTCAGGTACTTCAGGTAGCAGAGGGAAGAGCTCGGGGTGATCGCATGGCACACACCATTGATTAGACAGCCTGGGAATGTTTTACTCTGATAACGAACATGTGTTTTGGAAATTCATACTCTGTTTATGTTTTGGATTGATGATTTTGCTTTAAGTAATGTTTTATTAAAAGTAATTTTTGGTCTTGAATTTTGGGACGTTACAAGTTGGTATCAGAGCCTTGGTTTGAGGGATTCGGACATACTCTCGGGTGTGCCTGAACTCAAACTAAGGGGTCGGATAAAATGTTTTCAAAAATGAGAAGACAGTTTTGTAAAAAGGAAGTTTTTAGAATGAAACAGTTTTAGAAAAGCAAAAGAATTCAGAAAGAAAAGAACTTTGAAAAGAGAAAAGGAGTGTGGTGCAAGCAATCAGCCGAGCTCAAGTAAGTACCCCAAAATACCCATACAAGTTTTGTTATGATTATCAGTTAGTAGAACAGCATGATATATTAGAACTAAGGATCTAGGGAGGATGTCTTATGTGCCTGTTATATGTGCTTTTGAGTTGCATGATAGTATTGGTTAGACAGTAGTAGGATAGCCTATTTAGGTTATGCATGAGTTTATGAGTTTGGTTGCATGCTAGTTCAGATTATTGCTATGTGGATATGATTGCTTGAGTATGTTGTGGTTAGATTTTCCCCTTGTCTGAATGCTGCTTGCTTTGTGCATTGTGGGATTCTGAGTGATGGGAGTTAGCCATTAGGTGAATACGTCACGTCACATGTGACCAGGGTTGAATAATCTCAGAGTGCTGGATTTGGCCCTATTACGCAGCTCTCGTTTGAGTCTAACCGTTGTAGGGACGAGTCTTTTACTCGAAGGATTATCTGAGCCACGTCACATGTGATGGTATTCAGGTGATGGCTAATTGGCATCACAAGGAGGCCTTCAACAGCTGAGGACTGGTTTGAGTTGAGTCAGAGGTTTCCCTAGGGCAAGCCTAGGATGAGGTAGTGCTGGGAGCAGTAGTAGTGGAAAAGGGACCTGGTAGAGTCAAAGCAGTTCTTGAGGAAAGTACGGATAGATGTGGAAGGTAGCATGGGCCCGTACTACTGAAAGTAGAGGATTCGTACTCGATTTGGGAAAGGCCAAGACAAGACTGGGAACCTGGTAGTGCGTATGTTTGGTCTCGCAGCAGTGATGAGTATTCTGATAGTGGTTGTGTTATATGTTTCAGCATGGTGACGTTGCGAGAGAGACCAGTGGGCGGATCAGGCGTCGGAGAGGGATCAGGCTCGGGTTCAGGAGCCGAGCAGCTCGAGGAGCGGATGAGGGAGTTGATATCAGTTGAGGTTACGCGCAGCATACTAGACCAGACTCCTGTGATCTTTGGCACGGTCAAGGAGGGTATACTGGAGATTTTGGATGAGAGGCTGGGAGCCTTCCGTACCGACATGATAGCTTTGATGGGAGCGCATACCTTGACATTTAGAGAGTTCAGGGCTTGCGGGGCACCAGATTATCATGGGGCTAGGGACCCCATCGCTAGCAGCAGATGGTTGGCTGATGTTGCCAACGCATTCCGTACGAGCCGGTGTCCCGAGGGGGGTAAGGTCAGACTCGCTTCCTGTCTTCTGAAGGCCAGAGCGAGGGATTGGTGGGAAGAGATTGGTCATGCTTTGGGTGATGATGTCGCGTTGGATGCGATGACTTGGAGCGATTTCTCGACTAGGTTCAGGGCGAAGTTTTCACCAATTATTGAGGTGCAGCAGTTGGCACGGGAGTTTCAGGATTTGACGCAGACCACTGAGACTGTGGCGGAGATCACCGCCAAGTTCAGGGAGAGGGCTCTTCTTGTACCGCAGTATGTCATGGATGACGAAATGAAGAAGGCCCGATATCACAAGATGTTGAGGGCTGAAATCAGGGAGTTCGTGAGCAGGTCCGGCTGTAAGACGCTGGAAAATATGATTTCTCGGTCCAGGGAGAGGGAAATTGATTTGGAGCAGATCCGGAAGAGGAAGCCGGATGAGGTCCAGGTAGTCGCGAGTTCAGGCAAAAGGCCCAAGGGATTGGATTCGAGATTGAGGGATTATCAGGACCGCAGCCGATGCGGGAAGTGTGGCAGGGCGCACGGGGGCGCGTGCAGGAGTGGTAGTGGTGGTGAGTCTGGCTGCTTCAAGTGCGGTCGGACTGGTCATTTTAGCAGGGATTGTACTGTTACCACCACTCCAGGATCCGACTTGATATGTTTTCACTGCAATCAGCGGGGCCACAAGAAGGCCCAGTGCCCCAATTTGTTTTCAGCAGGACGGGTGATGGCACCTGCCCCTGCAACTTTGAGGATCACAGAAGGCCGTCAGGGCCGTGCAGAGGCGCCTGCAGTAGGAGGCAGGGCTTTTCAGATGGCTACCTTGGAGACGCGAGCAGCGCCGGACGTTGCAGGTATGCGATTTCCGTTTTCAGTTCTTTTATTCGTGCATGATTTTATTGTTATGGTTCTGCATCATTATCGGTATGAGTATTTTATTTTTGTGTGGCTTGGTCGTGATCGAGTTATATGCCATCTGCATACCTTGGATATTTGAATGGTAGTTAAGGGATGTGCTCTATCGAAGAAGGTTGCTTAGGGTGCAGTAACTGTAACATACCTGGGAGGGACTTGGTATGTCTCGCTAATTCAGAGCCGTATGATTTTAGAAATGGATTGGTTAGATCCCTAGCTATGGTAAGCTTGGGGTTCCTCAGCAGGTTGTGTATGGAATGGTAGCAAGGATAGGGATTTCTCTTTGAGTATTGAGCAGCAAGGGTTAAGCAGGATCGAAGTGGGGGAGAATCCTCCGAGCGGGCAAAGGTAAGAGCACGCAGATCCAGAATGAGTGTGCGACCTCCAAGAAGGAAAAAGAAGTGGTACAGCGTTGATGGATTGAGGAGTTCAGGGTTAGGAGCTTGAGAAACTCCCCTTCAGCCAATGCGTGTATTGGTGATGGTTAGTATGTGGTTGGGAATTCAGGTTGAAGGATCACCTGTAGGAATCGAGTGAGTCAGAAGGAGGATCTTGAGAACTGAAAGCATGGGGTGTTTTCATATTAGCAGTCAGTGGTGGAAAGTGTTGTAAGACTACGGGGCTGCCGTAGCATTCACTAGCAGTCAGTGGTGGAAAGTGTTGTGAGACTACGGGGCAGCCGTAGCATTCACTAGCAGTCAGTGGTGGAAAGTGTTGTGAGACTACGGGGAAGCCGTAGCATTCACTAGCAGTCAGTGGTGGAAAGTGTTGTCAGACTACGGGGCAGCCATAGCATTCACTAGCAGACGGCGATAGAAGGTGATGTAAGACTGCGGGTAAGCCGTAGCATTCCATAGTAGCTTCGTTGGCGGAGTTGGGGTGAGGCCCTTATCTCCTAGCATTCAGATAGGGATCAGGAATGGTAATGGGTGAGAATGGTAAGGAGTTTGCCTGTATAGCCCTTAAGAGGTGAGACCTTGGGAGAGGCCACTCCAGGATGTAGTGGGTGAGACCCATGGGCGAAGCCTGTATGAGAGTAGCAGTGTAGGTGAGACCTGAGAGTAGGGTTGCTCAGTAGTATGGTTGGGTGAGACCCGTGGGCGAGGCCCGTGCGAGAGTAGTTAGACAAGTGAGACTAGAAGGATAGAGGCAGGTGAGACCGGTGGGTGAGGCCCGTGAGTTTTAGCAGCACAGGTGGGACCTGGTAGGGATCTTAGTGTCTGGATAGGGGATCGAGGATCCCAAGATTCTAGTGCCTGAATGGCAGAATAGATTGAGCAGTTATAGGTGGTTGAAGTTTCTTCGAAAGTCGTTGAGAGCGACTAGGAGTTGTGTTGGGTCTAGTTACCGGCGGGAGCCGGTAATAAAGATATTGGTAGATTGGTAAGGACCAAGGTGGTCTCAGTTTATCCGAAAGTCATATGAGGAATAGCAGAATTTCCAGTCGGTAGCAGTGCGGGTATGCAGCATATGGTGGAATTCAGTTAGTTGATCGTGGAGTGCTCGACACCAAATTATAGAAGAAAGAAATGCCCAATGGATACTGGCGATAATGACCCGTACTGGAAGTATCGAGAGTAACGGATTTGGTCAAGATAGGATCTTCACAGTGACAGAGGAAATAGTTGGTTATGGAGCATTGCCTTGGGGAGGCAAGGAAATCGCGCAAGGAAAGAAGGGGTGAACCCGTATGGGTTCAATTGCAGTACTCGGAGAGTACCAGAAGGATTGTCGGTTGAGTAAATTGGGCTTCCAGGATGTTCAGGGTCAGGGTTGACCCGAGATTATTATCCGCAAGGATTGATGTTAGTCAGAATGACCGGGCGGAAGACCAATAAAGGTAGGCAGCCGGCGTTGAGGTAATTAGTAGGGTATTGGGCGCAGATCGCAGGCGGTGGCCCTAGCAAACTTCGAGGACGAAGTTTAGTTTAAGTGGGGGAGAGTTGTAACACCCAAAGTCTGGAAGGCCAAGAAAGGAAAGGAAACCCTAATTTTAAGGGACGACTCGGCGAGTCCAAGGAGGAACTCGGCGAGTCCGAGCGGGATCCGGGTCGAGGAGTAAGTGACCGACTCGGCGAGTCGGCCAAGGAGACTGGGCGAGTCTGGTCTGTGCGAGGAAAACCCTAAATTCGGGAATTGGAGCCTATTTAAACGTCTCATTCTCTCCCCTAGGGTTCCTTTACTGCCTCTTTCACCCAAAACATCGAACCCTAAACCCCATTGTTGCTCATTCAAGCTTCCAAGCCATTTTTGGGTGATTTAAAGGAAGAAGAAGAAGGGGAATCATTGAAGCTTCAAGGATTGGCCTTAGATCTGAAGATTGGGGAAACTTTCTGAGTTATTGAAGGTATTAAGTCGTTTCCCTCCTTTAGATCTATTATGGTTGTGAGTTTTGGGGGCTTTTTAGCCATGATTAGCTACACCTTTTGAGTTAGAAGCCAGATCTGAAGTTGCTACTTCGGATCTAAGCATATTAGGGTCTTGAGAAGCATAAAGTATCTGCCCTTGAGTTGATTATGGAGCCTCCTTGCCTTAAACCCTAGTTTATGGTGTATTTAGCCTAGATCTCCTTCTCTACACGTATTGTTTGCAACTTTACGTGAGGAATAGGCTTGGGAAGGGTAGATCTACAGTTTGGAGTCCATGCATGACTCAAAAGCCCTCTGCATGTTTGAGGATCTGAATGGACTCGGCGAGTCCTTTGAGTGGACACGGCGAGTAGCATGAAGATTAGGAGCAACTCGACGAGTGGGATGAACAGCTCGTCGAGTCAGATGAAGATTGCCTTGTACTCGGCGAGTCTGCTCTTGGACTCGGCGAGTCAGGTCGCGAAACCCCAAACCCTTCAAATTGAGACTCGAATCAGTGAGTCGAGTGGAGACTCGGTGAGTTGGACAGGTCAAGACTCGGAAATCGGTAGACTCGGCGAGTCATGGACTGACTCGGCGAGTCGAGATGCGAATGGAAGGACTCTAAACATATGAACTCGGCGAGTCAATAGGGTGACTCGGCGACTAGCGTTGACCTGGAAGGTTGACTTTGACCAAGACTTTGACTTTGACCAGAGTTGACTTGGTTGTCTCTCGGGGGTCAGTTAGACTCAGTGTTGCATTGATATTGGTAGTTCGGGGAGCGAGGGGAGCAGGCGTTCAGAGAGTTACCCGGAAGCAGCTACTGGGATCATCAGCAAGTTCAGCCAGTGCAGGTGAGTTTCCCTTTGTATGAATGGGTCTAAGGCCACAATGCCGGCCCATTTAGTTATGAGTAGAAGGCCCGGGGGTTAGACTTAGGCATAGTATGCTAGTATGATATTCAGGACGAGGTCCAGTGGTAGCGGGCGGGTGCCCAAGGAATGGTTTATGTGATAGTTTATACTTGTTGTCTGTGTGATGCTTCTATGTGCCTGGTAGGGAGGTGAGTGTGGGCGAGGTCCCGTAACTCACCAATAGCAGAGTGTGGATGGTGTTCCACATCTCATAACAGCAGATCGGGGGCGAGGCCCAAGATAGGAAAAGAGTGAGTGTGGGTTGGGCCCGTATCTCACAATCAGTAGGAGTATGGACGGGGTTCCATGACTCATCAGTAGTAGGGCAGGGGCGAGGCCCAGGATAGGCGAGGCCTTAGGACAGGATCAGTCGTATGAGTTTAGCTTATGTGTTGTGATATGTTTATGTATAATTATTTGTTGGCGGGCGAGGCCCTGTGACAGGCGAGGCCTAAGTGAAACAGATCAATATCCGAGCGGGGCTCGAAGCCAGGCGGGGCCTGGAGCGGCGGGGACGTTGTAGCGGGCGAGGCCCAAGATAGCGAGCGTGGCCCAGTATGTGCAGTATGTGGTGATGCATGGTATGTGGTAAGGTAGGGAACTCACTAAGCTTCATGCTTACGGTTTTCAGTTTTGATTTCAGGTACTTCCGGTAGTGGAGGGAAGAGCTTGGGGTGATCGCATGGCACACACCATTGATTAGACAGCCTGGTAATGTTTTACCTTGATAACGAACATGTGTTTTGGAAATTCATACTCTGTTTATGTTTTGGATTGATGATTTTGCTTTAAGTAATGTTTTATTAAAAGAAATTTTTGGTCTTGAATTTTGGGACGTTACAACTTATTATTTATTAGACGCATTCTAAAGGCAAGATATCACTCTTACGATATCTTCTGATAGGTACTATTCAGTATCGTAAGCCTTCTCATTTCCTCCATTTACTCAATTCACTACGAGTCTTTCACCACGATGTCCTGCACACCAAAGCAGTCTTTTTGTGTATCGAGACGAGAATAAAGATAGAGGAAGGTTTAGACGTATATTCCTCCTTATGACCTCGAAAAATTATATGCCAGTTCTAATATTTTAATTAAATGTTTAGAAATCTGAACACATAATATTTCCAGATCCGGTCGGCAACAGACCATATATCTGATCAAACGGTAGCATAAAGCATCACAAATTATGATGAGATTAAAAACTTAATCTTGAAGATCGATTAGATCTTAAATAGGTAAATAAATACTAAACAGCAAGAACACGAAAATAAAGAACAAGTCAAGAATGAATCAAACGAGTCGAATGATTAAAACAAAACCCTCAGAAGAGCTCGATTAAGAACATCAACTGTAGAGGATTAGTAGGTTTACAAAAACGATCAAAGAAATCTGTAATTCTATCGTTATGCTCTAGATCGTTAACCTAATATGCATGCAAGCATATACTTATATAATAAATCCAAAAGACATCTCGGTTGGACAAGCCCAAACCAGAGTACAAAATAATTAGACTAAAAGCCGAGCCCAATGACGCAACCCTCTAACGAATCTTCAACCCAACAATCTCCCCCTTTGCGTCAATTGGAGCGAGATCTTCACTTGTTACTTGGTCCAGCAGCAGAGGCGGGTACCTTCTTCTTCACGGTGTTAAACAGACGAGAGATAAGAGCCAGTATCGTCTTCCTAAACCTGATGTACCATTGGATCATGTCGTTGAAGTACTTAACATCATCCGCTGCATTCTCTTTACACCTTCGGATGATCGATAACACATGCTCTAGACAAGCAGTGGTGTAAAGATGTTTGTCAGCTAAAGCAAAGAGACATTTCTGTCCTTCTGCTCTAGTGAACATAACCGAATTGCGTCTCGGGTTGATCTTGCCCATCTTCATTTGATTGAGATCACTGGCCGATCCCACAGGAGCTATCTTCGGTTTCTTCTTGAAGACGGTGGCTACCTCCTGATCCATAAGGGCTACCTCCATGATGTAACAGACTAACATCCTTTTGAGATGGTCTATAATTGGACCATATTCGGCTTCATTTGTCAAAAGGATATTATGCAAGACAATCCAATCATGAGGATTTAAGTTCGGTAGATCTGCCAGGGATATATGATGTTCAGTTCTTGCAGACCCACGAATCACCTTGAACCGAACATTAATGAATCTTCCTTCGGTGTAAGGCTTCAATACCCGAACGTTCACTATCTTCTGGGCGCTCCATGTTAAATACTGAGGACGAGCAGCCTTCAGATAGAATTCGATCAGCTCCCTATCCACCTCAAGGTTCGGATGAGGGACTTCAAAAATATTTGAGAAGGCGTGGATGATAAACGCCTTTCGAGTCAACGGCATGTCAAACTGCGAATCGACAGAATTATAGCAGTCAAACGAGATCACCGGCTCGAGCCATAGGATGTTGGGAGTATCTATGGCCTCCTTAATCATTCGCTCCCAAGTCCATGCAGGGAAGAGAGTCTTCCTGCTCTCGAGGAGATCGTGGGCTTCCTTCTGCTTGCGTTCGGCTTCTTCAGCCTCTCGCGCCACACGATTAACATCATCATCAACATTGCGACTGTTTTTGCGTTTCAACATGTCAGCAATGGTTTCATCATCTTCATCTTCATCTTCTTCCTCAGCTATGTGTTTCCCTTTATCCTTCACACCCGAACCCGAAGCTTGACCAGTCGGAGGTGGTTCGGTTGTGTGAGTAGCTTTGGAGGAAGGAGGTGGTTTCGATCCGGACTTCTTCTCTTCTCCCCCTTGTTTCGAAGTGGACACGAAACTAGGTAAACCTTCGATTTTGCTGAGAAGGTCCAAGGAAGGAGCAAGTTTTTCAGCAAGGGTTCGCCTCACCGAATGGTTTAGAATCGGATCGTGTGCTTCTAGGATGTTAGATAGGGCAGCGTGTACATCCGAAACACATGTCTTGATAACCTCCCGTTCGGATCGAAGAGCTTCAAGCTGTTGCAGTGAGGTTGAAAGTTGAGTGCTCTTGACCTTTAGGGCGGAGGTTTTGCTTGCCAGAACGTCCATCAATGAGTTTTCAGCTGCGAGATCCTCTTGAAGCTTAGCGAGGCACTCATCAATGGAGGCACGAAGGGCCGAGTTGTCGTCGCTTATGGTTTGGCGAAGAGTAGCGAACGATGTCAACTCCGTTGAGATGAACTTTGCCAATTGCTGAACAATCGGTTCCAAAGTTGTCTTGGTGGCGTCAGCGCTTTCCTGTAAGGACTTCAATAGGGTAGAAGCGTCTGAGAATAGTTTATCGACTTTTGCAGTCGCAGCCTCACAGGCTTTTGTGGAGGCGTCTATGGCGGCTGAGGCTGAAGCTACAAAATCATGCTGAGCCCTGGAAAAGGCATCAACAATCTTCTGAAGAGCAGCTTCAGAGAGAGATGACTGGTGGTTGGAAGATGAAGCGAGAAGTAAGTCAACCTTCTCGTTGAGCTCCTTAAGATGCTTCTTTGTCACTGGAGCATCATCCTCTTCGTCACTCTGAACCTGAAACGGACTAAAGTAGACCGAATCGAAGGTCATGTTGTCTCCGCCAAGAAACGTGTTATCTCCATCAGAGGCATGATTTGGAGATGATGGAGGTGGTGAAGCTGGGGGTGTGGTGGGTTGGTTAGGTTCAGGGTGAGTGTGGTGTGGGGTAGTTTCGGGTGGTGGTTGAGTATGGGTAGGTTCGGTTGGTGGTTGAGTGTGGGTAGGTTCGGTTGGATGCTGGGTTTCGGTTTGTGGTGGTTCAGTTACAGGTGGGGTTTCGGTTGCATCGGTATGAACCCCCGTATCAGATACATTGGTTGTAACCTTTGCAGTTGTTGTTGTAGTTGTATTAGTGAAAATGGGTGGTGGTATAGTTAAAGAGGTTGGAGGAATAGTGGTAGTGGGGGTTATGGTGGGAATGGAAGTAGGGATTGGTTGAGTAGGTGAAGGAACTGGGGAGTTGTGGATTTCCATGTCTGGAGTAGGAGATCGGGGTGGGGTGTTGCCTCGTTGAGGGGTTTCGCCTCCTTGAGAGCCGTCCGAATCCGAACGCTCATCTTCTGAGTCACTCGAAGAGGAAGGGATTACAAGCTTTCGCTTCGGTTGAGTCTTCCTCCTCTTCAGCTGCGGGGACTGAGCAGGTTTCGTTTGTTTCCTCTTCTTGGGAGAAGGACCTTTAGGAGCTTTGGTCACTTGCTTCCCTTTTTCCGCCTTTTTGCCCCTGTTCACCGGTTTGTCAGCATCGTGGATGGACTTTAGCATTTCCGGTGTGAGTTCCCTTGGCCCCGACTGTTTGAACTCCTTGATCGTCCTGATGATCCTGCTGTCAGAAGGAACATGACCATACATTGTCTCCGGAATAGAGCCAATGAAGGAAAACTTGGATGCATCAGAGACGATGATATTCGTGGTATGAAACGTGCCGATCGAAGACATCGATGCACCTGCAGCAGTGGGGACGTCGAACTTATCCATTGCCCACTTTGTAATAAGAGTCCAGAACCGGGCATACGACACCTCAGAATGTCGTGATGAAGAAGAAAGGCTCTGGATGAGTTGTTGCCAGAGGACCAACCCAAAATCTAAGTTGACTCCGTTGTAAACTGCATACATAATCGACAAGAAAAGTCGACTAGCACCGTCGGATCCTGAGCTCCGTTCCGACAAGCCCTTGATGAGGACTGTGAACATGCCGTTCCACTGCGGCGGCAAGCAGGATTTCTTGAACTTGGTGACGGAGATGAGCACCTCCGTGTACCCCATATTGTAGAACATGCTGTAAAGGTGACCCACCGGAATCGTCTTCGGATTGATTCTCGAAGAATCAGCGGCAAATCCTAGCAGAGTGCAGAATCGCTGCCTTGAAATCGAGGTCTTGTGATCAGCAACCTCAAAGAACACCCGCTCGACTGCTTTGTCGTAATAAGCAGTCGCATACACCTGCGAGAGCATCGCCATGAGCACAGACTCAACCCGTGATAGTGCAGGAGCGATTTGCGAGTACTTCAAGCACTCGATGATCGGAAACATGTAAGAATCATACGCCTGCGGTGTGAGGTCAATCACCAAGCATTGTTGAGGACGAATGGGAAGAATGTGTGAGGTGGCGTGGACGGATGATGATTCTGCCATTGTTGAAGGTAGAAGAAGAGGAACAGTAAAGCTTTTTCGAGTTTTTGCTCTCTTGTAAATTTGAAGTAGTAAAGAGGTAAATGGAAGTATTGACTGCCTTTTATAGTAGGTGAAAGGAGAGAGAAAAATCGTTTCAAATCTTCTATGGAATTACAAAAAGGTTTCCCGGAATGACAGATGCGTGACAGTTAAGGCATGCGATGATCACGTAGGAGAGAGAGTGTCAGATTCCTAGGATCACGCCGCCCAACAAGCGTCGTTTCAGAATAAGCCGTTTCAAATCCTCACGCGCCTTTAAGTGCCAGAGAGAAGTCGCTTGAAATTCTCACACGCGTCCACTATGTCAGTAAAAGGATAGGCGTTTCAATTTCACACGCGCCCCTTTTTACTTTTACCACCGGTTGAAATTCAATCCTTTTATTTCCCGCCTAATTCAGCACCCTTTCGTCTTATTTTGTAAATCGCATCTTTTGGATAAATTGCCCACGTGGATGATTTCTGACCACATCTTGATAATTAACCACCAAAGCAATAATACAACCTGTAATAATTAGTAACGGAATTTTGGAAAATCAAAGATTTTCGTGCTAAGAGTGTAAAAAGTAAAAGAAATAACGCAACTCTTTGTGGGAATAAATGTGATATCAATAATGACACGAAACAAATGATCCCGGGCACGAATCTCTTCCTTCATGGTCAAAAGAGACCGTAAAGTGTTAATGTGGATTCCCGTTGAATTACGATCAAACACTTATTAATAAATGTTGAAAGGCTTCTTTTAATTAGGCTAATTCAGGGTGGCTTTCGCTTTGATGCAACAATTCTAATCTTGAAATAAGAAAGAAAGTGATCAAAGTACTTGTGAGACCGGTGTAGTCTGTTGAACAAGTAGGTAGGAATTAATTTTAAATTGGCTTGGAAAATATAAAATCTCAAAAAAAAAAAAAAAAACTGGATCCCAAGGGAAGAAATGTTATGGTGTTTAACAATTTCATAGGAATCACAGAAAATAAAAGTTGAGATTTCATGAAGGTACATCCGTCAATTCTTTGGTGAAAATTTGAACAAATTAATTGTTCACCGTCAATTCAGATTTGGTGTTGAATTTTGGGTTTCACTCAGCTCGTAGTGGCACGAAACTAAGATCATAAACACAGTTGTTGTGTAACCATAAACCTCAGTGGTAATTTCTGAGAGTCTCAAGGGTTACGTTGATGAAATGAATTTAATGGAGAAATATAATGGAGATGGTGTAAGAAAATAAAGTACCTCAGCTGCAAAAAGAAGGACCAAGCAGAAAACTCGTATCTCATGTGAGAAGAGAGTGAGGTAGCTCACGATTAGAATAAATGTGGTAGCCTAATTGGGAAGACACGGTTTGTTTATACCAAGTCATTAAGGCGATTATTCAGAATCTTATGAGGCTTGGGACACATACAGCAGCATGCTTCTAGGGACACTTAAGTAATCCAACAATTATATCCCCATAAACGAACGAGCACAAGTGAAATTAAAAGAGAAAAATATTTTTGGAGTTTTTGAAGTAGATAATAAAAAAAAATTAAAATAAGAAAAATTAAAAGGAAAAAATAAAAGGTAAAAAGAAAGCAAAGAAAATAAGACTCGAAAAAAAACTTTGGAAAACTTTGAAAAACCGAACCCGAACGTTCGGTTGGTTTCGGTTGGGAAAAACTGTGAAAAACCGAACCCGAGTGCTCGGGTTCGGTTGGTTTCGGTTTAAGAAAATTTTGAAAAACCGAACCCGAGCGTTCGGTTGGTTCGGTTGAAGAAAATTTTGAAAAACTGAACCCGAGCGTTCGGTTGGTTTCGGTTGAAGAAAATTTTGAAAAACCGAACCCGAGCGTTCGGTTGGTTTTGGTTTAAGAAAATTTGAAAAACCGAACCCGAACCTTCGGTTGGTTTCGGTTTAAGAAAATTTTGAAAAACCGAACCCGAACCTTCGGTAGGTTTCGGTTTTGGAAAATTTTTGAAAACCAATGAATTGAGACATGCAATCAGAATATACTTTTGACAATAAAATAAACAACTTTGTACAAGAAATATACAACCAAGAAAACTACCTTTGTAGTGATGAGCGAGGCAGATTATGTAACCGAACCTAAACGTTCGGTCAAGTTTGCTTCTTACGTTTGAGGTTGAGAGGTAGTTTGAGGTACTGATTCTGATTCCATCATACCTAGCCCTTGTAAAATTTTGTTGAATGATGCTTCAGGAAGAGCTTTGGTAAAGACGTCAGCCAGTTGATCAGTGGTTCTGACAAAGTGTACTTCGACGTTTCCATCTTCCACGTGATCTTTGATGAAGTGAAACCTCAGTGCTATGTGTTTGGTTTTAGAGTGTTGCACTGGGTTATGACAGATCCTAATTGCACTTTCAGAGTCACAATATAGTGGGATCTTCTTCATATTGAGTCCATAGTCTCGAAGTTGACTCTGGATCCAAATCACTTGGGAGGTGCAGGATGCAGCGGCTATATATTCCGCTTCAGCAGTAGACAACGACACGCACGTTTGTTTCTTGGATTGCCAGCTGACCAACTTCCCGTCAAGGAATTGACAGCCACCAGTGGTGCTTTTTCTGTCGAGTCCACATCCTCCAAGGTCAGCATCTGAATAGGCTTGAACGAAGAAGCCTGAGTTGGAAGGATACCATAGACCTAAGGAGGTGGTTCGCTTGAGATAGCGTAAGATGTTCTTCACTGCAAGCATGTGAGGTTCGCGTGGGTTTGCCTGAAATCGAGCACAATAACATACAGAAAACATGATGTCAGGTCTGCTAGCAGTAAGATACATTAGTGAGCCTATCATTTGACGGTAAATCGTGATATCAACAGCCGGTTTGTCTAGAGATGGAGTTAGCTTGGTGCCGAATGCCATTGGGACTTTGACTTTGGAGTCTCCCATCATACCAAACTTTGCTAGGAGAGTCTTCGTGTAAGCTTCCTGATTGATAAAGATGACTTCGGGTCCCTGTCTAATATTTAAACCAAGGAAAAAGTTAATAGGACCCATTGAGCTCATTTCAAATTTAGTCTCCATCAGTTTTCTGAATTCAGCTGTTAGGCTGGAATTCGTAGAGCCAAAGATGATGTCATCGACATAAATTTGAACTATCATAAGGTGGTTACCTTCCTTTTTGCGAAAGAAGGTTGGGTCAACCGAACCTTGTTTGAATTTGGACATCTTTAAGAATTTAGTTAGCGTTTCATACTAGGCTCTCGGAGCTTGTTTGAGGCCATACACAGCTTTATCCAGAATGTAGCAATGATTTGGATACTTTTCGTTTACGAACCCAGGAGGTTTCTCCACATACACGGTTTCTTCGAGTTCTCCATTTAGAAATGCACACTTGACGTCCATTTGGAAAACTTCAAAGTTTTTGTGGGCAGCATAAGCAAGAAATATTCTAACTGATTCCAGCCTAGCTACGGGAGCGAAAGTCTCTTCATAATCAATTCCTTCCTCCTGACAGTATCCCTTTACGACCAGACGAGCTTTGTTCCTTATAACATTCCCTTCCTTGTCTATTTTATTCCTAAAGACCCATTTGAGACCAACAACCGAGGCATCTGGAGGAGTTGGAATGAGGCGCCAGACTTTGTTCCTTTCAAATTCGTTCAGTTCGTCTTGCATTTCTTGAACCCAATCAGAGTGATCGAGTGCAGTGTTAACTGTCTTCGGTTCAACTTTTGATGCAAATGAGTTAAACATACAAAACTCAACCTTTGAAAATAAGGATGTTTGTTTTGCCTTCAGTTGTGATCGGGTCAAAACCTTTTCGGAGACTTCACCAACCACTTGAGAGATAGGATGATCTCTAGTCCATTTGGTGAGAGGAGGGTAGTTTGGATCAAAGGTGGGGTCTAGTTCAGCGTTGATCATTTCCTCTGGCTCAGATTGGCTTTCGTAGTCGAGCGTCATATCACCATGCTCCCCCCGGTTGATGAGGTATAAGAAACTTGAGGTTCAAAGGTTTCTTGTGGTGCTGGACTTTCAGGCATTGATGCACCTTCGATTGGAGAAGTACTTTCGGTTGCAGTTGGACTTTCGGTAGTAGTTGTAGAACGTGGCTCCCCCTCAACATGTGAGCTTGGTTCCTCCTCGACATGTGAGCTTGTCTCCCCCTCGACTGAAGTATCGTTGGATGGAGGTTTATCAGAATTCGATCCTCCTTCGTTCATTCTCCTGGCAGCTTCTTCGACAATTTGTTTCATGTGGTCTACCTTGTTGTCTGCTGCACCAGCTTCTGAGAGAGTAGCTTTCTCTGGTTCGTCAAAGAGCTCCAGAAATTTCTCGTATAGATTAGCGATCGAGACTGTGACTTGGCCAGTTTGAGGAAAGATGTCCCCAGTTGTGTCTTCTTTGGCCTGTAGCTTTTTGACATAGCTATCGTCAAAAGTCACGTAATAGGTCTCTTCGATTTTTCTCGAACGCTTGTTTAGGACTCTGTATGCTTTGGAAGTGAGAGAATAACCCAGAAAGATTCCTTCGTCGGCTTTGACATCGAACTTGTTGCGGTGTTCTTTAGAGTTAAAGATGAAACACCGTGAGCCGAACACATGAAAAAATTTCACATTGGGTTTTCTGCTGTTGAGAATCTCGTATGGTGTGAGCGTGAATCGCTTGTTGAGATAGGACCTGTTCTGTGTAAAACAAGCAGCAGAAATAGCATCAGCCCAAAAATAAACAGGTAAGGAAGCAAAACTTAGCATAGTTCGGGCAGCTTCACACAAAGATCGGTTTCATCTTTCGACAATTCCGTTCTGTTGAGGTGTGTACGGAGCTGAGAAGTTGTGACTTATTCCCTTTTCTGCTAGAAATTCTTCAAACTCCCGGTTTTTGAATTCCAGACCATTGTCGCTCCTGATGTTGCGAACGACCTTCTTGAGCTGTACTTCAATCTGCTTGATGAACATTTTCAGCTTATGAGTCGCTTCAGATTTGAGCTTTAGAAAGAACACCCATGTAAATCGTGAAAAGTCATCAACAATAACAATAATATACTTGCTACCACCGATGCTTTCGATAGATGATGGACCACACAAGTCAATATGAAGTAATTCGAGTGGCTCAACAACTTTTGTGTTAATTGTAGACGGATGACTTTGACGACTCTGCTTCCCCATTTCGCATGCAGCACATAAATGATCTTTGTCAAACTTGAGCAATGGAAGGCCTCGAACATGACCTCCAGTGACAAGTTTGTTGATGTCTTTAAAGTTGAGATGAGAGAGTCTTCGGTGCCACAACCAGCTTTCGTCTGATTGAGCTTTTGATAACAAGCAAATAGTTGGGTTTCCTTTGATGGGTTTAAGGTTTAGAGGAAACATTTCACCCTTACGCTCCGATTTGAGAATTACTTTCTTCGTCTTCTTCTCAATAATTTCAGAACCTTCATCGTCGAATGAAACTTTGAGACTTGTACCTCCAACAAGCTGAGATACACTGATGAGGTTGTGTTGTAGTCCTTCCACATAGGCCACCTTCCTTATAGTAAAATCGCCATTAGTTATCATTCTGTATCCCTTTATGGTACCGAAAGAGTTGTTTCCGAACTTGACGTTGCCACCGTTTGAAAGAGATATGTATTCCCTGAGCTCTTCTTTCCTTCCTGTCATGTGACGCGAGCAGCCACTATCGATGTACCATTCTTCGTCGAACTGCTCGTCACTTATAACCTGCAAAAATTAAGCAGATTTAGGAACCCAAAGTTTCTTGGGTCCACGTGAGCTTCTCATAGGAACAAGAATTGTAAGAGAGATGTCAACAAGATATGTTTGTTTTATAAGTGTTGTTTCATCTTTCTTTTTGATGGTAAAGACTTTTAATTTATTAGGATTAGGTGCGTTCGGTTTAGACTCTGGATCGGATGCATTAACCTTCTGTTTGCCTTTTTGTTCAGCTGACGAATGAGATTTTTGAGATCGAACAGAATGAGCTTTAGAGTAAGATGGAGATGATTTGGAAGAATTAGAAGAATTAGATGAATGAGAAGGAGCGGGTTTAGATTGTGATGACTTCTTGGCTGGAGACTCTAGGTGATCCTTTTGCTTTTGATCATTGGTGGGACTGACCTTAGAGTTGTGATTTCCTTTGATTTCAGAAACGAACCTATGCTTTCGGTTGGAGTCGTTCTGTGAACCGAACCTTTGCTTTCGGTTGGTATTCTCTTCTGAACCGAACCTTGGCTTTCGGTTGTTGTGGCTTTCATGCTTTTTGACAGGATTGTTCCCAAACTTCAGATTCTTGTCTTGATGTGAGAAATATGCATTCTAGGATTGCCAGAATTGTCTCCTTTCAGAGAGATTCTTCCTGTATCTCTGGTTCCTTTCACGTTTCTTATTTCTCATCTGCTTCGGTTGATGATGAATATTGGCTTTCATTTTTGGTTTCTCCTTGGTTGGTTCGCTTTGGACTGTGGGAGTTTCACTTTGAACTGAGGAACTAGAGGGAATGTCTTCTTTTACCGAACCTCCATTCTCTTGAGGAATATCTTTCGTACCACTAGTGCTTGGCACATCGAAATTATCTGGCTTGTTCAAGGGTTCTGGTACGTATCGTCCTTTACGTTTCCATGAGATCCTTTCAGATAACCCTACTGTTTCATCAGCATTATCGATTGGAGCTGTCCAGAAGAACTCATCACAGCCATCAGCATTGTCTTCGTTTACAATAGTCGTGAGTTCAGCAGTTTGATGTTCGGTTACTCCAGTGACCTTGTACACTTGATTTGGAGTGGTCCGGACCTTTTGATATACAACCGCTTTTTCTGCTAAGATTGGGGACTTTTGTTGGGACAATCGAGCGAACTCTACTGAATTTTCAGAAATTAGATTCTTGTCGTTTTCAGGTTCGCTTTTTACAAATTCTGAGCAGTCAACCGTATCCTCTACAGAAATTTCACTCATATTGTCGTCCTCATTAAGCTCAGATGCATTTTCAACGTCTATTTTGTTTTCTGAGCTCAAGTTGGCGTTTAAAGAGTCAAATTTTTGTATGGTTTGGGTTCGTAGTTTGAGTCTATCATTTTCATCCAAAAGGTTTTTGAGCATGTCCTTGTGGTCCTTGGACTTAATGAAAGATTCAATTTTGTCCAGTCCATACATGTAGGTTGGATTGACGTCATCAGATGATATCACACTCTCACAATTATAAGCTTCGGCATCGATTTCATCCTCCTTAAACTCAAGGAAGGGCAAAATCATGCGATGGATCTTTTGGCCTATTTCACTAGTCCAAGTGAAGCTGAGTAATATTAGAATAAAGACGTTTTGCAATTAAAAAAAAACATTCCGCTGTTTTAACAACTTTAAATTATCTCTTTGTAAATAAATGTTTTCGTCTTTTATTTTAACTAATTCAGACTCCTTCAACTCGATCCACATGCGCCGCTCCTCGCTCTTCGAAGACACCCTACTTAATTGATCAGTTAGGTTAGAATTGGTGACACGAGTTTGAGTTAAGCTACTATCTAGATGTGAAATTCTTGTATTAACATTTTTTAGTTCTTTCTCATATGAGGATTGTGGTACTTTAAATGAAACAAAAACCAATTGTACCTTCTTGATCAGTTCATCGAGCTCATTGAACTGCTGGCTGAGTGGTTTGGCTGTAAAGCACATGTCCTGCTGCTCCTTCGGTTCCTCGCTTCCACCATCAGTGTTGTATCCCCTCATCTAAGATACATTGGACACCATGAAGCACCTTCCTCCACTGCTCTCCTCCTTTGCCACATAAGCCTTTCCATGAGTAGGCTTCCTCACTTCATCGTCTTCAGAGTCGGTTGACCAAACTTCCACGCTACCGAACTCGTCATCAGCAACCGAACCCTGCACAATTAGAGCATTCATGGCCTTAGCGGTAGATTTCTTCTTTCTTAAATCATCAAGCTTTTTCTGCAACAAGGCTTCCTCATCCTTTTCCTCGTCCTTTTCAGAAATCTTTTTGAGGACACAATCCTTAGCATAGTGGTTTTTCCCACCATAGTAGTAACAGCTTACTCCAGAATCACCATCTGCCTTTGGTTCCTTCTTGGGCTCTTCAACCTTCGGTTCATTGTTAACCTTTTCTGAACTATAACTCCCCTACCAGTTTCGGTTTTTGTTGTTGGGGAATCTCTTCCTAATGAACCTCTTGGGGTTAGACACCATCATAGCATAATCCTCAGACGTGAGGTCATACTCCTCCAAGTTGAGGTCTTCATCCTCCATCACAGCTTTACTTTTTGACAGGAGGGCCAGCGAACCTAGGCTTGAAACAACGTTCTTTTCCTGCAGCACAATCTTTTCCTAGGACTTGAGAATACCCACCAGTTTCGCCAAAGAATATGATTTAAACTGCTCATGGGCTTTAACTGTAGACACCACTGCTCTCCATTCTGACCTTAGACCATTTAAGAACGTAACTTTCTGCTCGATAAGCTTCCTTTCGATGTCATGTTTGATCATCCTGCTGAGAAGATGATTGAAGCGATCGAACGTCTGGGTCATAGTTTCTTCGGCTCCTTGCTTGAATTCTCCAAACTCAGATAAAAGCAAAGTTTGGATAGAATGTTCAAGATCCTCGTCTGTAGAGTACAGTTCACGAAGTCTATCCCAAACTTCCTTTGCCGTCGTGCATGAGCTTACCAACCTAAAAGTGTCAGACTGAAGGGCGAATCTGATCAATCTTAACGCCTTGATATTGCACTGGAATTTATCCTTTTCGTCTTGCGCAATGTCTTTAACATCCTTCAGCAGATCATTGTACTCCTTTTGAGTTTTGACAATCCTCGACGTTGCAGAGTGAGAAAACAGTCCATTAATGATTGCTTCCCATATGAGGTATCCATTATCCTCAGATCCTATAACGTAGTCTTCGAAGTGATGCGTCCAGACTTCATAATCATGGGTATATAGGATTGGAATCTTCGTGGTTGAACCGATGCTATTGGAAATATTGATGGGATTCGATTGCGACTCATCCATAATGATCGAATAACCTGTTTAAAGATCAGACTTGTAATAAATCACATTAGGGCAAAACAATAAATATCAAGATACGTCAATAATGAGATGACGGCTCAATAAATATCATTAATTGCGGAAAAACCCTAATTGAAACCTTTTCACAGAAAAAATGTGTATCGATTACACAGCCTCCTGCTCTGATACCAATTGATGAGATTAAAAACTTAATCTTGAAGATCAATTAGATCTTAAACAGGTAAATAAATACTAAACAGCAAGAACACGAAAATAAAGAACAAGTCAAGAATGAATCAAACGTGTCGAATGATTAAAACAAAACCCTCAGAAGAGCTCGATTAAGAACATCAATTGTAGAGGATTAGTAGGTTTACAAAAACGATCAAAGAAATCTGTAATTCTATCGTTATGCTCTAGATCGTTAACCTAATATGCATGCAAGCATATACTTATATAATAAATCCAAAAGACATCTCGGTTGGACAAGCCCAAACCGGAGTACAAAATAATTGGACTAAAAGCCGAGTCCAATGACGCAACCCTCTAACGAATCTTCAACCCAACAAATTATTAAGCACATAAAAGCATGTTAGGCATCTTCCCTAAATAAGCTACTACTTGTGTCTATTCAGGTGTACTACCAAAAATATATTAGACGCACTCATCACGATCATTGCTTAGCATTCTAAGTTTAAGTCCAGAAATAAATCCTTATTCCTAGTTCGCTTAAACTAATGCTCTGATACCAACTATGACATCCCCATTTTCACGGCCAGAAAAGACCGATTTTTTTATGCTTTATAAAAATCAGAGTATCTCTTTCAATAAAAACGTTGCGGAATTTGTTCCCAAAAAAACATGATAATTTCATTGAGAGAGCATTTCCAAAGAAATATATTTTTATTCCTTTTAAAACATTTGGGATGTCATCGTCGATACAGAAACATAAGCATAAATAGAACTTACATTCATTTACACTAGTGATCTATATCTCCTTAATCTCTCAGTGTAATGTAACTACACATCGTCACCTGTGATACATGTAAACTGAATGGGTCAACTTGGGAAACCTGGTGAGTACATAGGGTTTTCAACTCACAATAATATAATTATTATGTTTAATCATCAAACAATTAACCCAATTATCCATCCCCCATTATCTTCTTTATTCCTAAGTATCTTCCCTAAGGATTTATCCTAAGGGTCGTCTCCTACATCATATTTACCTCTCATCTCCTTACATCGCATTTCCTTATATGTTTGTTCCTAAGGACTCTCCCTAAGGATCATCGCCTACATCACATAAACAGTATTGATTCAGGGATTACTCCCTCAATACGTGCTCAACAAGGGTTAAGGTATCATCGCATGAATACGTAGTTACAACATCGCCTGAACTTGTAATTCATAGTAAGGGGTCAGAGTATCATCGCATGAATACGTAGTTACAACATCGCCTGAACTCGTAATTCATCTCCTACAGGTTATGAGCCAGCTGGCCTTTCCACGGGGTTGTCTATAATAGTCCGTGGTCACCATCTATACTCTGGTAAATGACTACATCTCCAAATTGCCAGACAAGGTTATAATATCTTTCATCCTACATCACCGATTCATCATCACCTATCTATCCTCACCTAATTATCATCACCTATCTCTCATCATTTTATTTCATCACACATCAACTATTTCGTCTACCTATGTTTTATCCCAACATATTTGTAGATATAAAATAAATATATAGTTTAAATCATTTAAAACATGTGTAAAATCATTCATCCTGCATAGACAGCAAGTATCCAGATAATATGCACACATGGCACGTAATTTATATCAAATACTTCATATCTATGTGTAAGATTAAAGTAACTATGCGCTCACAACATGTAATTTATATTAAATACTTCATATCTATGTGTAAGATGAAAGTAACTATGCACTCACTTGTTAAACTGATGATTCCAAACTTGGATAGCGCTTCGCTTCTTAACAATATAATTTCCTTCGACGAAACCGAGTATTATTACCACTAGATTTTAGTCTAATATTTACCGTGACTAATTATTAGTCTTAGCATTATTATTATTATTATTATTATTATTATTATTATTATTATTATTATTATTATTATTATTATTATAATCGTTTAAATAATATTTTCCAACCACTATGTACAGACAGGGGCCAGACATAAAACACCGGAGGGCAGGACCATTTTGGCATATAGCACTTCTAAAATCCAACAACCCTATGCATCTCTTTAAACCATAATTATCGCCCAAATAATTATTATAAGGTCCTAATAACATTACTATATTTTAAATAAAAGCTATATTAGAAATATTGTAGGCATAGCTCATTTACAGCGGGTTTTTATTAAAAAAAAAAAAAAAACGGGCTTCGCTGGAGCAGCGATTCCGAGCCGAAAGCTCTTCTTCTCGGAGCCGTCGGGCGCTCCAGGGTTTCCATCTCGTGCTAGGGAGGTTCCCTAGACTTGGGAGGGTTTAGGGAGGCTAGAGAGAAGTTAGAGATAGAAAGAAAGGCTTATGGTGTGAAGAAATTATGAAGGGTTCATCCTTTATTTATAGGGATTTTAACGTAGAGTAGTCTCTAAGCTTTGTCTTTATCTTCCGCATACGAGCTCTATTTTCTACGTTATTTATATCCACGCGTTGGTATTTACGAGTACTACAGCTTTAATTTAGACCCTGTCGGCTAATTCTCATTGTATCTCAGATTTACAAAACTGTATTGGAATTCGCCGCGCTTGAAAAGTAGAGACTAAGTTTTGTCCATATCATTCGCATACGAGCTTCGTTTTCGACGTTATTTATATCCACATGTTGGTATTTATGAGTACTATAACTTTCATTTAGACATCGTTGGCTAATTCTCATTCTATCTCGGAATTACAAATCTGTATCGAATTCGTCGCGCTCGAAGAGTAGAGACTAAGCTTCGTCTATATCTTTCGCATACGAGCTCCGTTTTCATCTGTCTTTTTATCGTTTGACTCCTATTAACGAGATCTTCATTTCTCGTTCAGATTATTTTGGCTGAAAATCGACCGATCTAAAATTCAAATTTCAGGCCGTGCTGTAAAACTTTGGACGTTCTCATTTTAACATATACTACAACTTTCGTCTAGACCGATAAGGCTAGAAAGTATTTAGTCGTAAATTCACCTTTTTACGATTCCCGATGGCGTGTCGGTTTTGCCGTAAAACTTCGACGGGTCATAATTTCTTCGTTATAACTCGGATTTCGGCATTCTGTATATATACAGAACCTTTGTGACATATACTATAACTTGGTTAAGATTATTTATTCTAAATATTGTTCAATCAAAAAGTCATTTTTGACGCTCATTGACTCTAAAGTGACTTGCCCGGATCTACGGGCGGTACATCGATTCCTCCCATTTCCTCTAAAAACACTTCCACCACCACTTGCTAGAGCTCCCAAGAAAGTATCTAAAAATTTGAAGAAAAACACATCATCGATTACTCTGGGACTCTAGGATCCTCCTATACTGATTTCCAACAGCGAGATGTTTGCTATGATGAAGAGACTGGAGCGACAGGTCGTCCAACAACAAGAAGATAAAAGGACAATCCTCAAGGAAGTGGACAGAATGAAGACGAATTTCCATAAGCCTCAGGAGGTAGTGCCCTCAGTCTTGCAGCCCAAGATCCTGAACTTCGACAACCCAGTATTCTTAACGATCCATTGCGAGATTTAGGATCGTAACGAAATTTTTATTACTCCCAATAAAAGGGATCCCGATAAGTTTAACAGTAATAATAATTTTACGACTAACTCAATGGATCATGATACAGGTTTGAGCCCAGTCATGCCTAATGAGCTACAACAGCAAAGACAGATGATCTCAAGCATGCCTATAGTAGTTCAATCGGAACCCAAAGCATCCCCAACAAGTCACAGGATCTCTAGATTCATCCCAACGATAGCTAACACTAAAGTTCCAAAATGCTTCCAGACCCCCAGCATGAAGCTATACCCCCACCTTTGGTTCTACCCTCACAGGATCTGCCCTAAAATGGCTCCTTAATGTTCCTCTTTATTCAGTCATATTTATCGCTCATTTGATTAACTTATTTAATAACCAGCTCTCTTGCAGTAGGATGTTCGAAAAGATCAATAGTGATCTCTATCAAGTGGTTCAGGATCCTCAGGAATCCCTTAGGACTTTTGTGAACAGGTTTGGTAGGGAAGCCTTTAGCATCCCCAACATCGACATGGCAATTGCAGTCGAAGCCTTCAAATGGGTTTAAAGAAGGATTCTACCTTCTAAGGGGATCTCATAATGACCCCACGCATGAGATTGGACGAAGTCAGGAGCAGGGCATTGAGATTCATCAAACTTGAAGAAGACAAGGAGATCCAAAATATGAGCAACCTAACAAGCTCCTATTATCACCCCAATAGGAAGGTCGACTCCTCGGCCCAAACATCCTATAAGTCGAAGCCTTACACCAAACCTGACCATCACAGGGTTAATACCTTGAAAATGAGAGGGAGGACAAAGATTTCCCTAATATTACTGACTATTATTTTTCTGTGGATATTTCAGGTGTAATCTTTGCTATGTAGGAACTTACAGATAAATCCCGGTGGCCAAGGAAGGGATAAAAATCCACTACTTGGAAGGACAAGTCCAAATGGTGTGCATATCATGAGGACTTTGGTCGCGTTACGGAGGATTTCATAGCTCTCAGAAAGGAAATCAGCTCACTTCTAGGAAAAGGATATCTCAAAGAGACCCTTAGGAGAAGAAAGGAAAAGCCCAAAGAAAAAGACCAGGATCCTCAGAAGATCCTCGAAACACCAAGATCCCCCCCTGCTGATGCTAAGTTGATCAACATAATCTCAGGAGTATCTAACATTTGTGGTACCTCCTACTCTACAGAAAAAATGCAAGGTATACAAAACGAAGAAGGAAAAAGGACCACAAAAAAACAATCACCAACCAAAAGGAGATCATCTTCGATGAAGTGGATAGAGAGGATGTCCAGGATCCTCACCAGGACGGACTAGTGATTACTGTCTATAGTGCCAACCACTTCGTCAGAAGGATCCTTATCGATGGAGGATCCTCAATTAACATCATACTCTTGGATGCATTAAAAAGGATGAACATCCTGGACTCTGAGATAATTGCATGATCCTCAGTACTAGCTGGCTTCAGCAGAGAAACTAAACACACCATCGGCAAGATAAAGCTACCAATCTACATAGAGGGAGTAAATTTGGTTCAACGCTTTTGTGTAATTGACACATTATCTTCTTATAATTTAATACTTGGTAGACCATAGATCCATCAAATGAAGGTTATTCCATCAACGTATCATCAATATGCAAAGATGCCCACCCCATGGGGGACGGTGAAGATTATAGGAGAGCAACAAGAATCCAAGGAATAATGTAAGACTTCGATGAAGTCCTCAACAATACCACAACAAGCATAGTTGTTGGGTCGTATTTTGTATTTAGTATTGCGTCTATTGGGCTCGTTAGCTAGTCCAATTTATATCTCCGGTATGGGCCTGTCCATCCGTGAGTTTTGTAGGGTTTAGTATATATAGGTGCTTGCATGCATCTTAGAAAAAAAACGATTAAGAGATTTATTATTCTGCAAGTTTATTGTTATCGTTCTTGTAACCCTAGAATCCTCTACAGCGGAAGTTCTTAGTCGAGCTCTGCTGAGGATTGAGAAATCTAATCATTCGACACATCTTGATCCATTCTTGTGTTATTTACTATTTTTATTCATCACATTACCTGTTACAAAGATCTAATCGATCATTAAGTTAATTTTTTAACTTATCAATTGGTATCAGAGCAGGAGGCTGTGTAATTCATACACATCTTTTCTGTGAAAGAGGTTGCGATTAGGGTTATTCAGCATTAACTAATATTTATTGAGCCGTCATCCCATAATTGACGTAACTCAGCATTTATTTGTTTTGCCCTAATTTTATATATTACAAGTCTGATCTTTCAAACAGGTTATACGATCAAGCATGGACGAGTCACAATCAAATCTGATCAACATCTCAAACAGCATTGGATCAACGACGAAGATTCCCATTCTTTACACCCAGGATTATGAAGTCTGGGCACATCACTTCGAAGATTATGTCATTGGATCTGAAGACAATGGATATCTTATTTGGGAAGTAATCGTATCGGGGCCATTCGCTCATTCAGCAACGTCAAAAATCATTAAAACTCAGAAGGAGTATAATGATCTGTTAAAGGACGTAAAAGATATTGCTCAAGATGAAAAGGATAAGTTTCAGTGCAATATTAAAGCATTGAGACTGATTCGATTTGCTCTTCAATCCGACACATTCAGGCTAGTGAGTTCATGCAGAACTGCTAAAGAAATATGGGATAGGCTGCGAGAGCTTTATTCCACAGACGAAGATCTGGAGCATTCCATTCAGACCTTACTTTTGTCTGAGTTTGGCGAATTTAAGCAGAATCCCGAGGAAATTGTTACTCAGACATTTGATTGCTTCAATCATCTTCTTAGTAAGATGATCAAGCACGATATAGAAAGGAAGTTGATTGAACAAAAAGTTACGTTTTTGAATGGTCTTAGATCTGAGTGGAGAGCGGTTGTGTCTACTGTTAAAGCTCATGAGCAATTCAAATCGTATTCATTGGCAAAGCTGGTAGGGATTTTGAAATCCCAAGAAAAGATTGTCTTGCAGGAGAAAAATGTGCTTTCAAGCTTAGGATCATTGGCCCTTCTGTCTAAAAGCAAAAGTGTGGTGGAAGATGAAGACCTTAACTTAGAAGACTATGACCTTACCTCTGAAGATTATGCAATGATGGTGTCAAACCCAAAGAGTTTCATTAAGAAAAGGTTTCCTACCAATAAGAACCGAAATTGGCAGGGAAGTTATAGCTCTGAAAAAGTTAGGGAAGAACCGAAGGCAGAAGAACCAAAGAAAGAGGCAAAAGCTGAAGGAGATTCGGGTGTGAACTGCTACTATTGTGGAGGAAAGAACCACTATGCCAAAGACTGTGTCCTAAAGAAAATGGCAGAAAAGGATGAAGAGAAATATGAGGAAGCTGTGTTGATGAAAAAGCTGGAAGAAATCAAGAGAAAGAAAGTTGCCACTAACCCTTCAATGAATGCTTTAATTGTGCAGGGTTCGGTAGCGGATGATGAGTTCGGTGGCGTGGAGGTCTGGTCAACCGACTCTAAGGATGATGAAGTCAGGAAGCCATCTCATGGAAAGGCTTATGTTGCGAAAGGTGAAGGAAGCGGTGGAAAGTGTTTGATGGTGACGGATGTATCTCAAATGAGGGGATACAACACGGACAGTTGGAATGAAGACACAAAGGAGCGAGAGGACTTGTGCATCACAGAAAAACCTCTCAGTGTGCAGTTTAATGAGCTTGATGAATTAATCAAGAAGGTACAATCCATCTTTGTTTCATTCAAAGTTCCACAAAATTCATATGAAAAAGAATTAAAAAACATAAATTCAAGAATCTCATATCTAGACAGCAGTTTAACTCAAACACGGGTCACCAATTCTAACCTAACTGACCAAATAAGCAGGGTGTCTTCAAAGAGTGAGGAACGGAGGATGTGGATAGAGCTGAAGGAGTCGGAGTTGATCAAATCCAAGGACGAAAACATTTATTTACAAAGAGACAATTTGAAACTTTTGAAACAAAGAAATGTCTTTTGTTTAATTGCTAAGCGTCTTTATTCTAACATCACTCAACTTCATTTGAACTGTGAAATTGGGCAGAAAATTCATCGCATGATTTTGCCCTTCCTTGAGTTTAAGGAGGATGAAATTGACGATGAAGCATATAATTGCGAAAGTGTTGTTTCGTCTGATGATGTGAATCCGACTTATATGTATGGACTAGACAAAATTGAATCTTTCATAAAGTCCAAGGACCATAAGGACATGCTGAAAAACCTTTTGGATGAAAATGAAAAATTGAAACTAAGGACCGAAACCATACAAAAATTTGACTCTTTGAATGCCAACTTGAGCTCAGAAAATAAAATTGATGTTGAAAATGCATCTGAGCTTAATGAGGATGATGATATGAGTGAAATTTTTGTATAGGATGAAGTTGATTGTTCTGAGTTTGTCAAGGGCGAACCTGAAAACCACAAAAATCTTATCTCAGAAAATTCTGTGGAGTTTGCTCGCTTGTCCCAAAATAAGTCCCCGATCCATGAAGAAAAGGCTGTTGTATACCAAAAAGTAAGGACGACTCCAAATCAGGTATATAAGGTCACAGTAGTAACCGAACACCAGACAGCCGAACTCACAGCCATTGTAAATGAAGATAATGTTGATGGTTGTGATGAGTTCTTCTGGTCTGCTCCTATAGATAATGCCGATGAAACTGTTGGTCTGTCAGAACGGACGTCCTGGAAAACCAAAGGCAGATATGTACCAGAACCTCTAAACAAGTCTGACAACTTCGACGTGCCAAGTACTAGTGGTACAAAAGAAGTTCCTGTAGAAGAAGTCACTCCTTCAAGCGAAACGTCATCTGTTAAAAGTGAACAGGCTGACAGGAAGCAAAAGCAAAAAGCCAACATCCACCGACAGCCGAAGCAAGTGAAGAATCAAAAACAGCAAAGGAACTAGAGATACAAGAAGAATCTCTCCGAAAGAAAACAGTTTTGGCGATCTCAAAACACACATTTCTCTTATCATGACAAAAATTCGAAGTTAGAGAAAAGTGCTGTTAGACCACAAGAAAGTCATAACAACCGAAAGGACAAGTTTGGTTCTGAAAAGTATAACAACCGAAGGGAAATGTTCGGTTCAGAGAACACCAGCTACCGAAAGTATAGGTTCGGTTCCGAGAACAAAAGCGACCAAAAGTTCAAGGTTCGGTCCCACCAACGATCAAAAACAAAAGGGTCACTTAGAACCTCAAGTCAAGAAAACCTCTCAGTCTAAATTCTCTCATTCTAATTCTTCTCAACCCCATTCCAAATCCAATTCCGTTCGAACTCAAAATCCAAAATCTTCAACAGATTTGAAAGGAAAATCAAAGGTTACCTCAGTCAAGACTAGTCAAAAACATCCTAAGATCCAAACACCTAAACCTGAATCTAAACCGACTGTAACAAATCCCAACAAAATTAAAGTTTTCACCATTAAAAAGAAAGAGGAAACAACTTTAATAAAAAGAACATATCTTGTTGACATCTCTCTTACTATTCCTGTACCTGTGAAAGGCTCACGTGGACCCAAGAAACTTTGGGTTCCTAAATCTGCTTGATTTTTGCAGGTTATCAATGACGAGCAGCTTGACGAAGAATGGTATATTGACAGTGGCTGCTCACGTCACATGACAGGAAGGAAGGAAGAGCTGAGGAAATTTCGATCTCTTTCAAACGGTGGAAATGTCAAGTTCGGGAACAACTCATTTGGCACGATAAAAGGTTATGGAATGATAACAAATGGAGACTTCACGATTAGAAAGGTTGCATACGTTGAAGGGCTACAGCACAACCTCATAAGTGTATCTCAGCTTGTTGGAGGTACCAGACTCAAGGTCTCATTCGACGATGAGGGTTCGGAGATAATAGAGAAGAAAACGAAAAGAGTAATTCTCAAATTAGAGCGCAAAGGCGAAATGTTTCCCCTGAATCTCAAACCCATCAAAGGAAATCCAGCTATCTGCCTGTTATCCAAAGCACAATCTGACGAAAGCTGGTTGTGGCACCAAAGGCTCTCTCATCTCAACTTCAAGAACATCAATAAACTTGTCACCGGAGGTCATATTAGAGGTCTTCCATTGCTCAAGTTCGATCGAGAACATTTATGTGCTGCGTGTGAAATGGGGAAGTAGAGTCGTCAAAGTCACCCATAGATAATAAACACTAAAGTTGTTGAACCACTAGAGTTAATTCACATTGACTTGTGTGGTCCATCATCTATCGAAAGCATCGGCGATAGCAAGTATATTCTTGTCATTGTTGATGACTTTTCACGTTTTACATGGGTGTTCTTTCTGAGGCACAAATCTAAAGCAACTCTTAAACTAAAGATGTTCATCAAGCAAGTCGAAGTGCAACTGAGGAAAGTCGTTCGCAACATCAGAAGCGACAATGGGCTGGAGTTCAAAAATAAAGAATTCGAAGACTTCTTGGCAGAAAAAGGAACCAGTCACAACTTCTCAGCTCCCTACACCCCTCAACAAAACGGGATTGTCGAAAGACGAAACTGATCTTTGTGTGAGGCGGCCCGAACCATGCTAAGTTTTGCTTCTTTACCTTTATATTTTTGAGCTGATGCTATTGCTGCAGCATGTTTTACGCAGAACAGGTCCTATCTCAATAAGCGCTTTACTCTCACTCCTTATGAGATCATCAACAACAGGAAGCCAAACGTCAAATTCTTCCTTGTATTTGGATCACGATGCTTCATCTTCAACTCAAAAGAACATCGTAACAAGTTCGACGTCAAAGCCGATGAAGGGATTTTCCTGGGATATTCTCACACTTCAAAAGCCTATCGAGTATTAAACAAGCATTCAAGGAAGATAAAAGAAACTTATTATGTGACTTTTGATGACAACTATGTCAAAAAGCTGAAGGCCACTAAAGAGACAGTTGGAGAAATTTTCTCTCAAACAGGCCAAGTCACTGCCTCGATAGCAAATCTGTTTGAGCAGTTTGTAGAGTTATTCGATGAACCAGAGAAGGCTACTCTTTCGGAAGCTAATGCAGCAGACAACAAAGTAGATCATTTGAAGCAACTCGTCGAAGATGCCGCCAAGCAAATGAATGAAGGAGGATCTATTCCAAACGAACCTCCACAGCAAGGTGCTTCAGTTGAGGGGGAGGATCCATCTTCTTCAACACAGCTGGGCTCACATATTGAGGGGGAGAACTGCTCTCCAGCTGCACCCGAAAGCCCAGCTATACCCGAAAGCCAATCTGCACCCGTAAGTCCTATAGTACCCGAACGCTCAACAACACCCGAAGGTGCTACAACACCCGAAAGCTCGACACCACCCGAAACTCCTATAGCTCTGGAAACTCAAGATACACCTAAAAGCTTATCTGTCGTGGGGGAGAATGCCGATATGTTTTATGACGATGATAGTCAATCTAAACTAGAAGAGATGGTAAATGCTGAATTGGATCCATCCTATGATCCAAATTACCCTCCTCTTGTCAAATGGACCAGAGATCATCCTGTTTCACAGGTTGTCGGTAATGTCTCTGAAAAGGTTCTGACCCAATCTCAACTGAAGGCAAAGCAAGCTTCCTTATTTTCAAAGGTAGAATTCTGTATGTTTAACTCCTTCGTCTCAAAAGTTGAACCAAAGACAGTCAACACTGCTCTTGATCACTCCGACTGGGTTCAAGCTATGCAAGACAAACTTAATGAGTTCGAAAGAAATAAAGTTTGGTGCCTCATTCCAACTCCTCAAGATGCCTCGGTTGTTGGTCTCAAATGGGTCTTCAGAAATAAAATGGACAAGGAAGGCAATGTGATAAGAAATAAAGCTCGTCTAGTGGTGAAAGGATACTGCCAGGAGGAAGGAATCGACTATGAGGAAACTTTTGCTCCTGTAGCTAGGCTGGAATCCGTTAGAATATTTCTTGCCTATGTTGCACACAAAAACTTTTGAGGTCTATCAAATGGATGTAAAGTGCGCATTTCTAAATGGAGAACTTGAAGAAACGGTGTACGTGGAGCAACCTCCTGGTTTCGTCAATGAAAAATACCCCGATCACTGTTATATTCTGGACAAAGCGGTATATGGACTGCAACAAGCACCGAGGGCCTGGTATGAAACGCTAACCAAGTTTTTAAAGATGTCCAAATTCAAACAAGGTTCGGTTGACCCAACCTTCTTTCGTAAGAAGGAAGGTAACCACCTTACGATTGTTCAAATCTATGTCGATGATATCATATTTGGCTCGACGAATCCTAGCTTAACGGCTGAATTCAGGAAGCTGATGGAGACTAAATTTGAAATGAGCTCAATGGTTCCTATTAACTTTTCCCTTGGTTTAAACATTAGACAGGGACCCGAAGGCATCTTTATTAACCAGGAAGCCTACACCAAGACTCTCCTTGCGAAATTCGACATGATGGGAGACTCGAAGGTTAAAGTTCCAATGGCATTCGGCACCAGGCTCACTCCATCCTTGGATAAGCCAACAGTCGATATTACGCTATATCGCTAGATGATCGGCTCTCTAATGTATCTTACTGCTAGCAGGCCTGATATAATGTTTTTAGCTTGTTACTGTGCTAGATTTCAGGCGAATCCTCGTGAACCTCATATGCTTGCGGTGAAGAACATACTCCGGTATCTCAAGCGAACTACCTCTCTAGGGTTATGGTATCCATCCAACTCAGGTTTCTTCGTTCAAGCCTACTCAGATGCAGACCTTGGATGTTGTGGACTAGACAGGAAAAGCACCACTGGAGGCTGCCAATTCCTTGACGGGAAGTTGGTTAGCTGGCAATCAAAGAAACAAACCTGTGTATCTCTGTCTACCGCTGAAGCAGAATACATCGCAGCTACCTCCTGTACATCTGAAGTGATTTGGATCCAAAGCCAACTCCGGGACTATGGACTCGATATGAAAAAGATCCCACTGTATTGCGACTCTGAAAGTGCAATTAGGATCTGTCATAACCCAGTGCAACACTCCAAGACTAAGCACATAGCACTGAGGTATCACTTCATTAAGGATCATGTGGAAGATGGGAACGTCGAAATACACTTTGTTCGAACCACTAATCAACTGGCCAACATCTTCACCAAAGCTCTTCCTGAAGCAACTTTCAACAAAATTCTACAAGGGCTAGGTATGATGGAATCGGAGTCAGTACCAAAGATTGCCTCTCAAAACTAAAAGTTAGAAGCGAAATAGACCGAACGTTCGGGTTCGGGTCTCATGTATGCTGAAATGAACCGAACGCTCATGTTCGGGTCTTAATCCGGTGTACCAAAATAGACCGAACGCTCGGGTTCGGTTGTATAATCTAATTTTCGCTTATCACTCAAAGGTAGTTTCTTTGGTTGTAGATCTTTTATATTATTTTTTTGATTCATTTATCTTATTTTCAAAGTTATTCTCTTTTTCAAACCTATTTTCTTTGGCAACCAAAATAGACCGAACGCTCGGGTTCGGTTCCAAAGTTTTTCTCAACCGAAATAGACCGAACGCTCGGGTTCGGTTCCAACATTTTTTTGTGTTTTTTTTATTATTAGGCTCTCATATTTATTCTAATCATGAGCTACCTAACTCTCTTCTCACATGAGACAAGAGTTTTCTGCTTGGTCCTTATCTTCACAGCAGAGGTACTTTGGTTTCTTTACAACATCTACATTACATTTCTCCATCTTATTCGTTTCACCAACGTAACCCTTGAGACTCTCAGACATTACCACTGAGGTTTATGGTTACACAATTTATGTGTTTATGATCTTAGTTTCGTGCCACTACGAGGTAAGTGAAACCCAAAATTCAATACCCAATACGAATTGACGGTGAACAATTAGTTTGCTCTAGTTTTCACTAATGAATTCACGGACGTACCTCTATGAAATCTCAAAATTTTCTTTTGTGTGATTCCTATGAAATTGTTAAAACCAATAACATTTCTTCCCTTGGGATCCAGTTTTAATTTTTGTTGAGATTTTATTTATTTCCTAGCCAAATTAAATTATCTCAAACCTACTTGTTCAACAGACTACACCGGTCTCACAAGTACTTCGTTCGATTTCTGTCTTATTTCAAGATTAGGAATTCTGAATCGAAGCGAAAGCCACCCTCATAAGCCTAATTAAAAGAAGCCTTTCAACACTTCTTAACAAGTGTTTGATCGTTATTCAACGGGAAACCACACAAACACTTTAAGGTCTCTCTTGACTTTGAAGGAAGAGATTCGTGCCCGGGATCCATTGTTTCGTGTCTTTATTGACATCACATAATTCCTCAAAAAGTGTTGTTTTATTTCTTCTTATTTTTTACACACTCAGCACGAAAATCTTTTTGATTTTCCAAAATTCTGGTTTCATTAATTTCAAGGGGTTTTAATTGGCTTGGTTGTTATAACAGATTGTGGTGAATTTTAATCCACGTGGGAGAATTTTTAAAGATGTCGTTACAATTTAAATGCATAAGATCATAAAATGCTGACTCAGGCGGGAGATCAATCGATTTGACTTCAAACGGCGCCAGAATGTAAAGCGTGAGAAATGGAACCGTTTCCTCTCCAAACGGCGCCTGATGGGAAGGCGTGTAATTAGGGACTGACACTCTCTCTCATGCGTGATCATCACCAGCGCCAACTGTCACGCGTCAGTCAATTCCGAAAAACTCTTCGTTTTTCAATCGAAGATTTGGGAAAGATTTTTCTCTCTCCTTTAACCCCAGTATAAAAGGCAATGTTACCCACCATTTACCTCTTTACTGCGCCTATATTTCCAGAGAGCAAGAAATCCTTTCAACTGTTACTATTTATCATCTCTCCCATCTTCATCTCAACAATGGCAGATTCTTCCTCAGTTCACGCAACATCCCACATCTTGCCCATTCCCCCACAGCAAAGTTTGATCATTGATTTAACCCCTCATTCGTATGATGCATTCATGTTCCCTATCATGGAGTGCCTAAGGTTTTCTCCAATCGCTCCTGCTCTTTCCAGGGCTGAGACTGTTCCAATGGAGTTCCTGTCACAAATCTTTGCCACCGCTCACTACGACAAGGTCGTTGACAGGATTTTCTTCGATGTCTTCGAGCACAAGGCGTCGATTTCAAAGCAGCGGTTTTGCTCGTTGTTAGGATTTGACGCGGATTCTTCGAGGGTTAATCCGGAATCAATTCCCATGGGTCATCTGTTCAACATGTTCTACAACATGGGCTACACGGAGGTGCTTACTACGGTGACGAAATTCAAGAAGTCGTGCCTACCTCCACGGTGGAATGGGATGTTCACTGTTCTCTTCAAGGGGTTATCCGAAAGAAGTGCTGGATCAGACGGGTCCAGTCGTCTGTTCTTATCTATCATGTAAGGGATCTATAATGGAATTAACATGGACTACGGGTCGGTCCTATGGCAACAACTTATTCAGAGTCTCTCCTCAACTTCCCGGCACTCAGAGATCTCTTATGCCAGGTTTTGGACCATTCTCACGAAATGGGTGATGGACAAGTACCACGTCCCCATTGTCGCTGGTGCTCCAATGTCTTCGATTGGTACCTTCCATACCACGAAGATCATTGTGTCGGACGCTTCCAAGTTTCCCTTCAACGGGTCTATCCCGAAAACGATGTATGGGGATGTTCCTGCTGATAGCCGTATTATCAGGACGTACAAGGAGTTCAAACGCTCTGGTCCGGGGGAGCTAACTCCAGAGATGCTGAAGTCGATTCGTGAGGCTAATAAGCCTGTCCCCAGACGAAAGAAGGCTGATAAGGGGAAGCAGGTTGCAAAGGGAGCAAAAGTCCCATCTCCCAGGAAGAGGAAAACCGCCAGAGCTGCCCCATCCCCTCCAATGAAGAAGCGCAAAACCCAGCCCCGTCGAAAGCTGATCATCGCTTCGTCCTCGAGCGAATCTGAGGAAGAGGGTTCAGATTCTGATGGATCTCAACGTGGTAACACTCCACCACGTTCTCCTACCCCAGAGACTCACATTTCTACTTCTCCAATTCCATCTCCAACAGCTACAATCCCTACTTCCATTCCCCCCATAACCTCCACTACACAAATACCAACCACTTCCATCCCTGTACCACCCATATTTACTGAAGCAACCACAACCACCATTGCCGAAGTATGAACCAACGTATCTGATACGGGGGTTCATACTATCGCACCCGAAACCACCCCAGCACCCGAAGCCACACCCACACCAGCTTCACCACCACCATCTTCTCCTGCTCACGCATCAGAGGAAGAAGAACCACTCCTTGGTGGGGAGGATATGACTTTTGACTCGGTCTACTTTAGCCCGTTTCAAGTACAAAGTGATGATGATGACAAAGCTCCTGTCACCAAAAGACATCTCAAGGAGCTACATGACAAAATCGACTCGCTCATCGCCTCCTCTTCCACTTCTCAGTCATCCTTATCTGAAGCTGCAGTTCAGAAAATTGTTGACGCTTTCTCCAAAGCTCAGCAAGCTTCACTTGATTCAGCCACCACCGCCATAGATGTCTCCACCAAAGCCTGTTAGGCAACGACCGAAAAAGTCGATAAACTATTTACTAATGCCTCTTCCTTGTTGAAGTCTTTACAGGAGAGTGCTGTCGCCGCCAAGACTACGCTGGAACCCATTGTCCACCAGCTGGCAACATCAGTCGCAACTGAGTTGAAGTCCTTTGCTTCTCTTCGTCAAACAATTTTTGATGATAACTCAGCTTTCCGCACAACCATCGAAGAGCGTCTCTCCAAGCTTCAAGAAGATTTGGCTGCCGAGAACACTCTCATGGATGCTCTCGCGAGGAAGACTACTGCTCTGAAGGTCAAGAGCATTCAACTTTCCCATTCTCAACAGGAGATTGAATCTCTTTGATCTGAAAGAGAGGTAATAAAATTGTGTGTTTCGGATGTCCACTCTACAATTTCAAACATCATTGAAGCACATGATCCAATTCTCAACTACACTGTGAGGCGTGACCTTGCAGAGAAGCTCGCTCCTGCCCTTGCTCTACTCAGTAAAATCGAAGGTCTCCTTGATTTCGTGTGCATTCCGAAACAAGGGGGAGAGAAGGAAACTATGTCTTAACCGCCTCCTACCTCAACAGCAACACACACAACCGAACCTCCTCCAGTAGGCCAAGCCTCCGGTTCTGGTGTGAAAAACAAAGGCAAAAACATTGCTGAGGAGAGCGAAGAAGAAGATAAAGAGACAATTGCTAACCTATTGAAGCGTCAAGGTCGAGACAAAGAGGCTGACATCAGTGCTCGTGTGGCAAGAGAGGCTGAAGAAGTCGAACGTAAACAGAAAGAAGCCCACGACCTTCTTGAGAGCAGGAAAACTCTTTTTCCTTCTTGGACTCTCGAGAGGATGATTAAAGAAGCCATCGACACACCAAGTATCCTGTGGCTGGAACCTATGATCTCTCTAGATCGTTCCAACACTGTCGACTCTCAGTTCGACATGCCATTGACCCGAAAGGCGTTTATCTTTCATGCCTTTTCCAACGTTGCAGAGTTCCCTCATCCTCATCGACCGGTTGATCGGGACTTAATCGATTTCTATCTGAAGGCTGCTCAACCCCAATACCAGACTTGGAGCGCTCAGAAAATTGTCAACGTTCGGGTTTTGAAGCCGTACAGGGAAGGTAACTTCACCAATGTTCGGTTCAAGGTACTTCGGAGATCTGCCAAAGCCAAACATGCTATCTCTCTTACAGATCTTCCCAACCTTACTCCCCATGATTGGATTATCTTGCACAACATCCTCCTCACTAACGAAGCTGAATACGGTCCGATCATCGACCACTTCAAGAGGATGCTCGTGTGCTACATCATGGAAGTTGCTTTGATGGATCAGGAGATTGCGAGCGTATTCAACAAGAAACCAACCATATCTCCTGTTGGCTCTGCCAGTGATCTCAACTTGATGCAGATGGGGAAGATTGACCCAAAGAGAAACTCGGTCATGTTTACAAGGAACGAAGGACAGAAATGTCTTTTCGCCTTGGCAGACAAGCATCTCTACACCACTGCCTGTTTGGAACACGTTTTGGGGATCATCCATTGATGCAAGCAGAATACGGTGGATGATGTTAAGTACTTTGATGATATGATTCAATGGTACATTCGGTTCAGACAGACTATTCTTGCACTTATTTCACGTCTGTTTGATTCTACAAAGAAGGTTCCCGCTGCTGGCCCAAGCAAGAAGAAGAAGTAGTCTCGCTCCAATTTGACGCAAAGGGGGAGCTTGTTGGGTCGTATTTTGTATTTAGTATTGCGTCTATTGGGCTCGTTAGCTAGTCCAATTTATATCTCCGGTATGGGCCTGTCCATCCGTGAGTTTTGTAGGGTTTAGTATATATAGGTGCTTGCATGCATCTTAGAAAAAAACGATTAAGAGATTTATTATTCTGCAAGTTTATTGTTATCGTTCTTGTAACCCTAGAATCCTCTACAACGGAAGTTCTTAGTCGAGCTCTGCTGAGGATTGAGAAATCTAATCATTCGACACATCTTGATCCATTCTTGTGTTATTTACTGTTTTTATTCATCGCATTACCTGTTACGAAGATCTAATCGAGCATCAAGTTAACTTTTTAACTTATCAATAGCAATTAAGGAATGGCACACGAGGCATGCTGGAAGCAAGAGAGAATGACATAAGAGAAGGGCCCCTAAACCTTCACGATCCTGAACCCAAAGTTCTCATAAGATCCTCAATGCTTGAACTAATCGAATAGGATCTCATAAAGTTACTCAAGCCCAGAAGCAAAACATTTTCATGGAAACATGAGGACATGAAAGGTATTAAAAAACATAATAACCCACAAACTTAACATTGACCCATCTTTTAGGCAAATACACCAAAAGAGAAGGAAATTTGCACCCGAAAGAAACCAAGTTATAAAAGAAGAAGTAGAAAAACTTCTCAAAACTGGCATAATCAAGGAGGTGAAGTTCCCAAGATGTCTAGCTAATATGGTCATGGTACAATAGAAGAACGATAAAGGGAGAGTATGTGTGGACTGTATGGATCTTAACAAGGCTTGTCGTAAGGATTCTTTCCCTTAACCACACATTGACTCCATGATAGACACAACAGCGGGTCACAAATAACTAACGTTCATGGACACATCAGCATGATTCCAACAAATCCAAATGGAACCCTCCGATCAAGAGGACACAGTGTTCATAACCCCAATAGGTATTTATTGTTACTTTGCTATGCCATTTGGTCTTAAATATACAAGAGCAACATACCAAAGAGTAATTAATAAGAAGTTAAAGAGAAACTGGGGGGACACGACGGAATTCTACATTGATGAAATGGTGGTCAAGTCCAAAATTTTGAAGATCATCTAAAGGATCTTAAAGAAGCCTTCGACATCCTAGACCAATACAACATGAATCTGAATCCCTCTAAATGCCATTTTAGGATGAAATCAGGTAAGTTCTTAGGATACATGGTGACCGAAAGAGGAATTGAAGCGAGCCAGGAACAAATGAAGGCCATCCTTGATCTAAAATCACCAACCTCGATGAAGGATATCCAGAGATTAATAGGAAGAGTGGCATCACTAAACAGGTTCATCTCAAAATCCTCAAAAAGATGCAAGCCTTTCTATGGCATCTTGAAGAAGGAAAAAAGGATTCGAGTGGACCCAAGAACATGAAGATTCTTTCAAAGAGCTTAAAAAATATTTAAGCCCACCACCCCTATCGGTAAAACCACTAGCTAGGGAGTCACTCCTTCTTTACCTCTCAGTATCCTCAAATGCAGTGAGTGTTGTACTATCCAAGGATCTCGATAGGATCTAACATCCCATATACTATTTAAGTAAGTGTCTCCTAGATCTGAGACAAGGTACTCTCACCTTGAAAAGCTCATACTTCCATTGGTAACAGCTTCTTCTAAATTAAGACATTATTTTGAGAAACACCCTATAACCGTAAGAACTAACTATCCAATTAAAAATGTTATGAGAAAACCAAAAATGTTAGGCACGATGGCGAAATGGACTGTGAAGCTTAGAACATATGACATAAAGTATGAACCAAGATCCTCCATAAAGTCCCAAGCATTGGGAGATTTTGTGGCTGACTTTAGGGATCATCTAAGAGTTGAAGTCGGAATAGAAGCCAAAACACTTCTAGAACTGGAAAACATGGGGAAATGGACACTTTTCATAGATGGAGCATCGAACCAAAGAGGAACTGGGTTAGGGATCATACTAAAATCACAACAAGGAGACATCCTACCCTAGAGAATTAGTTGTGAATTCAATGCAACCAACAACGAAGTAGAATACGAGGCGCTAATCATGGGACTACAGTTAGCTAAGAATCTTCGAATCAAGGAGCTTCAGGTATTCGTCGATTCTTTACTACTAACTAACCATTTTAATAGATCCTATGCAGTGAAAGGAGAAAAGCTAGCTCTCTATCTCCAAATCCATAAAAACCCAGCCTCAAAATTTTAAACATTCATCCTAAACCAGGTTCCTAGAGAAGATATTGTTGAAGCAGATGCTCTAGCCAATCTAGGATCTTCCTTGAGGATCCCGCCGAAAACTAAGATCCTGATAATCCACATATTAGTCCCACAATCGAGGATTCCACCAAGAAACTTATACTCTTTCATGATCTTAGGGAGACTACCTACATGGCGACAATCGAAGATCTTGACTCAACGGTTCAACATCAGGATCCCAACGTCCAGGATCTTTGATCCAAACCAACATGAAGTACCTGCAAAATTACATGATCCATAAGGAAGAGAAAAGTGAAAGAGCATTAAAAATGATCTCAATGTTTGTGCTAATCCAAGGTAATATGTATCAAAAATCTGTGACAAGACCGTACCTCAGGTGTTTAGAAGATCATGAAACTGCAGAGGTCCTACAGGACATTGACGAAGGGGTAGATCCTTATGTTCCAAAGCATTAAGGACATGATACTACTTGTCAACGATGAAGAAGGACTCATTTCTCCATGGACGGAAATGTAATGCTTGTCAAAGACATAGCAACATCCTGCACCAAACTATAGAACCTCTGTATCATATCGTTTCCCCTTGGCCATTCATGAAATGGGGAATGGATATAGTAGGGAAACTGTCAGTAGCCCCTGGAGGAAAAGTCTTCATGCTAGTGATGACTGAATACTTCTCAAAGTGGATTGAAGTTGAAGCCTACGTACAGGTAAGATACAAAGAGGTAATATCCTTCATCAAACATAACATCCTGACCGGGTTCGAGATCCCTGCTAAAATTATATTCGACAATGGATCCTAATTCATAAGCAAAATAACAAGAGACATTTGCAAAAGTTGGGTAATCAAAATGGTGACATCTACTCCTATCCACCCTCAAGCCAATAACCAAGCGGAGTCCAGCAACAAAATTATAGTAAACAGCTTGAATAAGAGGTTGAATGAGAAAAAAAGGAAGATGGACTGAAGAGCTTCCGTTTTTATTATGGGCAGATAGAACTACTTCCAAGGTAGATACGAGCCAAACCCCTTACTCATTAGTGTTTGGAAAGGAAGCAATGATCCCCACTGAAGTGGGGATCCCCACAGCAAGATATCTGCTTCAAAACCATGAGGACAATAGCAGGATCTTGGCCCAGGATCTCAAAACCATAGATAAGCTTAGAGATCTTGCCAAAAATCCATATTGTTGCTCATCAACAGAGGATCACCAGATCATATAATAAAAACATATGGATCAGGAGATTCCAAATAGGATACGTGGTACTAAGAAAAACTTTCCAAAATACACAGGATCCTAGTGCAGGTAAACTAGCTCCCAAATGGGAAGGGCCATATCTCATAGACGCTAAAGCAGGTAAAGGGGCATATTGGTTAGCCACCTTAGATGGAGATATCTTACAAATATCCTGGAACATGATACATCTCAAAGATTATTTTATGTAGGTAAGGTTAGTCATTTATTGATACGCTCAAGGTATGCATACTATTTATCCTTTATCTTTTTCTTTTCATTATTTATTTTCTTCAAATACCATTACAAACTTAAGCGTAGAAGAGGCGTTATCTAGGCTAGCATCAAGCCTTAGCTAATGTTTGCTGCATGTAGAGACTAAACGATCCCAATGTTCCAGGATCCTGACATTTAAGGATCCTGACGTTTAAGGATCCAGGTGCTTAAGGATCCTAACTTCCAAGGATCTTGACTTCTAAGAATCTTGAACATGTGAACTTTCAAGGATCCTAATGTCCAAGGGACCACTGAGAGCCCCTGAACTAAATTCACAATACGAATCTCCTAAGAATAGTGACTAATCATCTCTCCTTCGAATAATGGTACGTATTCCCCTCTAAGGTTTAAAGAGTTAATTACCTCTTTCACATGAGTTAAAGTTTATACACCTTGCTTGGACGCACGCTTCAGTGACTTGGAAACCCTCTTATTTCTGAACATTGGTTATGATCCTAAAGAAAATTCCTAAGGTTTATAACATTTACATGTTATCCTAAGTTGGGATCTACTCCATAAAATTCCTAAGGTTTAAAACATTTACATGTTATCCTAAGTTGGCATCTGCCCCAGAAAATTCCTAAGGTTTATAAAATTTACACGTTATCCAAATTTGAGATCTTCCCCAGAAAACTCCTAACATTGAAATTTTTCCAAGAAAACTACTAAGATTCGCAACATCTATATGTTACTAAAGTTGGGATTTTCCCCAAGAAACATATCATAAACATTAGCTGAAAATAGGATACTCCCCAAAACAAATAAGATTCATAACGAAGACTTTCCTTAAGTTTAAAGTTAAGGATCCTTCTCGAAATGAAGATCCTTCCCAATGAACTCCTTAATCAAAGACCCTTTCACATGGTAATATCATAACCATTTAAAGGTTAGTAACTCAAGACGTAGATTCTTCCTAAGATCAATAGGTTCCATCTATCCTTATTCTCAAAAATTGTATGTAAAGTTTAAGGATGCTGAACCTTTTAGATTCCATAAAAAAAATCACTTGGTTATCAAAATTCAAGTATACTAAAAATTACTTGCTAAAAGAATTTTGTCTTAGGATTGTTTGCAGGAACCAAGTTTTTTAGGGTCCTGATTATTTAAGGATCCTAGTATCAAAACAGTCATACTGAAAGAATCAAGAGAGAGATATACAAGGAAAACACAACCATTGCATTCAAAAGGGGTTGTGCCCCAACCCACAAAAAGTTAATTGTTTTACATCATTAAATAAAACAAAAAGCTACCCTAACTAATTTTATACAAGCCTAGACCTTAGCCTAGTCATCATCGTCCACATTCTTCTCCTTCTCCTATTATGACAGCTTAGACCCAGGATCCTCAATAGCATTGGCAGGCTTGTCGTTGGTTTTGGATAATGCCTCGCGCCATCAAGCTACATTCCAGGATCTTGATTTCTCAAGATCCTCCGCCATCCTGATCTTAGCTTCCCAAATAGCCACCACAACACTTTCCTTAGCATCGGTGATAACCTCCTCGGTTTCTAGGATATGCTCCTCTTCCTTCCCGGCCTTCTCCTTGATCAAAAGCTCGATCCTCCTGATAAGATCTTCATGGGTCGCCTTCCACTCCTTCTCTCGTTCCTTCAGAACTCGCTCAATTTCCTCAGCTCGTATCCTTAGATCAGTTACAGGTTAGGAAACATGAGTAGAGACCCGAAATAAGTATGGCATTAATAGAAATAAATAGAAATCAAAAATTAATGTCATAGAGACACCTACTGCTTGGGAAAAGGAAAGCAATTTCTGAAGTGACTCTTCAGCTCCAAGATTCTCCAAGTTAAGATCTATGGCTTCGAGATCTTCCTCTTACGGGAACTTGGGGCCTTCACGATGAGATCAATGAGAGGTTTCTTAGGAAGAAGAGGTAGGATAGCTTTCTCTCTTTTGACTGCGATCAGACCACTAGACACATCATCTTTGAGGTCAGATAAAGGAAATTGAGCATTGGGCCGAGAAGGCTTGGATCCTACACGCCACACAAGATCATCATCAATACAAGATTTTCATTCAGGATCCTCATCGATTCTAAATTATAATAGAAAACATAAAGATCTTACTAGTTTCCATTGATGCAGTGGTAGATGAGACTTCTTGAAGACTGGGATAATCGAGCCTGAAAGACCTATCAACCGCAGGAACAACGAAGAGCTTCTCAATCTTTTTTCCAGTATCCTTGGCAACAAGGATAAGTTCTTCGAACCTAAAAGCCGAAAAACAATAGACAAGATGATGAAAGGTGAATCTCAGGATCCTCAGTATAAGGAAATATAGGTCCTACCCTTTTTAACCCAGGTCTTCGGTAAGGAACTCCCACCAGGAATCAAGTCACGTCAAACAAAGACATATTTCTCCTTCCAAGCACCATCATTATGTTTCGTTTAAAGAATGAAAGGGGATTGGTGAGGTTTAAGCCTAAGAAGTAAACAGGAATTCCCAAAGATAGAAAGATCATACACGTGTGCCAACTCAGCTAAACCTATATCTAGACCTCTAGACTGGTTCAATTTCTCAATCCAAAACAAGACTCTCCTACCAATGGGCATGGCCTCGATGTAAGAAATTTGAGTGATTTCGAAGAACTTGGAAATAATCTTGGGAAAGGGGTATTTAAAACCAAAGCCAAAGGGATATCCAGGAAAGTAGACCCAAGACGAAGAAGCTAAATCAGGTTGGAGTTTTCGATCGAAGACTTTGAAGACAACTTCATTAGAAAAAGCGCCAACTAGTTTCAATGACTCGATATCATCATCGTTGAGAGAACAGATCTCATCGTAGGATAAGTACCTCTGGTCGATTAAATCATCCCCAAAGGACGCGAGGATGTACCTGCGAGATACACTCATTTTCTTGCCCATCGTTAGTGAAAGAAAAAAGTAAGGAGAAGAAGGAGAAAAATGTACCTCCAAAAGCGACTGAATAAGAGCTTAAAGATGCACGGAGGAGTAGTCCTAATCAATTGCCTCTATTGAATATAACGACAGAACAAAGAGAAAGATTGATTAGACTGGCTAAGATGACTCTCGAATGGATAAATCTTATCCATTAGGGATTAAATTAAAAAACTACCCTTATTTATCTCTCCATTTAATTATTCACTTGAAGTTATTCCTTTAATATCATCAAAACTAATTCACTTATTTTCAGGAATAACTTGGGGCAATTCTTAGGGCTAGCATCCTGAAACTGCTATAGGATCCTCAAATCTCAGGATCACGAATATATTCCATGATACTGACTAATATTTTTATTATTATTTATAACTGGTATATATTCTTTTGTCTTTCTCACATGTGTAGAAATAATTGGTCAAATTCATATAGTTAACGTATAGTTAACATAACTATGCAAAAGACACAGAGGACTAAGTTAAGAAAACGGCTATAAGTAATCTCGGAGGAACCCGATATTCTCAGAGTTCTAGTTGTTAGGGTTTGACTATATAAAACACTTTTAATCATCACACTACACACGATTTTCTATCACAATACTATCACTTGTACTCAAACTCAATAAAAACATCAAGGCATGTGATCATTATCGCCTCCCAAGGTTTTAGGCCGGAGATCCTAACAAGGATCAAGGGCTTTACTTGTAAACGATTTGTTTTGCTATTATTCATTTTACTTATTTTCTATACATTGAACATCATAGCCTCTCATACACTTTGGTCTATTTTAGTTCGATTATTTTTTAACCAAAACACTAGCCATCTCAAGAAATCCTTTGACTACAACCACAAAAATCTATCAAGAAAAAATATTAAAATATCCATGGCATGAAATTAAAAGGGTTTGCCCACCAACCCCAAAAAATGAGAAACATTGTCCAACAGGCCCAAAATATAAAAAAAAAAATTACTCGATAAAAATTCAACTGCGGACTTATCACAACCACCCAGAGCCACCTATATCTTCCCTCCTCCTTCCTTTGGATGCGATGCAATATCTTGATTCGCACCAATAGTCTCGCCAATCAATTTACTCAGGGCCTCATGTCATCCTGCTACATTCCAGGATCCCGCATTCTCAAGATCCTCCACAAGCTTAATTTTTCCTCCCAGACAGCAGCAACAACATTCATCCTCACTTTAGTAATCACATCATCCATTTTAGCCACATGCTCCTTTTCCTTAGATTTCTCTCTGGTCAGCTTCTCCACTCTCTGAAAGAGCTCTTTGTTGAATCCCTCTTGCTCCCTCAAAGCATGCTCAGTTTGAGCAAGCTTGGCTTTGAGATCCTTGCTAGAGCGAGAGACATGATCAACAACCTAAGAGGAACAATGGTAAGTAGATAATAAAACTAAATGGAAAACAAAATAAGAATGCTCGTGGATGGGGAGAAGGAGATCAGCTTCTTTAATGCCTCTTTGTTCCAAGATTCTCAAGATCCTAAGCATCAGATGGTTTCCTCTTGCAAGATGTCGGGGTCTTCACAGTGAGGTTGAGTTGAGTCTTCCTAGGATGAAGAAAGGAGGGATATTTTCCTTCTTTACCATGAGAAAACCGCTAGGCATGTCATCTTCAAGCTCAGACAAGACGAATCGAGCACTAGAGCAAGTGTTTTTGGATCCTCCACATTACGAAGGATCCCCATAAGCTTAGGATCCTGATGATAAAACAAAAAAAAAACACTAAGAAGGATCTGTAACAGTGGCCATCAGAATTTTTGTAGATGAACCTTCTTAAAGACTAGGAGACTCAAGTTTGAATGATCTGACATCTGTAGGTAAAGCAAGAAAATTCGTGACCTTATCCTCAGTATCCTCAGCAACAGGGAAAGCTTCTCCGAACATGTAGCCTACATCAAAATGTACAAAAAGAAAGTGAATCCTTGGATCCTTAATATCAACAAATAAGATCCTACCCTTTTAACCATAAGCTTTGGGCAAGAGAACCCTACCAGCAATAGATTGTCGCCTTACAAAGAAGTATTTTTCTTTCCATGATCCATCGTTGTGTTTGGTGTTCAAGATAAGAGGGGATTTGTTGGTTTTGACCTTAAACAAAAAACAAGAACTCCGAAAAGTATATCATAAAGATAATCCAACTCGATAGAACCTATGTCTAAATTATGGGAACGATTCACTCGATCAATCCAGTACAACATCCTCCAGATAATGGCCATTGCTTGAACATACGAAAGTTTGGTAGCTTGAACAAAAGTGGAAACAATGCCCAAAAAGGGTATTTGATACCCAAAGAAAAGGGATATTCAGGGAAGCATGCTCAGGTAGGAGAAACAAAATCAGGTTGAATAGAAGTGTCAAAGGACCTGAAGATTTCATTAGAAGGAAAAAGCTATGTTAGCTTTAAGAGACTGTATGTCTTCGTCATCGAAGGAGCAGGCCACGTCATAGTCCAGGATCCCCTGATCAACGAGGTCATTCTCGGGAGGGGTAGTAATGTTGGCATGAGAATGAGTTGCCTTCTTACCCATGATCGGAAAAAAGAAGAGAAAAAGAAATTACCTGTGAAGGTGGTCGAAAATGATTGTAAGAAGTGTTGGGGGAGGTAAAAGAAATTATAGTGACTGAAAGATCTAGTATGCTCAAGAATCATATTAAAGTGATATTGCTAATTAACATATGATACTAATAGGTCACACTAACACCAACTTGATATTATTGATTATTTATTAGAAATTGTTTTTAATAAATATTCAATAAACTCTTATAATTAAATTTGGAAATTATTTATTTCTAGGAAATAATAATTTCCATTAGCAAGTAACATTATATATAATTCATATGGTATGAATTAATAAGTCATGCACAACATTTTGGACTAGATAAATTATTTTGTCTTTTACCAAAACGTTAAAGTCTATATTTTATAAACTTGGTTTATAAAATATAAATCGTTTTTCTTCTTCTTTTTATTCTTTTTTATAAGATAAGAGTCAAAAGACAAGAGTATGGCTTTCATGTTAATTTATTTAAAAGTAATAGGTATGGGAGAAAGCATGGGGGACAAGCTTGTCTAAAGGGATTAATAGGTAAGGACCTTTAGAGTAAGTCTTCACTTTAACTGGCTTAGAGGCTTTCATGTTGTGTGTCCTTCTTTACATGCAATTTTTGAAATCCCTATGCCCTCCCTCATTCCCCTTGTTTTGTTAAGAACACTTGAAGATTACTTGCATTTATACTCTCTTAAAGTTCATACTTTGGTTACAAACTTCAAGCTTAAGAGTTATATGTGCTTTACAAGACTAGCATCTTAAATCAAGTTGGTAACTTGTTGGTGTCTCAAAGGTACCATATTCTCCATCAACTTCCAAGCCTCCAAAGAGGACCCAAAGAACAATAAATGTTGTTATTTTTCATCCTTTCTATGTTTGGTGTTTTAATCTTTCTATAACTTGCAAGAAGATCCTTGGTAGGTATAAAATGTTTATGTTATTTCAAAAATTAAAGTCTTCCGTTTGCCATATTTTTCTAGTTTATGAAACTAATTTTGCACTAAAACCCAACAATTGGTATCAGAGCCACTTTGCAAGTTTGGTTAGTTTTTTTGATTTTGGGAAATCTTAGTTTTTGAAGATATGCATAACTTGTTTTTGTATAAAAATAAGTTCGTACATATTTTCTATGACAACTTTATATTTGTTATTTTATGTGACAAAAGTTACATGCATCTTTTGTAATTTAAAGTTGCATAGAAAAACAAAGGTTGTTTTATGCGTATGTTGATGTATATTATGTGCATAAACTAGCCAAGGACCATTATGATTGTTGCGTTGTTGTGTTTTTTGTTTTTATTATAAAAATGTTTGTAATAATTTATTTATTCATATGGTATGTAATAATTAAATAGATTAGCTTTTCTTGTTTATTTTTGTAAATAAAAAGATTAGTTTTTAGAAATAATTTATTTGTACAAAGATATAACAAAAAGTGAAGTTGGAGCCATTTTTTGAAGACAAAAAGGAAATTTTCGAGTTCATCATGTGCTCGGCAGAAAGATGACACTTTCTGAAAAGTGTCATGAATGGTACACATGTGTTGAACATGTGCTGAACAGAAAGATGACACTTTCTGAAAAGTGTCATGAATGCAACAGATTTTTCCTTAAAGAAGTTCTTCAAATCTTTTGCAAGCAATTTACTCAAGTGGGAGCTTCTACAACAACATTAAAAAAATATTTTTGGTCCCTTTAAATTTCCCTTTAGGAATGGACGTAGCATTTTTTGTGTTGGCTCACAAAAAATATCATTATTTGGTTATGTTTATGCACATATCTTTTTATACATGTTTGTGTTGTTTATTTTATGCAATTATTTTGTGTGGTTGATAAATTAGTTTTTCACATGCTAAAATAGTTTTTGACAAAATAAACATCACATGGAGTTTGGGTCTTCAAAATTTGACAAAAGATGTAACAAGTTATTATTTTAAAAATAAAACTCGGTTTTATAAAATCATTAATAACGGCAAATTTTGAAACACTCAATTATAAGTTTTAAAATCGTGATTTTTGTAACTTATACGAGCTCCAAATATATAAGTAATAAAATGAATTTTTATGAAAGATATAAAAGGTTCAAATGCACTCAAACTTATTACCAGTTATTAAAATTGAATTGCATCAAATTATATAAAAACTAACTTTTTATATAGATCCTTTAAAAAGTAATTTTCTTTAGAAAATAGATACCATGTTTTATTATATGCATATAATAAACATGATATCATATGTTTTTAAACTAGAATTATAAAACATATAAAGATCCTATTTACAAACCTCAAATCTATGTAATACTTTTGAAAAACATTCACACATCTCTTGTATGCACTAGTGTGATAAAGGATACCTAACCGTTTAGTGTTATTTTTTGATGGTTGGGGTGTCTTCGTGATTTCTCTAACCAAGGTATAGGCCGATTACACAAGTTTTTCAAATTGGATGATTTGATCGAAAATCTTTTCGGATAAAGGATACCTAAGTAAGAGAGTTCTGAGGCATAAATAGGATCAAACATGTCTAATTAAATTTGTTATTAGCGATTCCATAAAGCTAGGAATTATATAGAAATATATAATTGATAACTGATATCTACTGGGTTGAATTCAAATGGATTGGATAAAGGATTCCTAACCATTTATTTTTTTGCAACTTGGATCCTAGACTTTGATAGTTAATGTTCTTGGAAACTAAAAGGCCATTAATTATTGAAGATTAAATATTGAAAATAATAAATGAATTTTGTTAAAAATTTGTAGTTAAATAACTCATTCTCATTAACATGAATTATCATTTTCTTTAATGACTTAATGAAGCAATAACATTCAATAGATACAACTTCAATGAATGGGTTCATGTCTTAACAGACAATCTCATGAGAGATATGAAGTTGTATATACTTAAAGGTCCCAGTCATAAACTATTTTCTTTAAGCAATATACCTGAACCTAATACCTAGTAAAAGCATCATTGTAATGATAAAGATGTTTCTAACATCAAGCTAGGAATAGTTATTCATGACTTCTAGGATGTTTTGGATAATTTAAACATATATCTGATGATATAACAGGTCAAGCAATATTCCAATAAATACAATGATATTTTATTTAAAGCTAGTTTAAACATTGGAATAATGCAAGGCTAAAAGAATCACCTTGTGTGATCCAGGAGGCTCATGTTTTATGGACTGAACTCCTTTAAGAACAAGAAATCTACTAAAGGCCACATAGATGGATCTTGTTTCTTTTGTGAAGAAAATGGACACTGGAAGAGGATCTACTCCTCTTATTTGGAAAGAATATCTGAAAGAGACTGGTACTTCTAGTATCAACTAGATAGAACTCATAATTTTCATATAACACTTAGGTACTTAGTACTTAAATGTTAATCTAATATTTGTAAATGGATTGGAGATATTTATTGAAGAGTAACCAGTTGAGCACAACCAAGTTGGAACTATAATCTCGGTGTTCAGTTTATTATTTATGCTAAGAACATAAATTACTTTTAATGTAAAACAATATTTGTTTTGGAATAATGTATGTTATAATTTAGCATGTCTAAATTTATGTCTCGGTTATTTTATTCAAATGTTTGGTCATTTACTTAATCGTTTGTCATAACAATAATATTCATATTCTGAAATGATTAACTTCTATTTATGAGACTAAACCTCTTAATATAATTGTAAAGTAAATATCAAAATTTTATAAATAAAATTAAGTTCTATATGCAAACACTTTTGACTTAAACTTGTTTTAAATTAAACTCATCTTTGACATTGTTATCTTTATTATATAAATGGCATTCATATATTCCAACTTCAAGATAGGATCTTTGAAGGTAAATAAAGTAGCTTATTTTACATATGTGAAGCTTTTTTATATGTAAAGGATTCCTAATGATATTTTCACTAAAGTGTAGAGAAAAAAATTAAGGAACTATGCACTTTGGTGTATGACTTCCTTTCTAATGAATGTCTGAGATTAAGCACAAGATACCAAATCCACTTTATTAATAACTATAGTAGTTTTAATTATATTTTATGTGGTAAAGCATAATTGTGAAATCTTTGTTGAAGGTTTCAAAAGTTGAGATGCAAACCGGTAAGAACCATCTAAGGCCTTGATGATAATAAAGGATGAAATGAATCTTACTTGTTATGATTAACTTTCTAATCAGTAGAACTATCATCCTTTAATACTTTTTGGGATAATACTTCAATCACTAATAATTGCATCTAGAATACAAATAACAACTAATAAGTAGATTAAACACTTTATAAGATTTAGTATGGAAGGGTTCTATCCTTATCTTACTAAATGTTTTGTGGATTTGAGGTCGATGTTGGACTAAAGCTTCTAAACCCAAAATCTACTAAATACATATTTGTATAATAATCCAAATGTGTCTTAGATTGTTATATGCAAAACCACCAGGGATAGTTTCTTTTATTCTTTTGAAAGATAAGTTAATAGAAAACAAGATTCTAATGACAAAGAAAATGGGAGGCACATTGAACTTGAAGCAGCTCAAGGACCATAACCTTATATAGTAATAGTTGGCACTAGTTTTAACAAGGATTGTTAAACTTGAATAATAGTTATTCACAGACACAAATTGTTCGCATTAATGGTTGAAATCATCTATGACTTGAGAAATGTGGAATCTCTCATTGATGAGCTTTTATTGATAGTTTCTAGAAAATCCATCAAATAACAAGATGCTATGTCAGATCTTAAATCTGATAAATGGCTTAGAGTCATGAACATGAGATGTAATCAATGTATGATAACCAAGTATGGTCTGGACTGAACATTCTCTCTATAGCAAGGCTAGAAGGAGTAAGTTATTCTTATAAAAAGCATACTTTGCATGGATAATCATACATATTTAAAGCAACACCTGTAGTAAAAGGATTTTCTCATACTCAAGTCATTGACTAAGGTCTGTCATCTCATGACATTAACTATGATCAAACGTTTTTCACAAGTAGCTATGATTAGATCAACAAGTATATTATTTACTATAAATTCATTTTCTTAATATGAGATATAGTAAATAGATTTCAAGAAAGACCACCATTCTTAATTGACATCTACTAGAAGATATCTATACACATTAGCCTAGAGGTTTTCTTAATGTATATTATCCTAATAAAATGTATAGAGCTTGAGATCCACTTATGTATATAAAGCAAACATTTAAATGTTATAATCATCATTTAATATAAAACCACAAGATATGTTTTTATATCAAAATGACTAGAAAATAAGTGTTTACTAGGAACTAATGGAAGCATATTGAAGTTCCTAATCTTGTATTAATGAGATATACGTAATCATTTGAAATCTAATTCTGACTAAGAAATGTCATTTTCACCTTGACTCGGAAAGTGTTTCTAAAATGAAAGATTACGAAGGAGAATATACATTCTTGGAATGTAAAATCAATAAGGGATATGTAAAATGAATGTTAAAACCTTCATTTCCTTATACATATATTGGCTATATATTAAAAGGGATAAAAACAAAAGATTCTTTTGGAGAATTCTTGGCATTGTCATATGGCACCATTTTGAGCTAGCCTCAAAAATACATAGCTCATATGTTTGAACTATATGAAATGGTTTATATTCTATTTTCTTGGCAAACGTATACATCATTTACACCATACTATGCATAGGACATGGTATTTGATCATGTTATAAGCATGTCATATGATACTAATTGAATACATGGTTAAGTCACTGGATGACTAAGAGAGCATTCTAAGAGTACTTTAGAAGAACTAAGAGAATGTATATGAGACAATCAGTTTAGAAAGGATCTTTATCAAAAGATCTACACAAGGTGTTAATTTCTAAATAGATATACATAATTATGAATTATAATCACACTTTTGACTTCATTATGGAATTAAGAGTAAGTCTTGTTTGAATGAGGTGCAAGAAAAACATAATGACAGGATCTACTACAAAATAAGAATACACTGCTTTAGAAGTTAAATTCAAATGTGATTGGATGAATGAGATCATTGAAAAACTATGTTGATTTCTGCCATTTAACGATCACATAGAAATCTTTGTGATTTAGAGAGTATACATAATCAAGCTAAGAGACTCTATGTCACGAAAGAACACTAATCATATTCTCTAAGATATTTAACTATACTTAGAGTAAAGTTAAGTATTGAGATTATAGTATTCATAGAATTCACACAAATTAAATTTTGTCAAATCCGTTGACAAAGTCATTCTTTTGAGCTAAGTACGAATGGTCACACTTCAGCTACAATATTTTATTATTCTAGAAATGGGTTTTTGATTTGGATTTAGTATTTTCTATATTAGAACATTATAACAACAAGTATTAGATAATGTTATGATATATTGGGATATCGTCATCACATTAATACTTGTTGTGTTCTATATTAACATATTTAATCCATGAATAATGTTATTATTCTAAAAGTCCATTGTCGATTATAATTGTGGGAGCAATTATAAAGTAAGACTAATATGAATTGGATTGGTTGACTCTCACTAGATGAAAATAGGCAAGTGGTTATAACCAATTTTTATAGGTACTTGTCAGAGAACTAGTATTGAACTGACCCGCATCAAGATCATCTCATGGATCGCTATCATGAATGATACTTGATTAAAAGGTATTATCTTTGTATCCTTAACACCTAAGATGCATAGTGGGACTTAAGTGTGGGGAGTACTATGCTTTGATATGGTCAAATGTCGTTCCTTAACTAGCTAGTTATAAAAGCCATTTTCAAGTATGGTGTGAACTATGCAAGAGGCCATGTAGTCAAGATGATATTTGTTCCACTTATGTGTTGAGAATTAGACATATAAGGCGCCTTACCAAAAGTTGAACAACTAATGAGATTAATGGCGATTCGTATCTCATGTGCAACATGATGTCTTTCGCAAAGGGATAACTAATAAACTTACCTTATACACCAATTGTAGCCTTAGGCTTCTGGAAATTGGGCGTTGATAGAATGGCAGAAAGTCATATGTTGCTGTGGGCAATGAAATGTTGCTAGACGTTCAACATTATCTATATCAATCTAATATGAATCTTGTGCAAGTGGAAGATTAAAAAATCTAGTATGCTCAAGAATCATATTAAAATGATATTGTTAATTAACATATGATACTAATGGATCACACTAACAACAACTTGATATGTTTGATTATTTATTAGAAATTGATTTTAATTAATATTCAATAAACTCTTATAATTAAATTGGAAATTATTTATTTTTAGGAAATAATAATTTCCATTAGCAAGTACCATTATATATAATTCATATGGTATGAATTAATAAGTCATGCACAATATTTTGGACTACAAAAATTCTTTTGCCTTTTACCAAAAAGTTAAAGTTTATATTTTATAAACTTGATTTATAAAATATACAGCTTTTGTCTTTTTCCTTTTATTATTTTTATAAAATAAGAGTCAAAAGACAAGATTATGGCTTTCATGTTAATTTATTCAAAAGTAATAGGTATGGGAGAAAGCATGGGGCACAAACTTGTCTAAAGGGATTAATGATTAAGGACCTTTAGATTAAGTCTTCACTTTAACTAGCTTAGAGGCTTTTATATTGTGTGTCCTTATTTACATGCAAATTTCGAAATTCCTATGCTCTCCTTCATTCTCTCTTGCTTTGTTAATAACACTTGAATATTTCTTGAAGTTCGTACTTTGGTTATAAACTTTAAGCTTAAGAGTTATATGAGTTTTACAAGACTAGCATCTTAAATCAAGTTGGTAACTTGTTGGTTTCTCAAAGTCAAATAACATGCAAATACTTATTTAAGGGGATCCCAGAAATCTCAGACTTCTTGTTGATTAGCCTAGACTATAAATTACAACTATAAATCACACACTATCACGATTAGCTCTACTATCACACTTATACTCGTATTACCTTTATTATATTTAAGGGGATCCCAGAAATCTCAGACTTCTTGTTGATTAGCCTAGACTAGCATCTTAAACCAAGTCAAATAACGTGCAAATACTTATTTAAGGGGATCCCAGAAATCTCAGACTTCTTGTTGATTAGCCTAGACTATAAATTACAACTATAAATCACACACTATCACGATTAGCTCTACCATCACACTTATACTCGTATTACCTTTATCATATTTGTAATCTCAGATGAAAATCTATAAAACGTATCAAGGAAAGTGATCATTATCACCTCCTAAAGTTTTATACCGGAGATCTTCTAAATTATCAAGGGCTTTCCTTGTAAGTCGCTTGTCTTACTTTGATAATTATTCTACACTTACATTGCACTAACACCACAACCTCTCTTAAACATTGATTGATATCCACTTAGTCGATTTTTGATTAAAACACCAACCACATGTGTCACTGTTGCAATCAACTTTCTTTCCAAATTATGTTCTTTTTATATAAAATCATTAACTGATAGGTTAAATACTTTATTCACAATTTAATAAACCAATTAAGTTACTATTATGAGTTTAATATAGAATAATTATAAAACTAATAAACTTATACACCACAAAAAATAAATTTACTCGCACGAAAATTAATACAAACATTCATACAAAAAGCATTCTTATTTTAACATAGAGTTCATTAAAAAATCATAACTTAATACAGTTAATTCACAGTTTAAACAGAAAATTAACAACTTAATATAGTCAATTCACAGTTTAATACACAAAATTAACAGCTTAATATAGTCAATTCATAGTTTAAACAGAAAATGTACAACTTAATGCAGTTAATTATAGTTTAAAACACAAAAATCATAGCTTAATACATAAAATTCATAATTTATTACAATAAATTCACAGATTAATACACAAAGAGTATATCTTCACAGCCATATTATCAATTTAAAACTCTTAATTCATTCAATCCACAGTTTAATACATAAATTCACAACTTAATATAATACATTCACAGTTTAATACAGAAAAATTATATATTACAACCATAATCTCAAATTAAAACCTACATTTACACGTTTGTATATGGAGGTATGTCTATGTATCAAATTGCAAATTTAATATATTAAGCCATCAACAAAATGCACAGCTTAATATACAAATTCACAATTTAATACAATACATTTATAGCTCATGTACAATTATAATATCATGTTTTAGTGTACTAAACAACTCATTTGCAGTTTAATAAATAGATAAATTATCTACTGTTCTAGAAGAAAAAATCAAAAGAAAAACATATACATTAATCATAAAAGAGGACAACTTAGCTGGAATCAACAAAGAAGATGAGTCAGAAATAGAACATATCTTTACTCCACCACCACCACCATCATCATCACCACAAACTAACATATACCACCATCAACCAACGCTACCACCAACCACCAATGCCAACACCTCCAACATCTTTCCTTCAAAATCAGATCTGGATAAAAGAAAAAATTAGGATTCACATTTTAGTACAAGATTTCAAACATTGATTGACAAATTAATTCAATATTTCAGACACTAATTCACAATTTATTATATCAAAAAAATGTAATTCACAACAGTGGCGAATTTAAAATTTAAATTCATGAATGTCCATTTATATAAGATAATAAACGTAGTTAAAAAAACATATAGTAGTAATGTATTACAAATGCTCATCACATATTCTCATTTTTTGAAAACAATTGACAAATAAATGGTTGCTAAAGACTGTAACTTATGCTCATTGATCAATATTAAACAAACACCACATACAAAGGATAACAACATAAAAAAATCAAATGGAAATTTATTTATCGAGGCTACCATAAAGTGTTGTAATTGTTTTTTCATTAAAGCAATAAACCATAAATTAAGTAAATTAATGTTTTTTTTTTCGACACTAGACTACATATTATTATCAAGAGATGTGTTGTTAATTACAAAATCTAGTGCTACACTACTTTAATTCTGTTAACTTTAGATTAGACTTTGACCTATATATTTGTTATTGTTTTTTATATCCTTGTACTAGCTAGTTTTTTATGGGTTTTACCGTAATTATTGTTCAATATCTTTTATTTCTTTCCATATTTTTCAATATCTTTTATTTCTTTCCATATTTGATGTATTTTTCGTTTATATTTTACAAGTTTTAAAGTTTAAAAACAATCATGTTATCTACAATTTTTTTATGTAGTTATATCCCATCCTCCTTCCTAATAAGTGGGTATTAATTTATAAAAATTAATAGTTTAAGATCTTCAAAAGACTTCAGTGTTATTTTGTGTTCACAACAAATGTACATTATATTTATATGTGGATGTCTGTCTGAATAATGTCATATACTTCATAAATGATTTTCAAAAGTTAGGGGTGCCATGGACACCGTTAACATGAATGTTTCGTCTATAATTCATAGCTTAAAAACTTACATATTCACAAATTAATATATAAGAAAATATATTCATAGCTTAATGACTTACCAAATTTCGTTGAGACATTTCATCAAACATTTTGTTTGTACCACATATATCATATTCATAATCACCATAAAACATCATATCTGACCAGGTTTGACAGAAAAGAACACATCCAAATCTTGAGAGGGAAAGTAATAAACAACTTTAAGAGATCTATGATGAAGAACACAAAAGCAGATGTGCAACTTGAAGAACAGGGCGCCATATCTCGTCGAAAATTGCAGATCTGGACATCGGCGGTGGCGGAAATCATAAATCAAGACCACAACTTACAGATCAGAACATCAACGGTGCCAAATATCGTAGATCTCGACCAGATCTTATAGATCTTAATGATGGTATGATAGATTTGTTGGATTTAGACACGAGCAGAGGCGATGATGTAGGTTTCTATAGGCTGCGATTTGAGATGGCTCACCAGAGTAGATATGGTGTCGAAGGAGGACCCAACAATGTCGGTGGTGGTTCACCGCAAAACCTACAAAGCCGATGCATTGATATTTCCATATTTGAAATTCCGGTGATGGTTATAGGTTTTATCGTCAATGGTCGGAGGCTGCAACATGGAGTTTTCTTCGTCGGTGGTGTTATCGGTGATGAGACCATCGGCGATGGTGGTGGATGTGGTGGTGTTCATCAGAAATGGTTGAAGGAGGTATCAGATCTAACATATAGAATAATATAATAATGAAGAAATGGTATCACATGTTTTTTTTTTCAAAAAGACTATTACGTTCTTATTGTCTTTTTTAATTTATAAAAGCTTTCAAAAAAATTAAAATACTAAAAAAAATACACAAATAGCCTTAGTTATTAATTAAAATTAATTGTTCTTAAGGTTCTTAACATTTATTGGTTTCTATTTGATCTTATATTTGTGTGTGTATATATGTACACACACACAAAGGTTCTTTTGAGAATGAAAAATTTTGTGACAACTTGCGAACTCATAATCAGCTAGTCATTTTCTAACTCCAAAAACATTAATACTCTCCAAATGGTATGTCTAAGCCATATTTAGGCTAAAAAAAATTGTTGATTTTTTTTATTGAATGACTGCTAATAAGCACAGTCAACACTCATATAGACTTCTGATTGCTCATTAGTCGTCCATATGGTTGCTGATTGTACACATCTGCAATCTGTATGGTTGTTGATTGTGCTCATCAACAGTCATGATTGTGAATACATACAAATTTCAAAAATCAAAAAAAAAATTCAAATCTTTTTTGTAGCCTAGATATGGCATTGACGCGCCATTTGAAGAACCATTTCAATGTGTTTTATGAATGTAATAATGTAACATCAAATGTGCATTTATATTATAACTTGTCTTTCATCTTGTTTTGATAGTGTAAATAGTGAACCATATGTAATAGAAAGTTGATGATTTCATCACAAGTATTAAAATAAAAGTTATATTTACTCTCATATATTTTTATTTGATCATATTTTATAAAAAAAAAAAAAAGAATCATTCATGTTAGTATAAACCTCACATGAAATATTAGATTAAATCCTCCATTTTTTTTTAGTTATTTACAGTGACATATTAAATTTAGAGTGTTTTAATCGGTAAAACAAACACACCTAACCCTTTATTATAGATTAGTGATTACTTAATTTCTTTTGGTTCATATTGATTTGATTAATTTTAGGTTTAACTTATATATATATATATATATATATATATATATATATATATATATATATATATATATATATATATATATATATATAGGTTAACAATTTGTAATCTAATGTCAAGAGTAAATCATCAAATCTAAACAGAATAATATTATATTCTTATTCGATTAATATAACCAAATATACCAAACTTTATTTTGTTTCAGATGAACTATTTAATTAGTTTATGATTTTAATGACACCCTAATTGGCCAAAATTAAAAGAAAATTGTATTATTAGGCTCCAGGGGGTGATACATGACAGGTCATGCCACAACAAAAAAACATAACGTTTAGCGACGACAAAAAAACGTCCCAACTGATACCTCATGTTGTCGCTATTACCTTTAGCGATCGACATGTCGTCGCTAGAGGGTCGTCGCTATTACCACGTAGCTAATACTCATCTGTCGTCGCAATTGATGCCGTCTATAAGATTTTTCATCGCTAAATGTGTCATTCGTCGTTATTAGTGTCATCGCTATTGATATTTCGGCCACCAGGAAGGCTTCCCAGAGTCAGGAGTCGTCGCAATTGGTCATTGTCGTCCCTAAAGGTGTCGTTACTGTTTTTTATTTTTTTAAAATTATTTATGATATATATATATATATATATATATATATATATATATATATATATATATATATATATATATATATATATATATATATAATAAAATGCAGATTTGATAAAAAGACAAAAATCAATACATACCACATTACTTAAAACATCAGATATACCACATTATATAAACTATCTAATCAATATAAAATACCTCTATCATTGTTTTCTACGTTGTTGACTTGGTTTTTGAACGAGTAGATAATATCTCCAATTTCCATCACAAACGCGGATTTTAAAGAAAAACATTAACATCCACGTTCTACAATTGAGTCGCAAGCACATTAAGTCATTAACAATTTAACAAACTATCAAACTATCAAACCACGAAATGAATTAAATCATTAACAATTTAACAAACTGTTAAACCACCAAATCAATTAAGTCTTTAACAATTTAAGAAACTACCAAACTACCAAAAATTACTATAAATGCATCAAGTTCTTAACAATATAGCAAAGCTACCAAATTCTTTAAGAATTTAATAAGTACATGTGTTGGTTGCGGTGCTTGTGACAGTGACTGCGATTGGGATGGAGCACTTTTACCCACTGCAGAAGGAGGCTTAGGCCCAATGCCTCTCACGTGTGTCATTCAAGAACCTAACGCCTTCTCAAATATTAATATCCAATGAATGGAGTTTGAATCACCTCGATTATGAGTTCAGTATATAAAGCAACCTCAGCAACTAAAGCATTCTTTATTTCAGAAAGATTGTCAATATACTTTAAAACTAACACAAAAAAACAACAATTTACTTCATTTTTTAGTAATAATAAATTACATATTGGTCTTCAACTAAAGGATCAACAAATTCCCCTTTTTTATTCACATGCCCATGACAAAATGCTTCAAGTCTATTCAAATTATGTTTAACATTACAAAATATGGTATACTTGAATAAACATTAAAAAAGTATGTTATAACCGAATAAACATTATTGTAACTCACGTTCTTAAAACAAGCACTACCGTAGCTACACGTCCCTCCACTATTCTTAACTATTTGCTTCTTCTGGCATTCTTTTTTTTTCAGCACATCATTTTTTTTACCTATATGTTAAGAAGTGGTTAATAGCATCACTCCAACGCTGCGGATCCATACCCTTAGACGCTTGAGCCCTTGCTGCCTCCACATCCCCTTCAAAATCAGCTAAACGAGTTTTTGTAGCATGTTATGGCCTCTATACCGCGCAAATATCCGATTGTTCAGTGACGCCCAATAAACCGAAGTCATGGGATCATTTGAAATCGCTCCAAATTCAAACCATGTCTACAAAAAAATAGTGAAGTTAAAAATAAATCAAAATTAAACAAATTAAATATAACTTTATAAATAATTTACCGTAATATACTGGAAGATGCCAACCCTTTCGGCTTCAAAAGCTTCTTTCCATGTGTCCTTATCAAAAGTGATGTCGTGCCACATATTACTCCCAACCTCCCGAATGAAAATTTTGTATACTTCCTTAATCGACATGTGAATATTTATGTCAAATGTTATCTTCAGAGGCCGTGTGCCGTTAGCTGCAATAACTTGTATTTCTTTTTTGTTTACTGACATAACTCTTCATTTTGGAGCCACCGCTGCATAAAAAAAATATTAATCAAGATAATTTTCTATATAGATACAATATGAAATACAATGAATTAGAATAAATCTAAATTACCATCGATCTGGTGATCACCAAAACCTCCATGGAACGGATGTGGTGGCTCGTTACTATCGTCACCTCCATGGCCCATCACAGCAGCCATGAGATGGAGCAATGCAATCCAAAAAAATGACATCCTGAAAATTATAACACAATATGAAAGTACTGGCTAAAGTCAATTAAAAGATTTTTACTAGTCAAATGTAAAGATTTTTTAATCATTCTCTCCCTCAGACACTTCAGTGTCCGCTACCATATCACTATCATAATCGAAATCCTCCTCATCATAATCAGTCTCGCAGTCAGACACATTATTGATGCTACATGTTGGCGGACCAACTTCAATATCATCTTCAACCGATTGGGAATTTTGAAAGTACTGGCTAAAGTCAATTAAAAGAGTGAAATTAGAAGAATCATTACTAAGAACAACATCGGTTGAATCAATGTCAACATTTTCAATGGGATCATGGTCAACATCATTCATCGGTAGATCCCAAATTCTTCTATGATAAACACTTTCAACAACCCACCGTTGGTTGTCATTTTCATCATTTCGAGAAGGTTCTTGGATGTAAAATAGTTGTTTGGCTTGCGTAGCAAATATAAGTTGATCTTCACTACTCAATTCGCGTTGTGGGTCATTATTATCATATTTAACTCCTGTAGTATCGAACCACTTGCAACGAAAAAGTACAGTGGAATGATTATGAGGATTATGAAACTCGGTAATCTCTTCTAGTTGACCTTAATTTCTGCTTATTCTCTCCCTTGTTTAGAACCCTCAAGTCTTATGTTGATCGTTGGGCGTCATGCATAAGTACCATAAACCTAACACCATTCACTATGCACGCGGTATAAGTAAAGGCATTTGCATACGCACTCGTTAAAAGAGTCAATAACTCCTTAATAAACAATGGAGACTTTTTATTTTGCATCTCATAGACCTTGTGAAGGAACCATTTAGAGAATTTGGTTTTTTCATCACCTCCAGGATGTAATGATTTGAATTCACTACATTAATGAAAAAAATATATAGATTTAGTAAAAATGAGAAAATTAAAACAGAAAATGAATTAAAAGATACGAACACTTACGAAATATACTTTCTGACTTCATCACAACTATCAAGCACAAACCATTTTAGATGTTTTCTCGCCTTAGACAGAGATTTTTCATTTTCTTTGCGCTAGCCGGTTGACAATTAGACTGAAACACCCATAACTTTCTTTCTTTTATGACAACATCCTCGTTTCTTTCGATGTAATTGAATCAAGTCTCGACATCTTCAAGGTACATCGAACAAAATGATAATGCCTCTTCAACGACATAATCCTCAACTGAAGAACCTTCTGGCCTTGCCTTGTTTCTGACATAGTTTTTAAGTTTTTTCATATACCTTTCAAAGGGATACATCCATCTCATACATATCGGGCCTCCGCAAATATCTTCATCAGGTAAATGCAAAACTAAGTGAACCATAATGTCAAAAAACACAAGAGGATAGATTACTTCTAATTTGCACAATATTTTAATAATGGTTGCTTTCACTTCTTTCATATCCTTCACCGATAGTGTTCTCAAGCAAAGTTGCTTAAAAACATTCAAAGCTCTACTATTGGTGTATAAATACCTTTGGCCAAAAACCTTTTTAACTCCAATGGGTATCAAACGTTGCATAAGAATGTGATACTCATGAGATTTCAACCCAATCATGTTAGTATTATTTTCATTCACTTTCTTACTAATGTTAGATCCAAACTCATCCGACAATTTCATATCTCTTATAAACTTACAAAAAAGAATATGGTCGAGTTTTGTGAACGGTTAAGATGGATGGGGTTTAAGGAACTTGTTGCCACTCTTTTTCAACCATTGCGTTTTTGAATGTTCAGTTTTGTTAAGTCCGCTCGAGCATTTTATGTGTCTTTAGACTTATCATTCATCAGAGAAGTACCCAAAAGACTCTTACCAACATTTTTTTCAATATGCATAAGATCGAAGTTGTGTTTCAGGTCTAGAGAAGACCAATAATCAATTTCAAAGAATATGCTCTTTTTAGACAAATTTAACTCGAAATCCTCACGATCTCTCTAAACATCAGCTCGTTGAGCAGCTACTTTACCTAGTGGACGAAACAATAGATGAGCGTGTTGCACTTGTATTTCTTCCTCACTAAACTGTCTTGGAGGATCCCTTGTCTCGTGTTGGCCGTTACAGTAAAAAAAAATCTCCATGGATGGTCAGCATCTAAGAACCAACGATGAACAACATATACGATTTTATTTGATACTCGATATGAGGGAGTGCCTTCATTACAATTCAAACAAGCTTTGTACCCTTGTCTTCCCTAACCGGATAAACTATTACGAGTTGGAAATTCATTATTGTCCATAACAACATCGTTTTCATATTAAAGAATGTACATGTCGCTACATCCTTAGTACGTACACCAAAGCTCCACAACTACTTCAACGCATCCACCAACAGTCTAAGGAACACATCCAAGTCCTTCCCAAGTGCTTTGGGTCTAGGAATCAACAAGGTCAACATGAAGGTGGACTTTTTCATGCATAGCCATGGTAGAAGATTGTAAGTGGTGAGTATAACGGGCCACAGGCTATGAGGATTACAAATGTTACCACATGGATTAAAACCGTCAGCAGCAAGCTATAAGTATACGTTTAGGACTTCCCTTGAGAAGTTAGGATACTTCATATTGGATTTTTTCCATGAAGTACCATCAACGGATGAAGCATCGTACCATGTTTGGGTTTTCCGATATTGTGCCAAATAATATCTTTAGCTATGTGTCTAGAACAGTACAAAAATTGTAGTATGGGGGCCACAAAAAATTATCATAACACCTTATGAGCCACCTTCTTACCTTTGTATTTTTATCAACCCAATGAATCTCATTACAAACTGGACACTTTTGGAACAACTTATGTTCTTTCGAGAAAAGAAAACAGTCGTTTTTGCATATGGGTATCGACTCATAACCCAAGCCAATCTTTTTAAGTGTCTTTTTTGCTTCATAATGTGACCAGGGGGGCTGTTTCCTTGACTGCAACTACTCAAGAAGCTGATCGAACGAAGTATTAGTTAATTTGTTGATCACCTTGATATGCATCAACTTTGTTAAAAAGTCAAGAGATGAAAATCAACATCGAGGATATAATTTTAAACAGACTTCCTCTAACAGCTTTTGAAATCCATCATCGACACCGCTACCCTCTGTATTTAGGTCCCCTTCGTTGAGGTTGGTATCATTTTAAATCACACCCCGCTTAACAGCAGCAATAATGTAACATCGCAAAAATAATAGAAATTTAAAATTTTCAAAAATAACAATTATCCATAATTGTTTACAACAAAAGCCATTGTTTCAAAGTAAAATCATATCAGAGTATCTTGAAAGTCAATATCATGAAAATAGGAATATGTACACCATCAAGCCTTTACTTTCCCATGATCCTCTGAAGTACCTAAGACTATAAATTAAAACTGTAAGCCAAAGCTTAGTGAGTTCCCCCAATGTACCACCACGCGACACAACAAATAATAGCATGCAAATATGAGCCTTCAGCCTGACTAGACTGCCTCGCAGGGCCTACAGCCTATCTGGACCACTCTACGGGCCTTCGACATTACTGTACCGCCTTGCAGGGCCTACAGCTTATCCCGAGCGCCCCAAGTGTCTTGGCCTTTAGCACAAAGCAGAACCACCTCAACCCAACCACAACATGTCGACATATGTAACAAGTAAACATAAACATAAAACCATCAAATACTGATCATCATACATATCTACTAATCAGTAATATACTAGCATAACACTATCCTATAACTAGGATACATAATCTAGTTAGCTGGCATTGGTGCCTTCGACCCATGAATACAGCGAAGAGAGTTCATCTCTCAGTCCGACAAGTAGCAAAAAAGCACACAACATTGAGTACAACAATAACACCAAATCTACCGATCACCTAATCTAAAGATTCCTCTATCGTAAATTCACTATTTATGTCTCCCGGTGCCGTGCCAGTTTTGTCGTAAAATTTCGGCAGGCCATAACTTCTTCGTTATAACTCGGATTTTGGCCTTCTTTATATGTACAGAACCCTTGTAACATATACTACAACTTGGTTAACATTAATCCTTCTAAATAATCTTTCATCAAAAAACTGATTTTTGATGCTCATCGTCTCTAAATTGACTAGCTCGGATCTGCGGGTGTTACAATTATCTCCCCCTTAGGATGATTACGTCTCGGAATCATCAACAAAACAGGGTTGTATAATGACTCCATACGTTATCTCTTCATCCTAGGTAACAATCATAACTTCTTTGTTCCTTCGAATGAGTATCTAACTCTTGGACTCCTTGACTGCAGGCGATGCTCGATCTTGCACTTGCTCCCTATCTTACGTTAGACTCCAAATTATGACCTTCAAGTCACAATCTTGATCCTCACTTGATACGAACTTAAGATAAGTCCTTTTATTACTACAATGGAACGATGTGTCATATTCTAATGACCTATCATCGTATTTTGCAACGTTTAGACTCAGGTCTCTTAGAGTCTTCCAGAACAGACTATACTTTCCTTAATGTTCTAATCTCTTCTTAAAAGGTAGCATTTCTAGCTACAAGCAATCGTTGCGATACCTCTACTAATAGCTTTGATTAATTCTTTCGGCTTAAGTCAGGTGCTACATCGAACTTGGTTCTTGGAACCATGTAACTTACTCGTCGTAGTCAGACTCAATTTGGTATGACCACTAGGGTAGAAATAACAATCATCTTCTTAATCTTTACCGAAATAATGGTAACGACATACTTGAATAAAACGAAATCAATTACTAGCTCCTTGGTAACCTTGTGACTTTCCCTGATCCAAGTGCGAGTCCTGTGCTTCCGGTAGTATAGGCCTCTACTACCATTCACACCTACTCATACTCGTCCCAAGTATTGTCTCGCAGTTTTCCAAGTCATCATACAAGAAAATCACACAATATCTTAACACATGAGATAGTAAAACGAAGGTTTTATATTATTCCTTGAAACAATTACATGGGTGTTCAAGTTCATACTAGACAATTCCTCAAATAGGCTACACCTTAAGATACTATAACTTGATCCATCCTCACTCCTGATTCCTTGCATTGTCAGCTGCTTCGTCTAGGATCATATGAAATGCTCTTGCCTTCGGTTTTGGCAGCATATATGGCTTTGCAGCTTCTTCTCTCCTTGGGCAGTTTTGCTTGTAGTGTCCTTCACTACACCTAAAGAAAACTTCTCTCTTGGTTGTGCATTCGCTGGCATAATGACCAGTCTTCCCGCATTTGAAGCATGTCATCTCTTTAGAGCATCTCCCAATGTGCTTCCTTCTGTACTTGTCACACCATTGTGCTCTTTCTCCAGACTTTGATAATTTTCTCTTCTCGTCAGACCTTGTGGATCCTTCAAACTTTCTCTTATCGCCAACTTCAACCTTGCTGGCGGCTCTTCCCTTGATCATATCTTCAACAGACTTGGCAACCCAGATAGCTGCCTCTAGAGTAGGTGCTTGACGTACCGGCACAACATACTCCCAGAGAAGTCCCTTTGCATACTTGTCAACTTTTGTCAACTCGTCTAGGACAAGACGCAAGGAAAACTCCATCTTCTCTGTGAAGCTCTTGGTGTACTCATCAATATACATGCTTCCTTTCTTCAGGGTTAGGAATTGGTTTTCTAGCTCTAGCAGGTTTTGGGCCGAGCAGTATTTGCATTTGAACTGCACAAAAAACGTTGCCTACGTCAGTTGCAGGGGCTCATTGGAGCTTAAAGTCTTCCCCAGAGTGTTCCACCAACGAACCGCGCCTCTTCTGAACTGGCGCACTGCAAATGTGGTATGTAGTTTGCCTCTTCAACCACACGTCATAAAAGCCAACTCCATCTCTGAGATCCAATCCATATCTCCGATCGGATCTTCCTTTTCAGTGAAAGTCGATGGTTTGCAAGTTAGAAAATCCTTGTACTTGCATCCGTTCCTCTCGTCTCCGTCATCTTGGTTGTTTCGTCGAACTATTGGTGGGTTGGCTTGACCAACGGTCCCACTGTAGTTCCCTCCTTCCGACTCCCCATCATTCAGTTCGGGTTGTTCAATTAGTATTGTAGCTTCCTCTCGATTCTGTTGAAGAAAACGTCTGGTTTCCTCCATTTGACGATCCAACATCATTTGGATCATCGCCTGTACTCCGTCCATCGTGATGGGCTCAGGAGTGGCTACCACAACAGGTATTTGCTCAATCACTGGAGGTTGATTCCTGTTTCCGTTCACGTTCCGACTCCACTTCGGGTTCTTGACATTTCGATCTATACACCAATTCAGACGTTCGGTATGTAACGACGAGAATTAAGATAGGGAAGATTTTATTTACGATTAACGCGTAAATCTCCCTATCACTCCGAAAAGTTATATGACAGTTCTAATACCGTAATTAAACGTTTAGAAACCTGAACACATAAAGTTTCCAGATTCGGTCGGCAACAGACCATAGATCCGATCATATAATACATATCATAAATCGTTTATCACCTAAAAGCATGTTAGGTATTTTCCCTAAATAAGCTAGTGTTTGTGTCTATTTAGGTGTATTACCAAAATTATATTAGACACACTCCTCACAATCATTTTTTAGCATTCTAAGTTAAAGTCTAGAAACAAATCCATATTCCTAGTTCGCTTAAAATAATGCTCTGATACCAACTGTGACATCCCCATTTTCACGGCCAGAAAAGAGCGATTTTGTTTATGTTTTATAAAAATCAGAGTACCTTGCGGAATTTGTTCCCAGTAAAACATGATAAATACATTATCAAAATATTTCCGAAAAATGTATTTTTATTCATTTTAAAACATTTGGGATGCCATCGTCAATACAGAAACATAAGCATAAACAGAACTTACATTCATTTACACTAGCGATCTACATCTCTTTAATCTTTCAGTGTAATGTAACTTCGTATCGACACCTGTGGTACAAATAAGCTTGAGTGGGTCAGGTTGGGAAACCTGGTGAGTACACAGAGATTTCAATCCCACAATGTTATATCATATATATATATATATATATATATATATATATATATATATATATATATATATATATATATATATATATATAATTTAGAAGTCACAAAATATACAATTTCACAATATATATATATATATATATATATATATATATATATATAGAAGCAACTCTTACCCCACCCCGTTAATCCTTACAACGAGACTATCCATACTCTCGGACCTTAAATTTTACCTGTTACTTAACCCATACTCTCGGATCTAATTCATACTCTCGGATCAATAATTGTGCCCATTCCATACTCTCGGATTAGGGACAAATGTCTATGTGTAAATCCATTCTCCCGGATTAACGACGAATGACTATGTCCTATCCATACTCCCGGACTGAGGACGATTGACTATGTCTTAATCCATACTCCCGGATTAAGGACAAGTGACTATATCTTAATCCATACTCTCGGATTAATGACGGTTGAGTATGTCCAATCCATACTCTCGGACTAGGGACAATGACTATCTCTAATCCATACTCCCGGATCAATGACATATACTAATGTTCTATTCTCTAAGTATAACTCACTCGTACTTGTAAGAAAATACTACCCAATATTCCTCATAATTAATTTAGGTTTACTCTTTATGCTAAATCATCATATATAATCAGGTATGTTCTTTAACACGTATTTCAGGCAACATCAATTAACTCGCACATAAACATATAATTAATACTTCAATCAATACTTGTATTAAAATCATGTTCATGAAAGGGACTATGCACTCACTTGATAAGGTGGGGACTCGATACTCGGACATCACTTCGTTTACTTTAAAATAATTTCCTTCGACGAAACCTAGTATTATTACCACTAGATTTTAGTCTAATATTTACCGTGACTAATTATTAGTCTTATTATTATTATTAATATATAAGCACTTAAACAATACTTTCCAACCACTATGTACAGACAGGGGCCAGACATAAAACACCGGAGGGCAGGACCATTTTGGCATATAGCACTTCTAAAATCCAACAACCGTATGCGGCCCTTTAAACCAGATTCTCCGTATCGCGAGTAGTTAAAAAAGATATTTTAACGACACTTATATAAGTCATAATAATAGCTCAAATATTTATTATAAGTTCATAATAACAATACTAATTTTAAATATATGCTATATTAAAATAGGGTAAGGATAACTTACTTACAAGGGGGTTTTAGCTAGGAGTCGGGCTCTGCAGGGGCAGAACTTCGTCGCTGAATCTTTCTAAGAAAGATTCGTGTAGTGCTTCAGCGCTCACCTTACTATACTAAAACTACAGAAAGATAAGTCGAATCACGAGGGACCGAAGTGCTTGGGGGATAAGAAGAGAAAGACTCTTGAATCAAGAGACTGGTGCAAGAAATATGAGAGTCCAAGCCTCTTATTTATAGTAATTGAATTTACAAAAACTACCCTCCTTAATTACTTAATAACCTTATAGTTATATAAACGACTAAACACCCCTTCATAATACTATTTTAAATAGATTTAACGATATTTTTACTAAACTAATGTCGAAAGTACTCAACACTAGTCTTATAAAAATCCATCGCTCATACCTTTCTAATGATATATACATTTGTTTATATATATATATATATATATATATATATATATATATATATATATATATATATATATATATATATATGTGTGTGTGTGTGTGTACGTATATATGATTTATACTTTATTTTAATACGTAAATATGTTATTATAATTTGTAACTCGTTCATACAAAATCCAATTTTGACGTTCTTTATATCCACATGTTGGTATTTACGAGTACTACAACTTTCATTTCGAAGCCATCAGTTAATTCTCATTCTATCTCAGATTCACAAAATTGTATCGAATTTATCGCGCTCGGAGAGTAGGGACCAAGCTGCGTCCATATCTTTCGCATACGAGCTCCGTTTTTTATTGTCTTTTTATCGTTTAACTCCTATTAACGATATCTTCATTTCTCGTTTAGATTATTTTGGCTGAAAATCGACCGATCTAAAATTCGAATGTCCGGGTTGTGCACTGTTATGTTAAATCTTAGAAAAATCATAACTTCCTCATACGAAGTCAGATTTAGGCGTTCTTTTTATGGACGCTCTCAGTTTAACATATTCTACAACTTTTGTTTAGATTACTAAGGCTAAAAAGTCCTCTATCGTAAATTCATTATTTACGTCTCACTGTGCCCGTGCCAGTTTTGCCATAAAATTTCGACGGGCCATAACTTCTTCGTTAAAATTTCAGCATTCTTTATATGTACACAACCCTTGTAACATATACTACAACTTGGTTAAGATTAATCATTCTAAATAATCTTTCATCAAAAAACTCATTTTTGATGTTCATCGTCTTTAAATTGACTAGCCCGGATCTGCGGGCGTTACATATTACATGATTGATTTTTTAAGAAAAATTCGGCAACATTTCCCCTTAGCTCCTAAGTATATATAAAATTATATACCCGATGAGCAAAGAGAAAATAAAAATTGCATCTTTCTTAAACAATCAATCATGTAACAAACATTCACATCCAAAATGGGGTAAGATATTCATAAAGCAATCCCAAAATGGGGACAATCTGCAATTAATTTCGAAATTAATCTCGAGCGGGTCTTTCTAGGCTTATGATGATTTAAACCAAAAAGACTTAAACTAAAAACCCTATTTTTTATTATAGCATTGTACTTTATATAATTCAGTTATTAAATTATAACTTAGTAGATTTAGTTTCTTAATTTTCATTTTTATTTTTTATTATTGCATTGTACTTTAAACGATAGTATATATTTGTTCCTTATATTATATTTTTTCCATATTTTTTTGTAATATCAACTTTTTTTTCTATTATGACATTGTATCTTTTCATATTTATTTTTATTTATATTATCTTAGTTATTTTTCTTTTTTATTATAGTATAGTACTTTAAAAAGACATTGTAAATTGTAACATTCTATTTTTTTTAATTATAACATCTTATCATCACATACATTATACACACATATTCTACGCTTCACATAGATTTTTTCATATATATATATATATATATATATATATATATATATATATATATATATATATATATATATATATATATATATATATATATAACACATACATTTCACATTTAAATACACAAGAACATACATTTTCGCATACATTTTTTTCATATATATACACACATATACATATATTTCACATACAAATACACTTATACACACATTTTCATATTTTTTCATATATACAAATACATTTCATATACAAATACATATACATTTCACATACAAACACTTACATTTCATATACATATATTTTCACATACAAATACCTACATTTCTTATACATACATTTGTTCATATGTATACATTTCACATACAAATACACTTGTATATACATTTTCACATAAACTTTTTTCATATATACACATACATATACATTTTTACATACATTTCACATACATACATTATTAAGAACAGAAAAAACAAGGAAGGAAAACATGTCAAATTAACTGTCGCCAGAAAACAGAAGTTGTTGCCGGAAAACCGAAGGTGGTGATGACGACAATGGTGTTGTAGTGGTGGTATTCACTAAAGATTCCCTTAAAAGCACCAAAATAATGTAAATACGGCGAAATATTGGTAAGAAAACAAGAGAAAGAGAAAAGGGAAGAGAAAACGCACGTTACCAGAGGTTACAGGTGGTTATTGTTGTCATCGGAAAACGTCATAAATTGTTGGAAAAAGCCGGAATCACCGGAAAACGACTGCCTAAAAGTGATCGCCAGTTCGAGGTGGTTTATGTGGGTATATTACTTTGGAAAATCGAACCACATAACGATGGTGATCGTCGTCATCGGAGTTTTGCTAGAGGAGGAAAATGCACAGGCAATGGGTCATCTATGATGAAGGAAGATCAAAACGTGTTTACCCTTTAGCAGAGGAGACTCCCTTAGAGGCGACACCATAGCGGCGACATGTTGGAGTGAAAATCACATGCCTTTCTGTCGTGATTATTAACTGTCTTTCTGTTGTGATTATTAACCGTCTGATCCAAAAAATAATCATATGACCAAGACTTCGTTCACGCGTATCACCATCAATAGCAGCGACATGTCGTCGCAATTGGTGTCGCCTCTATTACCTCGTATGAGATTAAACGCTAACTAACGGATTGGGTTAAAGGCGTGCAACTAAGATCAGGTTTCATGTGGCACGAGAGGATCATCTGTGGAAGGTCATTAGCGACGTCGCCTTTAGCGACAACATGAACCTTTACTGGGGACAAAAGGAGCATTTGTCTGATGTCATCGCTAAAGGGTCCCGTTGTTGCTAAAGTCGACGTAGCTAACGGGCTTATTTCTTGTTATGAGCTATGTTGCCACAACAATTTTTTAACAGCCACCTCATTAACACGTCACTTTTTCTACAAAAGAAGCATAACATCCCACTATTGTTAGTTTCTTTGATTGTACTTTTTTAACCCAAATTCTTAGTTATTTTAATTTGGTTTAGAAATTTAACTTTTTTAAGATTTATTTGATGAATATTGTTAGTTTCTTTGATTGTACTTTTTTAAAACAACTAACATTGTTTTTGTTTTTAAAGATAGCATTATAATTTTTTATATAATGTTTCTTTTATGTATTCTTATTGTAAGTTATTTTTAAACTGCTTATTTGAAATTTTTTAATGATTATAAAAGATAATTTTATGGTTTTTTTTGTTAATTTACAATTACAATTTAGGTTTAATGCTATAATTTATAACTTTTAATTGTTTATAAAATAGTCTCTCAAATTTTTTCAAGTTTAACTTAAATTTTGATTTAAGCTAACCGTTTAACATTATGTTGAAATTTATAAATTAACTGTTTTGCATAAAATCATAATTGCACAAAAGTTATGACTTAAAAATAACAATTGCTCACATACGACAACATATTTAAACTAATAAGTTAATTATAATATGTTAAAAAGTTAAAGTCATGACTTTATAAATAAATGTAAAATATGATATTTTAATATTATAGTTTAGTTAATTTATAATTAGAATTTACTTTTTGCATTAATTTAACATTATTAACCAATTTATAGTAATTATTAGAAATAACTTGAAAAGTCATGGAGGTTTAAAATGCATGTGGTATAAGGAAAAATGACTACTTTATATATACTAAACGAATTCTTGCGCGTTGCGTAGTGTAGGTTAAAAATATATTGTTAAAATATTGAAAAATATATGTTTAAAATGGTTATGTTATTGATATTAACTTTGAAATAATATTTTGAACAATATTATTCCTTGACATCAATCTACCTTCCCCATTAATAAAATTAAATATAATTATCTATTTAATATTATTTTTAACAATTGTTATGATTAATTGATTTAAATTTTACTTATACGATTATTTTCTAATTTCAATAATGATATTCATTTAAAAATACAATTTATTTGTTGTTAATGTCATGTAATTTATAAATTGATATTATTATCATTTAAAATTATTGTTCTTTAGTTTTAAACCACTTATTATTATTAATAAGCTAAAGAAGACTTTTAACACTTAATATTACTATTAACATGTGAAACATACATTAAATAATTAACTGATAAAATAGACAATTTGCATTCAAAAGAGACTTGCTTGGATAATATGACATATCCATGATTTTTTATAATTTGATTTTATTATTTATAATTATTATTCATTGGTTTTAAAACCACTAATTATTATTAATAAACGAAAGAAAACTTATAAAAGACACTTATTATTATAACTAAAATGTTAAATATATACTAAAATATAAAGTGATACGATAAAAAATTTGCATTTTAAAAGAGACTTATATGGATGTTATGGATAATATTGCATATCCATGATTTTTAATTAATTATTATTTTGAAGCAACACAAACATACAAACATATATAAAATATTAGATTAAATATTATTTATATCACTTTCCATAACATATGATAGATACCATGAATCTAATCTGATTTACATTAAAATTTCAACCACAACATAAAATGATTGTCTTAAAAGAATACTTAAACCAAGAACAAAAAGAATTAATATAGTACAAACTTACAAATTAAAAACTTTAAAACAATAACATGGCTCCAAAAATGGTTCAAAACCCTCAAACCAACACAAAACCTTTAAACTTATTTTTTTTGTGAATTTTGTATGTGATTTGTATTTGTATATCTACTCAAAGAGAATAACATTTGTATAGTAGACTATTTATTAATTGCTTATTAAACATATTATATAAGTTATAAAACCTTTCATGATGTGTGATTTATTAATTTGAAGGTGAAAAGGTGTGGGAGTTTAAATGCATGAGGTGCTTGGAAATTTTTATAGAGGTTTCAAATACATGAGGTGATAGATAAAATGCATCATATATATATATATATATATATATATATATATATATATATATATATATATATATATATATATATATATATATATATATATATATATTCTAACAAAGCAAATTACCATTTGTTAGATTTCCCCTATCTATTATCTTGTTTCCTAATCGTCCATTCCTATGGTTGCTTTGCTGCTCGTGTTGGCCTTCTTTAATCCTATATTGTGAAGCTAACCACATACATTGATGTTTGTATTAGGCTTCATAAGTTTCACGCTTTGATAAGGTGTTGTTTTTTGTCCAATGTAGGAATAATATTTGCAACATTAATCTTCTGGCACTTTATAAATCCTTTGGCTATTACACAATTGCCTAAATTCGTTGCTATATGGTAGTTCCATTGGCTGGAAATGAGGAAATTACTAATGTATCAATTTATTTGATTTGCCATTATATTCGAATCTATATCTTTCTACCTAATCCTATAATTTTGAACCCGATGAAAGTATGTTAGACTTGTTAATTAGTGCGCTATATGAAAGTGAAATGTAATGAAGTTCTAGTTGAAAATGTTATTATGATATGATATTCATTTTTTCAAAATAAAAAATTATAGTTCTCTGATATATTTGTTGGCAATCTGCGAATCTGCCGCAAAAATGTCAATATCAAATTGTCTATGTTTCCCCTTTTTCCCTTGAGACATCTCATTCCACTTTTGCATTGACCCTTACATTTCGATAAAATTTATGGAAGATATTATAGCAAATGGAAGAAGTCTACAAGAGCCATAGAATGAGGAATTAGGGGTTACTACAATTGAAGTACTTCACAGTATATGTTGTTAAATGGATTATATTTTTGGTTGTTTTATTTCCTTTTGTATAGTATAGGGGCCCTTGTGTAATATGTATCTTATATATACTATTAGGGGTGAGCATTTGGACCGGCCCGGACCGAACCGAACCGGACCGGCTCTTGGACCGGACCGGTTATGGAGAATTTTGTGGACCATGGACCGGATCGGATGAGTCGTGTCCGTGTCCGTGTCCGGGTCCAGGTCCGGGTTTTCCGGTTTTTGGACCCGTTTGGACCGGTACAACTTTAATTGCATAGATTATAATAAGTAATCTACATTGATGTATAATATTATAACTTGCAAAATTAATATGTTTCCGTTTCATGCCTAACTAATCTACATTGATGTATAATATTATAACTTGCAATTTGCAAAAATTAATTTTCCAAATAAAAGCAACTAACATATAAATCAAGTTCGCCAACAAAAGTTAAACAATTTTAAGACAAACATACAAAAGTATTACCGTAACAACAAAAATCATAGTTTAAACTTTAAAATCAATCAAACTAATAAATTTCATAAACTCATAATCTAATCTTCCATTGGCCTCTTCCCCATATCATTGTCATCCATATGTAACATATTTAAAGCTTGTGCAATCTCTACATAAACACAAATGAAAATGTTGTTAGTATTTAATAAAAAGTAATAATTGTATAAAAAAAGAATAAAGATTGTAATTTTTTTACCCAAAGCTATATCATCATCGTTCAAGATGTCACCAACGTTGTCAACTATCGAATTTGTAAACTTTATCACCCAATCTTGGGTGCATAAAAAAGCTTCAACTATCAGTGTCGATAAACTAGTTTGATACTCACTTACAACTCTACGACAAGTGCAAAACGCGGACTCGGAATTATAGTATAAAATAATACTAAAAAGCTGAAATATTTCAGCTTTGATAACTCTACTTTGAAGGATTGTAACTCAATGAATATAATACCAAAATAAACAAAATTATAGTCTAAATTCATCTACAGATTGTAAACTAAATGTTGGAAAAAATCGTAGGTCAATCCGACTTAAAACGAATGAGTTATGGGTGTTTAAAAAACGTCACAGATTATAAAATCTTGCTAAAAAGCTGAATTTTTTCAACTTTGATAGCTCTACTTTAAAGGATTGTAGCTCAGTGAATATAATACCAAAATAAACAAAATTATAGTCTAAACTCATCTACAAACTGTAAACTAAATATTGGAAAAATCGGAGGTCAATCCGACTTAAAACGAATGAGTTATGGGTGTTTAAAAAACGTCACAGCTTACAAAATGTTGCTGAAAAGCTGAATTTTTTCAGCTTTGATAGCTCTACTTTGAAGGATTGTAACACGGTGAATATAATACCAAAATAAACAAAATTATAGTCTAAATTCATCTACAAACTGTAAACTAAATGTTGGAAAAAACCGCAGGTCAATCCGACTTAAAACGAATGAGTTATGTGCGTTTAAAAAACGTCACAAAAATCTTAATCATGTCCAACCGGTTCTAAACCCGGTAAAAACCGGACCAGACCAGGAAAAAAACCGGACCGGACCGGCGAGAAATCTTAGAACCGAGAACCGGCCCGTGGGTCCAAAAAAACGGTCCGGTCCGGTTCACCGGTCCGGTCCGGTCCACCGGTCCAAATGCTCACCCCTATATACTACTCAATACACGTAACCCTAATAGAGAGGTTTTCAACATATTTCATCATGGTATCGAGCCTCACATCAATCCTCTACACTTCGTGGTTTTTTTTTCCCGACGCCTTCACTTCCTATGTGTCTTCTATCGTTGATCCCAGCCAGCCGCCAAAGCTCCAACAACAAGTCTGAAGTTGTGTCATCTCTTCTAATTGGTTGCTGCACTTCTTCTTTATGTTCCTATTTGCCGTTACTGTATCACGAGTACATACACATTGTGAAGATCGGTCTCTTTTTCAAGATTGTGCCTACCCTTCTATTTTCTTCTCATCAAGAACTTAGGTTATCGGTACATTATTTATCTCTACCTACGGTTCAACACTTTGTTTATTATTTTCTTCCTTGATTTAAGTTTAGTTTTTCTGATTTTCCATCATCGCCATGTTCATACCTGCATCCTCTAGCACACCCACGGCTCCTACAGCAAGCCAACTTGTATTTGCACTCGCTAATGTCTATTCTCAGTTTAGTTTTAAACTCTCTGTTGATGGTTCCAAGTATAAGCTATGGAAACGTAGTTTTCAAGACATGTGTAAGGGTGCTAAAGTTTATGGTCATATCAATAGAAAATCTCCTCCCAAAGATTATGATGATGAAGACTAGGAAGCCATTAACTCTCGAATAAAGTCTTGGTTTTACTCTACATCTGATGCAAACCTCCTACAAATTATATCTAGTGACAACTACACTGCAAAAGACTTATGGAACAAACTGCAAGAGTTCTTACTCAACAACAAAATGTCTCGCATGCTCCAACTTCAAAAACAATCTCAAAACACCAAGAAAGGTTCCTCCTCCATTACAGAATTTTGTCACTCTTTAAAGAATTTGGCTGAAGCACTTGCAGATTGTGATTTAAAAATTGATGAGATAGAACTCGTAATGCAAATTCTCCGTCAACTACCAACATCCTATCATAGCATTGTGGATGTCATCACTAATACAAGGTCTTTCCCTTCATTCCTTGAGGCTAAGAACATGTTACTCCTCCACAAATCACGAGAAGAATCGATTGATCCATCCGGTGATGCTATACTCATATCTTACGTTGCACTATTCTCATCCGCACCTACCAATGGAAAATCAAAAAATAAATTTAATAGGGGAAAAAGTAATGGACGATTTGCTTCCAAAGGAGGGGGTATTTCTAATGTTTTTCGTTGGCTCTAATTCTTTTTCAGGTACACCGGGCGTTCAAGGTCAAAATCATGCTTACTTTGGAGCTCATTCTTCATTCGGATATGCCACGGGCCACCAACCGGGCTCCTCAAAGCAGCTCCTCCTACTGTTATCGCTAATGCCTTCTCACAACATCCCCCCTAGTGTCGTTCAAATGCAGTCACCAGCTGCTGGCTTCAATTTTGCATCCTTTGGGCCTCAACAGCAACTCCCCGGTAACTATTTCAACCCTCTCTAGCCACCTTTGCAGCCTCTATTTTTTGGACGGCACCCACATCAAACTCCGGCTCCAATGCAACCCGTTTTTTCTTAACAATTTAGTCCACATCAGCACCCTATTCAGCATCCAAGTCACACTGTGTTTAGGGGTCTTGCCTCTCAAAATGGTCAACAATAATTCACATATCTCGCTTCTGTTTTTCAAGCAATGTCAGTTTAACCTCCTCAAGACAACAATTACTACATGGATTCCGGAGCAAGTTCGTGCATGACTTTCAATCAAGGTATAATGCACTCCCTTATTTCGTGTAATTGTAAATTCATTATGGTTGGTAATGGTGCTATTATTCCCGTTCAATGCATCGGTCAAACCTGTTTTCCATTCTCTAATAATAGTTTTTCCTTCCACAATGTTCTTGTCTCTGACAAAATTATTAAAAAACCACATTTTTGTTCGTCTCTTTACTATTGATAATCCTGTTTCTGTTAAGTTTGAACCTTTTGGTTTCACTGTGAAGGATCTTAAAACATATTCTTTTCTTCAACATTGCAATAGCGATCATCATGATTTGTATCTTGTGCTTCCTTCATCTGTCCCGCCTGTCTCTGCTTCCGCTCATGTTGTTGTTTCCTTTGACACATGGCATCGTCGGCTTGGTCATCCTGCACAATCTATTTTTCAGTTTTTTAAGTCTCTTAATTTCATTTCGTGTTCCATTCAGAACTCATCTTTATGTCATGCTTGCCAATTAGAAAAACATTGTCGTTTACCATTTTCTCTATCATGTACTAAAACATCTCGTGTGTTTGAACTTATACATTTTGATTTATGGACTTCTCATATCCCTAGTTTAGTGGTTTTAAATATTATATTCTATTCTTGGATGATTTCTCACATTTCTTATGGGAATTTCCTTTACGCTCTAAATCTGGAGTTTTTTTTTTCTGTTTTTAAAAGTTTTCGTTCCTATGTTATTAATCACTTTAAAACGGACATCAAACTTTTTCAATGCGATAATGGTCGTGAATTTAATAATCAACCACTCTTAGATTTTTTTTAAAATCATGGCATCAAAATCTAATTCTCATGTCTGTATACCTCTCAACAAAACGAAACGATTGAGCGTGCCATTCACACTATTTATAACATCATGCATACCTCATTAATTCAGGCCTCCCTTCCCCCACCCCCCCTAAATTTTGGGCTGGCGCTTTTTTATCATCTGTTCACACATTCTACCTCCTTCCCACCACCACTCTTCAATTTAAAACTCCTTTCGAAATTCTCTTTGGTGTCTCTCCATCTTATAAACACCTTCAAGTCTTTGGGTGTCTTTGCTACCCTAATACATCTTCCACTATTCCTCATATGCTAGTACCTCGCTCCTCTGCTTGTGTGTATCTTGGCCCATGCACCGACCATCGTGGCTATCGGTGTTTAGACCTCATCACTCAAAAAGTTATTCTATCTCGTCATGTCATCTTTGATGAATCTTATTTTCCTTACTCTGACTTTCATCCTACCTCTCCTCATCCGACTATGACTCATTTAACTATGATGAGTCCACTCCCTCTCTATCTTCCCTATCCACGCCTCCTCAACCTACTACCACGACCTCCTCGACTTCGGTCATCCAAGGTCAACCATCGACCAATGATCCCTCTGCATCCTCACCAGTTACATCATCTCCTCCACCTTCCTTTGGTCATTCGATGGTTACTAGTTCTCGCAATGGCTCTCTTCGACCGAAACAAATATTCAATCTAGCTGCTACCTCCGACATCTCTCCCATCCCTCGACCACTACTCAGGCCATGTGTGACCCACACTGGCGTGCTGCCATGAATTCTGAGATGTCTGCTCTTCTTTCCAATGTGTGACCCACACTGGCGTACTGCCATGAATTTTGAGATGTCTTCTCTTCTTTCCAATCACACATGGGATCTTGTTCGAAAACCTCTCTCTGCTAATATTGTTGGTTGTCGTTGGATGTATCGTTGAAAATTTGATAGCCAAGGGCATCTTGATCGTTACAAAGATTGTCTTGTTGTCCAAGGTTTTTCTTAGCAGCATGGTCTGGACTTTGATGACACGTTCAATCCTGTTGTCAAACCAGCTACCATCTGTACCATTCTCAGTATCACCATCTCCCAAAGTTGGCCAATTCATCAACTAGATGTTAAAAATGCTTTCCTTCATGATGATCTTGTTGAGACTGTCTACATGCGTCAGCCCCTGGCTATGTAATCAATAGATTCCATGATCATGTATGTCGTCTTTGCAAAGCCCCCTATAGGATAAAACAAGCTCCCTGCACATGGTACCAACGCTTCACAGTCTATCTCTCCACTCTTAGCTTTCTAAGCAGTAGGTCTGATAGCTCTCTTTTCACTTTCCATCATGGTTTTGAGACTATCTACCTCCTTCTCTATGTTGATGACATAATTCCCACTGCTTCCTCTCCCACTCTCATATCCACAGTTATTTCTCAGCTTTTGTCTGAATTTCCTATGTCTGATCTCGGTTCTCTCTCTCTTTATTTCTAGGTATTGCTACCACCCACAGCTCCTCTGGTCTTTTCTTATCTCAATCTACCTTTACTCAAGAGAATTTTGTCTCGTGCTAATATGGCTACTTGTAATCCCTATAGTACCCCAACTGATACCAAAAGCAAGCTCGTTGCTGGGGGCGAGCTAGTCTCTGACCCCCCCCCCCTCCTCTCTATCGAGGTCTTGTTGGAGCTTTGCAATATTTGACTTTTACTCGCCCTGATATTGCGTATGCCGTACAGCAAGTCTACCTCTATATGCATGACCCGCGTGCTCTGCATCTCCATGCCCTTAGATGCATCTTACAATATCTTCAAGGTATGTTAACTCATGGTCTTCATATCCATCTGTCAGCCGTTGATCGCTTGATTTCCTATTCTGATGTTGATTGGGTCGGGTGTCCTACTACTCGTCAGTCCACTTCTGGGTTATGTGTTTATCTTGGAGATAACCTAATCTCTTGGTCTTCCAAATGGCAACCTGTAGTCACTCGCTCTATTGCCAAAGCCGAGTATCGGGGGGTAGCCAATGTAGTTACTGAAACTGCTTGGCTTCGTAATTTTCTCCTCGAATTATCATGTCCGCTTTCTTGTGCCATTGTTGTCTTCTGTTATAATGTCAGTACCATGTATCTAGCATCCAACCCTATTCAGCACAAAAGAACCTAGCATGTGGAAATAGATTTACATTTTGTTAGGGAACGTGTTGTGATTGATCATATGCGTGTTTTGCATGTTCCATCAACATATCAGTTTGTAGACATATTTACAAAGGGCTTACCTACTCAGTTATTGCTTAATTTTAGAGATAGTTTGAACATTAGAGATCCCCTAGTTCAAATTACGGGGGTGTGTTAAACAGATTATGCTTTTGGCTGTTTTATTTCCTTTTGTATAGTATAAGGGCCCTTGTGTATTATGTATCTTATTTATAGTACTCAATACACGACCCCTAATAGAGAGGTTTTCCACATATTTCATCATATATAAGAAGTTTCTACATAAAAAACTGATTTCCGTATTTTTAACCAACTAAAATTTATTATTTGCAACAAAATTTCAAGAATCGTTGTACAAAAACCAATCAGTATCAGAAAATTTGGAGCACATCGTTCACAAATGTGTGCATAATGACAGGTGGTTCAAGGAATTTCCATTCTTATTTTATAGTTTATTGTATAAATGTGTAAACAAGACTTCAAAATTTTGCTTGGTTTTGTTCTTTTATATATATATATATATATATATATATATAATATATATATATATATATATATATATATATATATATATATATATATATATATATATATTGGTTCTCCAAAAAACCAAATCTTTTTTTAAGTTCTAGAGCTTATTCTTTATCGAAAAAAATCCAAAATATCTAAATTCATAACTTAACATTGTGAATGTGAAAAATAATTTTCAGATTCACCGAGTGAATTTAGATTCATATTGTGAATTTTCAAAGATTTACATTGTGAATTTGACGAAAAGAAAAAGAAAATTCGAATTTTATGTCATTGGAAAAAAATACAAAGTTAAGAATTTCTGTATTTTTAGTTTTTTTTTTTTTGATAAAAAATAAGTTTTAAATGTTGAAAAAAAGATTGGTTCATTGGTTAATTATGGTTCTCTCTCTCTCTCTCTCTCTCTCTCTCTCTCTCTCTCTCTCTCTCTCTCTCTCTCTCTCTCTCTCTCTCTCTCTCTCTCTCTCTCTCTCTCTCTCTCTCTCTCTCTCTCTCTGTGTGTGTGTGTGTGTGTGTCTATATATATATATATATATATATATATATATTTCTGTTGTTTTGCTATCATATAATACTGTAATGACATGTTTTACAATACAACCTATGCAGGCTATTTTCACAATTGAAGATGTCGTAATGAACCACAAAAAGTGTTTGAAAAAAAACTTAAAGCATAGGAAGATACCTCCAATCGTTAGAAAATTATAAATTTTACATCACACTTTCCCTCTAAAGAAAATGTGGAGCTATCATATAAAAATACAGTTTGATTGTGTTAATATATCATGTCATTTGTGAAATACAGTACTCACCGCTCACTTCTTACGATGTGCTAAATGCGGTGGGTGGTGATCGTGGAGGAGAAGAAAAGAACGGTTTTGGTGGAATTGCCAATGCCTGCAACCTTCCTTCTAACATTTCAATCACTTCATTAATCGACGGCCTTTGCTTTGGATCAGTTTGTATACACCATAAACCAACTATTGTCATCTTTCTAGCATAATCATTTTCCTCTACACTTATTATACCATCTAATACGAATTCTTCCTTCTTTAGGCGGTTGTAAATCCAATAAGGAAAATATATCTCACTCGTATGCCCAGAACCAACACCAGCGTCAACATTTTTCCTTCCTCCAACCATTTCTAGTATCAACATCCCATAACTATAAACATCAGCCTTATGGGAGACTCCTCCAAAGCTTCTATTAAAAACTTCAGGGGCAATATACCCAATGGTGCCTCTAGCCTCAATCATGGAAACAATACTCTCTTTCCTAGAGTATAATTTTGCAAGCCCAAAATCTGCTATCTTAGGGCAAAAATCTTCGTCAAGGAGGATATTATGTGGCTTTATATCAAGATGCAAAATTCGAGTGTTGCAGCCACGATGCAAGTAGTCAAGACCTCGTGCTATTCCAAGGGCTACATCAAACAACTTCTGTACTCCTATATGCTCGCTTGTGTTTAGAGGAACATGACCATGTATAAACTTTTCTAATGATCCGTTTGGCATGAACTCATATACGAGAGCTCTTTTTTTAGAGTCAAAACAAAATCCCAAAAGAGTAACTATATTAATATGAGAAGTTCTACCAATGCTTGCAACTTCGTTTATAAATTCTTGTCCACTTGCTTTCAATGAGTTTAAAACTTTTACTGCCACAGGACGTCCATCCGATAGCTTTCCTTTAAACACGGTACCAAAACCTCCTTGTCCTAATTTGACTCTAAATGAATTTGTCATCTTCTTAATATGAGCATAAGTGTATCTTTTCGTACTTAAGGATCCATATTGTATGACAAAGGCCTCAACACTTTTTTCGTCCTCAGTTTGATGCTTAAATAATGCAACACAATTGCTTGGTGAGAATTTGCTAATGCAATATACTATGAGTACCAACGTAATCGTCATAAATGCTGATACAATTCCGAGAACTGCGACAAAGAAAAAGTTTATTGTTTTAGTTAAAACACCTAGAAAACCTTCTAATCTTATAATAACTTTAATGCCAAGCCAACAACATGTGTCCACAAACATTGTCTTTTTTTTCCTTTTCGAATTTCTTTTGAGGATACAAATACTTTTAGTTTCGGCAACATAAATCTCCAATGACGACAACCTTTTTGTAAATCCTAAATTAAATCATATAAGATAATTGTAAAAACTTACCAAGTTTTAACGTCCAATTAGTTCCGGACCCTGCAAAACCAACAAAAAAGTTATATTAGTTCTTGCTTACTACAACATGAAATGTTCTTTCCTTAATTCTTTTTAGACACATACAGATTACCTTTGGTTTATTACCTTTTTAGAAGGAATAGTTCGTATGTCCCACATTAGCTAGATATTGCCCCATATGTCTCATATGTCTGATATATGTAGAATTACTAGTTTGGTCTCCAAAAAACACCTTGTGGAGTGAGGGTAAAGTCCGACATATATAGTGACATATAGGACCTTGTCGCATTGATGTGTGCTACACTAACATCAATGACCAATTTATGTTTGATGAAGGTGGGTCCTCTAACCCACCTAATTTTTTACATTATATAGATTTATTTAATAAAATAATTATGACCCAACTTACAAATTTTGAGTGAACTACCTCATATTTAGAAGGAACAAAAAATTTTAGAAGCCTAAAATTTATATTTCAATACCCAATCAAATAGCGGATCCATGTCTAGTAAGCTAAAAAAACAATGGCCTATTAAAAATTTGTAATTAAACAGAAAAGGGAAAAAAATATGGAAAATTAAAACGATTTTGAAGGTTGTTGTGAATGTGATTGATGCACTAAACACTCTCAGCGCCATCAACCAACCGACTCATGTCGGCCGCCTGCCTGCCTTATTCCTACAACACCACCGACTGACCAGACTCACACTCCGACAGATTTGTACAATTCTCAATTCAAAATTGTACTATTTTTGCCATTGGTTTAAGGTCTTTGTAACTTTGTTTAATTACGTTTCAATTAATCACATCTAATGTTCATTCTTAATTGAATTTTTTTACCGATTCATTGAGGTTGGCCATTTTGTTAATGTATTTGATAAATGACAATTGTTTATTGTTTTCCAAGTTCCAAATTCCAAGACCTTTATTATTTGATTAAAAGAGGCTATTTTCTTAATGCATTTGACAATTTGAAAATACATTTTTCATTTTTTGGTCTTTGTTTAAAACTTTTTTTAAAATTCACTTCCAAATTCGAAACCTTTGATAAGTTCACACTAACATGGGCGAATTTGTCAATGATTTTGGCAACTGGTTCTTTTAACTTTTTTAATTACATTCACTTCCAAGTTTTAGAATTGTGTTAGTTAATTGTCATTTGTTTTAGAAATTAAAATAAAAAATGTCATTATTAAAGTTTTTTTAAATGAATGATAAATAAAAGTAGAAGAAGATAATGATCAACATAAACATATAAAAGTTGGTTTAAGTTCACAAGTTGTTGACATAACGACCAAGTATGAAACTTTATCATGTGAATTAGAGAGATTGAAATTAAAAGAGCATACTAGCAAAAGTAATACTTTTTATTTTTGTTTTTTTTACATTTTATATCATGTTAATATGACATGAACCGGACCCGCAAGTAGTTTTTTTTATTATTTTTTTTTTCATTTTCTGTCGGTTTCAATTAAATCGTGAACCATGTGATTTATAGTTCCAGACTCGCCACTGACTAACACCACTCAGACGAAGACTCTATCTGAGGATCGACAATCATTTGCTATGCTGGTGGTGTTGTATGTTGAATCTAATAACGTGTAAGATATACGTGGAGTCTTTGGATTATCTCCAAAAGAACCTTACGAAGAGAGAGAAACTCCAACATATATAATGGCATATCGGAATGCGTCTTACCGATATTGGATACACTAACATGGAGTCTACCCTCTCTATAAGGGATCTTTTGGAGAGTAAAACCATGAACTCCACATATATCTTACACAATATTAGACCGAAAGCTAGCTCCTCATGGCTTATAACCTCGTAGCCTATTCTATGAAGGAGTATTAGTGTGTTCCACATCGGCTAGACACATTCTCATATGTCTCTATATATGTTAAACTCTACCCTATCTCAATGAGGCTCTTTTGAAGAGTAAAACATGGACTCTCTCTCTCTCTCTCTCTCTCTCTATATATATATATATATATATATATATATATATATATATATATATATATATATATATATATATATATCTTAAAATTTTACTATCTTAAAACCCATTATGTTAGAAAGACGAGTTTACCTATTTTCCAAAATTGGGTTTTTCCAAAGTTTGAAAAAAATATATGAACATTATACATTCATAAAAGGGTAAATGGTTATACATTTTTGTTTTCTATTGTCGTATCTTTGTGTTGGCATATTAAATGTCCAAATTTTAACTCAAATGAATGATAAACTAATCGCCAAAGTATGCTTATTAAAAGGGTTGGTTAAGTGGTATAATGGCTTTTGAACCATCCAACATTGGTGGACGAGTGAAAAATAAGTGGATTTATATGTATATAGATTCTAATGATCGTAAAACTTCATTCACCTTAAATTTCACCTAAACATGGGAGTGTGGCATGCATGCACATATGTGTGTTATGGATCCGAATAACATGATCAAATCCCCATAAAGTGCAGAAGGTTGGTTGCTCTTATCGTTGTAATGTTGAAATACTATGCAATCTAAGTATAAATTATGTGCAACTAAACCTAGTTTCGTTGAGATTTTCATTCGTATCTACCATTTCTAGAATAGAAAGGTACACATGCTTTGTTATAATGGTAGGGAAGACATGTTCTAGTGAAGAAGTGTGAATATTATATACTCGAGTGGAGAAGTGTATACATGCTCATGTGAAGATCGAGTGAAGAAGTGTAAGACCAAATGGTATATTAACATGTTTGGCTAACAATTATAATGGCGCATATCGAAAACAGTCTTGGGGTTCAACAACATGGCGGACATTCTAAGAAACCTAATTCAATATAAAAACAGAGTGAACTACAAAAATAGTCCATGTGATTGTCATTTTTTGTGGTTTCAATCCAAAAAAACTTTGGTATTGCATTAGTTGTCCAAATTTGAATATTTTAGTGATTTTGATCCCTACCAACATAAAATGACTTTTATACCCCTAAAATTTGTTTTCTCCAAAATATGAAATTGTTTTAATACTTAAGTTTATTAGAAACTAAATGAGGCCCACTATACCCACTCACCCTCTCACTTTTTCTGAATCAAACAATGACAAAAGTCAAGAAAACACCACCTCATCTCACTTCCCTCCAATATAATCTAATGGCCATTTCAAAACGTTGAAGCAACGAAATTAGTTATACACTACCATATTAATTATATCTAGTACATGATATATCAACTCTATTTTTTCAGTCCCTCATTTTCTGAATTGTTATTCTTGGATGATCCAAATGAAATCATACGTACCTAGTGGGATGTGAGCAATGGAATGCAATGAAATGGTGTTGAAGGTGTTGGCGACGGGGATGGTGGCTATGTGTATGATAGAGGATGATGGTGGAGGTAATGGTGGAAGAAGGGTTCAACCCAAAAATAGGTGTATGGTCTACACTTATTTTTCTTATTACTTTATAGGTGCTAGGATGGTGGGTTGTGTAGGCTAGGATGGAGAAATAAGCATGGTGTTAGGGTAGCTTAATGGTGGTGTTTGGTTGTGATGAAGATCGCTGAAGGAGGTATAATAAGGGTATGGTGGTGATGGAGAAGGGTTAAGGTTGTGGGTTGTGGTTCCTAAAGATGATGGAGGTGGATCCTTTTAGTTCCAAAAAATCCCCAAAAAATTTCAAAGTCAACAAAACTCATCGGAAAAGATGACCAGAACCTCATCGGAGCTATTAAATATGTCAAAGACCGTCAAATACGTCGGAGACCGACTAAACCTATGATTGTATGTCATAAGGATGTTTTTTGAATAATACAACAAGTTCAATGGGAAAATATGGAAAAAAATCAATAACAAAATTAATTACTAAATACGTACAAATCAAAAATATATTATCATTTTAAGTCATTATCCTATAATGTCATTTTCTTGGGTCCTGTTGCTTTGCCACCCCCTCACCTGTTTCTATTCACTTTATGTCCAATCCAAATGTCATTTTTTCTATTATTTCATTCTTTTTCTTTAATTGCATTTTTAATATATATATATATATATATATATATATATATATATATATATATATATATATATATATATATATATATATATATATATATATATATTGTTTAGTGTTTTTTTAATATTTTATGTTTTAAGTATTTTAATTTTTTGGTCCTTAAAAAATAACTTATATTTATTTGCAATGTTTGAGAATTTAATTGCAATGTTGATTAAGTATTTACGGTTGTCTTTTTATTTGTAATAATATTTATTAAAATATATATTTATTTAATTATAGATTTAATATATATATATATATATATATATATATATATATATATATATATATATATATATATATATATATATATATATATAGGTTCAGGTTCATTTGAGACCATTCTAATTTTGTGAAACCGTGAGACCAAATTTAAAAATACTTGTAAAATGCAAAATAAATGGAAAAATCCAAAAATTCTTTTTTTTAAATATTATTTTCGGAACTTGAATTAACTAAAAAAAATAATAAATAAATAAAAATAAAATAAAATAAGATCCCTTTTTTTTTAAAATACGTGAAATATTCTAAATAGAATATTACACTGACATATTCTAAAAAATAATTTTAAAATGCAAAATAAATGGAAAAATCTAAAAATTCTTTATTTAAATATTATTTTCTGAACTTGAATTAACTAAAAAAAATAAAAAAAAAAATCCTTTTTTTTTTTTGAAAAATACGTGAAATATTCTAAATAGAATATTGGGTAAATTACACCAATCATCCCTCGTGCACATGTCAAAAAGCGTGTTTAGTCCCTATTTTCAAAAATTAACTCGGACTGTCCCTCGTTTGTTTAAAACTTGCACACTTCATCCCTTTGGATATACCATTTTACCCTTAATAATTTATTTATTAATTTTCTTTTATTTATTTATCATTTTTAAATTAAAGAAAAAGAAAAAAAAAAAAAAAAAAAAACTTCCTACTAACCCGCCCCTCTCGTTTCCCTTTCCCCTGTTTGCCTTCGTCCCCAACTCCCTTAAAACAAAAATGGCAGACTACTCTACATCTCTCTGCTCCGGCGCCGATTCTCCTCCGTCTCTCACTACTTTTCCGGCGAGAGAAGTTGATAAAGATGAGGTCTTGGTAAACGATTAAAGACATGGAAGATTGGAGTCACTGGTTGAGATCTAAAACCCCAAAATCTTTTGCTAGACGACGATTGAAATCTGAAAATCTATGATTTCAGACCGTCGACGTCGTCGGATTCACAAAAGGACAGAACTTTTGCATCGGTAATCGTTCGCCAGAAAGGCTACGACTGATCGAAGGTGGACAACATGGAACTTCGGCGTCACTGCGTGTGGAATTCCGTTGTGTACACTCCCTAATTGAACTTTCGCACCAGAAATTTGAAAATCTCTGATTTCAAACCTTAACTTCACCGGCCAACAGAACTTCATCCATATCTGAAACCAATGCTTCGTTTTCCAAAATCGCATAAGATTCAGATGAGCAAAACACAACAACTTATGATTTTTTCATTAGGGATTTTGGTTTTGGATTTGACTTTGAATTTGCAGGTTTGATTTTGGATTTACATTTGAATTTGAGGTTATATTTTGGTTTTGGGTTTGATTTGTATATTGGATTTATGTTTCGCATTTGAGTAGCAGCTTCAAGTTTATAGATAGAGATGGTGACCGGAGCTGTTACCAGGGACTAAGACTATGGACGGAGATGATGACCGGAGGTGGTGTCGGGAACCAGATTTATTAACGAAGATGGAGATCGGGATCTTGAAGAACATTAAATGAATTGGAAAGGAAATAAAGAGATGAAATGGGTCATAATATTTATCTTTTTTTAATTAAAAATAATAAGAACATTAAATTAATTGGAAAAGAAATACCAAAAGGGCATAATAGTCATTTCATGTATTGTAAGGGATGAAGAGTGCAAAATTAAATTAATGAGGAATGAATCGTGCAAGTTTTAACCAAAGAAGGGATGGTCCGAGTTAATTTTTGAAAATAGAGACTAAACACGCTTTTTGGCATGTGCACGAGGGACGATTGGTGTAATTTACCCTAGAATATTACATTGTACATATTCTAAAAATAATTTTAAAATGCAAAATAAATGGAAAAATCAAAAAATTCTTTTTTTAAATATTATTTTTGGAACTTGAATTAACTAAAAAAATTAAAAATAAAAATAAAATAAATAAAAAAAATGCATCTCACGGTCACACAAAATTAGGCCGTCTCACATGAACCTAACCCTATATATATATATATATATATATATATATATATATATATATATATATATATATATATATATATATATATATATATATATATATATATATATATATATATATATATATATATATATATATATATATATAAAGTGAATATACTTAACAATTTTATATAAGTTTAGGTACCTAACCACATCATACTACGTAATTTTGTATCATATTTGCATTGTAACCACCCAAAGTTCTTAAAATTCAACCTCATAACTTGGTTGCTTCCAAAATCTTTGGACTTTCACCATTATTTTCCTTCTAATGACGTCTTTCTATCGGAGACCCCCTGGTGGGCTTCATATCCTACCGTTACAAATCAAATGGTGTAGGAAGAATATAATGGTAAATGTCTAAAAATCTTGGAATTAAATCAAGTTAAGGGTTGAAGTTTAAGAACCTTAGACGATTGCAATGGAAATATAATGCAAAACAATGTAATATAATGTGGTTAGGTACCTAAGCTTATATAAGGTTGTTAGGTATATTCACTTACCTCTATATATATATATATATAATAACAAAACATTCAATCAATCGATAGGGAGGGGATAATAAATAGGAAGGGGGTAGCGGATTACCTAAACCTTATTTTCTTTTCATGTAGACCTATAGATTTTATGACACCACGAGTGATCTCCGCGTTGACGCAATCATCATTATTTGTCAAAATAACATTCAACATTTTTTCGTCAAAATAATATAATATTTATTGGAACATTATTATATAGATCTATAGACTTTAAGGTACCAAGTAACGACCTTCACCTTGACACATTCAATCATTAAAATAATATTCTTTTTTTCCTCAAAATAATTTAAATTTATAATAACATAATTCAAAATTTAAGTATACTATATACATTTAGTGTAAGGTTGCCAGAAATGACACATAGTAAGGGTGAGCATTTGGACTGGTGGACCGGACCGGACAGGACCTTTTTTTGGACACTCGGGCCGGTTCTCGGTGCTTAGATTTCTATCCGGTCCGGTCTGGTTTTTTTTCCGGTTCGGTCCGGTTTTTACCGGGTTTAGAACCGGTTGGACATGTTTAAAGTTTATGTGATATTTTTTAAACACCCATAACTCATTCATTTTAAATCGGATTGACCTGCGGTTTTTTCCAACATTTAGTTTACAGTTTGTAGATGAATTTAGACTATAATTTTGTTTATTTTGGTATATATCCACTGAGTTACAATCCTTCAAAATAGAGCTATCAAAGCTGAAAAAATTCAGTTTTTCAGCAAGATTTTGTAATCTGTGACATTTTTTAAACACTCATAATTCATTCGTTTTAAGCCGGATTGACCTCTGGTTTTTTCCAACATTTAGTTTACAATTTGTAGATGAATTTAGACTATAATTTTGTTTATTTTGGTATATATCCACTGAGTTATAATCCTTCAAAGTAGAGCTATCAAAGCTGAAATATTTTAATTTTTTAACTATTATTTTAGACTATAATTCTGAATTTTATGTATTTTTGACAGATAAATCATATGAAAGGGATCTTGGTGAACTTGAATTTTTATATTAGTTGCTTTTATTTGGAAAATTAATTTTGTAAGTTATAATATTATAACATCAATGTAGATTAGTTATGCATGAAATGGAAATGTAATCATTTTTACAAGTTGCATCATATCAAACCTAATAACATATTCGTTTTAACGAGTTCTATCAAACCCAAAAACTTATTTTAACGACTTGTAATCTATGGAATTAAAGTTGTACCGGTCCAAACGGGTCCAAGAACCGGAAAACCCGGACACGACTCATCTAGTCCGGTCCACGATCTACAATATTCTCCAAAACCAGTCCGGTCCAAGAACCGGTTTGATCCAAATGCGCACCTCTAGCACATAGCGTGTTTTGCAATTACTTATAATTAATTTTTTTCTTCAGGTATGTTCATGAAATATCAAAGTTAATTGTACACTCAATGATTTTGAATCCCTATTTGATCACACATCAAACATCTCAATTTTAAAGAAATACGTTCATTTTTCTAATTCTTTTGTTCGTTTAGTTTACTTAACTATGCAGTAACATTCTCATATTAGTAATTCATAAGTTCATTATAGTCATACGCAATTTTAAAGAAATATGTTCATAATTGTAATTCTTAACTCGTAGTTGTAACTGTTAACTTCATTACAGTCTAGTACATATCCTATTATTAATTACAAATTGAGATTTCTCTTTATCTACTCAAGCATCCATATAAATGATTTTTATAAAATTGTCAACAAAGTAAGTTGATGGATTACTCGATGCAGAAAAACTCAAACAAATACAAGTTTGGTAAAATAATATAAAACGTTTTTGAAGATATCAACCCACCGTTTGTTCATATTTGTTCCTCTCAATGTCTTATTCAGCTTTGATCCTTATTTAACATTCTTCGTTGTAACTACTTTACGTATAACTTCGTCATTGTTATTTTTGATCAACTGCTAAAAACTCTAACGAAATAATCAAAGAAATTTGAGCTAGGCGACAAACTGAGCCGCATACCAAGAGGGAAACACCATCGGGGCAAATGCCAAGAAGGGTTATGGAGACCAAGGAATTCGAATCGGACCAACACGACCCACCGGAGGACTGACACTGGGAGCAAATTCCGCCGCCGTCCACCCTGTACTCCATCTGAAAACCCATCGACAACAACTCATGCAACGGCGTTGTTTCACTCCGATTAAAACCCTCAAACGTTGTCCTCAAAACCGGCACTCCAATCACACACTCACATCCCTCCCCTACAACAATTGATCGATTCCCAATGAAACTAAGTCTCCCATCTTCATTACCATTTACCAGAACAATTAAACATGTTCCTATTTGGAATCGACCTAACAACATCTTCCAGACAAAAAAAGTATAGCCTAGCAAAAGAGATCCATCAGGAACGTAACTAAAAAAAGTGGATTGAAACGTGGTATCGGTAAGCGATTTATTCGGTTTCAATGAACAAGCATTCGGTTGAGTACCCTCCCAGAGATCATCACGGGCAAGGGTGAGTTTAGTATTGTTTACCGATGCAGAATGTTGTGTTGATGATTTGGAGTGGTGATGTTGTGGGTATACGCACTTTTTAATGGTTGTGTAGGTGATGGGTGGCATCCACCATATTAGGTCGGACGGTGTGGGCAAGGGAAGGAGTGCGGGAGTTCTTCCTGCTCTCCGGAACACCCCACTGTCGGTGCGGGAATGGTGGTGCCAAATGAAGTGAGAAGGTTGGCAAGTACTACCAGTCGGGACATGGTCATATGAAGTGAGAATGTTGCAACACGTAATGTATGCATTCATCATATTACATAATATGATTTTTGAAGATGAAGGAAGAGCGATATTTCTATAAAAAATAAAAAAAATAAAAAAACGAAGTTTTGTCAAATGTCGAAAAAGCAGTCGTTGATACGCAAGAGTATAGGGCAAATAGAAGAGAACCACATAATCATGACATTCATTACGTCATTCGTGCTGATTTTGTGGAGCATGTTTATAAGGCTTATATTCAACCACCGACAGAGTATTGACACGATGATTTGTTTGACGAATCAAATGATGGTTCGGATATATTCGTCGAGAGCGAGGACTCGGATGACGAAAATGACATTGATGAGAACGACAATAACGATGAGGTCGATGCCGAGGACAGTGATTACGAGTGGTGTATTTTGTTTTTTTTAATTGAGATATTAATTATGTTTTCTAGGTTTTAGTTTTTTAATATTTGTTGTTCTCTAGTAGTTTTTTTATTTTATTTTTGATATTGCTTATTTTAATGTATCTTTTAATGTTATTTTTAATTAATGAATTGGTTTTCATTTTTAATTAAAATTTATAAATCATCAAAATCAATTAATTTTATTTAACAAAAAACAAAAACAAAAAATAAAAAATTTTCCTTGATTTTTGGTGAGAGAAAAAAAAGCGGAAGAAAGGATCATGTGACATGGAAAAAATGAGGAGAGTTTCGACATCCACCTCGGTCTTAGTGGTGTAGGTACATCAGTTAGCCTAATACATAGGCGGATCTACTACGTTTCCCATGGTAGCCCGGGATACCTCTAAAAAAAATTTAGTAGTGTAATTTTTTCTGAAATTTTTTTTTCTTAATGTGTATTACACCATTCTTTTTTGTCATGGATACTCATTTACTTACTGGGGATACCCCTTACATTGATCTGAATCCACCACTGATCTAATACTCCATGAATAACTGGATATAAAAAAAATTAATAATAATAAAAAAAAAACTCACACAAATAGGAGTTTGGTAAAATTATATAAAAGGTTTTTGTGGAGTTCTAACGCACCGTTTTGTTCATATTTGTACTCGACGTTGTTTAACATTCTTCGTTAGACAAGTAAGTTGGTAAACTATTAGTCATCGTTATTTTTTATCAACTGCAAATTAAAAAATCTACAGAAATATCAGTGAAAACTGAGCAACCGACAAATCTGAACAGCATACCAAGCGGGAAATTAACATCATCGAGCTAGGCAAATGCAAGAAGGGCTGGAGGAATCCAAATTGGACCAACACGTCCCACCGGAGCTCTCCCACCAGGAGAAATTTCTTCCGCCGTCCACCCTAAACTCCATTAAAAAACCCATCCAAAACAACTTCTCCAACGGCATCATTTCACTCCGGTTAAACTGATCATATGCAGTACTCGAAACGCTCACAACGCTCCACTACAGTAGTGCGTTGATTGTCAAAGAAACTATCGTCTTCCTCACCGGAACAATTAAATCTGTTCCTATTCGGAGTAGACCTAACCACATCCTCCAGACACGAAAAGTGTAACCCTAGAATCAGAGAATCATCGGGAACGTAACTAAACACAATGTACCGGAACGTGGTGTTGACGATTTGGAGAGTGGTGACGTTGTCTTCTCTGCAAGTAACCGAATCCCTCAAGACCACAGTAAGAAGGACGACCATTTCCCCAAAACGGATAGCTGATATATGAGATTGCCAGACCACAAGTGTAGAGCCCAGTTGAACAGTCATAAAATTGCTGGATGTTTGCGAGAGAAAGAATTGGGAATAGAATGAAGATGATGAGTAAAGGAAACATCGTCGAAAAGATGTAGAGGTTGAGATGAAGATTGGGCAGATAAATTGAAGGTATGGATGGTCAATAGAAGTGTGGTAGGCTGGTAGCTTGAAATTTCCATGGAGACGGATACTACTATTAAAAAAACGTCTAGCTTGCTAGTTTTGACTTTTCGTATCGTTGACTATTCAATTTTAACTTGAATTTAAAGTTTACGATAAATTATATGAAAATGGAATGGGTTATTAATATTATTATTAAAGTTAAATTTATTTATATAATAATAATTTTCTATTTTTTTTCTCATTTACATAATAAACATTGTAATTTAGAAGATATAAATATTAATTTTAATTTTAGCATCAAAAAAAAAAAGTCGGTTGAAACTACTAGTGTTATTAACTAGCAAAAGTTTTTTTCCAGATTATCCGATACAATTTTGCCACGTCCCACGGCTGATAATGTCTTCCGAAGATGTAAATTTGCTGTTTTAACAGGGGTAGATATGGAATTTAACATGAAGCGAGGAGTTTCAACGAAGGTACCTTTACAATGAGCCATAGTGATCGCACCACCGGAGCAAAAACACATTAACTCCGTCGTACTGTTATTATGACCGCAGCGCCCACCGGACTCCTCACACTTTTGGCAGTCCTCCATCCTCCCCCATTTTAGCTCAAATCCTTGTCTTAAGGCTCTACTGAACTCCGTCTCCAGCGCCATTGTTGAACTGAATACATCGAACACCGTTGTTACCACCTCATCATCGCAGGAGTACACAGTCCAACTGAAATTCTCCGGCTCGTAATTCAAATCATTAACGCACGACTTATTAGTAGAGGTACTCAAACACGGTATTTCTCTTGCAAAATCAGGTACTCCGGTGCAATTAAAGTGAAAACTTAGGTTAACGTTTTGCCCCCAGAAATTGAAAGGCATATCTCCCCAATCAATGCTATGGCGTACCCTCGGGCAGACGACGGCGGGGACGACGGGAGAAACGTCGTAGTCCACAAGGACAATACTCTTAGATTCGTAGTTTATGTTAGGGATATAATAAGAATCGCTTCCGAAATAAACAACTGGAACATTGTTGGAGCAATTGATCCCAAAACCTCCATAACCGCAAAACTGGGTAGGGGCTTCACTGTCGAGCCTCCAAAAAGGGTAACTGATTGTGAGGTTTGCGCAATTGTATGAAAGGCAGCTGGGGTAACGCGTATCATTAGATTGATCGGCCATGGAGATGAAGAAGAAGAAGGGGAAGAGGAGGAGAGAGAGGGAAAGCGAGTGGAGAAGGCAAGACATGGTTTTTGGAATGTTAAACTTGAAACAACGACTACAAACACTGGATTCTATTTATAACACGTGGTGAAGTGTGTTATTGCATTATTTATTTATTATTTATTATTATTATTATTTTTTTTTTTCTGGCGCGTCATATTTATCTGATAAGCTAGCTTATTTTTCGAACTTTTTTATGTTGTCGTGTTTGGTAAGCAAAAATAGTTTATAAACTAGGTTTTTGAAAAGCTACTTAGACTAGTCTTTTAAGAATTTTTTTTTTAATTTTTCAAATACAACCCTTAATTAATTATAAAAACATATACTCTTACATATATTTTTATGTAATTTTATATATAAAAAAAATTATTTATAAGCATGTTCTATGATATTGTACCCACACCTAAAGAGATTATATCATATTTTTTAATGCTTTAGATATGATAACTACATAGAATATTTATTGATAATTTTTGTATTCCCATATAAAAATTTCTAGTTCCGCTACTAGTTGGGGTAACTTAAATCAATTGATTGATCATCCATGGAAATGAAGAAAAGAGGGGAGAGGAGGAGGGATAGGGAAAGAGAGAGGAGAAGGTTCGACATGGTTTTTGGAATGTTGAAGAACAACTATAAAACACTCGGACTGTATTTATAACACAAGATAAAATTTTAGATTTGAGGGTTTCTCGTAAATTTCATACAAGACTAGGCTTTTACTTTTAGAGAGAGTTTCCACAAATTTGATTCGTCTACTGAAAAATGATACACACTTTTTGAAGTTTTTGGTTCATGTCGTTTGCGTTGTTATATTTGTTCTAAAATTGTCGATTCATTATTTTTAATATATTAAATTGTGAATTTAGTCAATGAGAAGATGCGTGGATGTGGTAGTATGTCACCCCAATATTATTTTTCTTTTTATTGTTCCCTCGTGAAAGTAATGGGATCACACTTTATATATATATATATATATATATATATATATATATATATATATATATAAAAGCATCTCTTAAAAAAGATATCTTAAAAACATATTATACACTATAAGATACAGCATTTCAATGCATCACAAATCCTACCCCACCCAAACCCCTCCCATTCACACACATACAAAATAAAAAGAAAATAAAAACATGGATAAGTATACAAGATATCATTATATAGCATACAATACATACATATAAATATAATACAAAAAAAAAATAAAAGCTTAACAGAAAAGGTGATTTGTTTGACAATACAACACTTCCCCAAGATTGTTATCTTATAGCCTTTCCCCTATGTTACTATCTAATCCAATGGAGGATATTACATCTTAACATTAAGAGGATGAATCAAAGGATGGATTTTAAACAAACAAACATTTCACACGGATCAGTGGTGGTTTTTACCTACTTTAAAACCAGAAGACCCATAACCATTTTTATACTCCTCATCTTCTCTCTTATATCTCTTTCTCCCTCTCTTTTTCCCAGAAGTAGCTTCACCACTTTATATTTTTTTTGATAACCATCTACATTGGCCTTTCTCCTTGTGCCATATTTTCGATAATATAGTTGAAGCCAGGTAATGGTTTGTTTGCACCTCTTTATCTCTTTCAAAGGTTTATCGTCTCCTAGAAAAATCAAATATTATCAACATGATTGCACATTGCTTCAATATATAAAAAATCATTTGTATCGTTTTTATTTTACACATGTAAAAATTAAAATGATATAAATGAACTTTTCAACAAATTATTACATGATTTTAAAACCATACACATGATATTCTCATTAGATGTAAATGATACAAATGAACTTTTCAACCGAAATAACTTTTAAACAAAATGAACTTTTAAACAAATGAATCTGTCATATAACTTTCTGCTAAATGAACTTTTCAAGAGATGTAGAATGATACAAATAAAAATTTTTAACAATTAAACTTTTCAATACTAATGTTACAGATAGCTTTTAAAAAATGAACTTTTCAACAATAACTTTTCAACAAATGAAATTTTCAACAGATGTAAGAGGATACAAATGAATTTTTTTAACAAATGGATTTTTCAACAAATTATTATTATTATTATTATTATTATTATTATTATTATTATTCTTTTTGCAATCAGTAAGTAAAAAAAAAAAAATCCGAATGAGCTTTTACAGGAATCCAAGAGTAATGTTATAGATTAATCAAGAAGTTATTATTACCTTTCAAGCATAATATCCTACATATGTATTTTCTTGAGCAAACATATGATGATTAGGAAATGATCGATTAAACATTATTCACATAAATCTCAATATTTCTAAGCTGGAACATGCTTCATAAAAATAAAAAATTTCAAAAAGCATTAACTCTACATCTAAATTAAAAAAGATTAAAAAAAACATGGACCAAAAGTGGTTGAATAATGAGCATCCATGCATAAGTATTTTTCCATTGGGGTTTGAAAAAAATAATAGGCTACCTTTACTTCAGATTTAGCACGGAGATTCGAAAAAACCAATGCATGTACTGATATTTTGGAGCATAAAAAAATTAAAAGAAAAAAAAGAGATGTTCCACATATTAAAGTGACTCTAATAGTCCCTTTTGGCTGTAATTTCTATACAAAAATAGTTGATCAAATATTAGTTAATAAATTACATCTCAAAAAATAGCTAACAACTTGCCTTTTTAAATTTTAATGTTGAAGATCTTATGGAAAAAAAATTAAAATAAAAAAAGAGGACAAGGAACAACAATAATAAAATTTTAATAATACAAATATATTTTTTGCTTAACTAATTTTTTAATATTGTATAGTGAACAAAGGTAATAGTTGGTGTTCTTGGAGCTGAAGGATCATAAGAAAAGTTCATCAATTTCTCCAAAGAGCAAGTTGGTGCAAGAAGGTACTAAACTAAATACTATCAAGAGATACGATTGTTGTTAATGTCCATTAGGAAACTTGATTTTTACCATCATTTGAGCAAAAACGAAGATACTTGTACTAATTTCCAAATGCTATATTACATGATTTATTTGTTTTCATGTTTGGGTAAAGGATAAAAAAAACATTGTAATTATACTAAAGTTCTAAAACATAAACCCACTAATAGAATGTGTAGATGAGTTGAAAATACCATCATCAAATATATGTGTAGATATAATAGCAAACTGTGACACCATAGGCATACCTCCACTTGCCTCCCAAAATCATACCAAATACATGAACAATTACATATCTAAATAGGAGAATATTAATGACGACTTTCAATAATGATTATCAATTTACCTTATTAGCACAAATAGTATATCAACAATTATGCATAGGATTTTACGAAAAGGAAAAGATCAATGAAAAAAAAATCAACATTTAAAAAGGTGGAGTTATTATCCATTTTCATATACACATCTAACCAGGAGCATATTGATGAAAAAAAATCAATAATGATTATAAATTTACCTTATTAGCACAAATAATATGTCAACAACTATAGACAATCTTTTACAAACAATATAAGATTAATGAAAAAAATCGATTATTAAGAAGGTAAAGTAATTATCGATTACCAAGATGTCGTCTGATTTTCAAACGAACCAATTCTCGACCTGATGAAGACGAAGGTCGAATCTTGAAGGATACGGTCTGATTTTCAAAGTTGAAGGTCGCATCTCCAATGATATGATGTTATTAGGGAATTTTCTGGTGTCAAAACCATGTCGGTGTAGAGACTGGCGATTAAACAAATAGAAATCATCACCGATGGGGAAGAGATACATAAGTAGAGGTAGGTACAGGAGGAATCGTGATCGATGGGGAAGAAGAAGAAAGAACAGATATTGTAGGTTAAAGTGCGGATTCGAAGAAAAAATTGGGTTAATTTATGGGCTCAAATTTATAAGTTTATTGGCTGAAATTTCAATTTTATTTGGATTGCAAAAGCCCAAGACATTACCATTAGTTTTTTTAAGATTTAATTATTTACGTTAATTTTTTTTATTCACTAATAACCAGCATATAATTATGGTCTTTTTAATCACATATTAAAATAGACCTAAATAGAAATTTAAACAATTATCTATTAAAAAAAATAAAAACTTGCGTATGATATGTTTCCTAAATAAATGGAAAGTGAATAAATAGTGTTTTTTTATATTATTGTTACGTATTATGTATTTTTTATTATTTATTTGATATTTTATAGAAAATGGATATGTATTTTGAAGTTCAGACCTTTCGTTCGTTCAAAGATGTAAATTGCTGGCATAATTTCAAGTGTGTTCGTATTGATTTGGTTTGGCGAGATGTTAAAAAAAACAGACTAATACTGCTTTTAATTGATAAATATGTAAGTTCCAATATTATTATTATTTATTTTATACTTAATTTAACTATTTATATAATTTACGCTTTATTTATATTTGTTCAACAATATTTTAATTTAGAGACAGAAAATGGTGGCTATTGTGCCTAGCTATTTGATGGAATTATATGAAAGGAGATGTATGACTGGAAATTTATATTCTATAAACCATTTTAAAGTCGAATGGACTCAAAATGACTACCCGCGGTATGAAGGATACATCATTGATGATGATGAGTGGATAATAGCTATCAATCAATATACACAGTTTACTTATCTTGAACCGGGTGTTGAAAACTCATTTCCAATTTATCCTATGGTTGCTTCCATTGAAAGTCTTGTAAGAATTATCATCAGCGAAGATTAATTGGTAAATTCACATTATACTAATATTTAATATTTAATCTATATGTCTAAAATATCTAAGTTTGTTTAATTAAATTATGGTTTACTTGTTGTTGGAAAAGTTATTACTGAAGGTCTTCTAGGATTTGATTGCACGTGCGAAATAGTTCTTCAAGACTAGTGGTAAGTTTTCTTATTATATATTATTATTAAAGAAATGAATCTTAGGTATAGTGAACTTGCCATTTTTTGACAGAATTAGTCCCTATACTATTGATGGGTTTCAAAGTTAGGAATAATAAATCTGGATGTCTTTTTAGCAACTTTGCTCCTCATTCTTTAGTCATTTTGACACTTTTGGTCATTGCAATCAATATTATTACACTTTTTAAGAACCTTTTAATATTTAAAGTTTGGCTACAAAACTTTAACGGTTTGACAACTTTGATCTCTTTTCTAAAAAGTTGTTAATTCATACCCCTTTAATTCTTTAGTCATTTTGACACTTCTGGTCCTTGCAGTCAAAACTTTTACATTTTTACATAAAAACATGAAAAAAAAAAAAAAAAAAAACGGTCCGGGGCAAAGCCCGGACTTTTCATCCTTGTACTTTCTACGTCTGTCATATTTATCAATTTGGAAACAACATAGAAAGCTTTTGCCCCCCACGTAGCGGGGGTAACCTTTCTAGTTATTATTATTATTGTTGTTGTTGTTACAATATTTCTTCGAAATTTTAACAGAGGTTTTGTAATTAACATGATTTTGTATCTTGCTCCTGCGTCATTACCTTATAACGCCGCCCATGCAATTAAAAACAGTTGGATCATATACGTATCTAATGTGAAACTCAATGCACGAGGTGGAAGTAAGTTTAAAATTATTATTTTCAATTATTAAACAAGTTAACTAATTTTATTATGTTAATTGATGGATTAATGTAAAAAAACATTTAAGCTAATTATCTATCTTCTACAAACATTTCGAGGGTTACTTTTCATCCGGATATGCCAGAAGCAGAAACTATTAGGAATATATATGGATGAATAGTTTATTTATTTTTATTTTGTATGTTTAAGTATTTGTAGACGAATGAATGAAGTACTGGACTATCTTTGGTAGTAATATAAATTTTTGATCTGTATTTAAGTGTCGAACATGTTGTGTTAAAAGGTTATATATATATAATACAAACTTGTCATTTATAAATAAAAATGTTGTGGTATATATATTGATTTTTCAGGTGTTACTACGCGGGTTGTTTAAATTGGATCCGGGTCTGACCCGGTGTATATAAAGCTAGTTATCCTTCACTTGTGCAGTTTAGTTGACAGATTCATTCTCTAAGTTTGTTCGCTATAGTTTTAGGGTTTGTATCAGAGGTTTCAGTTCGTATTCTTTTGATCTTGTTCTTGTTGTTCATTAGAGAGCTGAGAGTTATTGTAGTGAGGTTTTCCATGTAATCTGTATGATGAAAACCAACTGTTTCATATATAAATGAAATGTTGATGTTGGGAAATTATGTGTTTATGTTTTCGTACATGGTATCAGAGCTTTAGGGTTCTTCATCTTCGTGGTTGATGATCATCGAAGGTTTATATCTTCCATCGGTGTTCATCGAAGGCTACTTCATCTGAAGACGTCATAAGAGGTTGTTTCTACTTCCTATGTTCAGTTTCTTTTTTAGATCTGTTATTAGATCTGTTGATCGATCGTTATTTTCTGTTGATCGATCGTTTTTTCTTGTTATTGTTCTTCGATCTTGGTACTGTGAGTTTTTTGTGGTTTATTGCAGGTGGTTGAACCTGATCTGTATTCTGGCCGTGTAATAGTGGAACATCGGAACTCAAAATAAACGACACTCCATCAATCGATCAATCTGTTGTCTGAAATAACTCACTAGGGGTCGGATTTCATCACCGATCAACCCTATGTTGGGAACGGACAAACAGAGTCGGTTTGTTTTTCATCCCGTCTTATAAAGCACTGTGAGGATTTTCTTGTTCCTTTTCTCTCAATTATATTTAGTGATTGGAAGATCCTGGTGCTCTGTATACACCAATTAATTTTTCTTCCTTCTTCTTTGTTCGGTAGTTTTTTCTTTTGCGTTCTTGACTCTGTATTGACTGTCTTGGGCCCAAATAAACGTGGTGACCATCTGGACTTTAGGTCGATACATGAGTCTGTTTTTGTGTGTCTAATTGTTGTTCTGCTTCTCCTATTTGGCTGTTGTTGTACTTTGCTTCAGTCTTGAGTTTGTCTGTCTAATTGATTGATTGATAAGTTTTTTTAAATGGCTGGTTCTGCTGAATCTCCTAGTGGAAGTGGAAAGGATGATTCAATCTTTTTTGATGATCCTCTCTATGTCCATCCTTCTGATAATGCTACTACAACTATTATTAGTGTGAAATTGACGGGAAATGAAAATTTTCGTATTTGGAGAAGCTCCATGTCTAGGGCACTTAAAGCTAGAAACAAACTAGGTTTTGTAGATGGTACCTTTAAAAAGGATAATGTTGAAAAAACCAAAGAGTCTAAATGGGAAAGAGCTAATGCTGTTGTGTGTTCTTGGTTATTGTCTTCCATTAGTGAATCAATCTATGCTAGTCATGCTTATTCAGATAATGCTCAAGAAATTTGGGAAAATTTATTTGAAACATATAATAAAGCTGATGGGTCTGTTGTGTTCAATGTTCATCAAAGAATTAATTCTTTAAAACAAAATGGTATATCTGTTTCTGATTTCTTTAATAAACTTGATGCCTTATGGAAGGAGTTTGATGGTTTAACTAGTCTCACAGAATGTACTTGTGAGGCTGCAGCTAAACTAAATGATCACTCTAAACTAATGAAACTCATGCAATTTCTGAGTGGTTTAGATGAGTCTTATAATCAGGTTAAGAGTCATATATTGCTTATGGATCCACTTCCTAATGTGAAAACTGCTTTTTCAATTATATCTCGTGAAGAGTCCCTTCAAAGAAATGGATCTCTTTCTAATGACTCCCAATCTGGTTCTAAGAGTCAACCTAGTGCTTTTAATAGTAAATTCAACAATAAATTTTCTAATAATAAAAGCAAAGGTTCAAGCCTTCAATGTAAAAATTGTGGTCTAAAAGGACATACTGTTGAGAAATGTTATAAAATAATTGGATACCCAAAGGATTATAAACCTAGAAGTGATGTTAATCAAAATAGTCAAGTTAAAAACTTTAAAGCAAACTCATTTGTTGTTACACCTGGATCAACTGATTCTGGTGAATCTGAATTTCCTCAACTAACTAAGGATCAATATGCCAAGTTTCTTAGTCTAATAGGAGAAAGAAAGTGCAATGAGGAAGCATCTGTCAGTTCCAATATGGCAGGTACTTGCTTGTTTAATGTTTGTGGTTCATTTTATAATGATAACAAATGGATTGTTGATTCTGGTGCTAGTCAACATATGATAGCATCAGAATCTCTTTTGCATGATACTGTAGATGTGTCTAAGCTTAACCTTCTTGTTAGTCACCCAAATGGAACTTGTGCTAAAATAGAAAAAAATTGGAAATTTAAATATCTCAAACTCTTTAACTCTGTTTGATGTGTTTGCTGTTCCTGAGTTTAATGTTAATCTATTGTCTGTTCACAAAATTTGCAAAGATAATAAGTGTGAAGTTGTCTTTAATGAACATAGTTGCAAAATTCAGGATTTACACTCAAAGGAGATGGTGGGGAATGGTAGTGAAACTGGAGGTCTCTATTATGTTGATAGTGTACCTTCTGGTAATTCTTTTATTTCTAATTCTGTTATGTGTTATGTTTCTAAACTAACTTGGCATAATAGACTTGGTCATCCTTCTGACCAAGCTCTGAATTCTTTAAAAACTCATCTTAAATTTGAAAATGAATCTTTACCTCCTTGTGATGTTTGCCATAAGGCTAAACAAACAAGGGATTCTTTTCCCACTAGTCAACATGTCACTTCTTGTTTAGGTGAACTTGTTCACTTAGATGTGGGGGGTCCTTATAAAGTGGTCACTTCAGAAGGGTTTAAGTTCTTTCTTACTATAGTGGATGATTTCACTAGGGCAACTTGGATTTATTTGCTTAAGTCTAAGAGTGAAGTTTTTTCTTGTGTTACTACTTTCTTTAATCTTTTATTGAATCAATTTGAAGTCAAAATTAAAAAGGTTAGGTCTGATAATGGCACTGAGTTTTTGAATCATAACATGAAAACGTTTTTTGAAAATAAAGGTGTTATTCATCAAACGTCGTGTGTCCATACACCTCAACAAAATGGGGTGGTTGAAAGGAAACATCGACATATTCTCAATGTAGCTAGGTCATTAATGTTTCAGTCAGGTTTGCCTTTGACTTATTGGGGTGATTCTATTTTAACTGCTGTGTTTTTGATAAATAGAACTCCCACTTCTGTTTTAAATGGAGCCTCTCCTTATGAACTTGTTTATAAATCTTGTCCTAGTTTTGATAAACTTCGTGTTTTTGGTTGTCTTTGTTTTGCAACTAAACTGAATAATTTTGATAAATTTTCTGAACATGCTGAAAAGTGTGTTTTACTTGGGTATTCTTTGGAACAAAAAGGTTATAAGGTTTTGAGTCTTGATTCAAATTTTGTTTTTGTTTCCAGGGATGTTAAATTTTATGAATCAGTGTTTCCATTCAAGCTTAATTCTTTTTCTGGTGATAAAACTACTAGTTTTAATAATCCAAGTGACCCATTTTCCTGTGATGACGTTCATTTGTCTAGTTATCTTCAAGAAAATAATGATTTAGGTGATTTAGGAATAACCCTTCATTCTGAAGGTAATGAAGCAGTTCATAATTTGGATGAGACCTCCAATGATGAGGTCAGCAACCAAAGTGACATGGCACATGTGCAACAGAATGTTGTGGATGTTCCTAGTTCATCTAGTATGTCTGAGGATAGTATATTAGAACAAAATAATCTTTCCGATGACCACTCATTAGGTACTACACGATCTGGTAGAAATGTTCGTTTACCAACAAGATTTAATGATTTTGTTGTGGAAAGTTCACATAAATATGGGTTAGAAAAGTCTGTGAATTATTCTTTGTTAGCTAATGATAGTAAATGTTTTGTTTCTAATCTTAATAAAACATTTGAACCTAGCACTTATTCTGAAGCTTCAACTGATCCAAATTGGATCAAAGCTATGAATGAGGAAATGGAAGCTTTATATAGAAATCATACTTGGGATATTGTTGATCTTCCAAAAAATAGAAATCCTATTGGTTGTCGGTGGATTTATAAAATAAAATACAAATCTAATGGTGAGGTTGAGAGATATAAAGCTAGATTAGTTGCAAAAGGATATAATCAAAGAGAGGGAATAGATTATGAAGAAACTTTTTCTCCTGTTGCTAAAATTGTTACTGTTAGGATTGTTATTTGTGTAGCTGTTAATAATTCATGGCCTCTCTATCAATTGGATGTTAACAATGCTTTTCTATATGGTGACTTGGTAGAAGATGTATATATGACATTACCTGAAGGGTATCACACTAAAAATGATAGTAGAGTTTGTAAATTGGTGAAGTCTTTATATGGTTTGAAACAGGCTCCACGAAAGTGGAATGAGAAACTTTGCTCTTCTTTGTCGGTTTTTGGTTTTGTTCAAAGTATAAATGATTATTCTTTATTTGTTCGCTCAAAAAATAATACCATTGTTATTTTGTTAGTATATGTTGATGATATAATTCTAACAGGTAACAGTTGTGTTGAAATTGAAAATGTAAAATCATTTCTTAAGTCACAGTTTAGAATTAAGGATCTAGGGTTGTTGAAATATTTTCTGGGAATTGAAGTTTTGTCTACTAGTAATGGTATATGTCTAAATCAAAGAAAATATTGTTTGGAGTTATTACATGAATTTGGTATGCTAGCATGCAAACCTGTTAAAACTCCTTTGGAAGTCAATTTTGTGTTTAATAGAGATTGTGATGATAATACTGATCTTATAATCAATATAACAGAATTTCAGAAACTTATAGGAAAATTGATTTATCTCACTGTTACTAGACCTGATATTAGTTATGCTGTCCAAGTATTAAGTCAGTTTATGCATAAGCCAAGAAAATCACATTTAAGTGTTGCTTTCAGATTATTAAGGTATTTGAAAAATTGTCCTGGTAAAGGTGTTTTGTTTTCTAAATCTAATAGTTTTGATGCTGTTGGTTATGTGGATGCTGATTGGGCCAAATGTCTAACAACTAGGAAATCTGTTTCGGGTTATTTGGTTTATTTAGGAAACACTCTTATTTCTTGGAAAAGTAAGAAACAAAGCACAGTGTCCAGGTCATCAACAGAATCTGAATACCGAGCTTTGGGTTCTGTAACATGTGAAGTTTTGTGGGTCTTAAAGATTTTAAGTGATCTTGGTTTCAAAAGTTTAACTCCTGTTAAATTGTTTTGTGATAATGAATCTGCTATAAAGTTAGCTTTAAATCCTGTTTTTCATGAAAAGACAAAACATTTTGAGGTTGATGTGCATTTTGTAAGAGAAAAGATTGAAAATAATGTTTTAAAATTAGTTAAGATTAATTCTTCTAATCAAAATGCAGACATTTTAACTAAATCATTAAGTTTTTTTCAGCATGAGTTTTTGTCAAAGAGACTTGGTCTTGTAAATTTGTTTTCTGGTAAATAAGTTTGTATAAATTGACAAGTTTGAGAGGGGGTGTTAAAAGGTTATATATATAATACAAACTTGTCATTTATAAATAAAAATGTTGTGGTATATATATTGATTTTTCAGGTGTTACTACGCGGGTTGTTTAAATTGGATCCGGGTCTGACCCGGTGTATATAAAGCTAGTTATCCTTCACTTGTGCAGTTTAGTTGACAGATTCATTCTCTAAGTTTGTTCGCTATAGTTTTAGGGTTTGTATCAGAGGTTTCAGTTCGTATTCTTTTGATCTTGTTCTTGTTGTTCATTAGAGAGCTGAGAGTTATTGTAGTGAGGTTTTCCATGTAATCTGTATGATGAAAACCAACTGTTTCATATATAAATGAAATGTTGATGTTGGGAAATTATGTGTTTATGTTTTCGTACATGTTGAAAGACTTTGTAGATGAACAAATTGAAGTATTGTTCAAACTTTATTGTAGTCATACATATTGTTGATTTTTGTGTATTCAAGTGTTGAGTGAATTTTTGTATTGAAAGATTAAAGTATAATACGTTGTTTTTCATATGTTGTAATTTTATAGCGTGGAATGATGAATGGAGATAGTGAAATGAGGACCGAAGATAGTGAAAATGAAAATGGCAATTTGACCCAAATCGGTAAAGATATTGAAAAGGGTATGTGTGATATATATAAATGTAATTATATGTTTAGTTTGTTTATTTGAGCTAAGACACTTGTAAGAAACACTTTATTATAACAATTATCGCAGAATGAAGGAAAAAAATACAATAAAAACTATTATACAACACATAATGAGACAAACAAAAAGCAAAAAGTTGTTAGTGGTGTTGCATCCCAAACTCTTGCAGAAAAACGAAAAAAAGTTAATCAAGGATATCACGAAAAAAGGAAGAACTTGGAAAGTTAGGTTCTTCATTGTTGGTTCATTGTTGGTTCCTGCTTCTTTAATCCAATCTCACCCTTTGGTTTCATCAAAAATAACATCTATTATTTTTTGTGTTACCGGGTTAAATAACCGGTAAGCTTTCGTACCCGGTTCGGAACCAACATGTACTAGTGGTCTTGATCTTGCATCCAACTTCTTTAGATTAACCGGTTCAACTTTTGCATGTGCTAGACACCCAAATATACGAAAATTTTCTAAATTCGGTTTTCGTTTATACAACTTTTCGTATGGAGTTGTATCACCAAGGACACTTGTGTAAACTCGATTGATTAGATTTGTTGAGTGATTTACCGCTTCTCCCCATAAGTAGTTTGGAACATGCATTGTCTTCATTATACTTCGTGTCATGTCCATAAGAGTTCGGTTTCTTTGTTCCACAATTCCGTTTTGTTGTGGAGAGTATGGGGCGGTGAGATGGCGTTTGACTCCGTTTTGTTCACAAAAAGAATTAAACTCGAGAGAGGTAAACTCACCTCCTCGATCACTTCTAAACACTTTCAAAGGCTTTCCAATTTCATTTTCCACCAAAGCTTAGAATTTTTTGAAGTGTGTAAACGCCTCACTCTTTTCTTTTATGAGATAAATCCACATAAATCGTGAAAAATCATCAATTAGTGTAAAAATATACCTATTTTGACCCTTGGTTGCCGGCGTGATCGGACCGCATAAATCACCAAGAACAAGCTCCAATGGTTGTTTTGCTTTGTATGTCGTCATGGTTGGGAAGGACTTTCTTGTTTGCTTGCCGACTAAGCACGATTCACATAATTGATTCTCATGATCTAATTGCGGTAACCCTTTGACTAAACCCTTCTTGGACATCCTTTTCATCGACTCGAAATTAATATGTCCAAGTCTTGCATGTCATCGCCATGCATCTTCACTTAGTCTCGAATGAAGGCAAATGGGAACTCCAATTTGTAGTTTTATTTTATAAAGGCGGTTTGGAGTTCTTTGTACATTCATTAATAAGCAATTATCGGCATCGTGCATGGTCAAATAATTATCTTTTATTCGAATATCACACCCGGCTTCGGTTGCTTGTCCGAGGCTTATAATGTTGTTATTGAGATCCGGTATGTAGTAAATCTCCGTCATCAGCCTTTGTTGACCCATTTTACCTTGGAAAAGTATAACACCTTTTCCCTTGATTTTTACACACAAATTATCTCTGAATTTCACCCTCCCGGTTATTCCTTCATCAAGCTCGGAGAAAAATGACCGGTTTCCAGTCATATGATTGCTCACCCCATTATCCAAGTACCACACATCGTTGTCTTGTGAGTCGTATCGGGACGATATCACCTTTTCTTCGTTTAAGAATACGGTCTCGTGTAAAAATACGGTCTCGTCGGCATCGTCATATTCGGCAAAATTACTTTCTTCTAATTTTTTAATTCGGTCCGGGCATTGAGACGCGAAATGGTCTGGTTTATCGCACCAATAACAAATGATTTTGGATCGATCTTTTTTTTTTATTCTTATTTTGGTTATTGTTATTGGAATTGGGCCGATCAGAGTTGGACTTGGTTCCTTTATTGGGCTTGCCACCTTGCGAGACCCGATTTACATATTTGGATCCACTTGATCCATTCGTTCCATTAGACCGTCCTGCCCCGTTTACATCTTTCGTCCCCTTGTGTTCTGCGATTGCTTGAACCTCCGCTACTTGAAGACTTTGTAAACAGCGCCTTCACTTGATCTTCTTCACCATCGTCCTCGTCTCTAATCCGTTCTTCGTACGCCTTTAACCGCCCTACTACATCTTCAAAGCCGACAGTTTTCAAGTCCAGTACCTGCTCTAATGATGCGACGATGTGGATGAATTTTTTGCCCTTGGTAGTGATTTCAAGAATTTCTTCACCATTCTTTGTTCATCGATTGATTCACCTAGTGTGGCTGCCTTGGATGCAATTCCAGATAGTTTTCCTGTGAAAGAGTCGATCGACTCCGACTCAATCATCTTCAATCGATCGAAATCAGACATTAAGGTCTGTAATCGAGCTTCTTTTACGCGGTCAGCCCCCATGTGCCTTGATTTGATTGCTTCCCAAAGTGCCTTGGAAGATTCTTGTTCACCGATTTGGATTATGAGTTCTTCAGGTATCGATTGATAAATTAAACCTATTGCTAAATCATCTTTGTCTTGATTTTTTGTAGTTCCAGGTTCAATTATCTCCCAAGCTTTGTGAATCTTTAATACTACCTTCATTCTCATTGACCACACCGTGTAGTTTGTTGACGTGAGCATAGGACACTGAACAGAGGTTGATCCAATTTCTTTCACCCTCACTGAAGCCTCTCCATCTCCTCCTGACATGTTGACCTTCTTATCAACAGGTAAGAGTTGATCTTACAGCTTCTTGTTTCTGAGGCTCTGATACCAATTAAAGAAAAGAAAGTGAATTGCAAAACAATTTTAATCAAAATAGCTCTTTGATTAATGAGAAACTAGCTCAAAACTCAATTGTTTACAATTGCTATCTTCTACCCTATCACGGCTATGACAGTGTATATATAAGATCTAATAACCGACTTGCTATTAGATTGGAATTAGGAAACATGACCAACTTGCCATATTATTGATTGCTTGGTCTCCAAGGTCCTACGTGACTTAGGATTCCAACATATATATATATATATATATATATATATATATATATATATATATATATATATATATATATATATATATATATATATATATATATATATATATATATATATATATATATATATGGAGGGAATGTAAATTTCATTTGGGAAATGAAAATCCACCGCGAGTATGATAAATTGGGTTGGAGGGAAATGAAACGGTAATATTTAATTATTTATTTTATATATCGAATAAAATAATTTAACGACTTTAATTGTTTAAATCATTTCTCAAATATGAGATTAGTGTACTAATTATTTTGATACTTTATTTTAATTTATTAAGTTTTGATATTTCTTTTTATTATTGTTCACCACCGCCACCACTACCTACCACCACCCCATTATTGTCGCCGCCACTACCACCACCACTGCCACTATCACCACCACCCACCATCAACATCACTACCTACCACCACTGTCGCCGTCGACATGAATGTTCAATTAATTAAATTAAAATTTACTATTTTTATAGTTTATATAATATATTTTACATGTAAGATAGAAAACAAAGTAAACTTAAGCAAAACAAACGTAAAATGACAATTATGCCATTTTACGTGGATTACAACTCCATTTCCTGTCAACCAAACATAATCTGAAATAAATTCCAATTCTATAACCTACCAACCAAACAATATATGGATTTAGATTCAAATTTCTGACATATTCATTTTCTAATTCCTTTAGAAACGTTATGCGAACCAAACAACACTTGAGGCTTTTTGAGATATAAAGGAATTGGAATTTGTCAAAATTTAGAATGCAATATCATTTTTTCTTTGGTTGGTATGAAATGAAATTGGAATAATGTAAAATAACATAATTTCATTTTTTTTCTTTTTGCTTAATTTTACTTTTTTTTATAAATTATATGTAAATATATTGTAACGTCCCAAAAATATGATCTAAAATTTTCATTTTTAATTTAAATAAAATAGTATTCAAATAACATTATCCATACAACTTAAATGAAAATAAGTATCTCAACATCATAACAATCAGAGTGATATCTCAATAGCGGAATCCATATGGTGTGTGTGATGCAGTTAACCCGAGCTCTTCCCCCTTGGAACTGGAAGTATCTGAAACATAAATTGAAAATCGTATGCACAAAGCTTAGTGAGTTCCTCAAACTACCCCATATCATACATAATAAATCACACACTAGGCCCCCGCCCTCCATCGGACCTCACCTGGCATCGAACCCCGCTCGGTATACATATATGTTATTCTTAGGTCCCGCATGACATCGGGCCCCTCCCACTATACACATACAAATTAGCATATCACATAATCATGCTAGCACATACATTGATCAAAACAATAGCATATAATTCATTCATCGGGCCTCGCCCGGTCTACATAGCAGCACCTAATACATTACGCAAACTCCTAGCATTCTAAAATAATGATAAGGGTCGACATTGGTGCCTTAGATCTGCTAAACCCAGTGAGGAAACTCACCTCGAATGTTGAATCTCACTGAAAAAATCCATGGCTGCTGGTCCAACGAATCTCTAAGCTAATCAATACCAAAATAACACCCAATTAACATTTAGGTTCCAAAACATAACCATAAGTCCAACAATCTATTATTGGGGTAAAACACCATTTTACCCCTCACCTAGTTTCGCCCAAGACTAAGGCCCAAACTTAAAATCTAAAAAGGCCCAAAACTAAATAATCATTCAAGGCTCATCCTTAGCCCAATTTTCCAAATTGGTCTCTAACCCTTTACATGGGCCTTACCCTAAAGCCTAAACATTTTCCTAGTCCAAAAATTCCTTTTCTCAGATGTCCCAACAAGAACCCAAACTCCCAGCCCAAAAGGAAGGCTCAAACTGAAGCCCAAAATGAACAATCCCGCTGACTGAGTACGCGATGCGTACGCAGCTGTATGCTAAGCGTACATGTTGTTTGGCTTGTACGTTGTGTGTACAAACTTATACGCCTAACATACTCATCCATTAAACCAAATCCTCCATTAAGCTCTTAATGCTTATGCCTAGAAGTCCATATCACAAATATGAGTCCTAATAAGTGTCTATATCCATAAAGTCACTGATATGGTGACTTTGCATGCCCTATAAAGACCTAATTTAAAATATAGCACCATGCTATTAACAAATGAACATAAAATCTTGCATGGATAAATCAAAACCCTAAAGGTGACAACTTTATGCATCTAGAACCTCAGAACATCAAGAGTGGAAATCATAGCTCCTGGAGTGGCATCAAACCACTAGATCACATCCTTGGGGCTAAAAAGTGACCAAAACTCATAAATGATAGATCTAAGCCACTAATGAGAAAGTTCATAGCTTTGTACCTCAAACAAGCTAGAAATGAAGCAAATGATCAAGATCCACTAGCTCTTCCTTGATCCACACCTTGCTCCAAGCTTTTTCTTCTTGGATATAGATGAAAACACACCAAATGGACACAATGAGCTTAAAAACACAATAAGGGGCTTAGGGTTTCGAATTTGAGGCTTAAGGGTCAGAGGAGGCTGAGAAATGAGATTTTCTTCAGCCATAGTGATAAATATATAGTGCCCAACCTTGAAATTAGGGTTTTTAATATATGCCACATACGCCCCGCATACGTGTCTGGATGCCCGTCAAAACATCGTATGAGTACGCTAAGTGTACCATGTGCACACCCTGCATACTCGCTTTGTAACTTATACGCTAAGAGTAGCATGTGGTACTCCCTACGTACAATATAAGGACCAAATTGCAATTATCAAATACACAAGGGGCCATAATAAACATACCATAATTTCAAGTGGTACATATATTATATACTTTATAAAAATAGTAAATTTTGGTGGTAGCATTAGTGGTGAGTGATGAAGGAAGGGGTGGTGGTAGTGGCAATAGTGACGATCGTAGTGGTTGGTGGATGGTAATGGAGGTAGCGTTGGTGATGGGTAATGATGAATGCGGTGGATGTGAAGGTAGTTGTGTCAATGAATGGTGGCGGTGGTTGGTAACGGAGGAGATAGTGGTGTTGTCGATGGTGATGGATAGTGGTGATTATGAAGATGATGATTATGGTGGCGGTGGTGGTGGGTGGTAATGGTAGTGGATGCTGATGGAGGTAGTGGTGGTGGTAGTGACGATGGTGATGGTGGTTGCAAAGGTGGTGCGGGTAGTGGTGGTGGCGGAGATGGCGTTAGTGATGATGATGAAAGGAGCAAGGGTAATTTGGTAATCTTTAAATTTCCATCTTTAATGGAATAAATCCGATCCTCTTATTGATGGAATGAGCATTCCCTCTCCAGTAAAACAATGTTTGTAAAGCTTTACTTTATCGTTAAGGGCCTTGCACAATAAAGCCAACCAGTTATTTCATAGCTAGTAGATTGTTTGGTAAATCATATATGTATTTTGTGATGATATTTTACAAGTATGATGATCCATATAATGAGCAAATAACGTCCCAAAACCATAGCAATTTTTTTTCATTTTAAAAGACATTTTCATAGATATCATAATTTCACTGTTTTAAAACCTAATCATAACATCAAAGTATCAAATAAAACATCTCAAACATAAATCCGTAGATGATGTGTACAATCATGCCCTCGCCTTCCCCTGATACTCTGAAATACCTTAAAGATTTAAATCCACAACTATAAGCCAGAGATTGGTTAGTTTCCCAAAATATCTCACACAACAATACACATACAAGCATGCACACATGATCCTTATGTAACACCCTTATCCTTATGGATAATTCTTAAGGCTAATTTTGCCAATGTGCATTTTGGGTGCCTTATGCTGAGCGTACAATAGCCTCTTACGATGAGCATAGGTAAAAGATTCCATACGTGAGTTTAATGCCCTACGTTGAGAGTAGAGAAATTTACGTTTGAGCATAGGAGCGCAACATCTAAACCCTAATTGAGGGATTGTAAGCCCTATTTAATTGCTCTAACTCCTTAAGGGCCTCTCCATGCTACGAACCACCTACTCATCAATTAAAAGCAAATCCTGAATTTATAACCAAAACCCTTCAAGTTGACCAAAAGTCAACTTGGTCAAAAAGTCAACGATCAAAATCAACAATCAAAGTCAACCCCATGTCATGGCACCTAGCATACAAAACAGTTGCAAGACTGCGTATCACCACGTCATGGTGATCAAACCACCATGTCATGACACATGTTGTGGCCAACTTAATTGATTAATCTCTTAATCCCTCAAGCTACTTGCCCATACTTCTGGGTGGCTTTCTTACATCCAAATGTTGTTGGATTAGTGTCTAAGTCCATAACTATTTTAGTATGTACTTGACCCGATCATGAGCATGGTCCTTTTGGGTTGCCTTCACCATAGCAATATGTAGGATGAATTAAGGAGATAAAAGTTTAATTATGTTTTATTAATATATTATGAGAATAATATATTAAAGGAGAAATCATGATGTTTAATTAATATTAGTCAAGAATTAAATAAGAATTAATTTTGTGGCTAAAAGAGATTAATTAAACTTAGGGTACTGAAATTGTAATTATGAGATAATTACAATTGGGCTATGGATTACCTAATAATATATAGGTTGGATGAATTCTATGGTAAGCCCATAAAGAATTCGTCCAAGAAATATGTTAAAGGAGTCCATGGGCTGCTTAGGGCTTAAGCAGCCAGATTAGGGTTTCCTAGTTGTAAACCCTAATAGCCTACATGTATATAAAGGTCCCCTATGCCCAAAAAACGTGGCTAAGAGTTCCTTTAGGGTTTCCAGCCATTTTTGGTGCCTCCTCCCTCCTCCTTCTTCATCCAAGTTGCTTAGTGGTGTTTGTGACTCCATTAGAGGTGCAGCACTTAAGGCACTAAGCTTTTTGAAGCCAAGGATTGATTGTTATTGCTATATAACAATCAAAGGTTAGATATAAACCCTATTTTATGTTAATATGATTACTTGTATGCTAGATCTAGGGTTTATGGATTTGGATAATCAATTGCATGTTCATTAGACAAACTAGAGCCAATCTATTAGGGTTTGCATGTACACCATAGGATTGATGTTTTGCTCAAAACCCATCAATGGTATCAGAGCCTAAGGCTGTTTGTTTGATGTATTTGATGCTATTGTTGATTATTCTTGCTTAAAATCGAAAAGTATTGATTTATGGGGGCTGAACTCGTCGAGTTCATGGTTGAACTCGCTGAGTCCATAGTGAACTCTACCAGTCCAAGCCTTACTCAGCGAGTCAGAGTCGCAGATTGAGCAAATTTCGCGATTTTCTTGCCTTTTTGCTATGGGATAGTTACCAAAACGTTTTTGATTGATAAAATTCGGATTTTTATGATATTAGGTGATTATCCTTGACAAAATAAAAGATAATTTCCTATTAATTGAATAATTATTTCCTTATATGATTAAATTTAATTATTTGAATTATTTGGTGAATTATCTTGCAAGAAATTTGACTAGGTTAAAATTAGATAACTACCAATTAATTGGTAATTGCCTTATTTGAATTTTTGATCTAAAATGTTCTTGATAAAGTTTGAAAAAGTTTCAAATTAACCCTTTAGGTTTCATAGTTTAAAGTTGAGCTTAATAGTTTTAGTTTTTGAAATTTAAATAGTTGAACCAAAATGTTTTGAAATGTTCAAAACTTGCCCTCAAGTTTTGGAATTTAAAATTTAATTAAAAGTTTAATTTTGAAATGTTAAATTCTAAAACCCTAGTACTTTGAAAAATTCAAATTACACCCTTATGTTTTATTAATTAATTAAAGTGTATAATTAAAAGAGATTTAATAAAACATAAAGTTTTGGTTTTCATTTAATTAAATTAAAAGTATAATTTATTAAATTAGTCCACCTAGTATTTTAAAATTGTAAAATACACCCTATATTATATATATAACATTAAAAGTATAATATTATATATATATATATATATATATATATATATATATATATATATATATGTATGTATGTATGTGTGAGTAAACAGTCAGTCTTACCGTTAGTAGTAGGGGTGGGCAAAAACCAAACCGCAAACCAAAAAAACCGAAAAAACCGCATAAACCGAAACCGAAATGAAAACCGATGGTGCGGTTTTTAGTTTTGCAAAAACCGAAAATACTCGGTGCGGTGCGGTTTCTAGTCTTGCAAAAACCGCAAAAAACCGAACCGCAACGCATATATATATATATATATATATATATATATATATATATATATATATATATATATATATATATAAAAGGTAAAGTGAATATACCTAACAACCTTATATAAACTTAGGTACCTAACCACATCATACTATGCAATTTTATATCATATTTACATTGTAATCGCCAAAAGTTCTTAAAATTCAACCTTTTAACTTGATTACTTTCAAAATCTTTGGACTTTCACCATTATCTTCCTTCAAATGACGTCTTTCTGTCGAATACCTTCTGGTGGGCTTCATATACTACCGCTATAATTCAAATGATGTAAGAGGAATATAATGGTGAATGTCTGAAAATCTTGGAAGTAAATCAAGTTAAGGTTGAAGTTTTAGAACCTTGGATGATTGCAATGAAAATATAATGCAAAACGACGTAGTATAATGTGGTTAGGTACCTAAGCTTATATAAGGTTGTTAGGTATATTCACTTTACCCATATATATATATATATATATATATATATATATATATATATATATATATATATATATATATATATAAAGTGTTGATATTTGTAATACTCAAGAACTTATGACAATTACAATTTCTATAAATGTAAATATCTATCTTATCTATCGGAGGATGATTTTATAATTTTAAGCATACATTCAGTGGTATTTACAATAACAAATAATGTTTATGACATTTTTTTTTAACATTCAAATATGAAAAGTACTAGTGATATAGTATCATTTTTATGAATACATTAATTGATATTATTGTATGTACTTGTGAAATAAATGTTATACTAAATTCATATTATATTGAAGCATTAGAAACATGTTGGATGAGTGGTTATGTAATTTGTTTTCAAATCAAGAGATGGTGGTATCGGTTTATCTCCAATTAATGATTAGCACTCCTCATCTGAGTCAAAATAACTCGCTGAGTTACTTGAGATTGAGTAAAAAGGCAAAACGAAAAAAAAGTAACAAAAAACAGCAAAAAAAACCGAACCGCAAAAAACCTCAATAAAAAACCGCAAAAACCGAACCGCATAAAACCGAACGGTGCGGTTTCTAAATTTCAAAAAACCGAAGTTGAGGTTTACGATTTGGTTTTGACCAAAAACCGCACCATGCTCACCCCTAGTTAGTAGGTCTCATTCACAAAGCTGGTGTATATGAGGTGTTTAAGGAAATTGCCTATAAAATGGCGATTGAATGGGTATCCACTCTTGCCCACCGCACTCTTGACTAGTGGAGGGTCGTTAGCCGAACGGGTAGGATAGGACAGAAACCTTCCATTATAAGTATAATGAAGTTCAAAGTAACTAAATGCTTTTATAAATTCCCAAATCATAGTTACTTTAGGCAAAATGTGAAATTGTATGCTAATCCATGGAATTACACTTCGTACCCTTGTCAAACGTTAGTGGAGTGTGTGTGGTTAACCGGCACACTAATTTGGGGATGACATTAGTGGCGAAGGGTGACTCGATGTTTGTCATAGATCAATGGAGCATATATGTGTGGCTAACCGACACATTGATTAGGTGATAGTAGCATTGAGTGCACCACGTGATTCGTATGGTTATTCACACCTTATTTGTGATCCTCAGCATCCCAGTCACAAATAGAAGGGCATAATCGATAGTTAAACATGCCATTTAAAAGTTCAATGAACCTCAAAAGATCTAGGAGTTTCAATTCATTTAAAACTTAAACTTCCTTTTCGTTTTTCATGGTAGAAATTGGTAAATCGTCATTTACCTACCTTCAAATATTCCGCAACTAGATTACGACATCCCTCTTCTAGGTTGTAGAATATTGTGTTGAATCCTAGCCTTAATAACTCATTTGGGTGTTTTATTAAGGACTCAATCAATTTAACTTGAATTTTCTCCCGTTTTATAGATGTATGAATCTTACAATGGTCTTCCCAAATCCTTTGGAACAAGCTTTCCAAATGAAGATAACATTCCGAGATACGATCAAGGAAATGAGAGTCATGTTTCACTTCCTCCACCTCCTCCAATTGTTCTCCCTGACCCACAAGTTCAAAGGCTTGAAAAGTTCAAACTCACTCAAGCCCTTTTGGCAAGTAAACACGAGGATGGGAAATATGTGTGTGCACACGTCTTAGAGATGAAGTCACACATTGATAGGCTAAGCATGTTGGGTTTCGAGATTTCAAGTGATTTGGCTGCTGACTGGGTTCTTCAGTCACTTCCTGAATCATATGGCGAGTTCGTTAGAGAGTACTATATGATGGACCACGAAGTGACCCTCATTGATCTCACCTATTTGCTTATAGCTGCTGAATCAACAATGATTTGGCGTGATGGTCAGGCAAATTTGTCTGGTGAATCAAACTCCCAAACTTCAATAGACATTGAAAATGATGACATTGGAGATCCAGAAAAGGTGAACTCTGAGATAGTCCCTTGTGTCATTCCAAAGGAGTCCATTTGCTTTTATTGCCAAGAGAAGGGGCATTGGAGATGAAGCTGCCCTGTTTACCTGAGAGATCTAAGAGATGGGGGAGTCAGGACGTATGGCTCTACTACAGGTAAAATCCATTAACTAACTCTGTAAGTTCCTATTCTTGATTCTTGATTCATGATGTGATAAGATTACATTTTGATGTTTTGCAAGAACGAAGAAAAGAAAGGAGGCTTAAGGAAGAAGCTGTTGAATCTGATCACGAAGAAATGGATTTCGATCACATGTATTTAAAGATCAGATTTTTTGAGCTGCTACTTTAGAGCTAGGGTAGATTGCTGAGAAATATGTAATAACATAGTTTTTCAGTTGAATTGCATTGTAAGGACAAGTTTTTCCGCAATAAAATAAATTTTGATTTTATCTCATTTATTTATCCTTGCAATGGCATGTATGAAAAATTGATGTTTGAAGGTTTCTATTATTAACAAAATGGATTTGATTCTTAATTAGGTTATTTGTGGAAGTGTCGAGAATTTATCAATTAGGGAGAGTTTCTCATCGCCCAAGTTTCAAGTGGATAGAAACTTGGAATCATACAACGTGTATTGTATGATGAATGAAAAACTTTCACATTTAGGAAATTTAGATTAATTCTTTGACAAAGTGTCAATTGAAGGACTAGGAGATCGAGTACACTAGGTTGTGCGTTGATCAAGTCCACCACAAGAGTGATAAATATATTCGTCATGATTTACTAAAGTTTAGTAAATATGGTTATACTTATAAGATTGAGTATAATTTTGAGTTGATTAAAAGAGTTTCAATCAATAGCAGAATGAATAAAAAGAATCTAGTAGGCAGAAAGATAAAAGTTTCTCTATTCTAAGAAGAAGGGAGAGTAACTTTTATTGTGTTTTATGATCAGTCTTAATGATTAAGAATCATGTCTTAGTTGATCCTCTAAGCAAGTCTTAGTGAAATTGCATGCCTAAGAAGAGGAATCTAGAATTGTAGAAATGGTTAAAATCAAGAAGTCAATCATACTTCGTTCCAATATCAAGTCTTAGAGTCAAGATTGTGACTTGGGTGAAAAAGTCTTAAGTGTGACAACCCAAAATTTAGTCCGTCGTTATAACCCGTTTCCGTTAATAAAATATTCTATTTTATAAAAGTTTCGTTAAATTGGGGTCGACAAATAAATAAATGTTTTATTTATTTATGTTTTATGTCAATATCGTCGTAATAAAATAAATAAAAACAAGTAAATTTATCTTTCCATTTTATTGGAAAAGGTTTATTTTTAATTACGACCATTTAACCGGGTAAAAGTTTAAACCTCGTTAAACATAGGTATCGGGTAGTCGTATACCGGGTACAACACCCAAGCCTTATATAAAGGAGGGTGAACACTCCATAGAAACCTTTTACCACACTAGACCCATTTTCCCTCTCTACTCTCTCTCCTAAAATCCGATTTCACTTCAAAACCGCGAGTTTCCGCCTCCAAAATGTAAGTTCTCTTACCCTAACTTGTTCTAGACATCATTGATTGTTGCTTTAACTCAAAAATCATTCTTGAAGGCTGAAAAAGAGGAGTTTACGACCTAAGAACATCCTTAGGCCGTAAACCCCTAAAAGTTGTCAAAAGTGCCAAATTTCTTCCCTTTAAGCTTAGAAACTAGTTATGGACTTAATCTAGAAGTGTTTAAACCTTGATTCATCAATTTTTAGGGCTTGAAAGAGGGTTTACGGTCCAAGCACATTCTTAGACCGTAAACACCCTCTAAACATGCAAACAAGCCCAACAACACTTCCAAACCCCATTTTAGGCTTTGATATGACTTAGGGACTTGCTATTTCGGCCTTGGAGCACCTAAATCTTGTAATTTGAGGGGTAAACTAGAGTTTACGGCCCAAGCATATGCTTAGACTGTAAACTCCCCTAAACCATGTCAAAGGACCCTTTAAACCCCTAGAAAGCCTTATAACCTTCACTAGAACTTGTTTGGAATGAACCAAGGGCCTTGTAATCAAAGAATAGAGGTATCCAAGAGTTTACTACCGTAAACCAAGGGGTTTACAGCCGTAAACTCCCAAGGAGTGGTCCTTGGATCGTAAACTCCAAGGGAGTACACTTTTGGAACCTTAAACACCCCTATAGCCTTGTATATTACCTTAGAATCACTTCTAGAACAACATGAGGCTTGAAAACACTCAAATTCACCCCTCCCATGAGTTTACGGCCGTAAACTCATGGGGGATGTGGTCTCCCAACTGTAAACTCACTTAGGGTGAGTTTTAGGAGAGCAAACTCCATGGTGAGGTCTTATACTCCTTCTTTACAACTCATTAGCCTACTAGCACCCAACCATAAGACCTCTAATCACATTAGGATGTCTATATGTGTTTAATTAGAGTTTAAATCACTAATTACTTGTAAACATATGTATCCATATGTTACTAGGGTCATAAAGGGTGTTCAAGTCTTTACATGACACTAAACGCTCATCCGACACATCCACCCGATCAACTCATTGCAGGTGAGTTCATACCCCTTAATGAACCTTTTAAATGTTTTTACATGTTATAGGGGGGGGGGGGGGGAATACAAGTATAATGCTACAAGATTTTATTATCAAATCATATGTGATTTACAATTTGTCATCAAAAAGAGATTTCTCCACACTTTTAGATGCTTATCAATAAAACTGTTTTTACAAATTATCTAATGCGTTTTCTTTAAAGTTAAATTGTTGATTAAAATATTTTTAAAACCCCTGTATAAACTACTTTTCTTTTAAAATATATCTACATTAATTTATTTATATAAGTAAGACTTGAAGGACTTAGGACCGATAGCTCGCCTTATTTCCTGTTCTTGTTTGATGTGGTCTTAGGGTATTGGTTGTCCGTCCGACTGTCATTGATTTCTTAGTTATACATCATATATATTTGTGTTAGATATGAAAGTTTTCATCTTATTTAATACTTTTGCTGATCGAGGGCAGGAATTCACACACTCTAGTTAACTATAATAGGTATAGTTAAGGCTACTGCTTGTTACCTCTACTACTACTATACTCACTATAACTGTCAATATTTCAAGTTAATACAAGTATAAGAGAACACTCTACCTACTATACTAAAAGTTTACCATACTAAAGCATAAGAGAACACACTAATACAAAGTAAAACACACTATCCCTCTATAAGGCACTCTACCGTGCTTACACCATGTGACCAGGGCTTCCCGAAAGGAAAGCAACACTACATGTATAGATCGATACGGAACTGACGCTATTACATCCCGACTATTAACTACAGTCCGAGCCGACTAGGCCCAGGGATGGCACTACATCACTCCACTACGCATGACTGGGAAGGTCATCGGACACTCTACTATCATACAGCTGGTCACATGAGGGATTACACTTATATCCAAATAAATACACTAAGACTTAAAGTCTAAGCTGATATCCCGAACTAATTAAAGATCTAACACTAACTAAAGTTACGCCACTACTACTGTTAACAGACATAACCTTTCTTCAGCTATGTTACTCACATGAGATCTATTACCTTACTTTTACAATTGAAGGTTTCAAAGATAATACTTCTATACACTCAAAGGATTTGACTTACAAATGTACATTTCTGGAAAATATAGGATTTTCTAGGGATTTCTACTACTCATAAATATATAAGTTTTAGTTTTATATTACATGTTCGTAAAACTCTTTTACACAAACAACGACACTAAAATCTTATGAACTCACCAGCTTTATGCTGATACTCGTTTTCAAAATAACTTGTATCCTCAGGGCAAAGATAGACAGATACAGGTGCAGCTTTTGGAGAAGATGGAGCACATACAAGACCCATCTTTTATTTTTGTTATACTTTTTGTGTCTATTACTTTACAGAACACATTTGTAATTATTATCACTATATTAATGGAATGGTTGTTGTTTCTTGTTTTTATTATTATGCAATTGTAATGATACTGTACATGACGTCCTCCACCCCAGAACGTATTACGCCGTTCTCGGTTTTGGGGTGTGACATTAAGTAGGTTTGTAACACTTATCAAATGTAGAGTAAGAAAGTTTCTTATCCTTGTTTATTTGAAATTGGTAAGTTGTGATGTCTTGGATAAGATAAAGACCAACTAGGACCAATTATGTGAAGTGTTTTGTCTTGATAAGAACTACACTAACTCTTGAATATTTGTTTTGTCTAGGAAAGATTCCCAACAAGAGAATCATATATGTCAAGAGGTCAGTGAGAGTTTTAATGATCTTGAAAAAGGTTTCAAGAACAAATCAATAATAAACCTTATCGATCATCACTAGCACACGACTTGAGGTTTACAACCTATCGTGTTCACATTATTTTGTTTCTGTGCCATTCCAATTAAGTTAACTATGTATGGAGTTCTATGAGTTCTCATTTAAATGCATAAAGAAAAAGGGCCTTGATCGATGGAAAGTACATTGATATGTAAGGATAAGTTGCTAAACTACTTGGAAGACATGGTGGGCACTCGTGTTACCATAAAGCTAGAAATCAAGAAAGTTCAATCCATATAATTTTGGATTTGTCGCAAGCTTGGTTTTGGCAAATTCACATGGATAAGAACTCATACACCATAAAATCTAAGTGTCATAAGATTCCCTCCTTCATGAAAATGACTGTGAGGAAATGCTTTCACTAAGAGAGATTTTAAGAAGACAGCAATTGTGAAATTTGTATTCTCAAATTCGATTATGGTTACATCATCCCTTTCCATAGTTTGAATTGTGAGATTTGGCAATTAGTCTAACATTTGGGACTTATTGATATAAGTTCTAAATTGTTTAGACACACATATGAGCTATCTGAGGCAAAGGTGTATAAGTTTAAGAAGCTTAGATAAAGGCTTATCGAAGCATCTGGTATTGGAAATATGAACTTCAGAAATTCAATAGGCATTGTTTTCTGGAAGTTCAGCTGTTTTCTGAATACATGTCAAAGCTAGTGGGAGCATAAGTGTTATGCTTATATGATAATAATCATCATGATAGTGGGAGCATAAGTGTTATGTTTGTATGGTTATTATGGCAAGTATTGCAAGTTAGCAATATTAATTATAGAAAAACAAAGATTCAATTTGCAAAGTTGCATGGGTTGAAAGGTTGTTTTGCTATAATTAAGGGAGAGAATATTATACTTCGTTTCAAAATCTAAAGCTTAGATTGAAATTTTTTTATAAATTTAGTCAAAGGATACAAAGTGTGTTCTTAAATTTCGATTATGATTACGACATCCCTCTTCATAGTTCGAATTGGGAGAACATGACACATAAAATATTATGGTAGAAGATTGATAAAGTATCATATCTTTATGTAAGACATTATGCATCGTGTCCCATACACTTTGGGTATAGGATCGATTGCAAATGCTATAATATTTGACCATTCTAAAATTTTCCAAATGTCTAGCGCATTAAGAGGGAAAAAGGACTAGAATCGGTTTTGACTAAAATAATTAAACAACTATCAAAGGAGTATCCAAAGTTCGCTGAGGATTGGTCGCTTGTGAGTAGTTGGAAATATCATATTGGATGGACCATATCGACATTATTATGAATAGATAAGATTCTATTAAGAATGAGCTGTCATATGGAAAATGTGGAAATGTTTCCATATTTGGAGTTGTATATTGAGAGTCTATGTCTAGATTAGAAAATTTTATGCAAGAAGGATGTTCAAAGGAATGTACTTTGAATGTGAGACTTCACGTCTATGGAGTTGTCTTGTAACAATTTCTGATAGAGTACTTTGTAATTTTCATTGGCCAAGTCTTGGTGACTTTTGTGCTATGACTTTGAGAAAGGATCGTTGCATAAAATGTTAGAATCTAGCATATTCTAGTAGTGGAAAGAACCTTGTGTTCTAACACTAATGATAAGGATTGAGAATTATGAAATGAGCATCATTGGAAAAGTTTTTCAATTGATCTATTTCATAAAGTAAGGACCATAGGAAACATAGTGTGCATGCTTTGTGCATGGGACAACTATTGTTGTAATTTGAGTAATAAGTTGATTTTCTGAAACAGTAAATGATGAATAATGAGTAATCAATATGGCGTTTAAACAAAAGTGTTTTATTTACTCCCACAAGTTTGGGGCCATATAGGATTACGTATTATTATTGTGTTTCATTTTGCATGTTTTGACTTCCAGAATAACTGGGTTATTCGAACCTCCACAGTCGGTCATACGTTGGAAGTATGTATGAAGGAAGACTGTCACGAAGAGTCTGTAGATTGTCTAAAGAGTTTAGACATAGCACAAGTTTGCTACAGGGTTCATGAGTGCTTTGATAAGATTAAAGTATTAGATTAAACCCACGCTCATGTGAATCACTTCATGGATTATATCACGAGTGATTTTGAGTCAATAATATTGTATATTCTTGAAACCGAGACGTGTGAGTTGTTAATTGTTGGTCGGTTGCACATTGATAATAAGTAAACGCACCAGTAACTTGGTGTTATAAAACTTATTGTTGTGTGTGATTCAATCAGTAAATGAAAGCGAGTATTTGAGTTGAAGTTTATCCATTCCTTTTACCCAAAGTAGGATAAAAGCGATATCTGTGGGCCTCTCGATGATTTAGTGATGACACCTAAGCGCTTGGCCAAGCCGAGACTAAGTTGATGTGTTCAATTGTAGTATGTTGTCAGTCGTCCTAAATCGGAAGTCGGGAAACAATATAGAGAGAATGATTGAAATTCATGTCTTATGTCTATACGATATCTTGAGAATGGAGGAATATATGATCCCTTATCTAAAGGACATGCGTATCTGATAAGATCAGAGTTGACAACGGCTTTTGAAAGCTACGATTGCTGATCAGGTTCTGGAGTTATACAAAATAGTTATTAGACTTATCCAAGTGGGAGACTATTGGATTAATGTCTAAGTCCATAACTATTTTAGTATGTACTTGACCCGATCATGAGCATGGTCCTTTTGGGTTGCCTTCACCAAAGCAATATGTAGGATGAATTAAGGAGAGAAAAGTTTAATTATGATTTATTAAAATATTATGAGAATCTCTAAATATTATTAAAAGATAACCTTTAATTCTAAACTGAAGAAATCTGGACCATTGATTGCATTTCAATCATATATTTTCCACCGTTAGATTATTTGATGACATCATCTTTGTCAACCTCTTTATTTTTGTCCAACAGTTTTATAAAACATATATCACGTTTTAAAATAGAATTCCATTAATGACACTTAAATCTCACCAAAAATAAAATGAATTAAATTAGAAATTCTATTAATGACAATTAAATATCGCCAAAAATAAAATGAATTGAATTAGGAATTCTATTAATGACAACTAAATCTCACAAAAATAAAATAAAAAATACCAAGCCTCCCTCAATTCTTTACATAATATATCTAACCTAAGTTTTGTAGTGGAGAAGAAAATGAGGGAAAACAGGTTAGTTTTGATTTTTACTTAACGATTTAGATTTATTGTCGGACGACTAAAATTATAAATATATCTGAGAAAGGTAAGAAAACAAGTAACTCAAATTCCACTTGACAACTTTTTAGTCATCTCATATATGTTTATTTCTTTATAACTAATATTTGTACTATTTATCGATATTTGTGCTAAAGTTGTGACAACATGAAAATGATTGTTACTCAAGTTGCTTGATTTTTTTTGGATTTTTTGTAGGTCGAAATTGGAGTTGATGAACAACAGAAATAGTCAAATTCATCTGAGTTCTTGTGAATGTAAGTAAATTATATTTTGATTTTATGTTATGAGGGTGTCAAATTTTATGGTTTGAAAATTAATTGTCACTGTTGTGTTCTTTAAAAATTTGAATCAGACCTTTCTATGGAATTTCCCATTTTTTTTCTTACTTTTGACGAATTGTTCAATAAGTTGAGCAATCAAATTATAAATGATAGACTCATACACAATGTATGTCATATCCTTTGCTTTTGGTTGTTAAAATCACAAATCTGTTTTTTTTTTCGTTTTTTTGGATGTGTTAGGATTTGAGACCTTGATTTGGATACTTGGAAATTTGTTTGGTCTACCTGTCTACTACCTGTTCAATGAAATGCTTAAGGGAACAATATTGGGATAAACCTACCGCCCGGTTTAAATTACTTTAAAAAAAATATTGGTTTAAATTACTTAAAAAATATACTTGTTGATTTTTGTTATCATTCATGGTTTAAATTTGTATGTTTTTCCTTAAAGTTTCATGTTTCGTCCGTAATATTTCTTTGTTTATGTTTTAGTTATAATGCCTTCTTTGACCCTTGATCACCTTGGTTAGTTTCTCATACTAAGTTTTCTTTGAAAATTATATTTAATTGCAAGTTATTACATTATCTAGCACCCCAATAATCTCTAATATTTGTATAAGATGGTGACAATTATTATTTTTTATTGTAGCTTCTCTTCGTATTGATTATCAGATGTGGTTTAAGTTATGAAATGCTGCGACTGAGGGGATTCCACATTGTGGGGCGTTGGAATTCATTACAGAATGAGGCATGATTTATATACCTGATTGGGTATTGATGGAAACGTTTAATTCTTGCTCATGTAGATCGATAAATATTTTAGAATATGTTCTTTTAACCTTATATTATGACCTTTTTTTAGAAAAAAATTGTTTTTAATATTGAACTTTGAAAAAAAAATTCATATATAGCATCATTCTCTTAAAAAAATGACTTTTTAGGATTATTATTAGTTGGTATGGAAAGTTACTTTTTTTGTATATTGAAGCTCATTTAAACAATTGTTTTTTGGAAAAAAATTTCATTAATAGCATTAAACTTTGCAAAAAAGTTCATTAATAGCATCATAGTTTCAAAAAAAATGACTTTTCCGTATTCTTTTTGGCCAATCTAGAAAATTTTTACTTTTTTCTACATTAGAGCTCATTAATAGGATTTTTTTGAAAATATTTTGTCAATGGAAAGTACATTTTCATTTTCTTTCGCGTAATAGACCATTTATGTAAGAAAAACATTTCAAATATGGACCATTTGTGTACTTTTGTTCACAACTGGACCATTTATGTAGTACATAAATTTAATTGTTAATTAGTAGGTCATTAATATGACAATTTCCAGGGGAAATTTGTTTTTAGTATTGAAATTTGCAAAAAAAAAAGTAGAATGATAACAATATATTAATTTTTTTTTGTATATATATATATATATACATATATATATATATATATATATATATATATATATATATACATATATATATATATATGTGTGTGTGTGTGTGTGTATATATATATATATATATATATATATATATATATATATATATATATATATATATATATATATATATATATAAAAGTTATATTATAATATAAGTTTTTAAATAAGACATAACGAGATTACCACCTTATAAAACTAAAAATAAGATAGCAACCAATTAATTGATTCTCTATTTCAATATTTCATTATTATCTTTAAACGATTAATTATGTTCTAAAGTTTTGTTATACAGAAATTTTATCAAATATATAAAAGTAATCATGTTTTAATATTTCAAATTATAAAAGTAATCATGGTTTATGTTTTTCATATATGAAAATCATATTACGAACCAGAGTACTAGCATCTACCCGTTTTAAAATAAACTTCACATATTATTTTAGTTTTTAAACATATATTTTGAGAAAATAACTATTTTTTTAGGATTAATATGTACTTATATATGAATAGGAGATGATACAAGAACAATATATTACGTGTTCTTAAAAGTATAGAATGTTCCTACTAAGAACGTATGAAAATTCGCATTCATAAATAAGTCTCATTTTTTAACAATTTGCTAATATTTATTGCAACACACTCTCCCACTAAACCTTAAGCCCCTAAATAGTCGTCTGAAACTGATCGTCAAAAGAAACTATTTGGTACCATTGCATCACTAATAGTCAAAATAAACTATCTAGAGATTTGGTCCAAGACTTCCTCTATGTCCGCATGAAGATGACATGTTACAATTCAAGCTGATAAGAAAACAATTTCTAATTAGATTATGTTTCGCAATGACAATCAATAAAGCTTATGGAGAAACAATTCCAAATGTAGGTATTTATTTCCCAGAATCGGTTTCACGCATGGCCAACTTTATGTGACATTGTCTAGAGGGATATCACGTGCCAATACAAAAGTATTAGTAAACTTTGACGAACAGTTCAACGACAGTGTAGTTTATACATCAAATATGGTCAACAAAGAGGATTTCATTGCTCTGTAGGTATTTATCTTTAAGAATCGTTTGGAGGCAAGACCATTTTATTTGGAGATGGCTTTAGACAAATTCTTCTAGCAATACAAAGAGGCAATTGTTCGGATATTGTGCATGCATCATATTCATCTAAATTCCAGTGTGATGTACATTTTTTCGTTTAACCGTAAACATGATATTTATTTTGGTTATCTAACTAATGATTTGGATGAGACAAAAGCATTTGATGAGTAGATTCTTAAATTGGTGAAGGTAATACTGGCGGCCCTAATGATGGTGAAGCTGAAATTGAATTTCTAGAAGACGTTATTGTTCGCTCTATAGGTGACCATATTCATTCTTTTGTATCCAACATTTATCCATCCTTTGAAAACCATCTTGATGATTAATCATATTTTCAAGATAAAGCTATTTTGGTCCCTACAAATGAAGATTTTGATGCTATCAATGATTACATTTTAGGATTTATGAAAGATGAAGAGAAAACATATATGAGTTCAAATTCTTTACATGATACAGAGTTACCAGGTTTGTTTGAGGAATCAATCTACTCTTCAGTTGTGTTGAATGATTTTAAGGCATCTAGAATTTCCAACCATAAACTTACACTAAAAATACGTATTCCAGTCATATTACTTTGTAATATCGACCAAACCAAAGGATCATGCAATGGTACTAGATTATAGATTGTTAGGCTTGGAAGAAACGTCATTGAAGCCTGAATCATATATGCTAGATTTTTTATCGAGACTACTTATGTACCTTGCATGAATTTAACTCCATCTAATAAAAGAATCACATTCCATTTTCAGCGGAGACAATTCCCCATAGTAGTTTATTTTGCTATCGCCATTAACAAAAGTCAATGACAATAATTATCAAATGTTGGATTATACTTGCATAAGCTCGTCTTCACTCTTTTTCAGTTGTATATATATTTTTTCTCGCGTCACAAGTGAAAAGGGATTGAAGGTACTCATATATTACGAGGAAGGTTTTCCAACTAACAAAACAAAAAATTGTGTTTACAAAGAAATCCTTCAACTATTATAGATATTCAAGTGTTTCTTTGTTTTTTTTCAAACATTAAATGTTAGCAATAATGCTAAGTCTGTTTATGTTATTTTATTTTTTTACAGTGCCAACTTTTTTTATACATTTACATGTACATTTTTATATGTTCCCCACGTTTTACGCGGGTCATAATCTAGTAATATATTAAAGAAGAAATCATAATGTTTAATTAATATTAGTCAAGAATTAATTAAGAATTAATTTTGTGGCTAAAAGAGATTAATTAAACTTAGGGGACTGAAATTGTAATTATGAGATAATTACAATTGGGCTATGGATTACCTAATAATATATAGGTTTGACGAATTCTATGGTAAGCCCATAAAGAATTCGTCCGATACCCGACCTATATTGTAATTCGAGTTTTCGAGTTTCGGGTATTCGGGTTTCAGGTCGGGTCGGGTAATTATCGGGTATACCCGAAAATTTCTTAAATGACACTTATTGATAATTTTTATTTTTTTTATTTTTACATGTTGGTTGGTTCAATAAAGAATTGGGTAGGAAAATACTTCATACAATTAACAATACAAATCATTATAATATGTTATGTACTTTTTTAATTCCATTCCGTGCGATAGTGAGAAACTGAGAATTGTGATGACGGTTCAGGACTTCAGTTTCAGCGTCGTATTCCCTTTGCAAGTTTGCGTCGACTGTCCAGCCGTCGTTCATAAGAAGGAAACGAAAGGTTTTGTTTTATTTGAAGTGTGCGTAAGTGACTGCATTGTATATTTAGTATTATTTAAAAAATGAATTCGGGTATTCGGGTATACCCAAAAATATATATTCATACCTAAAACCTGACCTATATTATTATTGGGTTAACCTATTACCCGAATGTTCATACCCGTTACCCGTTTTACCCGAACCATTCTACCCGAATTCGGAACGGGTCGGGTAGGTAGAACGGGTTTCGGGTTTTTTCGACAGGCCTACTGCTTAGGGCTTAAGCAGCCAGATTAGAGTTTCCTTGTTGTAAACCCTAATAGCCTACATGTATATAAAGGTCCCCTATGCCCCAAAAACGTGGCTAAGAGTTCCGTTAGGGTTTCCATCCGTTTTTGGTGCCTCCTCCCTCCTCCCTCTTCATCCAAGTTGCTTAGTGGTGTTTGTGACTCCATTAGAGGTGCAGTACTTGAGGCACTAAGCTTTCTGAAGCCAATGATTGATTGTTATTGCTATATAATAATCAAAGGTTAGATTTAAACCCTATTTTATGTTAATATGATTACTTGTATGCTAGATCTAGGGTTTATGGCTTTGGATAATCAATTACATGTTCATTAGACAAACTAGATCCAAAGCTATTAGGGTTTGCATGTACACCAGAGGATTGATGTTTTGCTCAAAACCATCAAATGCATCATAAAAACTGTTATTTTTTGGACATGTATATCCAATGCATGTCTTTTCCAAGCTAAGTTAAAAATGAAAGAAATTAACTCAAAGCTTATGCACAAGATCAAGGACTCCATGAAACAGTAGATCCGTAACATATAATACAAAGGGACCTCAAGGATCCATAAAGTTGCCAAGTGTATAGATCCATCCATCCAAACCATCAAGGTGAACAACTAATTATTACATATAGATTGATGCTTCCTAGAAAGTGGCAAATAAGTTGTTAAATCCTTCAATCAAGACTACATATGAGATCATATTGGCAAATTCGAGTTATAGTGTTTATATGTAACAATAAGAGGAATTTAACATGAGGATTTATTCAATTTGTTTGATGTGATGCAAAAATAAGTATTCGCTACACGAAATCAGATAAATAATTATGAAAAAATGCTTCAAAATAAATTTGCATACATAATTTACTAATGAAATTTCGTATCTAAATTAAGAATAACTACAAAATGGCTATGTAATCACAATATGTAATATACATTGAATTAAAAAAATTAAGGTTAAAATTTTGATAAAAGCTTCTAGCTTAAAAATTATAAAAATTGCTCTAAATAAAATTGTGTAAATAAAAAAAAATTAGTGTACCTAGACTAATATCTCGGAACTCGAAAGTTATAAAAAATTCATCTTTTAATAAAAGTTTATACAATTAAACTATGAAAATTTTATGTCAAAAAAATAACGTTTTTAAAACTTTAATTATTTTCAACACCCTCCAAAAAAAAAATTGAATTGCGCCAAATAATTTGAATTCCCCCCCAAATTCTCCCTCTTTCCCCGTTTAGGTTTCCCCAAATAATTATAAATATCAGTGAAAAGTGAAAACCCACCTCCGAACGCCCAAATCAACCACCTCACCATTGACGGCGGTTCCTTGCGGCAGTTCTTTGCCATCACCTAACGCCCACATCCACTCCCTTACCCGCCGCCGCTAACCATCACAGCACATAGAAAAAGCGAATTCAGAACCTTTTTTAGTGACCCCAAAATCTCACCCATGTCGACTGGAATCGATTCATTTGATATTTTTTGCAGGGTTTTGGACATATAGTAATAGTGTTTTTTAGTCAAACAGCATCATAAATGTTTATTTGTTCTAATCTAATGTGGTTTAGTTTGTTTGCTCAGAGTTGCATCTTACGATTTTATTATTGATTTATGCAATGTGCTAGACTTATTTACTTGTGGTATCTTGTGTATTTATTCTAGGAACAGCCTTCGAAGTATTTTCAATGCATCAACATTTGGGGTTTCAGGGCCAACTAATATGAAGGTGGGATTTGGTGTTGTTTGGAATCTTTTTGGGGCTGTCCGTTCATCTAGACATTCAACTACTGTGGGATTCGAGAACACCAATATGCATCAATAAACAATCGTTGGCTATCTCTATATTAATGGCGCTTGGACCTCTCAATTTCTCTCTCGTTCTCTAGTTTCTAAGGAAAATTACACTAATTGTTACTTTTTTCTTTGCTTTCAAGTGTAATCCCACATAGTTGCAAAAGTCATTTACCTTTCTTGGATGTTTTCATGCTCATTTTGAAGCAATCATAATTCATATATTTTTGCTTTTGTTGTTCATCATTGATTTTCTTTTGATGATTCATTTTTCATTTGGGGTTGTCATCTTTGTTGTTTGCTTATGGGAAAATGACTTGTAAGAGTAACTAAGTATTAGACTTGTAAAAAAAATACCATTGAACTTTTTTTTGTACACATATCACCAATCAACTATAGCTTGTTTACACATATGATCATTAAACTTCACATATGTTTAACAAATACCATTATGTTACCGGTAATAGTAGGTCACCTGCCACGTAACATGCCACGTGGCATGCCATGTGGTTACTGACGTGGATTTTATTGTATATTATGTACACATTATACCATTAAACTATTTTTTGTACACATTATATCATTAAACTTTTTTTTGTTTACATTTTACTATCAAACTTTTTGTACACATTTTACCATTAATCTTATATAATTTATTCAAAAAATATCATTTCAAAAAATACATATTTTTACATAAAATGGGTTTTCCATCACCTATTGTGACCCCCTGATTTTGTAAGGTTTGGGGGAAAGTGTTTGTTTTTGACAATGATACTAAGCATTTTCTTTTACAACTACATTGTGAATTTATATTGGTCATACATCGATTGAAACCCACAAAGTTTGAACTTTAGACTTCTATCTGGAGTGGCGAAGAAATACGCAATTGTTCATTATTTTAACTAATGTCTAATAAACATATTCTTATAAGTCATTTTCTTAGGAAACTACGTTTGAGGCACACTTATAAACTCATGAAACATTTTGTACATGTTACCTTATTATAATCCCCCCTCTTCTTGATTATGGTCGATGATTAAAAAAGTGCATTGAAATTATGTCGTTGTTTACCGATAGGAAAATGACTTATAATGATAAGTTTAATAAAATTTAGAAAATCAGTAAAATCCACATCAGGTGATGGGAAACCTACTTTTATGTAATAATTTGTATTTTTTGAAATGATATTTTTTTTCAATAAATTATATAACATTAATGGTAAAATGTATATAAAAAAGTTTAATGGTAAAATGTGTACAAAAAAAAGTTTAATAGTATAATGTGTACAAAAAATAGTTTAATGGTATAATGTATACATAATAAACAGTAAAATCCACGTCAGCAGCCACATGGCATGCCACGTGGGATGCTACGTGGCTGATGACCTGTTATTACCGGTAATATAATGGTATTTTTTGAACAAATGTGAAGTTTAATGGTCATATATGTACAAAAGTTATAGTTGATTAGTGATGTGTATACAAAAAAAAGTTCAATGGTATTTTTTGTAAGAGTCTAATACTTTGTTAACCTTACAAGTCATTTTCCCTTTGCTTATAGATATCATTTTAAATTGACATCAAGGGATGACTCTCATTTTTCTGTCTTTGTTACACTCATGATTATAAATCTTATTTGTTGGTACGTGGACTATAAATCAGATAAAAATAATAGAAAAAAAAAACAGTAAAAGACCTGGTTGTATGCATAAGCACCGGATTATTTAATCAGTCAACATAGCATCCAAGTTGTATAAGGCTATGCGGAGTGGAAGGTGCCAAGCCAAGTGCCAAGAATGCCAAGTATATTGAAACGCCGCCTCCTAGCTCTCGCTAGGGGGCTCACCATCTTTGAGTCGTTATGGTGTTAGCGAGCTTAAAGAAATTCATTGAAATTCATTGATTGGTTTCATGCAAAATGCTACAGTTTTATTTCTTTTTTTGAACGGCTTTATTTGGTTACAGCTTTATTTGCATGACAATAAAAAACAAAACTCATATCTATCACAATATATATATATATATATATATATATATATATATATATATATATATATATATATATATATATATAAAACAAAACTCATATCTATCCCAATAAAAATTATTTGTTTATTAAAATAAAGTAAATAAATTAAATTACATAAAATAAATAGAAAAAACATATTTATTAAAATATAGTAATTAAATTAAATTAGAAAAAAGAAAATACAAAAAATTGAGTGCTAAGAGTGTTACCACTTCTTACAAAATATTAAGTGTAAGTGTTAAATAAAAAAAAATGATGTGACATTAAAAATACTTATGTGGCAAGGTGCCAAGAATGCCACCACTCTTCTTAGTCTAAAAGAACCTGGTTTGCTTGTAAACCGGGCAATATGATTGCACAAAGCCTGCATGTTTAGCATGAAAGGACCCGTTTTGCTTATAGAAACTGAGATATATTACATAAATATGACTCGGTTGGTAAACCGGGTTTTATTCGGATTTTCACATAAGACTTGCCCCATAAAAGACCCGGTTGCAAACCGGGATATATTAAGCTTTTAACCGGGTTTTTTAGCCATTTTTGTAGTAGTGACATCATATGATTACATTTTATGAATTATTCTACACCAAAAGGCTAAAAATCTTACAACGAATAACAATTTCTACTTTGCATTCTTGAAGAATGATATACAAAAAATCATTCTTAAGTAAAATACATGAAAAAAATAAGAATATGCTGATTTTTCATGAAGTTGAGAGCAACAAATTTCATGGTCTTCTTCTTCTTCTGATCTCACATGTTCATTGAAAGCATCAAAACACATTTGTTCTTTGATTCTTGAATGTCGAACTGTTGTTATGTATGAAATTATTTTGGCTTCTTGAATGTCAAAATATTTGGTATTTTTGAAACAATCTTGGATTCTTTTATCATTCTTGGCTTTATGAAACTGCCAAACAAATATCAAAAATATCAACATCAACTTTATTCAACATTTTATATTGCAACCAAGTTCATATGACAATCCAAAAAAACAAAATTCACGAATTACTACTCAAATCTTCCTAAACATAATGCATACCATATTGTTTTTGTTATAAGATATATTCTAATAAAATGATTTGCTTTATATTCTAACAGAATGACCATGTTTAATTTTTGTTTTCACCATTAATAGATCGTTAACCTACAATACTATTCTAAAATAATGATGTAAATTCTAATTGAATGATGTATATTCTAACATAATAGGTATATGTTCTTTTAGCAAAACTAATGACGATATTAAAAGTTGAATAACTATAAAAAATAAGATACAAACTTTTTTCAATTCTATTACCTATTCAACCTTGTTCGTTTGATTCATAAAGCAATTAATGTAACCTTATTCCTTAAATTTTTTGATGTAAGTAGTAATATACATAAAAACCAACTCCAATCCACAAGAACAAAATGAAAAAATTGACAAAATTTGATAACTTACACTTTAGCTATCCTATGGAGCCCTTGGCCCATAAAATCAAGAAAAAAAATCATTTATTTATTTCGTCGTCTATTCATTAAGACTGCATAAACACGAATAACTTTTCATTTGAATTAAAAAATTTGGGAAAAATATTACTTACGATAATAGCACAATTAATTGGAAGAAACTAGTATCTTACGGAGATTACATATCCACAAAAAAGGTAATACTATTTCCAAATGCAAATATGAATGCATTATGAAAATGTAATTACATGAAAGAAAAAAATATTAATGTGAACATCTTCGAGAATGAGAGTGAAGAACGAACATCACAATCCACCTTTATTGTTGGCGGCTGTTAATATAAAGAGTGCATAAGAAATTGCTTGTCGGCTGTTGTTAACATCTTCATGAATGAGGAACCTCTAATCGACGACGATTGGAATGAAACAATGGTGCTAGTGGGGTGAAGACGATGCTATGTCAACGAGTATATAAGAAACTGCTTATAGATTTATAGGGATATGATTAGATTTTAATTTTGGAATTTATTTAATATTTATGTAATATTACTAATCCACCCTTATTGATTTAATTAATGGTTTAATTTTTACTAAATTGTGATTGGTTCCTACAACCACATAATAATTGTCCATCCACATTTGAACCTCTCTCTCTCTCTCTCTCTCTCTATATATATATATATATATATATATATATATATATATATATATATATATATATATATATATATATATATATATATATATATATTCCATTAATTTAATTAAAAACGATTACATAGCTAAAAGCGATATTAAATCACTGCAAAATAAGACTAGTCGTAATATTTTTTCATGATTTCCACTTTATTCCTCAAAAATATATCGAGCTTTTTTCCAGTGACATAATCGATGTTTTTTTGTTAAAAAATTCACGTCGTACCTTTTTGTTTTTCTTTTTGCGCTCTCCGCTTCATCTCGAGCTTTCTTTTTCCCCTCCAAATTCTCATTTTCAAAATTTAAATGATTTTCGAAATTCAAATTATAAATTCGAAACTACTAGCTACCTTTTGAATATTATTTCCACTTTTGATTTCTGATGTATTCACCAAAAACCCTCTGTTTTTCACCTTATTTCCACTCATCGGGCGACTACCTCTTCAAGCTCGAGTTCATCATCTTCATTCAAATCAAGCCCAAAATGTGCATATGATGAAGTAGTGTAACTTGTCTTTGAAATTTTGGTTATTTTCGAACCACCTTCTTCACTAATATACTTTTTTTTTACCCATTTTAGGGAGGCGGGTGTAATGCCATGATTTTTCACTTTATATATATATATATATATATATATATATATATATATATATATATATATATATATATATATATACCTTTTAACAAGATAATGCAACAAAAGTCTTATTTTTAGTTTATTTAAAACATCACAAACGTTACTTAAAAATCTTTAAAAAACAACCCACACCATAGTATAAGTTCGCAAAAACCAAAAGTAGAAGAGAGCTCGAGAGATATCTAAGATGATATCATCGCTCATATAACATCTAAGATAAAGCTACCTAAAAAGTTCTCATCCTCACTAAGACATCATCCATACTACATGTAACATCCCGATTTCTTGGTATGAGATTTATTCCATTTATTCATGATTTTCCTTTGGAACACGGCGTGGTGAAGCCTCACCATGACATGTTTAGGAATTCTGGGTCGTGTGTTTTTATGGACCACCATGACGTGTTGGTGGGCAAACACGACATGTTAGCGGCTGGTTGAGAAAACCCTAAATTTTAGGGTTTTGCACCCTATATAATCTCCTTAATTATGAAGGGTTGGTCTTTTATCAACCTCCAATTCCCTATATCGACCCTTGAGAATCCAAATCATCTTTCCCTCTTATTTGTGAGCTAGTGTGGTGTTTTTGGAGCCAAAGAAGAAAGAAGTTGGAAGACGGAAGAAGGATCCAACAAGCAAGCTCTCATCTTTCAGTTTGACACTCTTCTGGACCTTTTTAAATGTCCAAGATCCGATTATTATTCCTCTATGTTGCTAGATCTTGAGCTTTGTCCCTTTTACTTGTTGTTCTTGAGTGAGGGAATGTTTGGATCTCATAAAGTTAGTAACTTTATGAATCTCTAGGTTTAGGTGACCTTGTAGAGTCTTGGATCTGGCTTATAGTCGAGTTTTGATGCCATTCATGAAGAGTAGGTCATAAATCCCTATTTTGACCTGTTTTGGGTTCAAGTCATGCATTAGACATACATGTCTATAAAGGACCTACCTTTAGGATGTACCGTTGGAGCAAAAACACATGAACTCTCTCGTATCATTATTGTAACCGCACCGGCCATCTGAATTTTCACACATTTTTGCAATCCTTTATTTCCAACCATCTTAGCTCGAATCCTCCCCTCAATGCTTTGATGAGTTCTCTCCCCAACTCATTTATTAAATGAAATACATCCAACACCGTCGTTACGATAACTTCGTCATCGCATGAGTAGTCATCCCAATTGAAATCAGCCGGCTCGGTATGTACACCATTAATGCACGACTTATTAGTCCGGGAAATCAGACACTGTATTTCATGAGCAAAATCAGGAACTCTATTACAATTAAAGTGTATACTTAGGTTCACATTCTGATCCGAGAAATTTAGAGGCAAACTTTCAATGGAGATGTTATGGTTCACCCTCGGGTAATCGGAGGTTGGGCCGATAGCAGTATAAACGTCGTAGTCTATGAGGAAGATACTCCTTTTGTAGGTCATATTAGGATATATTAACAACCGTATTCCAAATTAATAGAATGAATATCCTGATCTGTAAGTCCCAAACTATGGATCCAAATCAGTAATCAATAAGATAATAGCAATCAAATAGAGTGTTAGAAGGAGTAGAAGAAGAATCAAAGCAAGCATGCACACATTTATATCATATAAATGCCAAGTACACCCCGTCACACATACACTGTTCATCCGTACCATTGACAAACCGACACAACCATTTATATACAACCCACACCAATACATATGAGTGCAGCCGCACTGATGAGACAAAGAATCAAGTGTTGATTGAATTAGAATGTAAATTCAAAGTAAGATTGAAAGATTTGAACACCGATGTAAATATGATCTATTTGGCTCTATTACGCTTTTTCAGTTTTACAGAGTACAAGTGAAAATTCTGTAAAGATTTCGTACAAAAAATATACTAAGGACTAAACATGATGTTTCGAAGTCTTCAATTTGTGAGAAGTGTAATGGAGTATAGCAAAACTCTTCGAACCTCAGTATACCAAGAAATATTTTTCTTCAACTCCTTCTTGTCTCCTTCATCGTTCTTCTTGCAGTGGTTCATACGAACAATCAAGTTCGTATATTGAGATGTAGAATATCTCTCCACTTCGATAGTATGCAATAAAAACCGCTTCGCTTTTCCAGCTTTATCCTTTCCAACAAAAACTATCCCAAATGGCTTAAGACAGATTTCTCCATCAGCATATTTCTTTAACTCAGCATGTGTCTTTGAAGGTGCCATTGGAGCATTTATCTCCATTCCCTTGGCAGTTGCCAACTCCACATTAGTTAGAGCTAGACACTCATAGTAATTCTCAATGAAGATCTTGATGTGAGAAACTCCAAGTTTGAATTCCTCTAGATCTGTGTTTTGAAGAAAAGAAAAAGATTTGTCTTTCAAAAGCAATGCAACTTGTATAAGGTCATACAAGTTCATCAGAGGAAAATCTGCAATCGTGAATTCACATGTTTTTCCATTCGCCCTAGAAACCACATACTTGATATTTTGGACTGTGTTTTCAAAAACCACATCCTTTTTCATGCTTATCACCTTCTTAATCTTGATCAGTGACCAAACATCCTTAGGAGCTTTGCCAAGTACCACATGAAAAAGAATTTTCATATGAGTCCCTTCATCTCTCTCTTTGAAATTCCCTTCAGCTTTGAATTGAGGCATGATAAGCATGATCTCATTTATAGGGAATCCAGCTGGCAAACATCAGAATTTGTGATCACATAACTTTTCTTAGGCTTCTTTTCGAATGTATACATGTGATTGAAAGCAACCTTGGATTCGATTGTTTCATTGTTATAGTGTTTTGCCGGATCACCTTTATCCATCCCCTTCGGATCATTAGCCCTCTGAGCCATTATACTTTGAACGATTCTAAGCTTTTAAATCTCAGCTTCAGCCTCAGCCTTCTTTTCTTCTTTATATTTTTCCACAAGAATTGATTTTCCTTTGTCTGTAGTTACCTCTTTTGGCTTCGAACCACTTCCTCCAGATTCCAAAGGTTTACCAATTACAATTCCTTTCGAAATTGTTCTTGTAATTGGCAATGTTGTTATGATTGTTGAGGTCACTGGTTCAGCAGACACTATCACTGGTTTAGTTGAAGGGATGTTTGAAGAGAATACCTTGCCCACCACTTTCGCTTCTTCTTCTGCTGACTTCCTTTCTCCCCCTTGCACCCCTGTGAAAACAGGAGGAGCAGTAGTTGAGGGAAGAAGACTGGATATGCGAAATAGTGGGGCAAGTTGCTTGTTAAGTATGGCTTTGAATTGCACAAACTTCTGGGATAAAAATTCTGGAGTAATCAACGGGGACGAAACCGTTTTCGTTGAGATCTCCTTCAATTCCTTTAGCAACTTCATCACACCTTCAAAATTTTCACTTTCGGATTTGGAGAGTTGATTTATTTGAGGACTCAAACCTTCATATAGCTTGACAAAACGAGTTACAACATCACAAATGATATCGACCTTCTGATATAAGGACACATAATCATGTTGAACATAAAGAATTTCCTTTTTCATATCTTCACGAAGTTTGTGAATTTGTGAGTTAACGTCCTCCTTCACCTTCTTCACCTCCTGAACAAAAAGAACATGACGTTCTTTTGTTATGCTTTTCAAATTCTTAACTTCTCCCATAAAATCAGATCTGAGAGTTTTAACACGAAGCTCAGAATTCTGATCTGTGTAATCAACCTTCTCTAAAATAGCAGACTCTGAGGCTTTCAACATTCCAGAAACTTTGTTGATTACTCTTGATTCGAACATCTTGAGCATGGAATCAACCTCCAAACTTGAAATAGATGAACTTCCTACAAGATCAACTTGGGATTGAATGATGGAGTTCAACTTTTGATTAAGAATTTTGTATTGCTTCATTGTCATCAACATGTGATCAGGAAATTCTTCTTCATCTTCGTTAAATTCCAAATTTTCGAACGTACCACCAAACCCTTCATTATCAGTTTCAATTGGTGAAGATGGTCTGGGTGTATCAGTGGATTGAGAAGGAAAAATGGAAGTGAATGGTTGATTGATGATATGTTCGAAGGTTGGCGAAATAGTGGTTGATGTGAGAGGAATAGTAGATGTTGGTGTAACAGTAAAGATAATTAGACCTTGATCTGCATCTTTCGAACCTCCTTCACCCATGTTGACATTTGCATCTGTATCAGATACGTGTGCAGGGATGTCTGAAGTTCGAACCTACTTAAAAATTGACTCGGCAATTGAAACTTCGGGTGGTATGATAACATTCTTCTCAGGAATGGAACTTGTAATGATAAGAGTGAACTCTGGAGTTTCTGGTATTCATTCATCTTCTTCTGTAGACTCAGTAGATAAAACAAGCTTTTGAGTCTTCTTCGTCTTCTTCTTCTTCGGTTGTGACAAGTGTTTTGCCATATCTTCTGCTACTCGTTTCTTGGACCCGGAAGAAACAAGAACAGGTACATCATGAATTAAAACTCCTTGGTGAGTAATTTGAGGTTTGCGAACCAGCTTCTGTGATGATGACTTTCGTTTGTGAGTAGACTTCATCTTGATTCTTCGAAACATCCCAGTTTTCGAAGGAATAATGACATTCTCTTGAGTCTCTTCCACCATTGGCTCAATCACATGTGTTTGAGAAGAGTAAGGTAGCTCAGAGACTAATGTGAATATAAGCCTGATTGGGAAGAAATTTTCGTATGAAAAATTTCATTAAGGCTTTCGTACACACACATTGAGTCATGGAGGCTTTGGACAACATGCAGCAGCATGCTTCTAGGGACATCCTAACTAGTTTGAATAATGAGAAACATATCGATTCATACAAATTTTTTTTACCTGACCCTTATACTGCTTGCATTGTCCCCTCTGAATCATCATCATAATCTGCAATAAAATTCTAAAAAGAAGTAAAAACATTTTTGTTGTTTTCGAATTTTTCGAAAATAAAGACATAACAAAATAAAATCTTTTTGGATTTTTGATTTTTTGAAAATATAAAAAACAAAACAAATGAAAATCTTTTTGGATTTTTGATTTTTCGAAAATATAAAAAAAAAACAAAAGAAAATCTTTTTGGATTTTTGAGTTTTCGAAAAATTGACAAGGAGACTGAATTTGTTGCAAATAGACGAATGTTTGACATTCCTTTAAGAGTGACAAATATACGAATTCGAAGCGTTGACAATGAACAATAACCACTACCTCAACGCTGAAAATAAGTTACAAACGTACGAATTCGAAGCGGTCGAAGCGTTGACCATGAACAGTAACCGCTGAATACTGAATGACTTTGCTTTATGTTTTATACAACCCTCTTATTCATTCTTTGTCACCCATCATTCTTCTTTTTCGCATGGAACAAAATTTCCATCGATCATTCCAAGCCCTTCTATTATTCTCACAAATGACTTTTCATCCAACGGTTTCGTGAAAATATCAGCTAACTGATCAGATGTTTTCACGAAATGTACTTCAATGTTCCCATCCTCCACGTGATCTTTAATAAAATGATAAAGAAGAGCTATGTGCTTAGTCTTCGAATGCTGCACAGGATTATGACAAATTCTGATTGCACTTTGAGAATCACAATATAATGGAATCTTTTTCATATTAATTGCATAATCATGTAATTGAGTTTGGACCCATATTATTTGCGAAGTGTAAGCAACAGCAGCCACATATTCTGCTTCAACTGTGGAAATTGACACACACGTTTGCTTTTTCGACTGCCAACTGACTAATTTGCCATCAAGAAATTGACACCCTCCACTTGTGCTTTTTCGATCAATATTGCAGCCACCCTAGTCTGCATCTGAGTATGCTTGAACGAAGAATCTGGTTTTTGAAGGATACCACAATCCTAACGAAATTGTTCATTTAAGATAATGAAAAATATTCTTCACAACAAATAGATGTGGTTTGCGTGGATTAGACTGATACCTTGCACAATTACACACAGAAAACATGATATTAGGTCTACTTGCTGTAAGATAAAGTAATGAACCAATCATGTTCCTATACAATGTTATATCAACAACAGGTTTGTCTAACGATGGTGTTAGCTTTATGCCCGTTGCCATTGGTACACGAAGCTCTGTGCTATTCGTCAATCCAAACTTTTCTAGCAAATTTTTCGTATGTTTTTCCTGATTAATGAAAATCCCTTCTCTGTTTTGACGAATATTCAAGCCAAGAAAATTATTGATTTTTCCCATCATGCTCATTTCAAACTTGTTTTTCATCAAATCTTCGAATTCTCTAGACAAAGCAGGGCCAGTCGAGCCAAAAATAATATCATCAACATAAATTTGAACAAGCATAAGATGATTCCCTAATTTCTTTCGAAATAAAGTGGGATCAACATATCCTTGTTTAAATTTTGATTGTTTCAAAAATGATGTAAGAGTTGCATACCATGCTCATGGTGCTTGTTTCAGACCATAAACCGCCTTATCTAAAACATAAACATGATTAGGATATTCTTCGTTAATAAAACCTGGAGGTTGTTCCACATAAACAGTTTCTTCAAGCTCTCCATTTAAAAATGCACACTTCATGTCCATTTGATAAACATCAAGATCTTTGTGAGCTGCATAAGTCAGAAATATTCGAACCGTCTCGAGTCTTGCGACAGGGGTAAAAGTTTCTTCATAGTCGATTCCTTCTTGTTGTGAATATCCTTTTACAACAAGTCTGGCTTTGTTTCGAACAATGTTTCCATCTTTTTCAATTTTATTTTTGAAAATCCATTTTAACCCAACAATCAAAATATATGCAGGTTTAGGAATTAATCTCCAAACCTTGTTTCGTTCAAATTTTGACAATTCAGATTGCATTGCAACAACCCAATCTGAGTGTTCCATTGCATTCTTAACTGTTTTTGGTTCAATTTTAGATATGAAAACATTAAACATGCAAAATTCTTGATGAATATTCAATACCTCATTCTTTGCACGAATTTGAGCTCTTGTCATAACTCCCTCTTGTGGATTCTCAATTACTTGATCCTTCAGATGATCTCTTGTCCATTTTTCGGTTGGTGGATATGATGGATCAAATTCCAAAGGTGCATCTTCATATATTTCTTCATTTTCTGAGCCTGCATTCGAACAAGCATCATCAAAATTATGCTCCCCCTCAACAACATGCTCCCCCTCGACTTTAGCATTCATTTGATCTTTCTCCCCCTCGAAAGAATGCTCTTCATTATTTAAAGTATTCGAATCCAATTGCTCCCCCTCCACTGGACTATTTTGCATACTTTCGCTTTGTTGTGAAGTTGATGTAGATTCATCAGTTAACTTTGCAAATTCTGGTATGTGATTATCAGGAGCATGAACTTCAGCATCAACTGCATGATCTGAAATACCAAAAATCAAATCATAATCAGTATCATCCATTTGTATAGTTTCAGTTTCAACTTGAGTTTCTTGCAAAATTGGATGATTTGCAAATGTATGCTCATTTTGTTTAATATAGTAATCATCGAATGTGAGATTGAAAGTTTCTTCCACTTTTTGTGTTCACTTATTTAACACTCGATATGCAATAGAATTGTGCGAATATCCAAGAAAAATCCCTTCATCAGCTTTTGCTTGAAATTTCGAAAGATGATCCTTGAGATTCATAATAAAGCACCTACATCCGAAAACATGAAAGTACTTCACATTAGGTTTATGATTATTCAGAATTTCGTATGGTGTAATATTAAACCGACGATGAATAAACGATCTGTTTTGAGTAAAACATGCAGTTGAAACAGCTTCAGCCCATAGATATTGAGGTGAATTCGCATATGCCAACATGGTTTTTGTTGCTTCGCATAATGAGTGATTCCTTCGTTCTACAACACCATTTTGTTGTGGTGTGTATGGAGATGAAAAATTATGCGAAATCCCTTTGTCTACCAAAAATGAATCAAGAACATTGTTCTTAAATTCAGTTCCATGATCACTCTTGATTTTTCGAACAGTTTTCTTCAACGTGGTTTCCATCTTTTTGATGAAGTCAATCATGTTTTGTGGAACTTCAGATTTGAGCCTGAAAAAATAAACCCACGTAAATCTGGAAAAATTGTCAACAATAACTAAAATGTACTGTTTATTGTTGAGAGTTGAAACAGTCAAAGGACCATACAAATCAATATGTAACAGCTGCAGAGGTGCAACAATTTTCGAATCAATTGTGATTGGATGACCTTGTTTATGTTGCTTGCCAAATTCACAAGCTGCACATAAAGAATCATTGTCAAATTTAAGTACATGTAAGCCTCTTACCAGATCTTGTACCACAAGTTTATTGATGTTTCGAAAGTTGAGATGTGTTAGTCTTCGATGCCATAACCAGCTTAAATCAGATGTAGCTTTCGAAAGAAGACATACTTAGGGATGGAAAAAAAAACCCGAACCCGACGGGGAAACCCGAAACCCGATCATTTCGGGTCGGGTAACGGGTCGTTATCGGGTTTTTTATCGGGTTCGGGGCAGGGAGTGGGTTATCTTCGCCCCGACCCGCCCCGCCCCGATTATATATATATATATATATATATATATATATATATATATATATATATATATATATATATATATATATATATATAATATGTTCAAAAAAATTTGCTGTTAATTGTACGCGATCAAATATAAAATACTTATCGTGGACAATTTTTTTAGTTATTAACAATCTGGTGTTAATTATCATTTTTATGTGTTTTGACGTATTAAAAAAAACTTAAATCAAATAATTTTTAATATAACGTCCAGTTTATTTTATTAAAGTGATTTATCATGTTTTTAATTTAAAAGAGTTGTTAGAACATGTATATTTTATAAGACATTGGGGTACCCTAAAAGAGAATAAAGATTTCGTTATCAATTTTTGTAAACCCGATAAGATACCCGAAACCCGACGGGGAAACCCGAAACCCAATGGGGCGCCCCGATAAGATACCCGAAAGTTATCGGGGCGGGTTTGGGAATCCATGCCCCGCCCCGAACCCGCCCCGTTGCCATTCCTAGACATACTGCTGCTTTGCCTACAATTGGATTGATGTCTAGAGTGAACATGTCACCTTTTCTTTTAGATTTCAGTAATATTTCTTTTGTGTTAACATTCGAAATAACATTTCCTTCTTCGTTAAAGAGAACTTGATTGCCAGTGCCCAGCACAAGTTGAGAAACACTAATGAAGTTATGTTGAAGACCTTCAACATATGTAACACGATTCACTGTGAATTGTCCATTTGTGATTTTCCCATATCCCTTGACTTGTCAATTTGATCTTTAAATTCCTTAGAGTTTAATTTGACAACTTTTTCTTTTTCCTTTTCAACACATATTATTTTCTCTTTTTCAACTTTTGATTTTTCAACCGATTGTTTTTGTGGTTTTTGTCTTTGAAAAACATATGAATTCTTTGTTAAGTTGTTTTCAACCGTGTTTTGATTTGCGAAAAAACCTTCCTCAGTTGTTTTTGAATTATCCTCTTCAATCATCTTCTTTAACTCTGGTTTAATATTCTCAACATTACCTGTAGTTACAAAAACTTGATTTGGAAAAATGACATCATCTGTGCATTTGAAATTTGGATAAACCACCGTGTTAGTTTCAAGATAATGTTCGCCTTTTTCATTCGTTACTTTTTCGAACTTTTGTGTATCACCAAACACTTGATCAACAACTATTCGTGGAATTTCTTCTTCCTTTGAGGATGTGATGAGTTCAAAACTCTTTGATCGTTTAGATCTTTAACAAGTACGACAAAAGAAATCTAACAGTTTAAGAACAAAATAAGAATGAACACAGAACAAAATTAAATATGAGCTTATGATTTAAAACTGAGTCACGCCTCAGCAGAGCTCGATGAAGAACTACCGTTGTAGAGGCGAGCTAGGGTTTAGAAGCAATGAAAACGAAAACAATAAAAACACTATCTTTTAAGTCTGCATGCATGCAGCTTATATCCTTAAACCCTAATACAAAATTATGCACGGCTGGACAGGCCCAATACCGACATTCAAACTAGGCTATGGACCGAGCCCATGACGCAATCCACTAGACTCAACAATCTCCCCCTTTGCGTCAAATGAGGCGAGGGATTATTTCTTCTGAGCAGGTCTCACCATCTTGATAACTTTAAACAGTTTAGGAATAATGGCGAGAAGAGTCTGTCGGAATAGAATGTACCACCTCAGCATGTCGACGAATAGCTTTTTATCTGCAGTACTGTTCTGGTCGCACCTTTATATGATTTCCAAGACATGCTCAAGACAGGACGTCGAGAAGAGGTGTTTGTCAACAAGAGCGAACATACATTTTTGACTTTCGCCCCTGATAAACATAACTGTGTGATACGTCGAATCTATCTTCCCCTTGATCATGGAATTGACATTGCCAGCTCTGCCCATAGGTTTGATCGTTGGTCACTTGTGTATGGCAGAGGCAATTTCCTGGCCCATCTTCGCTACCTCATGTATGTAGCAAACAAGCATACGCTTGACATGATCGATTATTGGCTGGTACTCCTGAGGATTTGACAAAAGAATGATGTTGAGAAGTATCCAGTCATGGGGGTTGAGGTTCGGTTGATCAGCAAGGGAAAAATGGTGAACTGAGCCTTCGGTTCCTGTAGTCACCCTGAATTTGACATTGATAAATTTTCATGCTGAGTAGGGCTTCATCACCTTGACGGTGGTTATCTTCTTCGAGCTCCAGGTCTGATACTGGGGTTGAGCAAACTCTAAGTAGAACTCTAATAGATCCCTATCTACCTTCGGGTCTGGAGATGGAATGGCAGCAGTCGAATTGAAACAGTGGAAGATGAATGCCTTTCGGGTGATTGGCATATCGAACTGCGCATCCTTGGAGTTGTCAAGGCTAAATGAAATTATTGGCTCGAGCCATAGAATAGCAGGCTCGTCAATTGCACACCTCTGAAGCGAATCCTTTGTCCATACAAGGAACAAAGCCTTTGTCTTTTCTAGAAGCTCCACCTCCTTTCGCTTCTGTTCTAGCTCAGCCTGGTGTTTCTTGACACTTTCTTCCAGATCTTTCTCAGAAGTCTTAACCTTCTGGAAGGGATTCTTTGGATTTTCGGCATAGACATCATCATCTTCATGATCTGTGTCGTCATCACCGATTTTCTTCTTCTTCTTCTCTTTGTTACTTACCGAAGCTACATTATCCTTCGGTTTAGCAGATGGTTTTGAGGTAGAGGGAGGAGGTTGCACTTTCTCTTTTGGATTAGACACTTCTTCTCCCCCTTGTTGCGGTTGGACCCCGGTCACCAGAACACCCTCGATACGGCTGAGAACGTCCAGTGTCGGTCTGAGCTTATCTGAGCTTATCTGAGCTTATCTGAGCTTATTTGACCTTCAATAAGATGAAGAAGGATGGAGTGAATATCAGCAGCAGAACTTCATATAACCTCCCGTTCTGACTTGAGGTCATCAATCTTAGCAGTAGCAGTTTGCAGCTTGTGTGTTTGCAATTTAAGCTGAGTTGTGCGTTTGGCAAGCTCATCCATAATCCCATTTTCCATAGCTAAGTCCGCTTGCAGTTGAGTTAAGCGTTCGTTGACATTAGCATGGAACTTGTCATTTGCCTGTTCAATAGCAAGGCGTGCCGCTTCAACCTTCGAGCAATCAGACTGAAGAGTTTCTACAGAAGAATTGACAGTGGCAGCATTCTTGGCAGCAACAGCCTGTAAAGAATCTAAAAAGATATGAGCGTCAGAGACTAGTTTATCGACTTTTGTGGTCGCTTCCTTGCACTCCTGAGTAGAGGCATCAACAGCACAAGAGGTCTGTTGACACTGAGAAGTGGAGGCTTCAATAGCCTTGGCTGCATCAGATAAAGATGCTGAATGTTCAGCAACAAGTGAAGAGAATAGGGCCTTTAACACAACATTTGAATAGGCTCCTGAGGAAGATGAGGAAAGCAGTTGATCAAGCTTGTCGTTGATCGCTTTGAGATGACATTTGGTGATAGGCTCATCGTCATCATCCTCACTTTGTACTCGATAAGGACTGAAGTATGTGGAGTCGAACTCCAAGTCCTCACCGCCCAAAATCGGGGTTGTTTCTGTAGAAGGTGTTTGGGATAGAGGTTTTGAAGAAGGTGGAGGTTCGGTTGTTACTGGAGTTTCGGTTGTTCGCGGAGGTTCGGTTGTGTGAGGAGGTTCGGTTGTAAAAGTAGGTTCGGTTGCAGGTGGTTTGGGAATAGTGAATGTAGGTTTTGTAGTGGTGGTAGAAGTTGTATTTGTGAAAATGGGAGTGGGAATAGGTATTGAAGTGAAGGGTTGAGAGGCGGTTGTTTGAGAGATAGGAGGGATAGAAGCAGGAATTGTAACAGATGGAGGTGAAGAAGGCAAAGATCGAACCGGAATTTCTGGAGTAGGGGAGCGAGGCGGAGTATCCCCTCGGCCCGAAGCCTCTTCATCAGAACTTTCATTCTCAGAATCTGAAGATGGAGCGTTCTTCTGCTTAGGAGGAACATATTCTGAATCCGAATCGCTTGAGGATTGAAGAATAAGTCTCCTAGTAGGCTTCTTCTGCCTTTTGGGTTGAGGTTGAGAAGGAGCAGCTTTATCAGTTTTCCTCTTCTTGGGGGTCTGCCCCTTGGATGGTTTTGTTACCGGTCCCTCCTTCTACGACTCAGGCTTCTTGCCCCTTTTGGCTGGTTTGTCACCTTCTTCAATGGAGCGAAGCATTGAGGGAATGAGATCACGTGGACCAACAGACTTACGCTTCCTATACTGTTGAAGAAGTTTGCTTGATGCTGAGATACAACCGAGCATGGTTTCAGGAATAGAGCCAATGTAGGTGAACTTTGTGGGATCAGTGACAATGATCTTCGTCGTATGAAAGGTGGCGATGGAAGAAAGCAAGGAATCCGCCATAATTGGAACACGATTACGATCCATTGCCCACTTAGTGATGATAGTCCAGAAACGCCCACATGAAATCTCCGAGTGCTTGGACGAAGAGACTAGACTCTGAACCAACTGCTGCCAAATAATGGTCCCATAGTCAAGGTTAAGCCCATTGTACAACCCATACAACACCGTCATGAAAGCCTTGCTAGCACCGTCAGAACCAGCGCTCCGCTCAGACAATCCCTTGAATAAGAGTGTGAAAAGGCCATTCCATTGAGGAGGAAGGCAGGACTTCTTGAACTTGGTGACGGTTGTTAGGGTTTTAGAATATCCCATCTGATAAAACATTGTAAACAATTGGCCAGTTGTAATGGAATCAGGGTTTACCAGAGACTGATCTTGAGAACGACCTATTAGGGCACAGAATCGACTCTTGGAGATAGAGACCTTCTCATCGTGTAGCTCAAAGTGGATATGCTCATTAGTCTTGTTGTAGAACGCCGTAGAGTAAACAAGTGACAAGAACGACATAGGAACTACTTCAACCTTTGTCAGTGCATCGACGAGTGGTGAGTATTTGAGACACTCAACCACATACAACATGTACAGCTCATAAACGAAGGGAGTGAGATCAATGATTAGGTTTTGTTGGGGTTTTATGGTGAGTAAGGGTTGACGAACTGAGGTATCATGAACAGATGAAGAATCTGCCATTGTAGGAGCTTGAGAATGACGATGAAGAGTTGCAGAAAATAGCCGGGGTTCTTTGAGAGCTTTTTGGAAGTGATAAAGGGTGAGAGAGTACTGTTCAAATCCTTTTATACGTACAAGGAAGAGAGAGAAGAATCCGGATGGAATCTTGGATTATCTCAAAAATAGCGCCTGAGTTGATGTGTGAACAGTTGGCGTGCCGAAGATGACGCAGGAGAGAAAAAATGTTTCCCCTTTTCACGCCTTTTCATAAATATCACCTTTTTCAAATCGCCAAACCGTTTGGATTTCTGCTGAGTCAGCGACCTTTTTATCCTAATCGTTTCACCTGACGATGCTTGAGTGTTTGTGCCTTGAGCTTTTGAATCATGAATCTGTGTGAAACTTAGAAATTTGAAAAATTAAAAATTTTCGTGCAAAGGGTGTAAAAGATAAAGAAATAAAACTAGTATTTTAGGATTATCTTTGATGTCGTATTTAGACATAAAACAATTGATTCTGGGCAAAAATCACTTCCTTCAAAGTCAAGAGAGACATTGAAGTGCTTGCTTGGTTTCCCATGAAATAATGATCAATAACTTGTTGAGAAGTTTTGAAAGGCATCTTTTAAAGGTTAAAGTGGGTGGCTATCGCTTCAATTCATAATTTCTGTAGGGTTTCAAAGCACTCCATGGATGATGGCAATGGGCCCCTTGATGAAGTGTAGGTTAAAAGCCCAAGACTTGTATTTTCCCTATAAATAGTCATGTATTATTCATTATTAGAGTTAAGAGTTAGGAAAAATGTAGCCGCCACGTTGTGAGGTTTCTTGTAGAGTTAGATTCTTATTTCTTAAGTGTAATTTGTTCCTCACAATTCAATAAATCGAGTGATCATTCGACATAATCTTCATATTTGTGTTTGTTCTTACTTTCCGCATCTTGTTCGTCAAATCCCAATTAGGGTTTTAATCCTAACAAGTGGTATCAGAGCGGGTCTTTGAAGATTTATTGATTTTTGAAGTATCGGCTCTTGATTTGACGATTTTTTGCACGAGTTATTGAAGATTATTAGTGTTTTGTGGTATGGAATCAAAGTTCTTGTTCGTTCTGCTGTTCATCAAGTTTTATGGTATCTCTCTGTTCATCTGGGATGCTTGTTTTTTTTGGTGTGTCTATTCATTCTCTTAGCCGCATCTGATCATTTCTTGTCTAAAATAAATTGTTTGCTTCGTAAATTAAATTCATTAGTTTTTGGGCCTTAGATCTGATTCTTTTCTGTTCATTCTTTTCTCTCTATTAGCCCAATCTTTCGTCCACTATTCATCGTCTAGAAATTATGTCAGTGTCGATATCGCAAAGTCTGGATTCAAAAATCAATCTCTTTATTCAAATGATGTGTTCATCTACATGTCGATTAAATGTTCCTATATTTTAATCGATTCAGAATTAAGTTTGCATTTTCTATAGGTTCGATTACAAACTCTTGCAATCGATTTAATTATTGAGTACGTGTTATAGAGTGTTTATCGTTTTCGATTCATTTTGTCATCAATACTTGATAAATCGAGTTAGTTGTTGTACAATCTTATGGTTGAAAGTCCTATTTGTTACAATCGATTGATTTGAAAACCTAATTGCGTGGGTCATTGATCATGAGTGCTTTGACGAACATCAAGAACATACATTCGATGATTGTATCAAGTTTTTCTAACTATCTGAACCTGCAAATCGATTTTGAAAGAGCGATTGGATGGATGTTATATTTTGCTATTTCGTCCACCAGTGATGAAAAGATGAATTGGTTGGAGTCGGATTCGGAGCTTGTATTGCTCGCACACAAGGAACCTATGATTCACATCGGCAATTCAAAAGGTTAATTTGGGTTGGAAGGTTTCACTGCTAACCACTCGTTCTTCTCCCACGAACGTTCTCTGACTGTGGTAGTGTGATTATCTTCTTCAATTGGAACGAACAATGGTCAAATAGAAAAGTCAAAATTGGAGTTATAGATTTATGAGTGTTGCACTCATTTATGAGTGTAATCGGATATGAAGGGTGAATCGATTTGCTAATGTTAGTCGGTCTCTTTGTTTTTTATCATGATTCTGGACTCTGGCTTCCGATTCAAACTAGATGGGTCAAAGGATAAAGTCAAAATTGACCGTGGTTCAGGGTGAATAATGAGCGAACGCTAAAACTGCGAACATTCGCCTCTGATTAGAATATTAGATTCGTTTTTCTGGATTCTCTTTGGGGTATAATCGACGAACCTGGAACGATTTATTGGTCGTGTGTTTGTGCTAGAAATGAAAAACGAGACTGTGCTTGGAATGTTGGGGCTTAAATCGGAAGTATGGTTTCGGTTTTATATCAATGAACTTGGAACGAACTTGGATTCGTTTATTTGAGCTTGGAACGAATGTAGATATTGGAATCGTATCTGTAGTTTCGCTTGTGAACATTCGCTTGTAATCACGTTCCAGTCACATTCGTTTATCACGCATAAATTGGGGAAGAAGATATCAAGTTACATTAATGGTCCCTGAAACTTCAACGAAATGACACTTCTGGTCCCTATTGTTTTCACAACTTGGCGATTATGGACGATTTCCAGATTTTTTCAGAAATAAAGGGGAGTATTGATGCAGAATTACAATTTCAGTCCCTGTTTTTCAGCAAGTGACAATTTCAGCCCATTTTTCGAAAAATTTGCAATTTTAAGGGCCGGTGAACAGTTTTGGATTTTTCAACGCTCATATTTTTTCGTGAACAGAAAAATAAAGATTCCATCAAGTCTTGGCGGTTCGAAAAGTCGTTTTTCGTGATAACATCAAATTTTCACAACTTTTTCGGATTTTATACTTCATTGTATATATCATTTTGTCGCGGGGGAGCTTAGTAAATTTTTTATGCATTCAAGATCATTCTCATGACCATTTGAAGGCTTTATAATCATGTTTTTGATTATAAATCGGGGGAGAATTTGGTATGGTCATACGAAATTGGATTTGTAACTTTTCAAATTTGAAGATTTTTGATAAAGCTTGTGGTAGAATTATGAAGGTAGCTTTTACAGCGGAAGTTCTTCATCGAGCTCTGCTAAAGGTTTTACAGAGAAGTATCCTTTACAGCGGAAGTTCTTTATCGAGCTCTGCTAAGGACTTGTTATATCTCTGAATTCTTGTATTTTCTCGATCAAGTGGCGTTACGAATCTTAAAGCTTGGGTTGTTACATGATATTTTTTGATGACTTATATCATTAGCTTATTTGAAGATCATTGTGACTTGGAGGGGGAGCTCTTCAAAGACAAGAAGTGATTCGGTTTCTTTGTTCTGAAATGGGTTTTTATGGCGGGTATGGTTTTCATGAAGATTCTTTGGGATTACATTCGAAAATGAAGTTTAAAGACATTACTTCAGTGCTTGATTTAGATATCCTAGAGCCCGTGTTTGAAGACTATTGAAGAATCAAGATTCATGGATTGCTTCATATATTCCTTGTTGCAGATCTTTTTATTTTCTAGATGCTTGTTTTGGAAGTTAAAGCATTGTCATCCATTCCATACTTTGAGGGGGAGATTGTAGGGTTTCAAAGCACTCCATGGATGATGGCAATGGGCCCCTTGATGAAGTGTAGGTTAAAAGCCCAAGACTTGTATTTTCCCTATAAAGAGTCATGTATTATTCATTATTAGGGTTAAAAGTTAGGAAAAATGTAGCCGCCACGTTGTGAGGTTTCTTGTAGAGTTAGATTCTTATTTCTTAAGTGTAATTTGTTCCTCACAATTCAATAAATCGAGTGATCATTCGACATAATCTTCATATTTGTGTTTGTTCTTATTTTCCGCATCTTGTTCGTCAAATCCCAATTAGGGTTTTAATCCTAACAATTTCGATACTTAACATAAGACCGAAACTGAATGAAATACTTGTGAGATCATTGTGATCTGTTGAACAAGTTGGTATGATAAATTTTATAGCAGCGAGGGAAAAAGGAAATCTAAAAAAAAAAATAAAACTGGATCTTTTAGGGTTAAAGAATCCTTGGTGAAAGGAAAACTTATAAAGATCACTCAAAAGAAAAAGAGATTTCATAGGGTAACAAGTAAGATCTTAAATCGTTAGATTCACCGTCAATTCATTAGTGGTGTTGAACTTTGGGTTTCACTTAGTACATAGTAGCATGAGACTAAGATCATGAACACAGATGTTGTATAACCATAAACTTCAGTGGTTAAGACTGAGAGTCTCAGGGGTTATATTGATGAAACGAATTATAATGGAGAAAGATGATAGAGATGGTATAAGAAGCGAAAGTACCTCTGCATTAAAGAAAAGAAGGACCAAGCAGAAAACTCTAAACTCAATGTGAGTAGAGTAAGGTAGCTCAGGATTAGAGTGAATCACATAGCCTGGATTGGGAAAACATGATAGGTATATATCATGTCATTAAGGCTTCACTCAAAATCTATCAAGGCTTTAGTCAACATACAACAACATGCTTCTAGGGACTCCTAACTATGAAAACTATTTACTTGCCTTAGCAATGCCATTGAAAGAGAAAAAGAAAAATATTTTTCGATTTCTTAAGAGTTTTTAAAGAAAAAAAAATATTTTTGGAATTTTTATAAAAAAAAAAAGAAGAAAAAAAAATAAAAATAAAGAAAAGATGTACATAAGTGAACACTTGAAAACGCCTTAAAAAAATAGAACAAGTTCAGAAGGACCGAACCCGAAATAGACCGAACGTTCGGTTCATGGACCAACTTCACCCGAAATAGACCGAACCCGAAATGGACCGAACGTTCGGTTCATTTCGGTTCGCTCAATTTCGCTTGTTACCTTTACGAGAGTGAAGGCGATGTCAGTACTGCCTCGGCTTGCATCATTCCTAGGCCTTGTAAAATCTTATTGAAGCTTGCTTCAGGTAAGGCCTTTGTGAATATGTCTGCCAGTTGATCATTCGTTCTGACGAAGTGTATTTCAACGTTGCCATCTTCGACGTGATCCTTGATGAAATGGTACCTCAGTGCGATATGCTTAGTCTTCGAGTGTTCCACTGGGTTGTGACAGATTCTGATTGCACTTTCAGAGTCACAATGTAATGGGATTTTCTTCATATTTAAGCCATAATCCCGGAGTTGACTCTGTATCCATACGACTTGAGATGTACAGGATGCTGCAGCAATGTATTCGGCTTCTGAAGTGGATAACGAAACACAAGTTTGTTTCTTTGATTGCTAACTGACTAATTTTCCATCCAGAAATTGACATCCTCCTTTGGTGCTTTTACGATCCAATCCACAACCACCTAGATCGGCATCTGAAAATGCTTGCACGAAGAATCCGGAGTTGGCTGGATACCATAGACCGAGAGAGGAGGTTCGCTTTAGATAGCGAAATATGTTCTTCACTGCTTGAAGATGGGGTTCTCGTGGGTTGGCTTGAAATCGTGCATAGTAACAGAAAGAGAACATGATGTCAGGTCTACTGGCTGTAAGATACATTAAAGACCCGATTATCTGTCGATAAAGCGTTATATCAGCGGCTGCTTTCTCCAATGATGGTGTGAGTTTCGTTCCAAAAGCCATTGGCACTTTTACTTTGGAGTCTCCCGTCATCCCAAACTTGGTGAGCAAAGTCTTGGTATATGCTTCCTGATTAATAAAAATGCCTTCGGGTCCTTGTCTAATGTTTAAACCAAGGAAAAAGTTAATTGGACCCATTGAGCTCATCTCAAATTTAGTTTCCATCAACTTTCTGAATTCAGCTGTTAAGCTAGGATTCGTGGAGCCAAAGATGATGTCATCAACGTAAATTTGGACTATCATAAGGTGGTTACCTTCTCGCTTACGGAAGAAGGTTGGGTCAACCGAACCTTGTTTGAATTTAGACATTTTTAAGAAACGAGTGAGAGTTTCTTACCATGCTCTGGGAGCTTGTTTCAGGCCATAGACAACTTTGTCAAGGATATAGCAATGATCTGGATACTTCTCATTAACGAATCCTGGAGGTTGCTCAACATATACGGTTTCTTCAAGTTCACCGTTTAGGAAGGCACATTTGATGTCCATCTGATAGACTTCAAAGTTTTTGTGAGCAGCATATGCAAGAAAGATACGAACAGATTCCAATCTAGCCACTGGAGCGAAGGTTTCTTCATAATCGATTCCCACTTCCTGACAATATCCTTTTACGACAAGCTTTGCTTTGTTACGAATGACATTCCCCTCTTTGTCCATCTTGTTTCTGAATACCCATTTGAGACCGACAACCGAAGCATCCTTAGGAGTTTGAATAAGACGCCAAACCTTATTTCGTTCAAACTCATTTAGTTCATCCTGCATGGCTTGAACCCAGTCTGAATGATCAAGAGCTGAATTAACAGTCTTTGGCTCAATTTTGGACACGAATGAATTGAACATACAAAACTAGTTTTGAAAATAAAACAGCCTGTTTCGCTTTGATTTGAGAGCGGGTCAACACCTTTTCAGAGGATTCCCCAATGATTTGAGTCTGGGGGTGATCTTTGGTCCATTTCACAAGTGGAGGAAACTTTGGATCATAGATAGGATCCAATTTAGCATTGATTTCTTCTTCGAGTTCAGACAGATTGTCATCTTCACTAATTGTTTTCTCCCCCTCGAAGAATGTTTCCTGTTCAGGACCAACATTTGCACCTTCTTCATTGGTTAGAATTTCAGTTGATCCTGTTGTATTTGGTGATGAGTTCTCCCCCTGGAAAGAAGAACCTTGATCATGATAAGGAGAAGAACCCTCCCCCTCGATAGTAGGATGGTCACTTGAAGGTTCGCTTCCATCTGCACTTTCGGTTCCTTTGGATTGATCATCCGCCATTTTTCTAGCAGCATCACCTATAACTTGTTTCATATTTTCAACTTTGTTGTCTTTTGCAGTTGATTCTGAGTCAATTGATTTCTGAGGATCATTAAACAAGAGCATGAATTGGTCGAAAAGATTCGAGATGGAGATAGTAACCTGACCATTCTTTGGAAATATGTCATGTGATGCAGCTTTGGTTGTTCTTAATTTCTTAACATAACTATCGTCAAAAGTGACATAGTATGTTTCCTCAATTTTCTTCGAGCGTTTATTGAGAACTCTATATGCCTTGGAGTTCAGGGAATAGCCTAAGAAAATTCCTTCGTCCGCCTTAGCATCGAACTTGTTTCGATTCTCTTTGGAGTTGAAAATGAAGCATCTAGAACCGAACACATGAAAGAATTTCATGTTCGGTTTTCGATTGTTCATGATCTCGTAAGGAGTAATGGAGAACCATTTATTCAAGTAAGATCTATTCTGAGTATATCATGCAGCCGCAATTGCATCAACCCAGAAGTATAATGGCAAGGATGTGAAGCATAACATGGTGCGAGCAGCTTCACACAAGGATCGATTTCTCCTTTCAACAATGCCGTTTTGTTGTGGAGTATAGGGAGCTGAGAAATTGTGAGTCATCCCCTTTTCAGCAAGAAAACATTCAAAATCTTTATTTTTGAATTCCAGGCCATTATCGCTCCTTATATTACGAACAACCTTTTTGAGTTGCGTTTCTATCTGTTTAATGAAGAGCTTGAGCTTTGGTGCAGCTTCAGACTTTTGCTTGAGAAAGAAGGTCCATGTGAACCTTGAAAAATCGTCTACAATAACCAGAATATATTTGTTTCCTCTAATGCTTTCGATGGACGATGGACCACATAGATCAATATGCAGTATCTCCAATGGTTCTATTACCTTAGTGTTGATTATTGAAGGATGGCTTTGCCGACTCTGCTTTCCCATTTCACACGCTGCACAGAGATGTTCTTTATCGAATTTCAGAACTGGCAGCCCTCGAACATGATCACCTAAAACTAATTTGTTGATGTCCTTGAAGTTCAGGTGCGAGAGTCTTCTGTGCCATAACCAACTTTCATCGGAGTGAGCCTTTGTGAGTAAACAGACTGTTGGTTTACCTCTTATCGGATTGAGGTTCAGTGGATACATTTCTCCTTTTCGCTTGGATTTTAATAGAACGTTGCTTGACTTCTTCTCAACAATTTCTGAGCCTTCATCGTCGAATGATACTTTTAACCCAGTACCAACCACCAACTGTGATACACTAATGAGATTGTGTTGGAGCCCTTCAACATATGCAACCTTCCTTATAGAGAATTCGCCATTAGTGATCATTCCGTAGCCTTTAATAGGTCCAAAAGAGTTGTTGCCATACTTTACAATACCGCCATCTTTGAGAGAACGAAACTCTCTTAGTTCCTCCTTCCTTCCTGTCATGTGACGCGAGCAGCCACTATCGATGTACCATTGTTCGTCTAACTGCTCATCACGAATAACCTGCAAAAATTAACCAGATTTAGGAACCTAAAGTTTCTTGGGTCCTTGTGAGCCTTTTACAGGACATGGTATGGTAAGATAAATATCAACCATATATGTGCGTTTAATTAAAGTTGTTTCATCTTTTCTTTTAATGGTGAAAACTTTAATTTTTGTTGACTTAGGGGGACTAGGGTTTTTTACAGAAGAACTGGAATTTAGAGATTTGGAATTAGGAGAGACATTAGGTTCCTGGTTTTGTTGATCAAACTTGCAGGCAGGAGGACGGAAAGTGCTATTCCGTTTGCCATTGGATGAAGGACCGAAACTCTCCTTTCGGTTGTTGTAGGATGTGGGACCAAAATTGTTCTTTTGGTTGGAGTTGGATGAGGAACTGAAACTGTCCTTTTGGTTGTTCAAGGATGATGGACCGAAACTCTCCTTTCGGTTGTAGTTAGAAGATGAACCGAAACCGCCCTTTCGGTTGTTGATGGGTGATGGACCGAAACTGCCCTTTTGGTTGTTGATGGGTGATGGACCGAAACTGCCCTTTCGGTTGTTTTCAGTCGAGGGACCGAAACCACCCTTTCGGTTGCTATTTGTGAAAGACCAAAATCATCCTTTCGGTTCCTGTTGGTCGAAGGACCGAAACCTCCCTTTCGGTTCCTTGTGTATTCGTGTGATTTTTGGTTCTTTTCAATCCTTACAAAATCAGGATTTTGAGACTTCCAAAACCGTTTTCTCTCTGAGAGGTTCTTCTTGTATCTCAGATTTCTTTGATGCTTACGATCAGCCACCTGTTTTGGATTTCTGTGAATGTTGGCTTTTCGCTTTGATGCATGGGCACAGCATGCATTATTTGCTGAAGAAGTATTAGTAGTGGTTTGAACAAGTTTATCCAAAGTAGTTTTAGTTCCGCTTGTGCTCGACACATCATACTTGGTAGGCTCATTTAGCGGTTCAGGTATGTATCTACCTTTTACTCTCCATGAGGTTTTCTGATAAAGACCCTTCGTCTCGTCTGTGTTGTCTATTGGGGCCGACCAGAAGAATTCATCACATCCACCAACATTATCTTCTTCTACCATAGCAGTCAGTTCTGCAGTTTGTTGTGGAGTGTTACCTTGCACTGTGTAGACTTGGTTTGGAGTGGTTTTTACCTTTTGGTACACAACAACTTTAGCTTTGAGAGCTTTGGAATTGTTAGTAGAGGAACGAGCAAACTCAACATAGTTTTTAGAGATAAGGTTCTTATTGGACTTTGGTTCATTTTTGGCTAATTCAGAACAGTCTACCAAATCTTCTACAGAAATTTCACTCATATCACCATTCTCATTAAGTTCAAATGTATTTTCAACATCAATTTTGTTTTCTGAACTTAAGTTGGCATTCAATGAGTCAAAATTTTGTATAGTTTCGGCTCTTAGTTTCAATCTATCATTTTCATCTAGTAGATTTTTGAGCATGTCCTTGTGGTCCTTGGACTTTATGTAAGATTCAATTTTGTCCAGGCCTATCTTATATGCTGGAGACACTTCGTCAGATGATACAACGCTTTCACGGTTGTATGCTTCTGCATCGATTTCATCCTCTTTTAATTCAAGGAAAGGTAAAATCATACGATGGATTTTCTTCCCTATTTCACAATCAAGATGCAATTGAGTGATGTTAAAATAGAGTCTCTTAGCAATTAAACAAAAAACATTTCTCTGCTTGAGAAGTTTAAGATTGTCTCTCTGCAAATAAATAGAATCATCTTTAGATCTAATTAATTCCTTTTCCTTTTGCTCGATCCACATTCTTCGTTCCTCTCTCTTTGATGAAATCCTGCTGATTTGATCAGTTAGGTTAGAATTCGTGACACGGGTTTGGGTGAGACTGCTACTTATGCTAGAGAATTTTGACTTCAAATTATTCAATTCCTTTTTATAATTATTAGCAGGTAATTTTAGAGAAGCAAGAATATCTTGTACCTTTTTGATCAACTCATCACATTCGTTGATCTGAACACTGACAGGCTTGGAGGCAAAACATCTGTCATCTCGCTCTCTTTCTTCTTCAACTCCCCCATCAGTTGTGTATCCTCTCATATGGGACACACCCTCGGTCACTGCAAAGCATCTTCCCATTGACTGCTCTGCTTTTGCCATCATAGCTTTCCCGTGAGTAGGCTTCCTAACTTCATCTTCCTCTGAATCTGTGGATCAGATCTCCACACCTCCAAACTCATCGCTGTTGTTAGAACCCTGCACAATTAAAGCATTCATAATAGAGTTATTAACAGCAGACTTTCTTTTCTTCATCTCCTCCAATCTTCTCAGGAGGCTCGCTTTCCTCATCATCTTCGCTTGTCTTCTCTTCTTTCTTTTTCAGCATGCAATCTTTAGCAAAATGATTTTTGCCTCCACAGTAATGACAGTCAAATCCTGAATCACCTCCAATTTTAGCTTCCTTCTTTGACTCTTCAGATTTTGATCCCATATTCGGTTCCTTCTTGATCCGTTCAGCGCTATAGCTTCCCTGCCAGTTTCGGTTCATGTTGGCTGGGAATTTCTTCTTGATAAATTTTCTGGGGTTTGACACCATCATTGCATATTCTTTGCCAGTTAGATCAAAATCTACAAGATCTAATTCCTCTTCTTCTTCAACCGAACTCTTTCCTTTGGAGACAAGAGCTAAGGAACCTAGACCCGAAACTACATTCGTTTCCTTCTATAAGGCATTCTCATGGGATTTTAGAATACCCACAAGTTTTGCCAGAGAATATGACTTGAACTGTTCATGAGCTTTGACAGTTGACACAACAGCCATCCATTCAGGTCTGAGACCATTCATGAAAGTGAACTTTTGTTCAATCACCTTTCTTTCAATTCCATGCTTTATCATCTTGCTCAAAAGATGATTGAAACAATCGAAAGTTTGGATAAGTTTTTCTTCAGGCTTTTGCTTAAAATTGCCAAACTCTGATAACAAGAGGGTTTGAATAGAGTGTTCCAGATCTTCATATGTGGAATATAACTCCTTCAATCTATCCCAGATCTCCTTAGCTGTGGTACAAGAACTTACCAAACGAAACGTATCTGATTGCAGTGCAAACCTTATCATCCTTAGAGCTTTGATGTTGCACTGAAACATCTCTTTTTCATCCTGAGGAAAGTCTTTGACGTCATTGACAAGCTGATTGTATTCTTTCTGCGTTTTAACAATCTTTGATGTGCTAGCATGAGCGAATGGGCCTGAAGTGATTGCTTCCTAGATAAGATACCCATTGTCCTCCGATCCAATCATGTAATCTTCAAAATGATGTGTCCAGACTTCATAGTCTTGCGTGTACAAGATCAGTATTCTTGTTGTAGACCCTATGCTGTTGGAGATATTTATCGGATTGGTTTGAGAATCATCCATAGACATTGTGAATACTTTTGATCGAAAACCTGTAAAAGATCAGACTTGTAATGTTTCGATTAGGGTTAGATTAACAATTAATGAGATACGCCAATAAAGGATGACGGCTAAATAAATATCAATCAATGCGGAATAAAAACCCTATGAACTTCTTCGACAGAAGAGGTGTGTATGGATTACACAGTCTCCTGCTCTGATACCAATTGATGAGTTCAAAACTCTTTGATCGTTTAGATCTTTAACAAGTACGACAAAAGAAATCTAACAGTTTAAGAACAAAATAAGAACGAACACAAAACAGAATCAAATATGAGCTTATGATTCAAAACTGAGTCACGCCTCAGCAGAGCTCGGTGAAGAACTACCGCTGTAGAGGCGAGCTATCTTCTAAGTCTGCATGCATGCAGATTATATACTTAAACCCTAATACGAAATTATGCACGGCTGGACAGGCCCAATACTGGCATTCAAACTAGGCTATGGACCGAGCCCATGACGCAATCCACTAGACTCAACAGGATTCCTTTTCTTTCGAAACTTTCTCAACATCTTCATCATTACTATCATCAGTTTGGTAATCTTTGAGATCCACGAAGTTCATTTCACTAACTTTCGAAGTTGAGGGTATATCAGTTTCATTCTCGACCATCAAATCCTTAACTTTTTCTTTCCCTTTAGAATTCGAAGCAACATTAACAATAGACAACTGAGAACAATCAACATCTTCAAGCTCACTAATTTCACTAACATTGTCAGAATTATCTTCAATATCAGCAAAATTAGATTGAGAATCAGATGTTGAATTCTCAGTCTTTTTCAAAATGTGAATTTGTTCAGATTTAGTCAAAGTATCATTTACAATGTTAACTAAATCATCTGAATCAAGACATTCATCAACTTTGACTATTCCATATCTATACTTATCATTCGAAACTTTGTTAAAGTCAGCTATTTCCTTTTCACAGTCATATGAAATGTTATCTACCTTAGGTCTTTCATAAGCTAAAAATGGCAACAATTTTCTATGTTGTTCTTTACTGATTTCGCATGAATGATGAAGTTCAGTTATTTTTCCATACAATCTTTTAGCAGCGTTACAGTAAATGTTCCTCTGTGCTAATAACAATTTATTATCACTAGACAAATTGTCTCTATCAACCATGATATTAGTTATTTGAAGTTCTAAACAATCTATCTTAGTGATTTTCGAATCTAATTTCTTCTGTGTCTCTATCAACTGCATAGATAGCTTCTTAGCCTCATTGCTAGCAGATACCACAATCGAATCAAAATAAGTAACCGTTTCATCAAAGGATACTAATTCAGAATTATAAGCATGTACTGGAATATTGAAAGATTCAAGAATATTTCGTGCCTTTGTGGTCATTGGAGATTTGTCAGCTGCTTTTGTTACGAAGCATCTCCCATGCACTTCGTATGCCTCCTCCTCAGATTCCTCCTCCATTTTTGCAAACATTGCTCCATGGGTTGGATTTCACATTTCCTCATCATCTGATCCATATGACCAGATTTGATAAGTACCTTCTTCATCCTCATTTGCACCCCTTGCAACTAGAGACAAATTTTTGGCTTTCTCACGAACCACCTCCAACTTCTCAGCATAGTACGCCTCATCCTTGACTTTATTCTTTCTTTCATCCTTCTTTCGAAGCATGCAATCATTAGCAAGGTGATTGGCACCATTGCAATAATGACAATCAATCCCATCATCTCCCTTTAGCTTCTTTTCAGTCTTTCCCTCAACAGGCTTCGTATCTTTCATCTCTTCCTTCTTTTTCTCTTCCCCAACAATTTTATTCAGAAAGTTCCCTTTTGTCTAAGATGACTTTACCTTCGAATTAAAAGGCTTTTTGAAAAACTTTTTCACACAATTGTTTGAATAAAAAGCAATTGCCTCATCATCTGAGTTCATGATGAACCCTTCATCTTCATCAGAAGCATCTTTCTCAGCATCCCTTTCAGAGATCTTTGAAACCAAAGCTAGTGGACCTCCCAAAATAGCCTTTGATTCTTCAGCTATTTCGATCACTTCGCTTTCATGTGTCTTCAGTTGATTGTACAAATCATTCAAGGTTGATGTATCAAAGCTCTGTTGATTCTTAACCATCATGCTCACACTACGTCACTCCTTACGAAGTCCCATAACAAAAATGAGATTGAACTCCATGGCAGATCTAGTGATTCCATATCGATTGCATCGATAGATCAATTCATTAAAACGATCGTAATAAACTTCAATAGTCTCACCATCTTTTTGTCTAAAGTCCTTCAGTTCCACTAAGCATTGTTTCACAGAGTTAACTCTTGTCTTCTCACTTCCATGAAATTTTTCCTTGAGATTGTTCCAAATTTCCTTTGTAGTTGTACAACTCCTCATATAGTTGTAAACAACTGGAGGCAAATCTCCTGTTAGCTCTCTTACACACCTCTTCTCCAGCTTTTTCAGATGATCAGATTGATTCTCAACTTCAGAATTTCCAGAGGAAGAACCAATTGGTTGAACATTTGACGGTGGTTTGAGATTGCCAGAAATGCAAGTCCACAGTTCTTCATCCAATCCGTTGAGATAATCCTCCATACGATCAGCCCACTGATCATAATACTCAGGGATGAGCATAAGGATTTTGGTGGATGACCCAAGGAGATGAGAAAATGAAGTCATGGAATTCAGATTGAAAGAAGCCATTGATGTACGGAATAAATCCTTGAGAATTTTTGAAGAAACTTTGAGAATTTGACAACAAACTATATGATTCAAATCAAAATCACTCTTAGAACACTCGATTCAATGAATTAAGTGTAGAATCGAATCACAGACTTAGATCTAAACAATTTTTCACTTTCAAAAAGTGCGGAAACTTTTGAATCAAAAAGTTGATTCAAAAACCTTTTGAACAATGTGAAAATCAGATCAGAGATATGATTCCTGCTCTGATACCAATTGATGAGACAAAGAATCAAGTGTTGATTGAATTAGAATGTAAATTCAAAGTAAGATTGAAAGATTTGAACATTGATGTAAATATGATCTGTTTGACTCTATTACGATTTTTCAGTTTTATAGAGTACAAGTGAAAATTCTGTAAAGACTTCGTTACTAAGACACTAGTAACTACTCCTATTTATAGGAGATGAAAGCATACAAAAAAATATACTAAGGACTAAACATGATGCTTCGAATATTATACCCTAGTAAAATACATTACAAAAATGTTCAAAGATACTAAAGACAAATTTCGACTTATTACAACATTTCGACTCTAACACGCACACACATGTACGACCGCACACGGCATGTGCGGCCGCACACACGTGTGTGGCCGCACACACACAGACAGTTCTATCAATCTACCATCAAACCACTACACTATTACTCTATCAACCTATCAAGCTCTATACAAAAGAATGCCTAGCCCAAACCACAAAACTATAGCCTTTCAATCTCCCCCTTGGTTTGAGGCTAGCATAGACTTGGTCTTCATTCTGAGGGTTTTTCAAACAGCTACAAATCTTGCTTTTCCATGGATCCCATCTAAAGTCTCCCATTAATGATTGTGTCGACCATTCCAGTATATTCTTTGGCAGCAGCCTCCATGACATCCTTTCGACATATGATTTGGTGACGAGACAGAGTACATATATATCTCTTTATATGAATCTTAGAAAATCCTTAGCACTTATCATCCTTAAAACTTCTTCTCGATCCTTGAATTTTATGGCTGCAATGGTAGTTTCATCATCGTACGCTCAGAATTCCATATTATCAAGGTATCCCTCATGAAAGTGTTGAGGGATAGGAATTTCCTTCTACTGTTTCATTGCTGGCCATAGTATAATCTTCATGGGCTCGCCTGATTCAGGATCCAAAATTTCCTTATCTTTTCTGTATAAGGCTCTTTCAGTTTTCATTTTTGAGAAGTTTTCCTTGACCTGCCTGTCAAGAAATCTTTTGAAATTTGTCGCGCTTGGATCTTCTGAAGGATTATGGAATGGGGCTCTTGAATGTTCAGCAAGATCCACTTTAGTCCACGAGTTAAAATCATGAACACTTTTGTAATACTCAGGGACACCAGAATTCCTCTTTACAACCCACATGTTCGACTCAGGATCAAAAGCCCACATTCGGATTCCGGATCGATCTCCATACTCGTCACCAAACTTTCGCTTTATGAGATCTGTCACAGTCAGCACAGGATCTTTAGCTTTGCGATTTTCATTCTAGTTTTTCATGAAAAGTAACCCATCGCTTTTGCTGGCAGTGACGGTCCTTTTCCTTGCTTGATTGTAATGCGAGATCTGTTGTTTTTAGGTTCTTTATCAAACTGATCAACAATGGTAGTTGTTCTTAGAGGAGGTGGATCAACTAGAAAATCATCATGAGTAGATTGGGTGGGATCCATGGGAGGATCTTCAATTCCGTGCGGCTGTTGAAACAAAGCTTTAACCTTATCATCGAAGGCATCATACAAAATAGTCTTCAAATTGAAGTAAAAAGCTGTTATAGAGCCAAGATTTTTCTGCAAATCCTTAATCTGTTTTGTCTTCATTTAATCTCTTTCTTTGAGTTCTTCTATGTAAGAAGTGTGTTGTTCTAGTAGAATGCTCTTCTCTGTAAGTTCTTGCCTGAGAATACCAATTTCTTCCTAAAGTATTAACACTAAAGTCTTGTCATCACCTGAATGCTCTTCCCCGAAAGATATGCCTTTTCCCTGGGAGGAAGAAGTTGGACTGTTTTGAGCAAGGTGTTTGGCCAATCTGATCGAGGCTTCATCCAGTGAGGGTCGTGTAGGAGAATACTCTGGAATAGAGGATGAACCAGCTGCTTCAAATATTGTGCTCGGGCCTTCTTTTGACTGTAGTGGTGGAATAGAGACTGTAGTAGTGGTAGTAGTGACAGTAGTGGTGGTAGAAGTGGATAAGATTGGTGGTGCTTGGCTTATAGAGGGCACTCCTAGTCTTGAATCTGATCGACTTCTTTTCGAAGGAGACTGGGAGGTTTGTGTCTGTGTTGATTCACTCAAAGGCGGAGCATAAGTAGAGACAGTTGAATCAGAGGGAGGAATCTCTGAAATCACATCTCTTTGACTTGAAGAGACCTCCATAGGCTTGGAAGAGGAGAGAAAAATTTTGAGAGCATTAACGTCTTCCCCAGTCTTGGTTGCTGGTTGAGCAACTTCATTGACCTTTTTAAAGCACCTGCTGTCAAACCCCGGAAATGGACCAAAATCATCATCGTCAAGATTGAGTTCAATGCTCGAAGGGAGATCATCACTGATCCGAGTAAAATCTATCTCTTTCAGAAAATCAACATCTTCATGAAGATCCTCATCGCCTTCTTCATGAACAAACTGTGCTTCAACTTCCATATTGTGTAGACGATTATGTTCCTATGCCACCATTGTTATAGGAGAATCATGAACTTCTTCAATCTCTGGCTCTGAAGTTGAAATCAAAACATCATTAGTCTCTGTAGGTTTAGAGTGATTTTCTGAATCTGATTGATTACTATCTTCAGCAAAAATTCCAAATCTTATTAAAGGGAATTTCCCTTCAAAAACGAACTTTCCTTCCCTTTTCTGCTTCATCAATCCAAGAGCACTTGGACCAACAGACTTAAGATCCAGTGTCTCATTTCCTCTTTTGAGCTCAGAATGCATGACATTGAAGATAATTTGAAGAAATATCGGGTACATCAAAAACTTGTCTCTCTTGTTTCCTTCAACATTTAGAATCAATTTGTGCAAGATAAATTTTGAAAAATTAAACTCGATCCGTGAACCCAAGGCTGTAATGGCACCTGTGTTGAACAAATAAATTTTGTTTGGTCCTGATCTCCTTCCGAAAATACAGCTCACAAATACATGAGCTAAATATTTCCAGCAAGGAGGAAGTAGTTTCTTGATGGTAGGAGGAAATGATCCTTCATACCCCATGTGGTCCAGAACGTCTTGGGTTTGATACACGTCAATTTCATAGAATACTCAAGCCTGTCATTGATTTGAAGTGATTTTCGAATAACACTTTCTGAGATCAGAATCTTCTTTCCTTGTATAGTTGCTTCAAGATACTTTTCTTCCTTGTCATCTTTCTTGATGATTGCACTTCTCTAAAAGTATTTGATCAAATTCTGATAAATCACCGGACTAGTCGTCAAAGCATGAACCAGACAACATTTCTTAAGACCTTCAACAATGAATTTTAGATCATTGTGAGCAGCTGGAGGATTTTCAAGAAAGATTGCTGAGTTGTGCACCTTTGCAAATTCAAGATCTCCCATGTTAATCTGAAAAAACACAAGCATACATTAGGGCAAAAAAATTGTCAATTTTGGGTATACAACCATACACCTATATCCATCCACACACAGAGTGTGCAGCTGCACATAGTGTACAGTCATACAATTATTCCAACTGTTCATGGTCATCCACACACATTGAAATGTGCAACCGCACACGTAGATGTGTGCAACCGCACATATAGAAGTGTTCAGCCGCACACGCGGTTTATAACTCAAAGGATATGTACAGCCGCACACAAGGAAGTGTGCAGTCGCACACGCGATTTATAACTCAAAGGATGTATGCAGCCGCACACAAGGAAGTATGCAGCCGCACACACGATTTAGAACTTAAAGGATGTATGAAGCTGCACACAAGGAAGTGTGCAGCCGCACACGGTCCAGCCGCACACGCGTGTGTGGTCGCACATGGCGTGTGCGGTCACACACACACAGTCTGGAATAAAAACCCTCGATTAACCATCTTTTCTTGATCGATTTTGCATAAAAATCATGTTGAGGGTGTCAATTTTGTAGTTCTTATAGTTATCAAGCTTCAATTTCTGAAAAAATGAAGGATTTGAGTTGATTTTCGAGAGAGAGAGAAGATGAGAGGTGTGTGCGGTTGCTTTTTGAAATCAATAAACAGTGACCAAGCATGAACCGCACACCCCTTTATATACTTCTTAATGCTTGGGCTTTTTTTTTTCCCTTCTTTATTAAAATAAAATCCCAAGCCCAACACTCAAAAGAATTTCAAAAATAAATCATTTTGAGGATTAAAATTTTAAACGAACATTTTTATATCACTCCTAAAAATGAAAAATAAAAATAAAAAAATAAAAATAAAATAAGATGACACAAAATAAAAGGATAATAATAATAAAAATTCAATTCTAAACTAACTTTAATCCTCTAACTGGAAATTGATTAACCTTTTGTGATGTGGGATGAAAGTTGTTAAAAATCGTTTTTAATTTATCAGTAATTCCCCTTTCATGAATAAATCTGGTCGATCGCCAGTATTGTGGTCCACTTAAACACGAAAAATTGTGACAAATTTTGGACATGCTATAAGTGACAAGACAAGTTGATCCTATGTTCCTAGATAAAACTTCCTAAGGATCATTCATCTGACGACGACCATAGATATTGTTGTCCACCTAAGTTGAGCAGCGAGATCTACAGAAAATCTAGAATTGTTCAATTTTAGATGTACTAGAACATGTTTCCCGCTTCCTGATATACCCCAATAATCAAGAACTTTCGAGATACTCCTTACTTTAGGTGAGCAGACTATTATTCATAGAGATGATAGATTTAGATTATTATTAATTATAGTTTTTAGAGGGATTGAGAAGTAGAAGGTTGCATATGCTGTGTAGCAGATCGGATTGTTAATCACACAAAGAAGACAGCATATGGCTAACAGATATGAAGAATTTCATAGATAATATGCAGAGAAATAGATTTGCATATGTTGCAGTCCAGGTCGGATCTCTTCCAATCAGTTAAAGGAGGCAACATATGACTAATAGTAAGAAAGAAAGAAAATAATTTTCTACAAACCTACTTTATCAGAATTCCCCAGTCGCTCTGTCAATACCGGAATTAAGGACACAATCCGTACATCGAGGAAAAGTAAAACCACAGTTCTATATACGGGTTCTTTAGTGTGATTGGTGGATTCTCATGTATATCTCCCTGCTCAACCTACCCGAGCATCGTATTGTTAGGCTAAATGGATCTATCTAGGTCAAGATTTGTCAAGTCATTTGATTTCTTAGGTTCATCTTTTCCTAGTCAAGTCCATTAAATTCTTCGTGCCTACCAACGCATAGAACACAGAGCCTAGACAATTCAACTTTGGTACTTTACACAGATCCAGATTGCCTGTTATCACCTTTTGATATCACTTCCCAACACATCATTACTCACAAATATTTTTGTTTTTGGATTTTCTGACGTTCTATTGTTTTTGGATTTTTAATTTTCTATTTTTTTGGATTTTTAATTTTCTAATGTTTTTGGATTTTTAATTTTCTAATTTTTGTTTGGTTTTTGTTTATTTCTCCCCCTAAATTTGTGCATGGAAGAGAATAAAAATAAAATGCGCAAATTTAAACTATCCTAAACAAAAATGAATCCTCAAAGCGAATCATTTTTAAAATATTGACCAGCACATAGAATCGAGCTTTGTTGAACGGCTTGGTGAACAGATCCACTACATTATTTTCAGAGCGAACCTGTTCTAGCCGAATGAGCGAGCGCTCATAACATTCTCTAATAAAATGAATTTTGATGTCGATGTGCTTGGTTTTTGAGTGCTGGACTGGATTTTTAGCAATTTGGATCACAACCTCGTTATCACATAATATAGGGGTTTCTTGAAAATTCAAACCGTAATCCAACAGCTGATGTTGGATCCATATGTCTTGAGAACAGCAGGCAGACGCAGCTACATATTTTGCTTCTGCTGTTGAGGTCGAAACAGTATGCTGCTTCTTGCATTGCCAAGACACCATCCTATCTCCAAGAAATTGACATCCGCCTGAAGTCGATTTCCTGTCAAGTTTGTAACCACCATAATTGCTGTCTGCAAAAGCGTAAAGGTCAAATTCGGAACTTTTCGGATACCAAAGACCCAATTTTGGGCTGCCTTTGATATACTGAAAAATTCTTTTAACAACAGTAAGATGAGACGATTTAGGATTAGCCTGGTAGCGCACGCATTGACAGACCGCAAACATAATGTCTGGGCGACTCGTAGTCAGATACATCAGCGATCCAATCACGTGTGATCTACAGATTATCTGGAGTTAGCAATGGTCTCTCCGCTATGGGTGTCAAAGCAGTTTTAGCGTCTCTGAACCCGAACTTCTCGAGCATATCGTCCACATATTTGGCTTGATGAATAAGGATCCTGTCTGAATACTGTTTGACCTGAAGCCCCAAAAACGTGGTCATCTCCCCCAATGAACTCATCTCGAACTGCTTTTTCATGACGTCCTCGAATTCTTTGCAAAACTGAGGACTCGTCGACCTGAAGATGATATCGTCCACGTATATTTGGACAAGAATCTGGTCTGAACCAACATGCTTGATGAATAGGGTTTGATCGATAGTGCCGCGGGAGTAGTCATGGTCGTGCAAGTGCTGTGTGAGTGTAGCATACCAGTCTCTGGATGCTTGATGCAATCCATAGAAAGCCTTGTCTAACTTGTAGACATGATTAGGAAGTTTGGAGTTAACAAACCCAGGTGGTTGGTCAACATAAATCTCCTCCTTCCCCTTGCCATACACGAAAGCTGTCTTGACGTCCTTTTGGTATATAATAAAGTTCATGTGAGAAGCGTAAGCGAGGAAGATATGGATAGCCTCCAAGCGCACAACTGGAGCAAAAACCTCTGTATAATCAAGACCCTCAATTTGTCTGAAGCCACGAACCACCAATCTCGACTTATTTCTTACAATTACACCTGAATCATCTTGCTTGTTCCGAAACACCCATCTAGTGTCGATAGATTTCTTGCCTTTAGGGAGCTCCACCAACTTCTAAACCCCAATCCTTTCGAATTGATTAAGTTTGTCATGCATGGCATCAACCCAACTGGGCACATTCAAAGTCATTTCGACTTTCTTGGGCTCTATTTGAGAAATAAAACAAGAATAGAGACATGTGTTGACATCTCCACTTTGGCTTCTCGTTCGAACACCGTCGCTAAGCTGGCCAATGACATTGTCTATTGGATGATCGCGTTGTATGCGAGAGGGAATTTCGTGACTGATTTCATTGAAAGTGACAGGAAGATTATGGATATTAATGGCTCCATCATGTGCTGAAGAATCCACGGTAGATGTACCGGCGGAAGCATTAGATGGCTTGTGTCCATAGAGGATCTTGGTTCCATTAGATTTTGAGTGATAGCAGAAGCATCATGGTTCATGAATTCTCTTTCAACTGGAGTTAGAGGAGTAGCATCAGCATCTGGAGCAGCTTGTCGTGTTGGATACTTTGGAGAAACAGTTGAAACAAATGACTCCACCGGGAGATCAGTAGTAGAAACCAATGGCAGACTGTAGACAACTTCTTCCTCATTATCTTCAATTGTAGTCTTCGAGCCAGAGGTAGACACATACTAGTTATCAGACGACACACAAAAAGATTTGAATAGAGATGTGTAGTCAAATAGCCAATCAGGACCCACCCTAGCGTCTGTCTCATTCTCTTCAAGCCAACGAACATCGAAAGACTCCATAATTTGTTTCATCTTCTTGTTGTATACCCGGTAAGCAGTACGAGCAGCGTAAGCAATAAAATAACAATCATCAGCTTTGGCATTTAATTTAGGGTTGGATTCCAAGTGAACAAGGGTGCAAGGGCACCCAAATACTCGGAAATGGATGACAGATTGCTTGTCTCCATAGAGGATCTCATATGGTGTCTTCATCTGGGCTTTGTTGATCAGGACACGATTTTGAACATTGCAAGTTGTGTTGATCGCCTCTGCCCAAAAGAAAACTGGAAGTTTAGCATCACAAAGCATCGTCCTTATAGCGTCTTGCAATGTTCGATTTCTTCGTTCAGCAACACCGTTTTGTTGTGGTGTCCGGACAGAGCTAAATTGACGCACGATCCCTTTCTTAGCGCAAAAATGGTCAAGAACAGTGTTATTGAATTCGGTTCCAGTGTTCTTGAATTCGGTTCCATTATCTGTACGAAGCGCTTTCACTTGGTGGTTGGTTTGGTTCTCTATCATCACAATGAACTTCTTGATAAGATCGGTGATCCCAACTTTGTTGGACAGAAAGAAGACCCACGTGAAACGAAAGAAATCATCTATCACAACGAGACAATATGAATTTCGATTGATGCTAAGGACGTTAACCGGATCAAACAAGTCCATATGCAACAATTGGAGCACCTGACTGATGGAGTTGACCTGCTTTGGCAAATGTGGTTTCCGATGGTGTTTTCCTTGAGCACAGAAAACATATTTTTCAAAAGTAATGAAATCTCTGACAGGAAGACCATGGACCATTTTGTTCTTAGCAAGACGATTCAGATTCTTTGCATTTGCATGACCAAGTCGACGATGCCACAACATTGCATTTTGTTTGGAGACTTTGGAAAAGAGACAAGTGACTTCATCAGGTACATTGCTGTTCATGTCGATAATATAGGCACTCCCATCCTGCTTTGATTTAACGAGAATCCATTCCTACGGAATGACAATGCCCGACTTTAAGATCATACATTCTTTATCTGTGAAGTGAGTTGAGTAGCCTTTGTCGCAAATCTGGGATACGCTTAAAAAAACTATGCTTTAATTCAGGGGCATAGTTAACATTCTCAAAACTTAGCACTCCATTTGAAACTGTTCCCTTAAGAGTTATCTTTCTGCTTTCACCGCCCGTGAAGGAGATATATCCCCCATTAAATGTCGGAATGTCGCGTAGTTGGGATATATCTCCAGTCATGTGCCGGGAGCAGCCACTGTCGACATACCAGGGTCTGACGACATTCCTCCGCAACTGTTCCTGAACAATGAGCAGAATCATTTTGATTTGGGGCCCCAGGTCATCACAGTCCTGGGTTGACCCTTCACTTTCACAGATTCATTTTTCAAGTTTTCTTTTTCAGCAGATGCAGAGGAGGATGATGACTGAGCATATTTTAATTTTGGCATCCATTTATATTTAGGTTTTGAAACAATTTTCTTTTCAGTTTGCTTTGAGAAGACAGATTTTCTACTTGAAGAGTTAGAAGATCCAAGGCTTCTTGTTGACGAAATCGACTTAGATTTGGCTTGGGTTGATTTTGACAAACTATTTGTGAATTTATGAAAAACCTGTTTGTTCTTTTGAAAAACTGCCAAATTCGTATTTTGTTTTGCTTTCCAGTCATCATCACGAGATCGAGTTCTTGAGTACTTTCTAATTAAAGATCGTCCTCGAGACACATTCTCTCCCCTTTTTGACAAGTGATGCACAAACATTCGATTTAAGCAATTTCTGGCAATGTGACCAGCAGTACCACAATTGAAACAAATCTATTTATTATCATTGGATTGAGTACTACTCTTGTCAAATTTCTAGTGTTTATTATGTTTTCTAGCATTTTCACATTTGCAGGAACATGTACTAGACGGTGTAGCAAACATGGAAGATGTAGAAGCATTCAAATCAGATTTAGATATTTTATCAGAAACAACACCATTATTTTTAGAATTATCAGTCTGAAACAACACACCACCAGAAATAAAAACGTTAGTGTTTGAATTTATCACAGACTCGTCACAGAATTCAACACCAAACTTAGACACAAGATTATTTGACTCAAACTTTTCAGCTTCTTGCTCCCCCTGAACTACTGACACATCTGCACTTAAGGTAGAAATGTTAGTATCCAAAATCTTATTATTTGATTGTATTGATTGCTCAGAAGCTGACTTTCCATATACCATGTAAGGTTCTCTGTTAATTTCTTCTTAAGACAAGGGAATAGCAGTGTAATTATGATTGAAGGGAGGGTGGATACTCTCAAATCCTAGTCCAACTTTTATCTGATTTCCATGAGTAATATCTCTCCAGTGCATTTGTCCTTCGATCATTTTTGCAATAGTTTCACTTGACCCATCGCATTTTTTAAAATTAAATTCAACATTTTCAAAACGATTTTTCAATGTGTCAAGTTCTGCGGTTACAGCATCAAATTTTCTTTTGAGATGATCATAGTTCTCACATTTGTTTCTGTAATCCTCTTGCAATTTCTTAAAGTCCTTTGTTTTATTTTCTAATTGAGTTTTTAAGGGCTTTTGATTTTTCTAAGTGTGTATCCCTCATATTTAAGGTCCTTGTTCTCTCTTTTGATTATTTCAATTTGATCTCGCAAAAATTTAACAGTTTTAATACAAGATTGAGAACAACCAAATTCACTAACCTCAGGTTTGACAGGTTCTAGAGTGGTTTGCTAGGCATTCTTTTGTATAGAGCTTGGTAGGTTGATAGAGTAATATTGTAGTGGTTTGATGGTAGATTGATAACTGTCTGTGTGTGTGCAGCCACACACGTGTGTGCGGCCGCACTCGTCGTGTGCGGCCGTACATGTGTGTGCAGCTGCACTCATATGTGTTGGTGTGGGTTGTATATAAATGGTTGTGTAAGTTTGTCAGTGGTACAGATGAACAGTGTATGTGTGACAGGGTGTACTTGACATTTATATGATATAAATGTGTGCATGCTTGCTTTGATTCTTCTTCTACTCCTTCTAACACTCTATTTGATTGATATTATCTTATTGATTACTGATTTGGATCCATAGTTTGGGACTTACAATTGGTATCAGAGCCAATTCGGTATCAATTTGAAGCATTTTGGAGTGTGCGGTTGAGAAATTTTGCCATTTCTGTAGTGAATTCATACTCATTAATCAAGGAACTGTTGCTAATCACTATTTTTGATAGTTTGAAATCAAAATTCATTTAAAAACTGGGATTGTTTGGTGTGCGGCTGAGGTAGTTTGAAGGTGTGTGGTTGAAATTGTTTGAAGGTGTGCGGTTGAAGTAGTTTGAAGATGTACGGTCAGGTGTGCGGTCAGGTGTGAGGTCAGGTGTGAGGTCAGGTGTGTGGTCAGGTGTGCGATCAGGAGTGCGGCCAGTGTATGCGGTTAGAGTGTGCAGCCAGTGTGTGCGGTTGTAGTGTGCAGTCAGTGTGTGTGGTTAAAGTGTGCTGTTGTAGTGTGCGGTTGTAGTGTGTACGGTTACACTTATTCAAATCTTTAAACATGGAATCTCAAAGCATGAGTGCTCATCAAGAATTGGATGCAATTATGGGGACCACAAATCGAATTCCCCGATTGCTATCAGCAGAACGATTTCCTGAATGGAAATATCGTATTGAAAAATATATCAAGATGAAGGATTTCAAAATTTAGATAAGTATTTTGAGAGGTCCGATTCGTATTACAACAACTCTAGAAGATGGCACTGTAGCTGACAAACAAGTTGAAAACTACACTGATGACGATTTTGAAAGAGTCAAGGAACAAGAAAAGGCACTTGCTACACTTACCATGGCATATTCTCCAGATATTGCTCAAGGATTTCGTGAGTATACATCAGCAAAGGCTCTGTGGGAAGCACTGATAGAAGTCTATGAAGGCAACGAAGACATGAAACAAAGTCGCCAAGACATGCTGCGACAGAAATTCAATATGTTAACTATGTCTTGGGAGAAACACTGGAAAATTAATTGCAAAGGTTTATCACACTCACTACAGAAATGAGCTCTGCCGGTGTAATTGTTACAAGATTGGAGATCAACAAAAAGCTACTAAACTCTCTTCCAAAATCATGGGATATGAATGTCTCAGTGATTAAGAAAACGAAAGACCTGAACCGATTGAGTTTGGCCGAAACAATGGCAATCATCAAGGCTTGTGATCTTGATGATAAACAAAGAGAGATCAACCATGTCAATTCATACTCCACAACTAATCTTGGAATTCAAAACAAAAACAACAACGCCTTCTCAAGCTTTACTTCTCAAGTTCAACCTTATGTAACTCATCAGTCCATCCCATACGTTATACCTCAAATGCAACAAACTCAAGTCCCTCAATCTCAAACCTTAACTCAAAAAGTTGGTCCTAGTGTTGGTTCATCCACAGTTGCATCAGTTCAATCTCTTGGAATCAGTATTCAAGGTTCATCTGCAAACGAAAAGGAAGAAAATCTGGCTTTAGCTAATGGCTTAGTAAACTGCTAGAATGCTTTTCTGGCTGGAGAACTCTCAGCACAACGCTCATTTAATGACCTTGATCAGATCCATCCTGAGGATGTGGAAGAGATGGACATTACTTGGCAAATGGCCATGGCAGTTTTCAAGGCCAAGCAAACAGGAAAGAACATTTGGAGTGTAAATTCCGACAAGAAAATGGGATTTAGTAAGGGAAAATTGCGATGTTACAATTGTCATGAGCCTGGACATTTTGCAAGGGAATGTTCAAAACCAGATCGAAGAGAGAACTCTGAGCGAACCATGGTGCCAGTGACTTATGTTAACAAAGGATCATCTTCAAGCAATAAGTCTGCTAACTTGGCGATGGTGGCCCAATCCTTTTGTTAGGAAGATCAAATTTAGGCCCTAAACATTTCGGGAACTGAAAATGCACATCTTGCCCAAATCAAGGATGTTATGGGAGGAGAAAGTGAGAAAGTTAGAGAGAAGAATAGTGTGTGTGAGAGAATCTATTGTAAGGAGCATCATTCATATTATTGAATACATCATTAGATTCATCTTAATTCTTCTTCTTCTTCTTCTCTTCTATTTGATCTGACATCATCCAATTGATTGGGATTCCGCACCATCAAACGGATCTGATTGATACTCAAGCATTTTGGGGACTTAGACCATCGTTGGAGCAATGGATTCCAAAACAAGGGTAACCGTAGAACTGGGTGGAGGTTTCACTGTCGATCCTCCAAAAAGGGTAGCTGATATTGATGTTCCCGCTGTTGTTTGCAGGGAAGTTGGGGTAACTTAAATCAATTGATAACACAAGATAAAACACTCGATTGTATTTATAAAACGACATAAAATTTTAGATTTAGGGGTTTATCATAAAATATCATACAAGACCAGGCTTTTACTTTTAGAGAGTTTCCACAAATTTGATTCGAAAAAAGATACACACTTTTGGGAGTTTTTGGTTCATGCATTTTGCGTGGTTTCATTTGTTCTAAAATTGTAAATTTATTATTTTTAGTATATTATCTTGTAAATTTAGTTTGTGAGAAGATCTCTGGGTATGGTCAAAGGCGCAATGTGGGAGGGATGGTTGAAGTCTTTATCATCATCATGTAAGATCAATTTCCTTCCAAATCACAAGAAAATTTTCTCTCCACCACCGATTTCTATAAAGTTGGGCATTATTGATGCTATCAATTTCTGTAAGAGAAGTAGGACCTTGTTGAAGCTACTGATTTTCATGAAGCAGGCGTTGAAGTTCTGTTTATCATCATTAGGTATGAATTCTTTTGTTTACCTTTATTTTTTCATCCAATTGATCGATAATATATACATGAATTTAGGTCTTCATATTACTATATCGATCAATTTCATCCATTTGTTTTGCTTTAGTGATTTTTTCAGCCACCCAAGTTAATTTTCCTACTGAATCCATATTGTAATGTCTGGTTCTATTTTTATATCCTATGTTGTATGCAAGAATCAAGAAGCAAGAGTATTTTATTTCTAATATACTTGTTTGTGCTAATTCATTTTTATATCCCAATTGCATATGGTAATTTAATCTTGAATTCCAATTCTATTGGAATGGAGTCACGCATTCCAATTCTGTTGGAATGGAATATGGATATTTTCTCACTGATTTATGCATGTTTTACAATTCTTGGTTATTGGTTTTTGTGCAATTCACAAGTCCACATATTTTTCCAAAGGAATTTAGTTTTTTATTTTTCATTTGCTAATGCATTATTAGATTCTAAACTATAATTTGATTTGTTTTCACAGAAGTTGATGCTTGACAAACGGACTACAAAATTGAAATTGATTCATAACAACATTCTTCTTTTAGAATGTATTAGTGTCTTTGTTAGATTTTGATATTTTTTTCCCAATTTGAAAGTTTTTTTAGTTTTATTCTTTAACAATAAATGTAATTCCTAACAATTGTTTCCCATATTCTATAAGAATTAATGTAATTTTTGTTTTTATTCTTCAATTGATGGTTCAAGAATTTGTTATTCTACATGAAGTTTTTAAAGTCACGATCAAAAAATAGGTTCAAGAATATTTATATTATTTTATGGTTCAAGAATATTTTTATTTTTGAATATACTCATAAACATATTCGGTCAGAATGTCCAAATTAAAAGAATTATATCATAAAATCGGATTTTTTAAATTAACAGAATCTATGATCCCTTAAAACATGCAATTTTCCTTTATTAAATCTATATTAATTGACTAAAATACCATTGTAATTAAATTAGATGGTATTTTTCAATTATATTTAATTCAATAATATGTATTAATCACTTTCTTAAAATAAGTAAAATGATTGGCCCACAATCATTACTACATTCATACATTAATTAGTTAGAATACAATAACCTAAGCCTATATATATATATATATATATATATATATATATATATATATATATATATATATATATATATATATATATACACACACACTAGTTTATAACCCGTGAGAAACACGGTTATAAAATTAATTAAATTTTCATATTAAAAAATTAAAATTATTAATCAGTTATTTTAAATAAATTATTACTTAAGAGATATTTTTTTGTTATATAAAATTATAATTGTCGATTTAAATAAATACTTGAAGTTATATCACCTTATAATCTGTATTAATTTTATTTTATTTTTCAATCTAATGTTATGAATTGAATATAATTAGAGTGGAAAATTTAAAATATAAAATTTAAAATTTAAAATGGATAACCAATTATTATTTAGTGTAATTATAGTGGAAATTAAAAATTGAAATTTAAATTGGATAATTAATAGGTTGACAAATGACATAATTTGTGATATATAACATTAATGAGTAACTCTAATTATATGACACTTGTCAATAGGAGATTAAACGTATTCTTTTATTAGAATAGGGATATATATATATATATATATATATATATATATATATATATATATATATATATATATATATAAGAAATATTCCATTAATTTAATTAAAAGCAATTACATAGCTAAAAACCATATTAAATGAAAACAACACAAAATAAGACTAGTTGTAATATTTTTTATGTTATCCGATGTAGTCCTCAAAAACATATTGAGCTTGTTTCCAAAGAGAAAATCGATGTTTTTTGTTAAAAATTTTATATTGCGACTTTTTGTTTTTTTTTTTTCATGCTCTTTGCTTCTCCTCGAGCTTGCTTTTTCTTCTCCAATTTCTCATTTTCAAAATTCAAACGATTTTTGAAATTCAAATTATAAATTCAAAACTACTAGGTAAATTTTGAATTTCATCTCCTCATCCGATTCCCGATGTATTCATCGAAAACCCTCTATTTTTCACCTTATCTCGATCCATCTGGCGAACTACCTCTTCAAGTTCGAGTTCACCCTCTTCATTCAAAACAAGCCCAAAATGTGCATTTGATGAAGTAGTGTAACTTGTCTTGGAAATTTTGGTTCTTTTCGAACCACATTCTTTGCTACCATACTTTTTTACAAGGTTGTCAAGATCGAGATTCGACGTAGCATCCTTTTTGGGTTTGAAAGATTGGGATCGTAATATCAAGATCAGGATCGTAAGATCCACAAAATAAAACATAATTATAATTTATAATTTTAAAGCATAAAAAAATTGATAAGTTTTAAAATAAACTAGAAGATCGATTAGATCTTTGTAATAGGTAGTGCGAAGAACATAAAACAATAAACAAAACAAGATTGAATCACAATGTGTCGAATGATTAAATCAAACAATCCTCAGCAGAGCTCGACTAAGAACTTCCGCTGTAGAGGATTTAGGGTTACAAGAACGATAATAAACTTCTAAATAATGCTCTGATCAATCTGTTCTATCGTTACTATCGTTAACCTAAGATGCATGCAAGCACCTATATTTATAATAAACCCTACTATACTCACGGATGGACAGGCCCATACCGGAGATACAAAAACGGACTAACTAACGAGCCCAATAGACGCAACATACAAAACACGACCCAACAATCTCCCCCTTTGCGTCAAATTGGAGCGAGACTACTTCTTCTTCTTGCTTGGGCCAGCAGCGGGAACTTTCTTCGTGGTATCAAACAGACGAGAGATTAGCGCAAGTATCGTCTGTCTGAACCGAATGTACCAATGTATCATGTCATCGAAGTACTTGACATCATCCGCTGTGTTTTGCTTGCATCTGTGGATGATCCCCAAAACATGCTCTAAGCAAGCAGTAGTGTACAGATGTTTGTCAGCCAAGGCAAAAAGACATTTCTGTCCTTCGTTCCTGGTGAACATGACCGAATTCCTTATCGAGTCAATTTTCCCCATCTGCATTTGTTGAGATCACTGGCTGAGCCAACAGGAGATATTGTTGGTTTCTTCTTAAATACGCTCGCTATCTCCTGATCTATCAGTGCAACTTCCATGATGTAGCACACGAGCATCCTTTTGAAATGGTCAATTATCGGATCGTATTCAGCTTCGTTAGTGAGTAGGATGTTGTGCAAGGTTATCCAATCATGGGGATTGAGGTTCGGAAGATCTGCAAGAGAAATGGCATGTTCGGTTTTGGCAGATCCCCGAAGTATCTTGAACCGAATATTGATGAAGTTTCCTTCACTGTACGACTTCAAGACCCGAACGTTGACAATTTTCTGAGCTCTCCAAGTCTGATACTGAGGTTGAGCGGCCTTCAGATAAAAATTGATCAAGTCCCGATCAACCTGTGGATGAGGACGAGGGAACTCTGCAACGTTGGAGAAGGCGTGCAAGATGAACGCCTTTCGGGTCAGAGGCATGTCGAACTGAGAGTCGACAGTGTTGGAACAATCAAGTGAGATTACAGGTTCCATCCATAAGATACTCGGAGTTTCGATGGCTTCTTTTATCATCCTCTCGAGAGTCCAGGCAGGAAAAAGAGTTTTCCTACTCTCAAGAAGGTCGTGGGCTTCCTTCTGTTTTCTTTCAGCTTCTCTAGCCACACGAGCACTGATATCAGCCGCATTGTTTCGACTTTTTCGCTTCAACAGCTCAGCGATAGTCTCTTTGTCTTCATCTTCATCCTCCTCAGCAATCTTCTTGCCTTTATCTTTCACACCAGAACCAGAGGCTTGGCCTACTGGAGGAGGTTCGGTTGTGTGAGTTGCCTTTGAGGAAGGAGGTGGTTGAGACATTGACTCCTTCTCTCCCCCTTGTTTCGGAATGTACACGAAATCAAGTAGCTCTTCGATTTTGCTCAGCAGGGCAAGGGCGGGAGCGAGCTTCTCTGCAAGGTCGCGTCTCACAGTGTAGTTTAGGATGGGATCATGTGCTTCGAGGATGTTGGAGATGGCAGAGTGGACATCCGAAACACACAAATTTATCACCTCCCTTTCGGACCAAAGAGAGTCAATCTCTTGTTGAGAGTTGGAGAGTTGAACACTCTTGACCTTCAGAGCGGTGGTCTTCCTGGCTAGAACATCCATGAGAGAGTTCTCGGCAACCATATCTTCTTGTAGCTTCGAGAGACGCTCGTCAATGGTTGCGCGAAATGCTGAGTTGTCGTCTGAAAACGTTTGACGAAATGAAGCGAAGGACTTCAACTCAATGGAGACAGACGTTGTCAACTGTTGAACAATTGGTTCCAACGTAGTCTTAGCAACATTTGCACTCTCCTGTAAAGACTTTAACAGGGCAGAGGCATCAGAAAATAGTTTATCGACTTTTTCGGTCGCAGCCTGACAGGCTTTTGTTGAGGCTTCGATAGCGTAGGTTGCAGAAGCAATGGAATCTTGCTGAGCCTTGGAGAAAGCATCAACAATCTTCTGAACTGCATCTTCAGAAAGTGATGACTGAGAAGTGGAAGAGGAAGCGATGAGCAAGTCAATCTTGTCATGGAGCTCCTTGAGATGTTTCTTTGTAACCGGAGCGTCATTATCATCATCGCTCTGTACTTGAAACGGACTATAGTAGACCGAGTCAAACGTCATATTCTCCCCACCAAGGAGTGGTTCTTCTCCCTCTGAAGCATGACTAGGAGAAGGTGGTGGTGGTGAAGCTGGTGGTGCAGTAGTATGGGTAGGTTCGGGTTGGGTTGTTTCGGGTGTTGGTGTGGGGGTAGGTTCGGGTGCTTTTGTGGTTTCAGGTGCTTGAGTGGTTTTGGGTGCATCAGTATGAACCCCCGTATCAGATACGTTGGCTCTAACATTTGCAGTGGATGTTGTGGTTGCGTCGGTGAATATTGGTGGTGGTATTGGGATTGAAGTGGGTGGTATTGAAGTAGTGGAAGTTATGGGGGGAATAGAAAAAGGAATGGTTTTAGGTGGAGAGAGAATTGGAGAAGTAGAAGCATGAACTTCTGGGGTAGGAGATCTGGGTGGAGTGTTGCCTCGTGGAGAGTCGTCAGAATCCGAACTCTCACCCTCAGACTCGCTTGAGGAGGAAGCGATGATCAGCTTTCGCTTCGGCTGAGTTTTTCGTCGCTTTTGCTGCGGAGACTGAGCAGCCTTGGTTGGTTTCCTCTTCTTTGGAGATGGGCCTTTAGCTCCTTTTGCCACCTGTTTCCCCTTATCAGCCTTCTTGCCTCTTGGAGCAGGCTTGTCGGCGTCATGAATGGACTTCAACATATTCGGAGTGAGATCCCTCGGACCAGAACGCTTGAATTCTTTGTATGTCCTGATAATCCGACTATCAGCAGGAACATCGCCATACATAGTTTCCGGAATGGAACCGTTGAATGGAAACTTGGAAGCGTCCTAGACAATGATCTTCGTGGTATGGAATGTACAAATTGAAGACATTAGAGCACCAGCGACAATGGGGACGTGGTACTTGTCCATCACCCATTTCGTGATCAGAGTCCAGAACCTAGCGTATGAAATCTCTGAATGCCTGGAAGTAGAGGAGAGACTCTGGATGAGTTGTTGCCATAGAACAGACCAATAATCTACGTTGATGCCATTGTAGATACCATACATTATGGATAAAAATAACCGACTGGCACCATCAGATCCAGCACTTCTTTCAGATAACCCTTTGAATAGAACAGTGAACATCCCTTTCCACTGTGGAGGTAGGCACGACTTTTTGAACTTCGTGACTGTAGTAAGCACCTCCGTATAACCCATGTTATAAAACATGTTGAACAAGTGCCCCATTAGAATCGTTTCAGGGTGAACCCTCGTAGAATCAGGTTCAAACCCTAACAGCAAGCAAAACCTTTGCTTTGAAATTGATGCCTTGTGCTGAAAAACATCAAAGAAGATTCTGTCAACGACCTTGTCATAGTGAGTAGTCGCAAAGATTTGCGACAAGAACTCCATCGGAACAGATTCAGCTCTTGTAAGTGCAGGAGCGATCAGAGAAAACTTCAAGCACTCGATAATGGCGAACATGAAGGAGTCGTAAGACTGAGGGGTTAAGTCGATGATTAGGCTTTGTTGTGGGCGAATGGGCAAAATGTGGGATGTTGCATGAACGGAAGATGAATCTGCCATTGTTTGAAGAAAGTGGAGAAGATGATGAACAGGAAAGGTTTAAGGAATTTTTGCTCTCTGGGAATTTTAATTGCGGTAAAGAGGTAAACAAAGGATTATGTTGCCTTTTATACTGGGGGTTAAGGAGAGAGAAAGATCTTCCCAAATCTTCGATTGAAAATCGAAGGGTTTTTCGGAGTTGACTGATGCGTGACAGTTGAGGTTGCCGATGATCACACATGAGAGAGAATGTCAGACCCCTAAGAACACGCCTCCCATCATGCGCCATTTGGATACGAACCGGTTCAGATTCACACGCGCCCCTCTTGCGCCATTTGGAGATGAGACGGTTCCGATTCGCACGCTTTCCGTTTTAGCGCCGTTTGAAATCAAATCGATTAGACTCCCGCCTGAGTCAGCAAGTCGTCACCTTATCTCTTTAAATTGTAATGGCATCTTTTGAAGAATACTCCCACGTGGATTAAAATCAACCACAACCTTTAATCAACCATTAATCCAATGAAAATGCCTGTAATTAATAGATCCTGAATTTTGGAAAATCAAAGATTTTCGTGCTAAGGGTGTAAAAGAAAAGAAATAAAGCAATACTTTTAGGGAAAAAATGTGATGTCAATAAAGACACGAAACAAATGATCCCGGGCACGAATCTCTTTCTTCAAAGTCAAGAGAGACCTTAAAGTGTTTCTGTGGTTTCCGTTTGAATAACGATCAAACACTTATTAAGAAGTGTTGAAAGGCTTCTTTTAACTAGGCTTATTAGGGTGGCTTGCGCTTCGATTCAAAAGTCCTAATCTTGACATAAGATAGAAAGTGAACGAAGTACTTGTGAGACCGGTGTAGTCTGTTGAACAAGTAGGTTGGGAATAATTTAATTTGGCTAGGAATATGAAATCTCAAAAAAAAATTTAAAACTGGATCCCAAGGGAAGAAATGTTATTGGTTTTAACAATTTCATAGGAATCACACAAAAGAAAACTTTGAGATTTCATGAAGATACGTCCGTCAATTCAATAGTGAAAACTAGAGCAAATTAATTGTTCACCGTCAATTCGTATTGGGTATTGAATTTTGGGTTTCACTTAGCTCGTAGTGGCACGAAACTAAGATCATGAACACAGTAATTGTGTAACCATAAACATCAGTGGTAATTTCTGAGAGTCTCAAGGGTTACGTTTGTGAAACGAGTGTGATGGAGAAATGTAATGTAGATGGTGTAAGAAATCAAAGTACCTCTGCTGTGAAAAATAGGACGAAGCAGAAAACTCTTATCTCATGTAAGAAGAGAGTTAGGTAGCTCATGATTAGAATAAATGTGATAGCCTAATTGGGAAGACAAGGTTTGTGTATACCAAGTCATTAAGGCTATTATTCAGAATCAGGTGAGGCTTTGGACACATACAACAGTATGCTTCTAGGGACACTTAGCTAATTCAAAAATTTCCCCATAAACGAGCATACAAATAAAATTAAAGCCAAAAAGTAAATAAAGAACAAAATATTTTTGGAGTTTTTGAATTTATAAAGAAAATATTTTTGGAATTTTTGATAATAAAAAAAATAAAAAAGAAATAATTAAAAATAAGACATAATAAAAAAAATACTAAAAAAAACTTGGAACCGAACCCGAGCGTTCGGTTTATTTCGGTTGTGAAAAACTTTGGAACCGAACCCGAGCGTTTGGTCTATTTCGGGTGAGAAAATTTTTTGGAACCGAACCCGAGCGTTCGGTATATTTCGGTTACCAAAGAAAATAGGTTTAAAAAGAGAATAACTTTGACAATAAGATAAATGAATTTAGAACAAATATACCTAAGATCTACAACCAAGAAAACTACCTTTGATTGATGAGCGAAAAGCAGATTATTCAACCGAACCCGAGCGTTCGGTTCATTTCGGTACACTAGTACAAGACCCGAACCCGAACGTTCGGTCTATTTCGCTTCTTACTTTTGAGTTTGAGAGGTAATTTTTGGTACTGACTCCGATTCCATCATACCTAGCCCTTGTAGAATTTTGTTGAATGATGCTTCAGGAAGAGCTTTAGTGAAGATGTCAGCCAGTTGATCAGTGGTTCGAACAAAATGAATTTCGACGTTCTCATCTTCCACATGATCTTTAATGAAGTGATACCTCAGTGCTATGTGCTTAGTTTTGGAGTGTTGCACTGGGTTATGACAGATCCTAATTGCACTTTCAGAGTCACAATATAGTGAGATATTTTTCATATTGAGTCCATAGTCCCTGAGTTGACTTTGGATCCAAATCACTTGAGAAGTACAAGAGGCAGCTGCAATATATTCTGCTTCAGCTGTAGACAAAGACACACAAGTTTGTTTCTTTGATTGCCAGCTGACCAACTTCCCGTCAAGGAATTGGCAGCCTCCTGTGGTGCTTTTCCTGTCTAGTCCACAACCTCCAAGGTCTGCATCTGAGTAGGCTTGAACGAAGAAGCCTGAGTTGGATGGATACCATAGGCCTAAAGAGGTAGTTCGCTTGAGATATCGGAGTATGTTCTTCACTGCAAGCATATGAGGTTCACGTGGATTCGCCTGAAATCTAGCACAGTAACAAACAGAGAACATTATATCAGGCTTGCTAGCAGTGAGATACATCAGAGAACCGATCATCTGGCGATATAGCGTAATATCAACTGCTGGCTTATCCAAGGATGGAGTGAGCTTGGTGCCGAACGCCATTGGAACTTTAACCTTTGAATCTCCCATCATGCCAAATTTTGCAAGGAGAGTCTTCGTGTAAGCTTCCTGTTTAATAAAGATGCCTTCTGGTCCCTGTCTGGTATTTAAACCAAGGAAAAAGTTAATTGGACCCATTGAGCTCATTTCAAATTTAGTCTCCATCAGCTTTCTGAATTCAGCCGTTAAGCTAGGATTCGCTGAGCCAAAGATGATATCATCGACATATATTTGAACAATCATAAGGTGGTTACCTTCCTTCTTACGAAAGAAGGTTGGGTCAACCGAGCCTTGTTTGAATTTGGACATCTTTAAAAACTTGGTTAGCGTTTCATACCAGGCTCTCGAAGCTTGTTTCAGTCCATATACGGCTTTGTCCAAAATGTAACAATGATTGGGGTACCTTTCATTTACGAATCCAGGAGGTTGCTCCACATACACCGTTTCTTCAAGTTCTCCATTTAGAAATGCGCACTTGACATCCATTTGGTAGACCTCAAAGTTTTTGTGTGCAGCATAGGCAAGAAATATTCTAACGGATTCCAGCCTGGCTATAGGAGCAAAAGTTTCTTCATAGTCAATGCCTTCCTCCTGACAGTATCCTTTCACAACCAGACGGGCTTTGTTTCGTATCACGTTGCCTTCCTTGTCCATCTTATTTCTGAAGACCCATTTGAGACCAACAACTGAGGCATCTTGAGGAGTTGGAATGAGGCACCAAACTTTATTCCTTTCGAATTCATTCAGTTCGTCTTGCATAGCTTGAACCCAATCAGAGTGATCAAGAGCAGTGTTAACTGTCTTTGGTTCAACTTTTGAGATGAAGGAGTTAAACATACAGAATTCTACTTTTGAAAATAAGGAAGTTTGTTTTGCCTTAAGTTGTGATCGGGTCAGAACCTTTTCAGAGATATTACCGACAACCTGGGAGACAGGATGATCTCTGGTCCATTTGACAAGAGGAGGGTAATTTGGATCATAGGATGGATCCAATTCAGCGTTTACCATCTCTTCTAGTTCGGATTGACTGTCATCGTCATAAAGCATATCGACATTCTCCCCCTCGACAGATAAGCTTTCAGGTGTGTCTTGAGTTTCCGGAGCTACAAGGATTTCGGGCGGTGTCGAGCATTCGGGTGTTGATGCACCTTCGGGTGTTGTAGCACTTTCGGGTGTTGAAGTACCTTCAGGTGTTGTAGCACTTTCGGGTGTTGAAGTACCTTCGGCTGCTGCTGTTCGTTTGGGATTAGCTTGAGAACTGTTCTCCCCCTCAACGTGTGAGCTCGGCTGTGATGAAGAAGATGGATCCTCCCCCTCAACTGAAGCATCGTGCTGTGGAGGTATGTTGGAACTTGATCCTCCTTCGTTCATTCGATTGGCAGCATCTTCGAAGAGTTGTTTCAGTTGATCTACTTTGTTGTCTGCTGCACTGACTTCCGAGAGAGTAGCCTTCTCTGGTTCATCGAATAACTCGACAAACTTCTCAAATAGGTTTGCGATCGAGGATGTGACTTGGCTTGTTTGAGAAAAGATTTCTCCAACTGTGTCTTCGTTGGCCTTTAGCTTTTTGACATAGCTATCATCAAAAGTCACGTAATAAGTCTGTTCTATTTTCCTCGAGCGCTTGTTTAATACCCTGTACGCTTTAGAAGTGAGAGAATAGCCCAGAAATATCCCTTCGTTGGCTTTGACATCGAACTTGTTACGATGTTCTTTAGAATTGAAGATGAAGCACCGTGATCCGAACACATGGAAAAATTTGACATTTGGCTTCCTGTTGTTGATGATCTCATAAGAAGTGAGAGTGAATCGCTTATTGAGATATGACCTGTTCTGTGTAAAACAAGCTGCAGCAATAGCATCAGCCCAAAAATATAAAGGTAAAGAAGCAAAACTTAGCATGGTTCGGGCCGCCTCACACAAAGATCGGTTTCATCTTTCGACAATTCCGTTTTGGTGAGGGGTGTAGGGAGCTGAGAAGTTGTGACTGGTTCCTTTGTCGGCCAAGAATTCTTCGAATTCTTTATTTTTGAACTCCAGACTATTGTCGCTCCTGATGTTGCGAACAACTTTCTTCAGCTGTACTTCAACCTGCTTGATGAACACCTTTAGCTTGAGAGTCGCTTCAGATTTATGTTTCAGAAAGAACACCCATGTAAAACGCGAAAAGTCATCAACAATGACAAGAATGTACTTGCTACCGCCGATGCTTTCGATAGATGATGGACCACACAAATCAATGTGAATTAACTCTAGTGGTTCAACAACTTTAGTGTTTATAATTGATGGGTGACTTTGACGACTCTGCTTCCCCATTTCACATGCAACACACAAATGTTCTTGATTGTACTTGAGAAATGGAAGACCTCGAACATGACCTCCAGTGACAAGTTTGTTGATGTCCTTAAAGTTGAGATGAGAGAGCCTTCGGTGCCACAGCCAGCTTTCGTCAGATTGTGCTTTGGATAACAGGCAGATAGCTGGATTCCCTTTGATGGGTTTGAGGTTTAGGGGAAACATTTCGCCTTTGCGCTCTGATTTGAGAATAAATCTTTTCGTTTTCTTCTCAATTATTTCCGAACCCTCATCATCGAATGAGACCTTGAGACCAGTACCTCCAACAAGCTGAGATACACTAATGAGGTTGTGCTGTAGTCCTTCAACGTATGCAACCTTCCTAATCGTAAAATCATCATTTGTTATCATTCCATAGCCTTTTATTGTGCCGAATGAGTTGTTCCCGAACTTGACATTTCCACCGTTTGAAAGAGACCGAAATTCCCTCAGCTCTTCCTTCCTTCCTGTCATGTGACGTGAGCAACCACTGTCAATATACCATTCTTCGTCAAACTGCTCGTCACTGATAACCTGCAAAAATTAAGCAGATTTAGGAACCCAAAGTTTCTTGGGTCCACGTGAGCCTTTCACAGGAACAGGAGTAGTAAGAGAGATGTCAACAAGATATGTTCTTTTTGTTAACGTTGTTTCATCTTTCCTTTTAATGGTGAAAACCTTAATTTTATTGGGATTTGTTGCTTTCAGTTTGGATTCTGGTTTAGGTATTTGGACTTTGGGATGATTTTGATTTGTTTCAACTGATGAAACCTTTGATTTTCCTTTCAGATCTGTTGATGATTTAGGTTTTTGAGTGCGAACAGAATTGAATTTAGAATGTGGTTGAGAGGAATTAGAAGAATTAGTAGAAGAAGAACGAGAGAATTTAGACTGAGATGTTTTCTTGACTTGAGGTTCTAAGTGACCCTTTTGTTTTTGATCATTAGTGGGACCGAACCTAGAACTTTGGTTGCTTTTGCTCTCAGAACCGAACTTATGCTTTCGGTAGCTTGTGTTTTCTGAACCGAACCTTTGCCTTCGGTTGTCATAATTTTTAGAACCGAACGTATCCTTTCGGTTGTTATGACCTTCAGAACCGAACTTCTCCCTTCGGTTGTTATTACTCTCTTGTGATCTAACAATACTTCTCTTTGACTTTAAATTTCTGTCATGATAAGAGAAATGGGCATTTTGAGATTGCCAAAACTGTTTTCTTTCAGAGAGATTCTTCTTGTATCTCTGATTCCTTTGCTGTTTTTGGTTTTTCACCTGCTTCGGCTGACGATGGATATTCGCTTATTGTTTTTGTTTTCTGTCAGCTGGTTCACTTTGAATCAATGATGTATCGGTTGAAGGGGTGACTTCTTTTGCAGAAACGGGTTTTTCTTCAGGAACATCTTTCGTACCACTGGTACTTGGCACGTCGAAGCTACCAGGCTTGTTCAAAGGCTCTGGCACATATCTGCCTTTGGTTTTCCATGATGTCCTTTCTGATAGACCAACAGTTTCGTCAGCATTGTCGATAGGGGCTGACCAGAAGAACTCATCACAACCATCAGCATTATCTTCGTTTACAATGGCTGTGAGTTCGGCTGTCTGATGTTCTGTTACGCCTGTGACCTTATACACCTGATTTGGAGTTGTTCTCACTTTTTGGTATACAACAGCCTTTTCTTCAAGGATCGGGGACTTTTGTTGGGACAGACGAACAAACACCACATAATTTTCTGAAATAAGATTTTTGTGGTTTTTGGGTTCGCTCTTGACAAACTCTGAGCAGTCAACTATGTCCTCTACAGAAATTTCACTCATACCATCGTCCTCATTAAGCTCAGATGCATTTTCAACATCAATTTTATTTTCTGAGCTCAAGTTGGCATTCAATGAGTCAAACTTTTGTATGGTTTCGGTTCTTAGTTTTAGTTTATCATTTTCATCCAAAAGATTTTTCAGTATGTCCTTATGGTCCTTGGACTTTATGAAAGATTCGATTTTGTCTAGACCATACATATATGTCGGATTAACATCCTCAGACGAAACTACACTTTCACAATTATATGCTTCAGCGTCAATTTCATCCTCCTTAAACTCAAGGAAGGGTAAAATCATACGATGAATCGTTTGTCCTATTTCACAATCCAAATGAAGCTGAGTGATATTAGTGTAAAGACGTTTAGCAATCAAACAAAAAACATTTCTCTGTTTTAAAAGCTTTAAATTGTCTCTTTGCAAATAAATGTTTTCATCTTTTGTTTTGATTAACTCTGACTCCTTCAGTTCGATCCACATCCTCCGTTCCTCACTCTTCGAAGACACCCTGCTTAATTGGTCAGTTAGGTTAGAATTGGTGACTCGAGTTTGAGTTAAACTACTGTCTAGATGAGAGATTCTTGAATTAACACTTTTTAATTCTTTTTCGTATGAGCATTGTGGGACTTTGAATGAAACAAAAACGGATTGTACCTTCTTGATCAGTTCATCAAGCTCGTTGAACTGCACGCTGAGAGGTTTTGCTGTGAAGCACAAGTCCTCTCGCTCCTTTGTGTCTTCATTCCCACCATCTGTGTTGTATCCCCTCAACTGAGATACATCTGACACCATCAAACACTTTCCACCGCTCCCTTCACCTTTCGCAACATAAGCCTTTCCATGAGATGGCTTCCTGACTTCATCATCCTCAGAATCGGTTGACCAGACCTCCATGCCACCGAACTCATCATCCGCTACCGAACCCTGCACAATTAAAGCATTCATAGAAGGGTTAGCAGTAGATTTCTTTCTCTTGATCTCTTCCAGCTTTTTCAACAACACAGCTTCTTCATCTTTCTCCTCATCCTTTTCTGCCATTTTCTTGAGGACATAATCTTTTGCATAGTAGTTCTTTCCTCCACAATAATAGCAGCTCACACCTGAATCTCCTTCAGCTTTCGGTTCCTTCTTTGGTTCTTCTGCCTTCGGTTCTTCTCTGACCTTTTCAAAACTATAATTTCCCTGCCAATTTCGGTTCTTATTGGTAGGAAACCTTTTCTTGATGAACCTCTTGGGGTTTGACACCATCATTGCATAGTCTTAAGAGGTAAGGTCATAGTCCTTCAAGTTGAGGTCTTCATCTTCCATCACCCCTTTGCTTTTAGACAGAAGAGCCAATGATCCCAAGCTAGAAACCACATTTTTCTCCTGCAAGACAATCTTTTCTTGGGATTTCAAAATCCCTACCAGCTTTGCCAATGAGTAAGATTTGAATTGCTCATGTGCTTTAACAGTGGACACAACAACTCTCCACTCAGATCTAAGACCGTTTAAAAACATAACCTTTTGTTCAATCAACTTCCTTTCAATATCATGTTTAATCATCTTGCTAAGAAGATGATTGAAGCGATCGAACGTTTGAGTTACAGTTTCTTCGAGACCCTGCTTGAATTCACCAAACTCGGACAAGAGTAAGGTTTGAATGGAATGCTCGAGATCTTTGTCTATGGAATATAACTCTCGCAGCCTATCCCATATTTCTTTAGCAGTGCTGCACGAACTCACCAGCCTGAAAGTATCAGATTGAAGAGCGAATCTGATCAGTCTCAATGCTTTAATATTGCACTGAAACTTATCTTTTTCGTCTTGGGCAATATCTTTAACGTCTTTCAATAGATCATTATACTCTTTCTGAGTTTTAATGATCCTTGAAGTTGCTGAATGAGCGAATGGTCCAGACACGATGGCTTCCCAGATGAGATATCCGTTGTCCTCAGATCCAATAACATAATCTTCAAAGTGATGTGCCCAGACTTCGTAATCCTGGGCGTAAAGGATGGTAATCTTCGTCGTTGATCCAATGCTGTTTGAGATGTTAATGGGATTTGATTGTGACTCGTCCATGCTAGATCGAATAACCTGTTTAAAAGATCAGACTTGTAATGTATTAAATTAGGGAAAAACGAATAAATGCTAAGTTACATCAATTATGGGATGACGGCTCAATAAATATTGATTAATGCGGAATAACCCTAATCGCAACCTTTTTCACAGAAAAGATGTGTATAAATTACACAGCCTCCTGCTCTGATACCAACTGATAAGTTTTAAAATAAACTAGAAGATCGATTAGATCTTTGTAACAGGTAGTGCGAAGAACATAAAACAATAAACAAAACAAGATTGAATCACAATGTGTCGAATGATTAAATCAAACAATCCTCAGCAGAGCTCGACTAAGAACTTCCGTTGTAGAGGATTTAGGGTTACAAGAACGATAATAAACTTCTGAATAATGCTCTGATCAATCTATTCTATCGTTACTATCGTTAACCTAAGATGCATGCAAACACCTATATTTATAATAAACCCTACTATACTCACGGATGGACAGGCCTATATCGGAGATACAAAAACAGACTAACTAATGAGCCCAATAGACGCAACATACAAAACACGACCCAACAAAAATATTTCAAACATTCGAATTTTCTTTCAAAAGACGTAAAATAGTAAAAAAAAATTCATGTGCAAAAGAAAATAATAATAAATCAAGCGAAGGTAGGATCAGATTGGATCCCGATCCTATGATCCTACTATAACATCCATAAAATTTCATAAAATTTAAACTTCTCAAAACAACCCTTTTTCTATAGAAGTGTTTACAAAAACTGTTGTTCCCAAAACATTATTTAAAAATCAGAATCTCTTTCAACATAGTTTTTCAAAACATTCACATTATCAGAGTTTCCCAAAAATCATAAGTCCAAAACGCGAGGATGTGTACTGTCACGCCTTCACCTTTCCTCGATCCACTGAAGTACCTAAAACCATAAACCAAAACTATAAGCACAAAGTTTAGTGAGTTCCCCCAAAGTACCAATACCCAAACAAAAAACATATACAAATAACAATATGCATACAAAGCCTTCAGCATGTCTGGACCGCCTTACCGGGCCTACAACCTATCCAGACTACTCCCGAGCCTTTATTATAACTAGACCGCCTCGTTGGGCCTACAACCTATCTAGACCACTCGTCGGGCCTTTGGCCTGACTGGACCACCTCGCATGCCTTCAGTCTATCTGGGCCGCCCTGGGTCTATTGGCCTTTAGCACAAAGCAGGACCGCCTCAACCGAACCACAAGCACACACATGTCAACATATACATAACAATTAAATACATAACCAATCATCAGGCAAACAAACAAAATCTTATAGATCACTAAGCATGACATCATCCTATCTACCATGATACAGATCTAACAGATCATAACATCATAGCAACATCATATCTACCAGGATACCGATTTAACAGATCACCACAACATGGCAACATCCTATCTACCAGGATACCGATCTAACAAATCACTACAACATGTAAGCATATGATAAACATGATAATAATACAAAATGGCTGGCATTAGTGCCTTCGACCCATAAGCACAGTGAGAAAGACTCACCTCAAATGCAGAAGCTCCACGAAAGAAGGTCCTTAACTGTTGCCCTGCCGGCATCCGAGCTATCAAAACCAATAACACACCCAATCAGAAATTGGATCCTACACCATAATCTATAATCCATACTTGGGGTAAAATGACCATTTTACCCCTGACCCAACATACACCAAAACTGAGGCCCAAAACCAAAAGATCCATAAAGGCCCACTAATGGCCAAATTTTCAGAATTGGGCCCAACCCCATATGGGTCTTATCCTAAGCCCATATTTCCTTAAATCCAAATCAAGTTATCACAAACACCCCTCGGGACAAACTTGGTCAAAGACATAAATCAAAAGTCAAATTCAATGGTCCAAATTGACCCAACTCGTCGAGTTGTCCTTTGACTCGTCGAGTTCTCCATCAATCTGCACAGATCGAGAAAAACCAAGTCAACTCGCTGAGTTCCTCTATCAATCTGAAAATGTCGGGAAAACTGAGCCAACTCGCCGAGTTTATCCAACAAACTTGCCGAGTTCACCAGAAACCTACCTCTTAACACAGTAAGCACTAAATCGGTTGGAACATGACTCCAAAACATAGTTCTGACTTCCTTGAGCTGGAAAACCACGTAAAGTTGCCAACTTTACGTTCATACATGTCTAAATGAAGCTCTTAAGCTTTGAATGGACTTAATAATTTATTTAATGCATGCATGACACCAAAATTCTCACAAAGTTTGCACCATTAAGCTCAAAGGCACCAAAACCAACCCAAATCTAGAAGAACAACCCCCAAAATGACTTTACTCCATCATCATCCACCAAAATAGGCCAAAACACCAAAAAAAACCCCAAATAAGGAGATGTAATCAAATATTAAGCAAGGTTAGGACTTTATACCCAATTTGTACTAGAAATGGAGCAACGAACCTAGATCTGAACGCTCCTACACGAACCACCACTTTGCACCATGCTTTTCTTCCTTCAATGATCTTCAAACACACTAAAACATACCCACCATGAGCTCACAACACTCAAGGAGGATCTAGGGTTTCAAGATTAGGGTTAGGGCTATGGAGCCTGGAAATAAGGCCAACACCTGGGACTTAAGGTGTTTAAATAGGGTGCAATACCCTAAAATTAGGGTTTCCTTCTGGGAGGCTAACTCACCGAGTTGAGGATCCTCAACTCGTCGAGTCTCATTAAATTTCACTGTCAATCCTACTTCTACTCATCGAGTTAAGGCTCCTCAACTTGTTGTATAGACCCATTAAATCCTATGATTCTTCATCTTCAACTCATCGAGTTGGATTCGCCAACTCGCCGAGTTTAACTTGAAATTAGCATAATTCCACAATTAACCTTCTAGATTACGGGTGTTACAACTCTCCCTACTTAAATTAGATCCCATCCTCGAAATCACTCCTTATTAATACTCATATCAAAATGACCAACCTAATGATCATAAATGGAAATTCTACGCCTAAGACAATCTTCCCATGGCAACCGGAACCCGAACCGAAACTTCCATCCCGAAGACAACAGTCAAAACCTCAGCCCATGCAAACCGCTTTTACCCTTCTGAGACCTGAAATCTGTAATGGTCTGACTCCCCAACAGACCACCCACACTGAAGCAACTCCATGCCAAGCTCTCGACGAATAACATACCAACCATAACACTTCCAACTCTGATCATACAATGGTCTATCCTAATCTACCTAAACCTTTCCTAAAATAGTTCTTCAAGCTCGATGAAGAACGAATCCTCAATCCTTTGAATACTAACCAATCTTACTTCTCTTGAGATCCGCAACCTAAAGTCTTAATGGTCTGACTCCCTGACACACCTCCCCCACCGAACTGTCACCAAGCCAACCTCATAGACTCTCACACCAAAAAAAATGCTTCCAACACCTGATCACATTGCTGCTTTAAAGGGAAGCAAAGTCACTAACCATATATAAAGATAGTTCACTCATACTTGATAGAAGGCTCATATAATCCTTCGAGTAGAAGATTCATTCCTGGAACGGTTAGACCTAGATGAGAGCTGCGCAATAGGGTCAAATCAATTATTATGAGATTATCTAATCCCATTACGACTGACTTATCATTTATGAAACACCCAAACTCTCCACGCATGCACGAAATCCCACGTCACTAATACAACCCGAAACACTGATACTGCTCAAAACACTGATGCTAGGAGCCTGGAACCTCATTACTAGCCCAACCTTCACAAACGTAGAACCATCCATTTGAATCTACCTCTAGTTCCTAACAGGGGCATGACCAGAACCATGAAGAATGATCCTCGAGACACACTGACCGCAAATCTTATCCAAAAACCAAAACATATAAAGAACCCAAAATCTTAACACCCTTGACTCTTTTCTATGACATTACCAGCCACTACTTTGACCTACTAAAACACAAATAGGCACTAGTTTTAATATTAATAAAAGCTAACTAATTTAACCTACTAAAACACAAATAGGCAGTGTACCTAGTCACGTAATAATAAAGTAAAGTAAGTAGGGTGTCGAACTCAGGAAACGAAAATTTCAACAAGAAAATAACTACTAGTAATTAAACTAAAGAAAATAAACTATGAAATGAGAGTTTTTATCTATTTTAGCAAGTTCAGAAAAACTTAAATATCAACTAAACATTTAACTAAGGTTATTTTAAACTAAAGCAAGCAAACAGAAAACCATTTTAAACTAGGATTAAAAAGCACTTTCGTTTAGCTCTGAGTCACCTTTACCGTATGGTTGATTTCTAATACAATTGATTATTTATGTGGTTATGAAATTATGAATTTATTAGTCATCTTGTTCCGATTTCGTAGTGTTTGATCAATTCATGAACTACTATTATAATAGTCATGCAACTAGTGGACACTAAATTGATTTTAAAAATATTTGTACTATGAATGAAAAGATCTAATGATTAACTATCTATGATCAAGACAAACAATTAAATCACATAATATGGATAATTAATGCTCTCTAACACAATCATAATTACTAACTATTACCACCTAATTCTAGGATTTGTTTAATCACTAGATCTAGTACTTCAACGATCATAAATAACTAGATACCAAGTTCATGCGATTAGAATGGTCATCTAACTACACAAAACTTGTAGAATAAGTAATAAAGATTAGAACTTTAACATGCTAAGATATCGATCTATCAAACACAAGTAAAAACCAACATAAATTAATCCATAAAACACAAAACTTGTCACCCCAGACCTGCCGGTCTAACTGTAGCTAACAGTTTAGGTGCGGGATTGTCAATCTCGTATAGATCTATACACAAGTATCACGCTTTCCCTCCAAGAGATTATGGTTTATAATACAGGACTTGAAATGCATACTAGAGAGTACGTTGAAGTTGAATATCTCATAACACTTAGTATAAATTGATTTACGATATTGAAGTCTTTGTATCGCTTCAGATGAAAGTATTTCGTTTTTCATGATGTTTACGTAAGAATGTGTGAATAACTCGCAAAACTATACCCATTATAGTTTTTCTGAAAATATGTTCCATTTGGTGAAAACAACTTGGTGAAATACTAACCTTTTACATAAAGTAAAATGCTGATATTGAATAATGATAAGATAGAAGTTGTATTTTTATATCTATATAAATCGATACGTTTTCTTGTATTGTACTTGTATCCCCCCCTAAAACATGAAAAGACTTGAAAAGTAGGGGTATGAACTCACTTGTTCAGTTTGGAGAGAGCGGGACTAGAGTCGAGCAGAACTTCAACTGCAGAAAGTTGCGTCTTCGAGCTACTCGGGGATCTCGGTAGCGTAGAACCTTCGTCAGGGGCTCGGGTATGGAACTGAGGGTGTCAGGATGGCCTCTGGTGCTTACAAGTGTGTGAGAGTGAGTGAGAGTTTGAGAAAAGTGTGCCAAAATCCAGAGTTCATGCTCTCTATTTATAGGGCTGAAGGCGTGAGTATGCTGGGCGTACCACCGGAGTACGCTGGGCGTACTTCGGTTACGCTGGGCGTAACTTTGCGTCATGGCTTACGACTCGGGTCTAGCTAGGCATAGAGCTTGCAGCCGATGGGACTCGACCCTGCACCTGAGTACGCTGGGCGTACTCTTGAATTACGTTGGGCGTAATCCCGACTTCAGTCTTCTACATTCCGTAACTTTTGCGTACGGGCTCTGTTTTTCGGGTTCTTTATATTCATGCGTAGGTGAGACTATGCTTTACAACTTTCATTTAGACTCCGTCGGCTAGTTTTGAATTCATTTTTAATACTATGTTTTTAATAGACCGGGACTGCTAAAGTCCGTTAAAAATTCATAGTTTCTTTATCCGATGTCTGTTTTCGTTTGTCTTTTTATCATCTTACTCCTGTTGTGGAGACCTTCAACTCTTGTTTAGGTTGTGTTAGCTAAATATCGTTCGATCTTCAATTCGGGTTTTTAGCTCTCTACTGTTGTTACGAAACTTAGAAAATTCGTAACTTATTCATACGAGGTCCAATTTGGGCGATCTTTTTATGCACGTTCACTGTTTAACGTAATCTACGATTTTTGTTTAGATACTTAAGGCTAAAATGCATTTTATTGAAATTTCTCTTTTTACGTTTAATAATGTCTTACCGGGTGTGTCATGAATATTTGAGTGGTCATAATCTTTTCATTATAACTCGGTTTTGAATGTTCTTTATGTTTTTGGAAACCTTGGCACGATATCTATCATTTGATGCATCCCAAATTTAGATTTTTGAACATTTTATTTTTGAGGTTAATTCCGTTGATTCCAAATAGTTTCGTTGTATTTGACTTTTGAGTGTTACATTGCTTTGGAAAACTATAGGGTTGTCACACATTATGAAAACATTTCCATATGTGCCGTATGACAACTCATTCTTAATAGAATCCTATCTATTTATAATAATGCCAATATGTTCCATTCAATACTTTACTTCCAACTGCCATCTAGCGACAAATCCTTAGCGAACCTTAGATCGTCCTTGATAGTTGTTTAATTATTTTAGTCGTATCCGGTTCTGGTCCTTTTTTCCCTCTTAATACCCTAGGCATTTGGAAAATAAGAACTGTTGAATATTACATCATATGTAATTGATCCTATACCTGAAGCGTATGAGATACGATACATAATGTCTTTCATAAAGAGATGATATTTTACCAGTCTCTTGCTATAATATTGCCATATATATACAATTCCCTTATGTTGAACCTTTTCAATATAACATTCATATATATCCATGACTAAGTTTGATTAAAATTTCTTGATCTAAGCTCTTAGACTTGAACTGAAGTGTAAGTTCCTCTCCCATAAATATAGTAAAACAACTTCTTAACCTCTGCAACTTGGCGAATTGAAACTTTTTTTTTTTCTATAATTAATATTCCTAACTCACAATACATAATAATCATGCTCCCACTAACATGATAATTATTTCCTTACTAGCATAACACTTATGCTCCCACTAGATTTGACATGTATTCAGAAATCAATTGGACTTCTAGAAATCAATACTTATTGACTTTCATTACCAAAGTTCATATTTCTGATACGAGATGCTTTGATAAGTCTTTATCTAAGTTTCTTAAACTCATACACATATCCTTAGATAACTTATATGTGTATCTGAACTAATTCAGAACTTAAAACAATAAGTACCAAATGTTTAGACTAATTGCCAAATCTCATAATTCGAACTATGAAGAGGGATGCTGTAATCATAATCGAATTTAAGAATGCAATTTACATAATGATGTTTCCTTAAAATCTTCTTAGTGAAAGCGTTTCCTCACAATCATTTTCATGAAGCAGAGAGAAACCTTATGACACTAAGATTTTATGGTGTATATGTTCCTATCCATGTGAATTTGTCATAACCATAATCGCAAGACAATGTTTGTGATAAATCCAAACTCATATGGACTGAACTTGTTCAATCTTTATTTCTTGCTGCCTGGCAGCACAAGGGCTTACCATGTCTTCTAGACCAGTCAGGCAACTCATCAATACAGATCAGTGAACTTTCATTGATCTAGGTGCATTGCCTTTATGCATTTGAATGAGAACTCTTAGGACTCCCATGCATTGTCAACTCTACTGGAATGACATAGAAACAAGAATATGTTAACACAATAGGTTACAAACCTCAATTCGTGTGCTAGTGATAAACAATAGGTGTACTCTTGATTAGTTCTTGAAGCTTTTCAAGTTCATTCAGACTCCCACAGACCTCTTGACATATAAGATTCTCTTGTCAAGAAATATTCCTTGACAAACAAATATTCAATAGTTAGTACGGGTTCTTATCAAGACAAACACTTCACACAATTGGTCTTAGTTGGTCTTTGACTTATCCAAGACATCACAACTTACCAATTTCAAATGTACAAAAGTAAGAACCTTTTCTACTCCACATTTGATGAGTGTTATAAATCTTCTTAAGATGATGTCACTCAAATCACAATCTTCGAGTACGACTCTAAGACTTGATTTTGGAACGAAATATGATTCACCTTTTGATTTAATCATTCAATAATTTTCGATTCCTCTTCTTAGCCATAGTAGTGCACTAAGGTGTTCTTAGAGGATCACTTATGACATGGTTTCATAATCATAAGTTAGTCATAAAACACGATACTTAAGTAGTCTCCCTTCTTTTCAGATTGGAGAAACTTTTATCTTTCTGCCTAATTGATTCTTCTTATTCGTTCTGCTTTACATTGGGACCTTTTCAATGATTCAAAATTTCACTTAATCTTGTAAGAATAACCATATTTACTAAACCATTAGCAAATCATGACGAATATTCTTATCGTTCTTTGTGGTGGACTTGACCTAGTGCACAACAATGTATACTAGATCCCCTAGTCCTTCACTTGACTCACATACATTTGTGAACAAGGAATTAGTCTCAATTTACCAATTACGAAGGTTCTCATTCATAACACAACACAAGTCACACGATTCCAAGTTTCTGTCTAATTGAAAGTTGGGTGATGAGAATCATTCCCTAATTGGTAAATTTTTGACACTACCATAAATAACATACTAAGAATCACATCTATTTTCAATATTGCTAACAATAGAAACATACAAACATCAATTTTCACAAAATTCATTGCAAGGATATATATAAATAAGACAAAAATGAAAATTTATTTTATTTATAAAAACGTGTAAAATACTTGTCATTATAACACAATTACATATGAAAACTATGTTACTGAAATGGTCCTAAGCAATCTATCATAACTCCTATGCAGCAGCTCAAAAATCTGATCATTGAACCATGCGATCGAAATCCATCTCTTCGCGATCAGACTCAACATACCTTTCCTTTAAGCTTCCTTTCTTTTCTTCGATCCTACAAAACATAAAAATGCAATCTTATCACATCATGTATTAAGAATCTTCATATAGGAGCTTAATAGAGTTAGATAGTGAATTTACCTGAAGTAGAGTCAGACATCTTGACTTTTCCATCCTTGTGATCTTTCAGGTAAATATGGAAGCTTAGCATCCAATGCCCTTCTCTTGGCAGTAGATACAAATGGACTCTTTTGGAACAATACATGGGGCAATCTAAGATTCATCATTTCTCTTTACCATCCTGTCAAACAGTTTGACCATGGCCAATCCCTTTCCATTGGGAAGAGAAGACTTTTCTGGACTTCCAATGTTGCCATTGTCAATGTACATGGAAGTTTGGGAGGTTGATCTACCAGTCAAATTTGCTTTACCAGTACGCTAAATCATTGTTGATTCAGCAGCAATAAGCAAATAGGTAAGATCAATGAGGGTCAAATCGTGGTCCATCATATAGTAATCTTTAATGAACTCACTATATGATTCGGAAAGTGATTGAAGAACCAAGTCAACAGCCAGCTTTCTTGATACATCGACACCTAACATCCCCAACTTGTCAGTATGCAACTTCATATCCAAGACGTGAGCACATATAGAATTTCTTTCTTCGTATTTTCTTGCCAATAGGGCTTGAGTGACCTTGAACTTTTCAAGTCTTCAAACATGTGGGTCAGGGAGAACTATTGGAGAATGTGGAGGAAGTGAAGCATGATTTTCGTTTCCATGATCCAATCGCAGAACATCATATTCATGTGGAAAGTTTTTCTAAAGGATTCGGGAAGACCATAGTTGTTAGATTTTGACATCTACAAAACGGGAGAATTTCAAGTTAGTTGATTCAACCCTTAATATAACACCCAAAGGAAATATTAAGGCTACAACCCAACACAATATTCAACAACTCAGAAGAGGGATGTCGTAATCCAGCTACAGAATATTTGAAGGTAGGTAAATGACAATTTACCAATTTTTACCATTAACACAAAATTTGAAAAAAATTAGGTTTTAAATAATTGAAACTCCTAGATCTTTTGAGATTCATTGAACTTTTCAATGGCATGTTTAGTCTCGATTATACCCTTCAAGTTTGTGATTGGGATACCGAGGATCACAAACAAGGTGTGCGTAACCATGCAAATTAGATTAGTACTCTCGAAGACGTTTATCACCTGATGAATGTGCCGGTTAACCACACATGCTCCATTGATCAATGATAATCTTTGAGCTTCCTATTTCCATCCTTCATTGGTCCCATATTTGTGTGCCGGGTTGTTAGATTAGTGTCAAAGTCCATAACTATTTTGGTATGCACTTGACCCGATTATGAGCATGGTCCTTTTAGGTTGTCTTCACCATAGCAATATGTAGGATGAATTAAGGAGGGAAAGGTTTAATTATGATTTATTAATATATTAAAAGAATAATATATTAAAGAAGAAACCATAACGTTTAATTAATATTAATCAAACATTAATTAAGAATTAATTTTGTGGCTAAAAGAGATTAATTAAAGTTAAGGGACTTATTGTGTAATTATAAGATAATTACATAGATGGGCTTATGGACTCCATAGAAGGTGGAGTGGTTGAATTCTATGGGGAAACCCATTAGAAATCATCCAACGCTTCTAAAGAAGGAGTCCATGGGCTGCTTAGGGCTTAAGCAGTCAAATTAGGGTTTCCTTTTTAGATAACCCTAATTGCCTACCTATTTAAGGATCCCCTAAGCCCCAAAAACGTGGAGAATGATTTCCTTAGGGTTTCTGGACGATTTTGGGTGCTCCTCTCTCGTCTCTCATCATCCAAGTTGCTTAGTGGTGTTTGTGACTCCATTAGAGGTGCAACACTTGAAGCACCAAACTTTCTGAAGCCAAGGATTGATTGTTATTGCTATATAACAATCAAAGGTAAGATCTAAAACCTAATTTCATTATAGTTTCTTAGATCTAGGGTTTATGGCTTTGGATAATCAATTGCATGTTCATTAGATAAACTAGATCCAAAGCTATTAGGGTTTGTATGTACACCATAGGATTGATGTATTGCTCAAAACCCATCAGTGGTATCAGAGCCTAGGGCTGGTTGTTGATGAATTGATGCTTATTTGATAGTTTATTGGCTAAAAAATTATTTTTTGCACCTTCTGCTTGACTGACTCGGCGAATCTGTAGGTGAACTCGACGAGTCCAGTCTCTGACTCGGTGAGTCCAAGGATCTGGCAGCGATTTTTTGCGATTTTCTTGCTTTTTTGGCTTGGGATACTTACCATAAACGTTTTTAATTAATAAAATCCGATTTTTATTGATTTTTGGTGAATATCTTTACTAAAATAGAAGATAATTATCAATTAATCAAATAGTTATTGCCTTATAAGATAACCTTTCATTATTTGAGTTATTTGATGAATTATCTTGCAAGAAATTCAATTAGGTCAATTTTAGATAATTACCAATTATTTGTTTAAATTAATTATTTGTAATTTGGTCTAGATAGTTTTGAAAAGTTTCAAAACTTGCCCTCAAGTTTTGGAATTTAAAATTTGATTAAAAAGTTTAATTTTGAAATATTAAATTCTAAAACCCTAGTAATTTAAAAAGTTCAAATCACACCCTTATGGTTTTATTAATTAATTAAAGTGTATAATTAATAGAGATTCAGTAAACCCATAAACTTTTGGTTTATATTAACTAAATTAAAAGTATAATTTATTAAATTAGATCACCTTATATTTTAAAAGTGTAAAATACACCCTATATTATATATAACATTAAAAGTCTAATATTATATATATATATATATATATATATATATATATATATATGTGTATGAGCAAACAGTCAGTCTTACCGTTAGTAGGCCTCATTCACGAAGCTGGTCTATAAAGGGTGTTTAAGGAAATTGCCTATAAAATGGCGATTGAATGGGTATCCACTCTTACCCATCGCATTCTTGACAAGTGGAGGGTCGTTAGCCGAACGGGTAGGATAGGACAGAAACCTTCCATTATAAGTATAATGAAGTACAAAGTAACTACATGCTTTTACAAATTCCCAAATCTAGTTACTTTAGGCAAAATGTGAAATTGTATGCTAATCCATGGAATGACAATTTGTACCCTTGCCGAGACGTTAGTGGAGCGTGTGTGGTTAACCGGAACACTAACTTGGGTTTGGCATTGGTGCGAAGGGTGGCTCGATGTTTGTCGTAGATCAATGGAGCGTGTGTGGCTAACTGGCACATTGATTAGGTGATAGTAGCATTGAGTGCACCACGTAAATTCGTATGGTTATTCACACCTTGTTTGTGATCCTCGGTATCCCAGTCGCAAACTTGAAGGTAATAATCAAGATTAAACATGTCATTGAAAAATTTATTTAAAATTTAAACTTCATTTTCATTTATCATGGTGGAAATTGGTAAATCATCATTTACCTACCTTCAAATATTCTGCAACTAGATTACGACATCCCTCTTCTAGGTTGTAGATTACGACATCCTCTTTATGGTGGAAATTGGTAAATTGTCATTTACCTACCTTCAAATATTCTGCAACTATTTGGTGTGTACTTGACCCGATTATGAGCATGGTCCTTTTGGGTTGCCTTCACCATAGCAATATGTAGGATGAATTAAGGAGGGAAAGGTTTAATTATGATTTATTAATATATTATAAGAATAATATATTAAAGGAGAAATCATAATGTTTAATTAATATTAGTCAATAATTAATTAAGAATTAATTTTGTGGCTAAAAGAGATTAATTAAACTTAAGGGACTTATTGTGTAATTATAAGATAATTACATAGATGGGCTTATGGACTCCATAGAAGGTGGAGTGGACGAATTCTATGGGGAAACCCATTAGAAATCGTCCAAGGCTTCTAAAGAAGGAGTCCATGGGCTGCTTAGGGCTTAAGCAATCAAATTAGGGTTTTCCTTGTTAGATAACCCTAATTGCCTACCTATTTAAGGAGCCCTTAAGCCCCAAAAACGTGGAGAATGATTTCCTTAGGGTTTCTAGACGATTTTGGGTGTTCCTCTCTCTTCTCTCATCATCCAAGTTTCTTAGTGGTGTTTATGACTCCATTAGAGGTGCGACACTTGAAGCACCAAACTTTCTGAAGCCAAGGATTGATTGTTATTGCTACATATCAATCAAAGGTAAGATCTAAACCCTAATTTCAGTTATAGCTTCTTAGATCTAGGGTTTATGGCTTTGGGTAATCAATTGCATGTTCATTAGACAAACTAGATCTAAAGCTATTAGGGTTTGCATGTACACCATAGGATTGATGTATTGCTCAAAACCCATCACAGTTAACCACACACGCTCCACCAATGACCAATAAGGTGCAATGTGTAATTTCATGGACTAACACCAAATTCAAATTTTTCCTAAAGTAACTAAGATTTGGGAATTTATAAAACTGTTTAGTTACTTCGTACTTGATTATACTTATAATGGAAGGTTGTGTCCTATCCTACCCATTCGGCTAACGACCCTCCACTAGTCAAGAGTGCGATGGGTAAGAGTGGATACCCAATGACGGTCATTTTACAGGCCGCTTTCTTAAACACCCCTTATAGACCAGCTTCATGAATGAGACCTACTAACAGTAAGACTGACCTTTTACTTATACATATAATATATTAAACTTTTAATTTTATATAGTATAAGAGTGTATGTTAAACAATTAAAATACTAGGGTTTTTTTTTAATTTTATTAAAATTTTCAAAAATTAAAACCATTTAATTTAAAATTTTAAAATAAAAAAAAACTTTTGCTTTAATAATTATTCAAAAAATTAAACAATTAATTTAAATTATTAAATCTTAAAGGATTATTCATTAAATTAAATAATTAATTTAACCTAATCCGTTTATCCCCTAGATTTCGAAAATTTTGGGAAGGGATATTTCAAAATCTTTAATTATCCATTTAAACAATTAATAAAATAATTTCCAAAGATAACATTATCCTAATCCCTAAAATTTTCAAATCTAATCTTGGTGAGGAAGGTAGTTTCAAAAACCCTAGGGTTTACCAACCCTAAAATCGAAAATATGGGGCCAAGGAAAAGGTTCAAGAAACCCTAACAAATTTCGAAAACTAGGGTTTTAAAACCCTAATTTAAAAAATCCAATGCCTAGGGTTTATTTTCCATAAACCCTAATTTTTCAAATTCATACTTTTGTATCAAATCAAATTGAAAAAAACAACCCAAAGCTCTAATACCACTGTTGGGTTTTATACATAACAAATAATCATATGTGCGCATGCAATCCTAATTTGAGGATCTATGTTTTCACTATTAGATATAGAAGCATTGGACACAAAAATAGAAACCTTAGGATACACATGTAATTTTCGAAATTAACATATAATTAGGATTACGAGACATACATTTATTGTTATATTGTAATAACAATCAAATCCTTGAAGACCTTGAACTTTGGTAGCAAGCGCCACAAGTGTCGCGCCTCTAATAGTTCACAAACAAACCTAGCAACCAAGGATCACTATAGAGAGAGAGAGAGAGAGAGAGAGGAGAAGTGAAAATTCGGCTCTAAGCCTTTATTGGAGTGCATGGGACGAAATTTAACCCTATAGGGGTTTATATGGTTGATAAGGAAGGTTTAGGACAAGCAGGTGTATCTTAGAAAACCCTAATTCCTTAACTTCCTTCCTAAGGCTTCCATGGCACCCTTAGAGCCCAAGGAAACCCTAGGACACTCTAGATTTTGTTCCGAACCTCTAAGGGAGGTTCTAGAATAATCAATGCTCAACTTTTGAACATCGTCACCTTTAGTCCCTCCAGGTTCAATTACTTCCTTTAATACTAAAATTAATTCCAAATTAATTTGAGATTAAATATTTATTAAACAATATCATTTCTAATTAATATATTATATCCATAATATAGGGGTGTTGAACGGGTAATTTTTTCGGGTTTCGGGTAATTCGGGTCGGGTAATTCAGGTTTTTCATGTTAGAAAAATTACCCATTACCCTACCCAAACTAAATTCGGGTAATTCGGGTTTGGATAATTCGGGTATCGGGTCCGGTTTGGATAATTCGGGTATTACCCGAAATATATGATTTTTTTTTGAATTTCACCTAAAAATAAATTTAATGAAATAAATACGTCGTGTTTTATTAGTCTTGTTTATATAAACAAACGAGACATAAACGAAGTTACTCAAGCTTTGAACATTGAGATTTTCTAGTCAATAATACATGAGATATCAAGTAATTTTTTAACGACTTAATCTAATCTAATAAGATGTTAAAAAAACAAATACCTAAAGATCTTAATTTAAAAGTTTAAAATATTTAAGATAAATGTAGCCATAAGTTTTTGCATGTTTTAAAGTTTCGTCAAGATAATGAGTTTGTTAGTTATAATAAAAACTATAATCTAGAAAACAGTTAAGTTTTAAAGAACGTGATGATATATAAAAATTACTTTTAATATTGTTAGTGTTGTATTGTCATAATAAATATATTTATGTTTTACAATAATGATAGTTAGTTTAAGCGTGATCAAATACCTGCTATATAGTACAAGCTCTACAAAAAAAAAATTAAAATAATTTGGGTATACTCGAAACCCAAAAAATGTAGCCTTTACCGAGCCGAAAAAAAATCGGGTAACCCGATTACCCGGAAAAATTTACCCGATACCCGATTTACCCGATACCCGAAAAAATCGGGCGGGTAATTCGAGTATCGGGTATTTTCGACAGGGCTACCATAATATATTAATAAATCATTTATCTTGATTTCAAATTAATTTATTAACCAAGTAATAAATTAATAATTCATTCTTCTCTCTCCAACAATTATCCTATTCAATTGTCAGGTTTGAAGGCAACCCAAAACGACATTGCTACTATCAATTAAAGTACATACCAATTATAGTTATGGGCTTAAACACCTAATCCAACAAATAGCTGGTGGTGGTGGGGTGGTGGTAGTGTATGGTGTTTTGGTGGGTGATGGGGTGGTGTTGGTAGGTTTTAGTGATAGGTAGTATAGGTGGGTGGTGGTGGTTGGTGGTAGGTAGTGGAAGTCTTGTTGGGTTATGGGTGGGGATAGTTGTGGTGGGTGGCGGAGATGGGTGGTCAAGGCGGCTGGTGGTGATGGGTGGTGGTGGGGTGGATGGGTGAGGTTGGTGGTGGTGGTGGTGTTGTGGTAATAATGGGTAGTGGAGGTGGGTGGTAGTGATGGGGGTAGGTGCGTAGGGTTGGTTGTAATAGGTGGTGTGGGTGGGTGGTGGTAGTGGCGGGTGGTGGTGATTGTTGTAAGTGGGTGGTAAAGGTGGGTGAGTGATGGTTGAGGTATGTGGTGGGGGTGCTAGTGGTGGGTATTAGGTCGTGGCTTTGGTGGGTCGTGGGTAGAGGTGATGGTGGCCGGTGGTGGTCATGGATGGTGGTGTTGGGTGGTGGAGGCGGGTGGTGGTGGCGGGCAGTGGGTGGTAGTGGAGGTGGGTGGGTGGTGGTTGTGATGAGTGGTATGGGATGGTAGTGGGTGGTGGTGATTGTGGTGGTTGGTGGTTTTAGTAGGTGGTGGTGGTGATGGGTGGTGGTGGTTGATAGTGATTATGGCGGGTGGTGGTGGTGGTTTAAAGAGATTGGTAGTGGTGGTGGTTGGTCGCCATGGTTAGTGGTGATGATGTTGGGTGGTGGTTTTTCTGGATAGTAGGTGGGGGTGGTGGTGATGGGTGGTGGAGATAGATGGCGGTGATGGGTGGTGGTGGTGTTGTTGTTCATATGGTGAGTGGTGTTGGTTAGTGGGTTTTTTTAATTTTTTTTACTTATTATTTTTATTTATATTAATATTATTTGATGATTTTAATTTAAAAAGTGTGTGGTCCAAATTGTTCTCAAATTTTCTCGCAATAAGAAATGTTCTCGATTGAACGCTACACACACACACACATACACACACACACACACACACACACACACACACACACACACATATATATATATATATATATATCCAGATCTACTCACACTACATACATTCTTCCATGGTTATTTTCTTTCTCATCTCAAACTTGAAGAACACACAAACATTACTACCAGTTAGCCACTTGCAACCACCCTTGACTGCCTTTACCTCCTACCGTCGGCGAACCGCCGCCGCCTCCTACCTCCGACGAACCACCGCCCTCAGATCCATAAGTTCCAGTTGACACCAAATCTACAATTTCAGCTTCAGATCTACGATTTTCCTCTTCGGATCTACAATTTCAGCTTCAGATCTATGATTTCTCTCTTCAGATCTACAATTTTCGTCTTCAGATCTACTATTTTCGACTTCAGATCTTCGATTTTCTCCTCCGAATTATGAGCTCCGGCAACCGGTGATAACCACCACCTTCCTCCATCATTGTCGATCGCCATTTGGTTTCAGACCTGAAGTTAAGAAGTTGTTTCAGCTTCACTTTCTCTATCTAAAACACAAAGCATATCAAATCTGGTGCAATTTGGTTAGATCTGATAGTCGACCTTATCACTACCGACCACCACCTAATATCAGCTATTGTGCTTCGTTGGAACAACGAAAAACGTCACACTCTGCTCTGAAGTCCAGATCTAGTTCATCTCCAGGTCTTCGACATCCAGATTTGATGGAATATAAGAAAACTTCTCCGATTTGCTTCGCCGAAACAATAGATCTGACGGAAATTACCGCCAACAAATATGACATCCATATCTCATATTACCACCATCGATGTGACTCTACCTCTACAACAACTGACGTCGCACCATTGTTTTTGTTGCCTACCATCAATGCTCATGGATCTGAAGCAAGGGAACAATCTCTGGATATATGATGCATTGAAGGTGTTTGATGAAACGCTTCATCAAAAACAAGGTATGTTTTTAAACATTGAATAATATGAATAAGTTTCTGAACTAGTTTCTTAAGCTGGGAATAAGCGTTTTTTTTTTTTAATTTATTTATTTATTTATAATTGTTAAGTTGTTAATGCATGGATTTTATACATATATGATTGTTTCAACTAGAAAAAAAAAATTAAGGTGTAAATGCATGATTTTTTATAAGTCTTAAGTTGTGAATACATGATTTTTTGTAAGTATTAATTTGTGAATGTATGATTTTTTATGAGTTTTAGTTGTGATTAAATGAATTTTTTATAAGTTTTAAGCAGTATATGTATGAATTTTTATAAGTTTTAATGTGAATTTAAACGTTTTTTTTATTATATTAGTATTTTCTCAAATAATACGAATTTATGTTTTTTAAGTTACGAATTGTGATGAATGTGTGACGTGAGTGTGTGAACTATAATCTAATATAACCTCCAAGCCCCAAACATCATCAGATGTAATTTTAAACCTATAAATATATTCTATTAAACTGTGAATTTGTGTATTAAATTATGAATTAAATGTATTAAGTTGTGAAATGAGTATATTAAGCTGTTAATTTTTTTTATGGATTTTATTTTTTCTTCTAAAATATAAGATGAAAGAAGCATTATATATAGATTTTATTTTCTCTAATTTTGAATAACATGTAAAATTTTAATTGTGGATATTATATAAATTAAAATTTGAAAGAAAAACCTACCTACATATCTGAATGTGTAAATATAACTACTAAGTACATAATATGGATGTGAATATATAGTTATTGTGTATTAAACTTTGAATTTAATATATTAAGCTGTTAATTTTGTGTATTGATTGTGTTAAGCTGTAGTTTGATTAAATTAAATTGTGATTTTTTTTTTTATGAATTTTATGTTAAAATATAAATATTTGTATTGATTTTCTTGTGAGTATTTTTTTTGTAAAGTAAATATGTAAGAATGTATTAGTTTTTATAATTGTTGCATTAAACTCTAAATTAGTGAATTAATATGTTTATTAAATTATGAATATAGTATTAAGCTAACAATGCATGATTTTATATACAAATTTGGTTTGAAAGAAATGATGGTTAGATGGATGGTGCTGATATGTGGTAGTTGGTAGTGGTGGTAGAGTTTGGGGTTGGCTTTTCTAAATTAGTGAATTAGTGATATTATGATTGTGTTAAATTGTGAATTTTGTTTACTAAACTATGAATGGATTGTATTAAATTTTATATTTTGTATAATTTTTGTGTTAAAATATGAATGTATGAATTAAAATATTAGAATGCAAAAATTATAATTTCACCCTTTACATACCAAAAATACAAAAAAAAAAATCCGGATTTTAACATGTTTAATAAGTATTTTGTATATATTTACTTATAAAATTGGGTTCTTAGGATTACAACGATTAATTATAGATTTAATTAAAGCATGCTAAATAAAATTAAATATAACGTCCTATTTTTTTCTTCATTAAAAGCTGATCCTTACATAAAAGTATAAAACTGAGAAGGATAAAATATGTTTTATAACCACCAAGTCTACAAATTGGACTAGAGAATAAAATTAAAAAGAACCAAAGATAAATGGCTTAATAACCTCTCAAAAAGTCTTTGAACAAAAGCTTACATTGTCAGAAGATATATCAATACCTAAAAATAAGAAAATTTTCATCAAACTTTATATCTTCGAAAAATATGAAACCATCATGCATGCAATGAGTGCGTTAGTATTTCATACTTCTTTTATACTACAGTGATCCATACTGACGTCCTCTGATGTGTTACATATGGTGGCTTGTGATCGTGGAAGAGAAGAAAAGAATGGTTTTGGTGGAATTTCCAGTGACTCCATGTTTCCTTCTAACATTTCTATCACTCCATTGATGGATGGCCTTTGTTTCGGATCAGTTTGTATGCACCATAAGCCGACTATTGTCATTTTTCTAGCATAATCATTTTCCTCTATAGTTGTCAAACCATCTAATAAGATTTCATCTTTCTTCAGACGGTTGTAAATCCAATGAGGGAAATATATCTCACTCGTATGCCCAGAACCAACACCAACACCAGCATCAACATTTTTCCTTCCCCCAACTATTTCTAGTATTAACATCCCATAACTATAGACATCCGATTTATGGGAGACACCTCCGAAGTTTCTATTAACAACTTCAGGGGCAATATACCCAATAGTGCCTCTAGCCTCTAACATAGATACGATACTGTCTTTCCTAGAGTATAATTTTGCAAGCCCAAAATCTGCTATCTTGGGACAAAAGTCTTCATCCAGGAGGATATTATGTGGCTTTATGTCAAGATGCAAAATTCGAGTGTTGCAGCCACGATGCAAGTAGTCAAGGCCTCGTGCAATTCCAAGGGCTATCTCATATAACTTGTCTACACCTATGGGTTTGCTTGTATTTGGACAGACACGACCATATATAAACTTTTCTAACGATCCATTTGGCATGAACTCATATAGGAGAGCTCCTTTTTGATGCTCAAAACAAAATCCCAGAAGAGTAACAATGTTAACATGAGATGTCCTACCAATGCTTGCAACTTCGTTTATGAATTCTTGCCCAGATGCTTTTGATGAGTTCAAAACTTTTACAGCCACAAGACGTCCATCTGAAAGTTTCCCTTTAAACACAGTACCGAAACCTCCTTGTCCTAATTTAACTTCAAATGAGTTTGTCATGTCGTTAATATCAGCATATGTGTATCTTTTTGCACTCAACGATCCATATTGTATGACAAAGGCCTCAATGCTATTCTCGTCCGCAGTTGGATGATTAGATAAGACAACACAATTGCTTCTTAGTGAGGATTTCATACTGCAAATGCACATCAACACAATTGATAGTGATATTGCCGATAGAATTCCTAGAACTGCAAACAAAGAAAAAGTTACTGCCACAGAAATAGCCTTGAAAAAAAATTCTAATATTAATATTTATCACAAAATGCAACCATTGTCTTCGTTTTCCTTATCGCATTTAATTAAAGGAAACCTCCAATCACCACAACCTTTGGAAATTCAAATCAAATTATAACAGATAAGAGGATAAACGTACTCATTATCTTAACCCAAACGCCGGACCCTGCAATACCAACAAAAACTTGTATTAAATCTTGCTTACTACGATAGCCATGAAATATAGGAATCTTGAGTACACTAACCTTCTAATGAGCTTTTAAAAAAAAAATAACCATTTTATTCAGTTAAACGATCACTTACTCCAAAATGCTCTATTTTGGATTTGATTTTCAAATTCCAAGAGGGTTTTTTTTTTTTTTTCTTTCCAAAGAAAACTCTATACTTATATCTGAAATATCAATTTCGAAGTGTTTAATATCACCGTTTTTCAATCAAATTTATGATTTTACTCCTCTAATATTGAATATAATTCACATTTACTATTATCTGTTTAACTTTTGGGTTGTATTTAAGTAAAACACAATTTTTTTTCTCGAATTTTCGGAATTGACCATTGGATTTCAAACTTGTTTTTGAAATTATAAAGTTTTTTTTTCGAACTCCGAAATTTCTGTTCGGAAGCCAAAATGTTGGTTCGGAATCCAGAATGTTGGTTCAAAGTTCCAAAATGTTAGTTCAAAATGTACATTTTTGTCAGAAAAATATTTTTTATCTCGGTATGGAGTACTCATTCTGGATTAAGTGGTTATTTTTGTCGAAAACAATTTTTTTGGTTATTTGTTTTCAAATACACATTAAATTATTGTTAGATTCCTCAATTTCTCTTAAATGTAAGTTTCTTGATTCATTTTAGATGGTTTTAACTTACCTTTCAGAGGTTAACTTTTTAGATAGGTTTCATGTACGACTAGTCTATCCTCTCTCATTGACGCCTAAACTATGTGTGGCGTGTGCAACAGCTTGTGGCCTCATGGACTGATCGGGCCTAAGTTTAGCCTATAAGCATCTCCATTGAAAGCTTTTTAGAAACATAAAATATTAAGAATTAACCTATAATTTTTTTACCAAACGATGCTCTTTTAGTTTAATTATAGGAGTATCATGGAAAAAAAAAACCCAAATGTCACATCTTTCCTATTGTTTAGTCATTGAGTCGATGACCCCGAAACATTTATACAAACAATAAATGTGTAACTGTGTAGTGATTAGATAATAGGGAATTATTTATATTCAAAGAGTATAACATAGACAATTAGTATATCATTTTGTTTCATTTTGTGTGTTACTTCCTGAATATTAATTTATTCAAAATGTCATAGTTATTCATATTTTTGGGAGTCCGTATTGATTTAAGATTGTGATGAAATATTTGTAGATTGTCCATGATGATTGGACATTGCATAGGGATTGCTGCAAGATTCATGAGTACTTAGAAAATATGAATTGATTGCTGGTTAAACTCACGCTTAGATATTACTTCATGTATTCAATCACGAGTAATTATAAGACGATAATATATTTTATTCTTCAAACGAAGATATATAAGTCATAGTTTCCAAGTCTGTTGTACACTGTTTTGCATCAACGCATTCGTAACAAGATGTCATAAAGTGTAATTCCATGTATGACATGATGAGTGAAAGGTATGATTGTATAGTCAAAGTTTATTCGTTCCTTTTGCCTCAACAGAAAAGCTATATCTTTGGGCATCTCAATGATTTGTTGCTGATATCTGAAGTGTTTGGCCATGCCCATACTAAATTGATGTGTTTAATTAGTGGTCTGAATCTAGTCGTCATAAATCAGAAATCGGGAAATAAAATCTTGGGCTATGAGATTGATTTATATTCATGTATCATGTCCATATGATATCTTATAGATAGAATGAATAGTTGATCGATTATATTAGGGCCAACGTCTATTTTAATCAGAGTTCGACAATGGCTTTGGAATGCACTGTCTACTTGTTAGTTAGAGATTTATACTTGCAATTCTAGTTGATGACTTATCCAAGTGGGAGATTGTTAGATTAAGATTTCTAAGGTCCTAACTAAATTAGTATAATGAAAAAAGTAAAGGCCTTCTTGGGTTGCTAGTAAGAGAGAGGTAAAAGATTTATTAATATATTAATTACAAATAGTAATAATTAATTAATAATTAAACATAATTAATTGGAATTAATATTTTAGAAATAATAAATGGTGCAATGCTTGAATTGCAATTGTTTAATAATTAAAAAAGGAAGGCAATTCTAGAACCCTCCATCTTATGGACGTTTTTAAAAAAAAGATTTGAATAGGTATAAAATAATATTAATGAAACAAGATTTGAATAGGTATAAAATAATATTAATTTATTATTCAAATCTAGAGTTTTAGTGTTATCTGACAGCTATATAAATGGTCTTAACCCTAAGCCAAAATCAATCCATCCTTCTCACATAGAGAAATCATTTTTCTCCCCTTTCCCCTCTCTCTTATTTCGATCTTAGGGTTTCCTAGGGTTTAGGAGTGATACATTAGAGGCTTCCACATTATTGGGGCTAGCATTCCAAAGAAGGGTTCTTCAAAGTTGGTTCTTATTTTCGATTATAACAAAAGGTATGTAACCTAAAATTTGTAATTTTTTATTTTAGCTAGGGTTATTTAGGTTTTCAAAGTACGTTGCTATTATTTGAAAATCCATAGAATTTCTAGGTTGCATGTGCCTATAATTGTTATGTGAAATTCTACAATACATAGAAGTAATCTCGATAACCCATCAATAATTATCATGTTTCTTGTTAGTGTATCCCACATAGGTGTGATAAGGTCTTATAAGTGGATATATATATATATATATATATATATATATATATATATATATGTGTGTGTTGGAGTCTCTCTTCTCTGCAAAGGATCTTTTAGAGAGTTAATATGGGCTCCACATATATTTACATGGTATCAGAGTCGGTGTATAGCACCCCCGTGCCTCAGCACATCCCTTTTTATCCTCGTCGATCCTCCGAATCAAGATAGAAGTGTTATTGTATCCTACATTGGTGTGACATGGTCTTATAAGTGGCTATATATATGTTGGAGTCTCTCATCTCTCTACAAGGGCTCTTTTATAAAGTTAATATGGGCTCTACATATATTTGTATTTCTGAAGTTTTTTTAATTCATCTCAGTTAAATGTTGAAAGTAAACTAATGTAACCAAAAATTGTTTTTTTTTCTTGAGCATGACACCAAGGGGCATCGTGCATGAGGTCTCCTACACATATAAACACACAAAGGAAACATTAATACTACTTCTAACCTAGTTATCCATAATATATTAAACTCAAATTAGTTGTATAAATATTTTTTTAGATAAAAACGTTTTTATATTGTTGCTTTACAAAATTATGTCTTACATTGGTAGTTGTAGGTTGATGGTATAAAATGATTATATGTGTTTGAGATAGGTAACAAGGCATTCATTGGGGGCGATTTTAGCGACACTTAATCATTTTATGTATTGGACTTTATACATATTTCAAAGGGGATTATATCGTAGTTTTAATACAATGTTGGAGGTGTGGAGTGCACACTTGTATTAATATAGATTGATTTCGTTATGACCAAAATAGTTGGGGTCAAGGAGATTGTGCCACCCTTGCAAGGTTCCAAAGGACAGCGCCCCGTGGCTGGCTAGGGAAAAAAAATTCTAAATTACTAAAGGTACCTTGGTAGAAATTATTGAATTTTTGGGGGTTCTAAAAAAATTATGTATGCCTTTTTGTAATGCCGCAGATTCGGGCTAGTCAATTTAGAGACAATAAACGTCAAAAACGACTTTTGATAGAAGGTTATTTATAGTAAATAATCTTAACCAAGTTATAGCATATGTCACAAGGATTCCATACATATAAAGAATGTTGAAATCTAACTTGTAACGAAGAAATTATGAACCGTCGAAGTTTTGCGACTAAACCGGCACGACGCTGTGTATCGTAAAAAGCGAGTTTGCGATAAAATACTTTTTAACCTTAGCGATCTAAATGTGAGTCTTAGTATACGTTAAATCGAGAGCATGCATATAGAGAACGTTCAGATCTGACTTCGTTAGACGAAGTTATGGTTTTTCTAAGATTTGGCATAGCAGTATGCAGCCCGGAAATTGAATTTTTGATCGATCAATTTTTAGCCGACACAACTTAAATGAGAATCGAAGATCTCGTTAATAGGAGCTCGGAGGTATAAAAATAGACAAAAACGAACGTCGGATGACAAAGTTATGAATTTTTAACGGATTTTATCTAAGCCTGTTAAAATATAACTTTAAAAAGAAAGTCAAAATTAGCCGACAGAGTCTAAAAAAAAGTTGTAGAGCACGTCGCTACCTACGTGTGGATATAAAGAACGTCAAAAACTTGATCTCGTATGTGAAAGTTATGGAATTTAGAAGTTAACTAATGTTTAGGATTAACCAACGAGTGATACGTGTTAAGATTTGGGCCAACCCTTCCTCCCCACGGCTTGGAACAAGATTGCGACACCTAGACAGAGTACGCCCATCGTAATTCAAAGTACGCCCAACATACTGCTGTTTTGGCTATTACGCCCAATGTATCCTTATGTACGCTCATCGTACGCGGGTGCTAGCAGCCTATAAGTAGCACTCGTTTTTCCTCATTTCTCCATACCAATTATCATCCACTTCTCTCTCAACACCCCCAAACCCTCAAGGCTTTTCCTTAGCACCTCCTAGGTGTTATATGCGAGTCCCTGAGTGCCAGAAGGCTCCGAGAAGAAGAGATTCCGACTCATAAGTTCTGCCCGCGCAGAGCCCGGTTTAATGTTCATTATCGTTATTATGAACCTAGAAACAATATTTATCCGTGATTCCAAGTCGTTATATTGATTGATCTACTTACAGGGATGATATATAAGTTGTGATTTAGTGAGGTGTTTAAAGTGGTATTTCCAAATAGTACACTACGTATACCAAACGGACTCTACCTCCAATATGATACTACCTGGTTGTTCTTTACTTGATTGATCTTAATAGTAGACTTTGAGTTAATAAGGAATCTATACTAACAATTAGCCGCAATAAATATTAGACTAAAACTTAGTGATAATAATGCTAGGTTACATCAATGAAAAAGACAGTTGCTAGAAGCGAAGCGCTGCCCAAATTTCAAGTCACCACTTTAACAGGTCAGTACATATTCCCTTTGATGAACATGATTTTAACACCAATATTAATAAAAGTATTAAATATATGTTGAAATTTTATATGTGAGTTATATGCTTCTTATCTGGAAATATGTGTTATATGTATATTTGATGATATACGTTATGCGAACCAGACATGGTTCTATATGTGTTGAAATATATTTAAATGATAATAATAATGGAAGTATTATAAAAGAGAATTTAAATGTATGTTAATGCTTAATACTCTGTATAAAATATTACACTAAGTTAAGATAATGTTTTCTTAACGAAGTTAGTATTCAAAGTTGATTATAAGCATTGTAGTCTCGCTTAGTGATGAAATAAGACTTAAAAGAGATACTTAGTTCAATTAAGTTTGGATATTGGGTAGTATCTTATTAAGGGTATGTGTGTGATCGTAATAGATAATAGAAACTTTGTTCGGCGAGATTGATGATCGGTGGAGTATCTCCTATGTACAAAAGTACTTTCTAAGTACCAAGTCATTTTCAAAGCTCTGTGTCTTAGGTGCTGCTTGTATCGGGGTATTATTACGTTCTTGGGTACGAGTCCTACTCATACCAGGGTACTATAATGTGCTCGAAGTACTATCATGTACAAAGTCCTTCTTTTTTTACACTATTGTGTGTCGGGGTACAAGAGTACTTTGTTAGTATTTCCTCTAACATTTTATTTTGAAGAGCTTTGGAGTCATCATTTCCTTTATGAAGTGATCAGACGAGCTTCATGTGTCAGCATTTCCTTTCACGAAGTAATTGAGGGAACTTCATAGATTGCCTAATAAAGTGTGTCAACAATAGACCACTACCAGGTATGTCTGATGTTATATTGCCAGATACGGTGAGTTTGTGGGTAAAATACATCATGGTTTCAGACCACTGTTAGGGAAAGTTTGATGTTGTATTGTCGGATAGGGTGAGTCTGGGGGTAAAATACCTCACAGTGTCAGACCATTGCTAGGCATAGGTATCTAGATAACCATCCTTGCCTAAATTGTCATGTTTTTACGAACGAAGGTTCATGGTGAAACTTTTTCCATTCCCCATATTTGATGTATTTATTGATCCTCGTTTGCTGCCACAGAATTTCCGAAGCAGCATTGTCAGATTGTTATTCATATTGATCCTTTAGGCTAGATCTTGTAAGATCGTTGTATAGGATCTATACGTGGAAATCGACGGGATGGGATAAGTTGTTGTACAGATATGATATATTTGTGTTAATGATAATAGTTGGATTCGTAGGTTTCAGATATACATTATTATCACATTGTGGGATTAAAATCCCTATGTACTCACCAGGTTTCCCAACCTGACCCACTCGGTTTATTGTATCACAGGCGACTATATGAAAGATACATGCTGCTGAGAGATACAAGGAGTATTAGGCCACAAGTTTAATTACTATAAGGCTTGTAATATTTCGTTGTGATTATGTTTTTGTATTGATGATGACATCCCAATGTTTTAATATAAATAAAATACATTTCTTCGGAAATTCTTTGATAAGATCATTATCATGTTTTACGGGGAACAAATTTTGCAATACTATTCTTTAAAAAGGATACTCTGATTTTTAAATAAGCATAAACAAATCGGTCTTTTCTGGCCGTGAAAATGGAGATGCCACAGTTGGTATTAGGGCATTAGTTTAAGTGAACTAGGTACTTGTAGGAAATTTCTACACTTAAACTTAGAATGCTAAGCGATGATTGTGAGATGAGTCTCTGGTATATTTAGGATGTATGCCTGAATAGACACGAGCACTAGCTTATTTAGGGGAAGATGCCTAAATTTGTTTTATGCGCTAAATTATTTATGCTATAAGATGCCTTATATGTTTTATGATTCTATCGTTTGATCGGATCTATGCCTTATTGCTGACTAGATCTGGAAATTTTATGTGTTCAGATTTCTAAGCATTTAATTATGACATTAAACTGGCATCTAAATTTTCGGAGTAATAAGGAGGTTTTACACATCTAAACCTTCTCTATTAAATTTCTCATCTCGAACAACTATTACAGTGCATGGAACGTCATGGTGAAGACTCGTAGCGAATTGAGTAAATGGAGGAAATGAGAAGGCTTACGATAACGAATGATACCTATTGGAAGATATCGTAAGAGTGGTATATTGTTTTTATAATACATCATGTATAGAGGAGTACGGTACATCCAAATGTAAACATTTGATTGGTAGGATAATAGAATGATTGGTGTAATCCATGTAGTTATCCCATCGTCTGGCATTTCCACTACCAACTGAGTTGAAGTAGAATTGATGATTAAAGATATGCATAGAAGAAGTCCTGGTAGAGTCTAGGGAATTTTTATGATTATTTGGACACATTCATATGTGTTAAATCATTTTGTGATTTTAGGAAATAAGAACTTGGGGACTGCGAGTCAATACTAAGGAAACGTATAAGTAGGTGCGAAAGGTAGTAGAGGCCTATACTAAATGACTCACACTTAGATCATGAAAAGTCATAAGGTTACCAAGGCACTAGTAATTGATTCTGTTTTATTCATGTATGTCATTACCATCATTTCGGTAATGACTAAGAAGATGATTGTTTTTCCGACCCTTGTGGTCATATCAAATCAAGTCCGGTTAAGATGAGTATGTTACGTGGTTCAGAGAACCAAGTTCGATGTAGCATTCGACTTAATCCAGAAGATTGAAGTAAAAGACAATCGAAGCGATCAATAGAAGTATCTCAAAAATTGTTAAGTTAAGAAGCTTGTAGCTAGAAGTGCTTCATGCTAGAATGTGATTATATCACATTAGAACATAAAGGAAGGTATATTTCGTTCTGGAATTTGACTCTAAAAGTCCTAAGTCTAAGAGTTGCATCATGCGACATGAGGTCATTAGAACATAACCCATCGGTTTATTATGGTAATCGAAGCAAAAAAAAATTAGCTTAAGTTAAATAGGGTTAGATTGTAGCTTGAAGGTTATGCTTGAAAGTACAACATAGTACGAAGAGAGCTGGTGCAAGATTGAGCACCGCCAGTAGTTAAGAACTCCACGAGTTAGATACTCATTTGAAAGGATATAAGAGTTACAATTATTACCTAGGATGAAAAGATAACGTATGGAGTAATTATGCAAGCCCTGTCTTGTTGATGACTCAGGGACGTAATCATCCTAAGGGGAGATAACTGTAACGCTCACAGATTCGGGCTACTCAATTTAGAGACAATAAGCGTCAAAAACGACTATTGATAGAAGATTATTTAGAGTAAATAATCTTAAACAAGTTATAGTATATGTCACAAGATTTCATACATATAAAGAATGCTAAAATCTGACTTATAGCAAAGAAGTTATGACCCATCGAAGTTTCGCGACTAAACCGGTACGACGTTGTGTATCGTAAAAAGTGAGTTTGCGATAAAATACTTTTTAGCATTAGCGATCTAAATGAAAGTCATAGTATACGTTAAACCGAGAGCATGCATATAGAGAACATACAAATCTGACTTCATTAGAGGAAGTTATGATTTTTCTAAGATTTGACACAGTAGTATGCAGCCCGGAAATTGAATTTTAGATCAATCGATTTTTAGCCGACACAACCTAAATGAGAATCGAAGTTCTCATTAATAGGAGCTCAGCAGTATAAAGACAGACGAAAATTGACTTCAGATGACAAAGTTATGAATTTTTAATGGATTTTAACTGTCTAAGCCTGTTAAAATATAACTTTAAAAATAAATTCAAAATTAGCCGATGGTGTCTAAACGAAAGTTGTAGATCACGTTGCTACCTACGCGTGGATATGAAGAACGTCAAAAACGGAGCTCGTTACAAAATTTAGAGGATAATTAATGTTTAGGATTAACCAGTGAGTGACACGTCGCAAGATCTGGGCCACACCTTCCTCCCGACGGCTTGGAACGAGATAACGAAACCTGGACGGAGTACGCCCAACGTACTTCTGTTTTGGCCATTATGCCCAACATACGTGGGTGCTGGTAGCCTATAAATAGCACTCGTTTTAACTCATTTCTCCACAACAATTCTCATCCACTTCTCTCCCAACACCCCTAAACCCTCAAGGCTTTTCCCTAGCACCTCCTAGGTTTTAGAAGCGAGTCCCAGAGAGCCATAAGGCCCTGAGAAGAAGAGCTTTCGGCTCATAAGTTTTGCCCACGTAGAGCCCGGTTCCTCGCTAAACTCCTTTGTAAGTGAGTTATGCTTACCCTACTTTAAGTATAACTTATGTTTAAGTTCATTATCGTTATTATGAACCTATAAAAAAGATTTATTAGTGATTCCAAGTTGTTATACTAATTGATATACGTACATGGATGATGTCTATGCTATAATTTAGTGAGGTGTTTAAAGTGGGACTTCCAAACAGTATACTTCGTATACCAAACGGACTCTACCTCCGATATGATCCTACATGGTTGTTCCTTACTTGATAGATCTTGAAAGAAGACTTTGAGTTAATGATGAATCTAGACTAATAATCAGAATACATATTAGATTAAAACATAGCGATAATAATGTTATTTACGTCAAAGGAAAAGACAGTTGCTAGAAGCGAAGCGCTGCCCAAATTTCAAGTCATCACTTTAATAAGTGAGTGCATAGTCCCTTTCATGAACATGATTTTAATACAAGTATTAATAAAAGTATTAAGTATATGTTGAAAGTCTATATGTGAGTTATATGCTTATTATATGGAAATATGTGTTATATGTATACTTAATGATATACGTTATACGAACCAGACATGGTTTTATATGTGTTGAGATGTATTTACATGATAATAATAATATAATTATTATAAATGTGAAGATAAATGTATGTTAATGCTTAATACTCTATATAAAATATTAAATTAAATAAAGATAATGTTGCCATAACATAGTTAGTATTGAAAATTGATTATAAGCACGCTAGGCTCACTTAGTGATGAAATAAGACTTAAAAGAGATGCTTAGTTTAATTAAGTTTGGATATTGGGTAGTACCTTATTAAGGGTACATGTATGATCAGAATAGAGTGTAGAAACTCTGTTCGAGGAGATTTATGATCGATGGAGTATCTCCTACGTATAAAAGTACTTTCTAAGTACCAAATCTTTTTTCAAAGCTCTATGTCTTAGGTGTTTCTTGTGTCGAGGTATTATTATGTTCTAGGGTACGAATCCTACTCATACCAGGGTACTATAATGTGCCAGCAGTAATATCATGTACAAAGTCCTTCTTTTTTACACTATGGCGTGTCGGGGTACGGGATTACTTTATTAGTATTTCCCCATACTTTTTATGTTGAAGAGCTTTGGAGTCATCGTTTCCTTTATGAAGTGATTAGACGAGCTTCATGTAACAGAGTTTCCTTTCACGAAGTAATTGAGGGAACTTCATAGAGTGCCGAATAGAGTGTGTCAACAATAGACCACTACCAGGTATGTATGATGTTGTATTGCCGGATAGGGTAAGTCTGGGGGTAAAATACCTCACAGTTTCAGACCATTGCTAGGTAAAGTTTGATGTTATATTGCCGGTTAGGGTGAGTCTGGGAGTAAAATACCTCACGGTGTCAGACCACTTCTAGGCATAGTTATCTAGATAATCATCCCTGACTTAATTGTCATGTTGTTTTTATGAACGGAGGTGCGTGGTAAAACTTGTTCCATTCCCCTCATTTGATGTATTTATTGATCCTCGTTTGCTGCCAAGGAATTTCTGAAGCAGCATCGTCAGATTGTTATTCATATTGATCCTTTAGGCTAGATCTTAAGAGATCATTGTATAGGATCTATACGTGGAAATCGACAGGATGGGATAAATTGTTGTAGAGATATGATATATTTGTGTTATTGATAATAGTTGGATTTACAGGTTTGAGATATACATTATTATCACATTGTGGGATTGATATCCCTATATATTCACCAGGTTCCCCAAGCTGACCCACTCAGTTTGTTGTATCACATGTAACTATATGAAAGATACATACTGCTGAGAGATTCAAGGATTATTAGTCAACTAGTTTAGTTAATGTAAGGCTTGTAATATTCCGTTATGCTTATGTTTCTGTATTGACGATGACATCCCAATGTTTTAATATAAATAAAATACATTTCTTCGGAAATTCTTTGGTAATACCATTATCATGCTTTACTGGGAACAAAGTCCGCAATACTATTCTTCAAAAAGGATACTCTTAATTTTAAATAAGCATAAACAAATTAGTCTTTTCTGGCCATGAAAATGGGGATGTCACACCTTTCAACCCAAACTACCTTATAAAGGTAGTTAATTTCGATTTCTGGATATTAGAATGGTCTCGCTCCTTTTTTTAAACATACGAAATTGACACACCATATTTTATCTAGTTCATGACTATCTTCTGTGCCTAGAATACTGATTATCCCTTTGAGGATTGTCTTGTGTTGAATTTCTCGTAACCCAGGCATATGGGAAAATATCGATATGGAAAGTGAACCAACAAGCTCCTTGGAGAATCCAATGATTATCATATTCTATTTCTACCTTATTTTCTAACATTCATGGCATCATTAAAAAGAAAATGAATTCAAGCCTCTTCATAGTTATGGCATTATCAATAAGAACACATTAAGTATGACACTATTTATTTAATAAATAAGATGGGTTGTTTATATGTTGCTTCAGTTTTACCTACCAAGAATATGCTCTTGTTATTCTCTAGGAGCAAAAAAAATATCTTTAAAATAACTTGCAATGTTCCTGACATGTTCTTGAGTCACAATGTTGCTATGTAGCCTCTTGGATGTCTGGTAGTAACCATGTCGTCTCTTTTCCTTATGCACAAACAATAAGGGACGTTGAAAAAGTAGACACATGCTAGGTTAGGAAGAGATACTGATGAATGGACCCCAATATTGCTCTCTGATGCCTAAATTAGATGTCAATTGTGACTTTTGCAAAATTTATTATCCAGGGAAAATTTCTACCTTTTTCAGTGTGTATCATGGTCTTTATATACAAATAAAAAAGTCCGAGTTCATGTTTCATTGACCGGTTTACACTTTTTCCCAAGGGTTACAAGGGTAACCTTTAATATAATAGTATTGCCTTTTTTGTGTTTCCTAGGATGTTGCATAGATGAATTTATTGCAATAAAATATTCCCTTTACCGACTGTACAGTTGATTTGGGCTGCTAAAGGTAACCGACCTGGTAAGCTATGGGCTTACGGTGCTGGTTAGGCATTCTTTAATGTTTTTTTTTCGACTTTATGTATGGGCTAACTCCCATACACCATTAATCCTCCCAACTTAATTGCTAAAGGCTGGTGCTCAACCGTTTTTAATAATTGGAATTTAAATATCCTTTAATTACCTAGGTAATGAATTGCCTGATGTTGGTTACACTCGCTTGCACACTCGCATAATTGTTGATGTCATTGGTTCCTCAGAAAATTGGCACTCCTGCCTCTTTTCCCTTATAAATATCTATGATATCAACTATTCTTCTATTTCTTTCTAGTTATTCTATTTCGCCATTATTTTTTTTGTCATATTAGAGATAAAGTCTTGACTTACCATGTCCATCTTACATTCTACAGTGTCTCGTGATCGGCTAGCCGAAGTTTCTCATAAATATCATCTCATTGAGTAGGATGGTGCCAAAATTTCTTGTGTGGGTGCCACTATCGATAATCCATATGCTGGTAAGAAGAGCTTTTATCTTTATTATCTTGAATCAGATTTAAGGGTTCCTTCGTCGCCCTCTTTGGTCAAGTGATTCGGGATTATAGAATCCATACTTGTCAATTGAAACATAATTTCATTCTAAGATAATTTGTTTTGAGTTATTGTGCCATGCGTGTCTTGTTTTTTCGACCGTGGATTTGTTATAGTATTTCTTGCGTATATGAAGTAGTGGTGCATGTATCTATTTTTGTTCCAGTGGAAAGAGCTTCATAGAGGGCCTTCCTAAATCCATCAAAGGGTGGAAAACGAGTTTATATGGATCACTGCTTCACTTTTTACTTATCCTAATTTTTTTTTCATCCCCTGGTATCATTTAAGAATAAAAAACTAAGTGATCTTCTAATCTTGGTCAAGATATATCCAAAATATCTAGATTGTGTTCGGTTACGAAAAAATTTCCTAAGGTGGCGTTGGACTCGTATGAGCACTGCTCCTTCCTTGTATGTTCGGGGGCCAGGTATTTCCTTTTGTTCTTAAACCCTTATTGAACTTTTAATGCTTGTCTATATTGCCTGCCAATTTTTTTAATGTTGTGTGCATCTTTGTCTATATAGATGATGCCTGATTTCTTTTTTGTTGTGTCACTTTCTTGAAGGCAAGAATTATGATCGAGGTATTGCCTCATTTGCTTTTGATTTACCTATAATGGATGACAGCACGAGTAATGATGAAGAAGCATGCAATAGTGAGGATCATAACGAGGAGCATGGTGAAGAGTCTCAGTCTTCTATTCATGTCCACGACTCATATGATTCACACTTGGGTAGTATTAATAAAACTTTGGAGATGTTGTTAGGATGATTATTGATGATAATGATGTTGATAACGAGGAAAATGATACTAGTCTGCTTTCCCGGTAGAGGGCTAGCGAGCAAAACCTCAGTTGCTTTTGCTATTGTAACATCCCCTATTTTTCAAAACCAATTTAACAATTTTGTTTACGCTTTTAAGTATTGAAAATGCGGAAGTTCCTAGTTAAATAAACATCTTTCAAATAACAAATGCCATTGTATTAAAACCTTTGGGATTTCATTCATTTATATCCGAACATACGTTACAACATAGATAAAAAGGTCCTAAAGTTAATAATTCAAGCATATCCTTTATTTCACTCAGCATCCTAACTAGGCAATTTCAACTTTGGCTCCACTACCTATGATGCAATAAAATGAGTGGGTCAGGTTTGGGAAACTTGGTGAGATACGTAGCGTTTTTAAGCCCATACATTTTAATGATAAAGTATCATTCCTCTAAGACATATATCAGGTGTAAATATACAACCTATCCTAAAACCATCTACCCAGTCCTAACCGATCCTCACATATCCTAATTTGACATCAATTGGAAGAATCACCTTACCGGATGAACTATCTAAGCAACTTTTTTACTACATCTGCTAAGGAGTCCTTGGCTAGTGTATGTCATATAAGGCAACCAATGTTCACACATTCTGATGAATATGACTTCTCATTTCAACTACGTCCATGGGTTGTAAACTCATGCTAGCAATGTAATTCACAAGACTGCCAAAAATAGTCAAGTGTTGGTGATCTACTCTGGTCGATGACCATGACAAAATCGTTCGGTTGTCTGATCGGGACCCACCATTTCTAATCATCCTAATATGGGGAGGATTACAATCCAATCTAGTCCCATCCCTAACCCAACTACGAGACCTAATCGATTTCAAGCCTATTCGAAACTAACAAATTCTTTATAAGTATTATTCCTAACCTAAGGCAAGACCTATATCTAAAGATAATTGATTTTTACAACAATTCCTAATCCAAATGTTACTATATTATCTTTATAAATAGCACATAACACATATAATACAAAAAAACATTTACTATATGGCTTTTTTAAGTTAAGATTATGTTCTTGATAATAACTACACACTCACTTGAAAAGTGTCTGGTGATTGGTGAATCGGGCAAAGCTACGCCTTACACCTTTCTCGAAAGACTAAGATGTACATAATACTATGTCGTAGTCTAGTTTTATACTATGTGGAACTATTATCTTAAGAGTTTAGATTCCTCAACAATTCCAAAGTCTACTTCAAGATCAAACAAGTAAGGATCGGTCAGGCGGGACAGTCAGGATGCAAGACCATTTCAACATATAGTCTTTCTGAAATCCAACAACTAAGCCGACATGACCATTATAGACACATATCATATAGTAGATTAATAAACATGACAACGTGGAATCGTAGCTCACTTAAAAAGTAAAATAGATGAGAATCAGGATCTAAACAGTCAGAATACCGACTTACGTCCTTCCTACATGAAGATTATGGAAAGTTGAGCACTTGAGGGTGTCGTAGGGCTTCGATGCAGCTAGAATGAAGAAAAATGGGCTATCAAAATTTTCAGAGAAATACCGAGTGTGTGGGGAGGAGTGAAAGAATGAGCTGGTATTTATAGGTGAGTTTGGAGTTTTGTGCATTGTGCAATAGGAGGCGCACCATGCATAAGGGTGACGTTGATCCATTAGGTTGCCGACACGTGGAAGGATCTGGGAGGGGCTACATGGTTGACTTCACGTGCAAGCTAAGCATGATTTGCGTATACGTATGACGTTTTCTAGATTTTCAAAATTGCATAACACCTTTATAAGAGCATTGTTTTTAACCTTATTTATATCCACAGAAAGCTCTCAACGAGATCGACAACTTTCCTTCACACTTCATCAGCTAATTCTGATTTATTTTATTTATATAGGCTTCGCCTATTAAATCCCATATAAAATGCATAACTCTAACATCCGACGTCCATTTCCGATGGGTTTTATATCATTGGAATCTTAACAACGAGATCTTCAACTCTCATTTAGATTGTTTTTTTCTAACAATCTATCGATCTAAAATCTGATTTCGGTGTCCACACTGTTACGCCAAATTTTAGAAAAATCATAACTTCCTCTAGTGAATTCAGATTTAGACAATACTTATACACACAAATTCACTTTTAAGATATCTATGAATTACCTTTATACTTCCTAAGCTAAGAAGCACTCTAACCGAGATTCATTTTTTACGCTATCTGTAGTCGTGTCGGTTTTATCGCGAGACATTGGCGCTTCCTAACTTCTTTGTTCTAAGTCGTACCGAAGCGCTCTAAATATGGTACATGATCCTAATTACGATTACTATAACTAGGTTGAGATTATTTTCCCTAAGCGATCTTTTGTTTTTTGACGTGTATTTTAAATCTTATTTATTTTATTGTATAATATATCTTAATATCATATTAAAACACACAAGCACATAATATATTAATAATCATGTCTTATTCATTCACAAAATAACTACATGACTTGACCATAAAGGTTACATGCTTGATTACTAAGACTATCTGGAAACACGGGTGTTACATTTCTCTCCCCTTAGGATGATTCCGTCTCCAGAATCATGTGTCAGCAAATTGATGTGGATAGTGACTCTTCATTTCACTTTCTGTTTCCCAGGTGAGATTTGAACATCTTCGGTGTTTCCATCGCACTAGCACTAAGTCCATCATCTTACGACATAACTTCTTTGTCTTACGGTCGACAATTTCTATAGGCTCTTAAACCAGCTGCCTATCTTCGTCAATCCTTAACTCTGAAAGTGAAAGCATATCCAATTCTTCTCCCGAGTAGTTCCTCAAATAACAAATGTGAAAGGTATTATGGATACCTTCCAGTTTGGATGGCAATTCAAGCTTGTAAGCTTGATTCCCTACCCTTTGAAGTACCTTGAATGGTCCTATTAAATGAGGACCCAACTTCCCATGCTTTCCGAATCTAATCAGTCTTTTCCATGATAAGACGTTAAGTAACACTTGATCACCCAAATCAAATGTTATTGGTCGTCATTCTTTTTTGTGTAGGTCTTTTGATGACTTTTGCCAGCTAACTTCCTTTCCCTAATGACTTTATGCTTCTCGGCGGTTTCATGTACTATATCCGGACCCACAAAATTTTTCTTTCCCACTTCTGGCCAACACGACGGTGTTCGACACTTCCTTTCATATAGTGCTTTGTAGGGAGGCGTCATGATGCTTGAGTGATAACTATTGTTGTAGGAAATTCAGCCAAGGATAGATGGTTATCCCAACTACCTAGAAACTCTAAGGCGAATGTCTGCAACATATCCTCCAAGGTTTGGATAGTTCTTTCTTTCTTTCTCTCTCTCTCTCTTTCTCTCTCTCTGTCTGTCTGTTTACGGATGATAGGCAGTATTCAAACACAACTTCGTGCCTAACTCCTCATGCAGATTTTTCCAAATTTTGGAGGTGAATCTACCGTCCCTATCTGACATGAAAGATAAGGACTCTCCATGAATCCTTATGATTTCCCTTACCTGCCAACTTCTACATAGACCAATCCTCCCGTGCTGTTATAAAATTTTCACTCTTTGTAAGTCGGCTTACTACAACTCATGTCATGTCATGACCTTTCTTTTTCTTCGGAAACTTTGTTATGAATTATGTGGTAACAACATCCTATTTCCCTATGGGTGCTGGTAAGGGTTCTAGACTCCCATATGGCTTCTGATGTTGTGCCTTCACTCTCTGACAAGTTATGCATTCTGTTACGTAAGTTGTTACCTCGACCTTCATTATCGGCCACTAATAACAAGGCTTCATGTCTAAGTACATTTTGGTGTTGGCTGGGTGTATAGAATACACAGTCTTATGAGATTCTTTCTTGAGAAGATCCCGTATCCCACCTATCTTTGGCACCCAAATGAGATTCTTAAACTTCTTAAACCTTTTTTTGTCTTCTTAAAACATGAATGTCTTGCCTAGGCATTCTTCTTATAGATCACTCTCAGCTAGAGCCCTCGTCCGAGCTTTTTTGATCTTCTCTATAATCATTCAGATTACTTCAAGCTTCAACGATGTAGCTCTCTTTCTTTCAGGAATCACCTTTCTACTCAGGGAATAGGCTACAGTATTTGCTTTTCCCGAGTGGTAAACTATCTCACAATTGTAGTCCTTGAGTAGCTCCATACATCGCCTTTGTCTCATATTCAACTACTTCTAAGCAAAGAGATATTGGAGGCTCTAATGACCCATATAGAGTTTGCATTTGATTCTGTAAAGATGATGCCTCTATATGTTTAGGGAAAAAACCACTAATGCAAGCTCTAGATCATGAGTCCAATAAATTTACTCGTGGGACTTTTGCTGTCTTGAGGCATAAGCTACTACTTTTTCCCATTGGGTAAGAACACATCCTAATCCAATCTTAGAAGCAACACTGAAAACTACAAAATCTTCAGATCCTTCTAGTAGGACGAGGATTGGTGCCTCGCACAATCTCTTCTATAATTCACCAAAATCTCTTTCTTGCTTCTTGCTCCAAGTATAGACAACTCCTTTTTTTTTGCCAAAGCAACAAATAGAGCCGTAATAGAAGAGAAATTTTGGATAAATATTCGATGTGGGATTCTTTGGTTTCTCCCACTTCCTTACAACTTCTTTCTTTGCTAGGTCAACCATAATACCTTCCTTGTTAATTACATGACCCAAGAACTGAATCTCCAATATCCAGAAGTCGCACTTTGAGAACTTTCCATAAAGTTTCTCCCTCTTAAGGACTTCCAGTATTTCTTGAAGATGTTTTCTATGATCTTGATTATTCTTGGAGTAAATCAAGATGTCTTCTTTGAGCACTATTGCTAAATTATCATAAAAAATATTTGCAAACTCGATGCGTCAAATCCATCAAATGTTGCTAGGGCATTTGTTAATCTGAACAACAAAATAAGGAATTCATAGTGTCCATATCAGGTTCTAAAGGCTGTCTTGTCGATATCTGCTCTCTAATCCTTAACTGGTGTTAACCTGACCTGAGATCAATTTTGGAGTAAACAGTTGCTCCTTGCAATTGATTGAACAAGTCATCTATCCTAGATAAAGGATACTTATTCTTGATCGTAGCTTTATTTATCTCCCGATGTCAATACATATTCTCATAGTACCGTTTCTCTTCTTTACGTATAGTACTGGAGCTCCCTAGGGTGATGAACTAGGTTGTAACATTCTAAATTTGGTATGTTTCCGTCTTAACCCCTTAATGCAAATTTCTATCTTTTTGGTCCCCACCTAGTACGCGCGGCATACTCTATGAGTACGCTAAGTGTGCTAGCACATTTCTGGACGCGGGATTCACCCACATACGATGGGCGTATGTGGGAGTATGCTGGGCGTATGGTAACCGGGGGAAAACCCTAATTTTTAGGGTTTGTGCCCTATTTAAGCAACTTATGTTGCCTTGATTGCATCTTTTAGCCAACCTTTACTCCATAATACCCTAAGTACGAAACCCTAAGTGCCTTTTCTATGTTTGAGCTTGCATGTGAGATTTTGTGTTGTTTTTAGTGATAAAGAAGAAGAACACTTGTGTAACATCCGGATTCCCAGGTATTATATTTTATTCTCTTATTTTTGTAAGTTGTGAGGAGACTCGGCGAGTTGGTGTCTAAACTCGCCAAGTATGGTCGCGGATTCGTATGCGAGTTCATAGCTGGACTCGGCGAGTTCACGAGTGGACTCGGCGAGTCCACGCTGTTTAATGAAACCCTAATTTCTAGGGTTTGGGACCTATTTAAAGGCCCTTAGGGCCGTCATTTGCGGCCACCAACCCCCCAGAGAGAAACCCTAAGAGATCTAGAGTGTTTGTGAGGAAGGAGAGGCCATTCTTGATCCTTTTGTGGGTGTTTTTGCAAGAAGGAAGTGACCAAGGCAAGAAAAGGCTGAAGGAGGTGCGATTTTGGTGGTTTTTGAGTTCATAGAGATTGTATTGAGGTATTTTCTCGGACCTTCTTCAGTTTTGGTGTTGATTCTTAGTGTTAGGGTTTTCTAACCCTTTTAGAGGTTGATTAAGTGGAGCATTTGGTCCCTTCTCGAGTTTGTGTCTTGGATCTGGACCCAAAGAGGTCCAGAGACCTTAATCCTTGGAGCTTTACGAGTCATTTTGGGAGCCATGAGCTTGGGATGTCATTTTTGGGGCTAAATCACCAAGTTAGACCATTTTGACATTGTATGAGTGTCAAGGTCTGAACTTTACATGATTATCATGCTTGGGAAGGCCTGATCTATGAATGTATGGAACAGATCTAATCTCAGGAGTTGTATGGAGTTTGTGCATGGCATGAACTCGCCGAGTCCGAAGAACAGACTCGGTGAGTAGTATGAAGGTTTTTCGTAAATCACTCAGTGAGTGGATTTACCGAGTTGGGGAATAACTCGGTGAGTCAGGGAGAGTCAGGGGGACTGAGTTCAAGATGGAACTCGCCGAGTTGTTCTTGAGACTCGGCGAGTTGAGTCGAGGTGGCCCCGCGATTCATGCCAGGTGGAACTCGTTGAGTCAGGGGAAGTACTCGACGTGCCAAGAGAGGGTCTAAGAGAGTCAGTGGACACGTGTAGACTCGCCGAGTCGCCCTAGTGCACTCGACGAGTCGGGTAGAAGTTTGACCGTTGACCTTGTTGACTTTTAGGGTTGAGTATAGTTGTATTTATGAGAGTATTTACTTTATGTGATTAGGTGGAGGCTAGATCACATTTCTACCGAGTCAGACACTTACTGAGACACCGAGGTGAGTCTTCTCACTATAAGTTACCTAGAGTGGTATATTGTGTGGACTAGAAGGTCTTATGTGTTATGTATGAGATTATGTGCTATGTGTTATATGTATGTTGTATGATGTTATAGACCGGACCGAAGGGTCCAACGATACAGACCGGGCCGGAGGGCCCAACGAGCTATGACCGGACCAAAGGGTCCAACGAGCTACGAGACTGGAGGGTCCCGCTGAGACACATCGACCGGAAGGTCGTATTATAGCCTCGAGTGGCGTATATGTTGTATGCGGCATTTTCGGGAACTCACTAAGCATTTATGCTTACAGTTGTTGTGTTATGTGTTTCAGGTACTAGTGATGTGTGCGGGAAGGCGCCGACATGATTTGTACACACACACGCTTTGGAGTTTATGTTTGAGATTCTGGGGAGACGTTTTGTGATGATAACATTTGATACAATATGTTTTGACATTATTTTATGAGAAAATGTATGTTTTAAAAATGAAAAATTGTTTTGAAAATTTACGTTGTTAGAAGTTGGTATCAGAGCCTTGGTTTGAGGGATTCGGATGCATCTTCGGGCGTATCAGAACTCAAACTGAGGATTTGAGGAAAATTTTGATAATGAAGTAAAATTTTTGAAAAGAGTAAAAAGAGTTTTGAGACAAACAGAGCAGAGTCATGTGTACGATCAGCCAGCGCCCGAACGGTGAATCCCCCAATAGTACCCTTACATTATGTGTTATGAGATATGTTATGTTACATTATGCATGCTAGAGTAGGCTAGGTATACATATTAGGACTAGAGTGGCCTGATTTGTGATGCCTTAGCCTAGGAGATTTCTGCTATTGAGATGCTTTGAGAGCGAGTAGATAGCAGTTAAGAGCACATGAGAATAGAGTACTTGTAATCCAAGATCCAAGGAGGAGGACTTGGAGTGAATGTTGATGCGGTGTGGTCAGTAGTAATGGGCCTGTACTACTAAAGACACCGAATCAGTAGGCATTCCAAGTAAGAATCTTTTGGACAACGGAGGACAATTAGGGTTGCGTCATCGAGTATGAGTATGCTCGATCGAGTCTATGATAATTTTTGTTGTATTTGAGAGGCATCATGGTTGGGACTCGACACACACCTGAGAGCAGTGGTGTCAGCGACGAGGAGATCCGTCGATTGATTCACGAGGAGGTGGCTGCTGCCATCCAGGCTGAGATTCCTGAGATGTTTGGGGACATCAAGACCACTTTGATTGAGACTTTTGATGAGCAGTACGCAGCGTTGACTGAGGCTGCTGCAGCTGCAGCTACTGCTGCTATTGCTGCTGCCAGACCTTAGGGAGGTGACTCGTTGTTGTTCCGGGAGTTCAGCAACACGAAGCCACCAGAGTTCGACGGAGCGCAGGACCCGATTGTCGTTATGAGATAGATCGCTAACATCAAGGGATGTTTCTATACATGTTCTTGTCCAGAGCACTTGAGGGTTCGGTTCGCCTTGAACCAGCTCCGCCTGGGAGCGAAGGATTGGTGGAAGTTCGTGATAGCGAACTTCACTTCGGCTGAGATTTCCGAGGTGAACTGGGAGAGGTTCACCGCTATGTTCAGAGAGGAGTATGTTCCCCCGGTGGAGAGGGAACGGTTGATTCAGGAGTTCTTGACCCTCAAGCAGGGTATTAATTCTGTGGCAGTGATCACCAGGAAGTTTCATGAGAGGGCGATGTTTTGCCCTGAGCAGGTGTCTTCTGAGCAGGCTCGTATGAGCCGTTATCTAAGTGTTCTGAGTAGAGATATTCGGGAGTTCATGGCGAACTCGACTTACCGGACATTTGCTGAGCTCCAGGAAAATGTCCGGAAGAGGGAGATTGAGTTGGAGACTCAGGCCAGGGAGGAGGCCGAGTCACAGAGGGCGGATCGGCGACCGGCTCAGTCTCAGCCAGCAGCCAAGCGGGCTAGACCCGCTGATTCGAGATCTGGGGGCGCGAAGGGCCGCACTTGTGGGAAGTGCGACCAGAGACACGAGGGGTCGTGTAGGGTTGGGGTATGCTACAAGTGTGGGAAGGAGGGGCATATCGCGAGGGATTGCCCCAAGGGATTTTCGGTTTGCTTTCATTGCAACCAGACCGGCCATCGGAAGGCCGAGTGCCCTCAGCTTCTTCAGGGGTCATTGCAGGGATCTGCGCCTGCTGCTAGGGCTACCGAGGTTTGGCCGGTGAAGGTCGAGGCCCCGAAGGCTCGTGGGAGAGCATTTCATTTGACTGCGGAGGAGGTCCGCGCAGCGCCCGATGTTGTGGCTGGTATGTATTCTCTTTTCATCTTTTATTTGAGTTGAGTTTTTATGTTTATATGATGATATGAGTAGGTACTTTTCTTGTGAGTTCTATGCCTGCTCTGGTTTTATTTGACTCAGGTGCGAGTCGGTCGTTCGTTTCTGTAGCTTTTAGTCAACACATTAGTATCCGTCGGGAGGCGTTGGATCGACCTCTGCAAGTTTCTATAGCTGATGAGCGAGCAGTGTATGTTTCAGATGTGATTCGAGGATGTGTCCTTGAGATCTTCGGCGTGGAGTTCCCGATAGATCTGGTTCCGATCGCGATGGGGGACGTGTGTGTTATAGTGGGTATGGATTGGTTGAGCTGATATGGAGCTGTGATAGACTGCGAATGTCAATTGGTGACGATTCGAGACCCTAGTGGGGGAGTTCTTACGGTGTACGGCGAGGGTACACATACGGGGTCAGCATTTTGCTCGGCCGCCAGAGCAAGACAGAGTCTACAGCAGGGCTGTAGGGGATTTGAGGCATATGTGATGGATGCGAGGGTTGATTCAGAGAGACCGAAGTCAGTTGATGAGGTCCTGATAGTGTGTGAGTTTCCGGATGTGTTTCCAGAGGAGTTGCCGGGTGTGCCTCTGGAGAGGCAGGTAGAGTTCGGTATTTAATTAGTTCCGGGAGCTGCGCCTATCGCCAAGGCGCCTTATCGCCTTGCGCCTCTGGAGATGCAGGAGTTATCCTCGCAGCTCCAGGAGCTGCTGGGGAAGGGGTTTATCAGGCCGAGCAGTTCGCCATGGGGGGCGCCTATTCTTTTTGTCAAGAAGAAGGTTGGTTCGCACCGGATGTGCATTGATTATCGTGAGTTGAATAAGCTAACAGTCAAGAACCATTACCCATTGCCAAGGATTGATGATTTATTCGATCAGTTGCAGGGAGCATCTTGGTTCTCCAAGATCGATTTGAGGTCTGGGTATCATCAGGTGAGGGTGCGGGAGGAGGACGTCCAGAAGATAGCATTCCGGACTCGTTATAGGCATTACAAGTTCGTGGTGATGCCTTTCGGACTCACCAACGCACTGGCGGTGTTCATGGATCTCATGAATAGGGTGTGCAGACCGATGTTGGATCGCTCAGTAATCGTGTTCATCGACGACATATTGGTGTATTCGAGATCCAGAGAGTAGCATGAGGAGCTTTTGAGGGAGATCCTCAGAGTTCTGAGATCGGAGAGGCTTTATGCCAAGTTCTCCAAATGTGAGTTCTGGTTGCGTGAGGTTCAGTTTTTAGGGCATCTTGTTAACCAGAATGGGATATTGGTCGATCCGGCCAAGATTGAGGCGGTCATGAGGTGGGAGGTGCCGAGATCAGGAGTTTTCTGGGTTTGGCCGGCTATTATCGGAGATTTATTAAGGATTTCTCCAAGATTGCCGTGCCACTCACCAAGTTGACCCGGAAGGGTGTTGCGTTTTCTTGGGGTCCGGAGCAGCAGACCTCGTTCGAGACACTTCGCCAGAAATTATGCGAAGCCCCAGTGTTAGCCCTTTCGGAAGGGATGGAGGATTTTGTAGTATATTGTGATGCATCGATATCCGGATTGGGAGCGGTGCTTATGCAGAGGGGGCATGTGATAGCATATGCATCGAGGCAGCTTAAGCCTCATGAGTCGAGATATCTCACTCATGATTTGGAGTTGGGAGCGGTAGTGTTCACTCTCAAGATCTGGCGACATTATCTGTATGGGGTTCGGTGTACGATATACACGGACCACAAGAGCTTGAAGCATTTGATGGATCAGCCTAACCTGAATATGCGCCAGAGGAGGTGGTTGGACGTGGTCAAGGATTATGATTGTGAGATCCTGTACCACCCGCGCAAGGCTAATGTTGTAGCCGATGCACTGAGCCGTAGGGCGGAGGGCGCCCCAATACAAGGTGTTTATTTGAGATTGACATTGATGACCCGGTGTTAGATGCTATTCGTGAGGCCCAGGCTGAGGCTGTGAAGCCAGAAAGCCAGAAGAGAGAGCGAGTTGTCGGGCTGGTATCAGAATTAGTTACCGATAGCCGGGGGCTTATGACATTTCAGGGTCGGATATGGGTACCGTTCGTCGGCGGAATGCGTACCATTTTGATGGAAGAGGCTCATCGATCGAAATTCTCGATCCATCCCAGGGCCACTAAGATGTATTTGGACCTGAAAAAGGAATATTGGTGGCCTGTATGAAGAGGGATGTCGCATGGTTTGTAGAGAGATGCTTGACCTATCGCAGGGTGAAGGCCGAGCACCAGCGTCCACATGGTAAGTTGCAGCCATTAGAGATTCCCGAGTGGAAATGGGAACAGATTACCATGGACTTCATCACCAAATTGCCAAGGACCGCGAGGGGTGTCGATGCAATCTGGGTGATTGTGGACAGGTTGACGAAGAGTGCTCACTTCCTGGCCATCAGTGAGAGCTTTTCCGTGGAGAAGTTGGTAGAGATGTACGTGAGAGAGGTGGTATCGTGGCATGGATTGCCGATCTCGATTGTATCAGATCGAGATGTACGTTTCACTTCCAGATTCTGGAAGAAGTTTCATGAGGAATTGGGTACGAAACTGCATTTTAGTACCGCATACCACCCACAGACTGATGGGCAGAGTGATCGGACGATTCAGACGCTCGAGGACATGCTCTGAGCATGTGTGTTGGATTTCGGCGGGAGTTGGGACACGTATTTGCCCTTGGCGGAGTTTTATTATAACAACAACCATCATTCGAGCATTGGCATGCCGCCCTTTGAGCTGTTGTATGGGAGGAGGTGTCAAACCCCTATTTGTTGGGGAGAAGTAGGGTAGCACCGAGATTGTGCTTCAGACGACAGAGCAGATCTAGCAGGTCAGACAGAGGTTGTTGACCGCTCAGATTCGTCAGAAGAGTTATGGGGACAGACGCCGGTCCGAGCTCGAGTTTCAGGTCGGCGACTTCGTGCTCCTGAAGGTCTCTCCTTGGAAAGGAGTGATCCGATTCAGGAAGAGGGGCAAGTTGGGACCCCGATATATTGGACCTTTCAGGGTGATCGCGAGGGTAGGCAGAGTAGCCTATCGTTTGGAGTTGCCAACAGAGTTGGGTCAGATTCATGACACTTTCCACGTGTCGCAGCTACAAAAGTGTATAGCCGACGGGTCGGCAGTGGTGCCATTAGAGAATATTCAGGTGGATGCGAGCTTGAATTATGTTGAGAGACCGGTGGCGATCAGGAATCGGAAGATCAAGGTTTTGAGGAACAAGGAGGTGCCTCTGGTACAGGTCCAGTGGCAGCATCGGAAAGGGTCAGAGTTGACTTGGGAACCGAAGCGTGAGATGCGGGAGCAGCATCCAGAGTTGTTTGCAGAGTGAGACTTCGAAGGTGAAGTCTGATTCTAGTGGGGGAGAATTGTAACATCCGGATTCCCAGGTATTATATTTTATTCTCTTATTTTTGTAAGTTATGAGGAGACTCGACGAGTTGGTGTCTAAACTCACCGAGTATGGTCGCGGATTCGTATGCGAGTTCACAGCTGGACTCGGCGAGTTCACGAGTGGACTCGGCGAGTCCACGCTGTTTAATGAAACCCTAATTTTCAGGGTTTGGGACCTATTTAAAGGCCCTTATGGCCATCATTTGCGGCCACCAACCCCCCAGAGAGAAACCCTAAGAGATCTAGAGCGTTTGTGAGGAAGGAGAGGCCATTCTTGATCCTTTTGTGGGTGTTTTTGCAAGAAGGAAGTGACCAAGGCAAGAGGAGGCTGAAGGAGGTGCGATTTTGGTGGTTTTTGAGTTCATAGAGATTGTATTGAGGTATTTTTCTCGGACCTTCTTCAGTTTTGGTGTTGATTCTTAGTGTTAGGGTTTTCTAACCCTTTTAGAGGTTGATTAAGTGGAGCATTTGGTCCCTTCTCGAGTTTGTGTCTTGGATCTGGACCCAAAGAGGTCCAGAGACCATAATCCTTGGAGCTTTATGAGTCATTTTGGGAGCCATGAGCTTGGGATGTCATTTTTGGGGCTAAATCACCAATTTAGACCATTTTGATGTTGTATGAGTGTCAAGGTCTGAACTTTACCTGATTATTATGCTTGGGAAGGCCTAATCTATGAATATATGGAACAGATCTGACCTCAGGAGTTGTATGGACTTTGTGCATGGCATGAACTTGCTGAGTCCGAAGAATAGACTCGACGAGTAGTATGAAGGTTTTCCGTAAATCACTCAGTGAGTGGACTTACCAAGTTAGGGAATAACTCGGTGAGTCAGGGAGAGTCAGGGGGACTGAATTCAAGATGGAACTCGCCGAGTTGTTCTTGAGACTCGGCGAGTTGAGTCGAGGTGGCCCCGCGATTCATGCCAGGTGGAACTCGTCGAGTCAGGGGAAGTACTCGACGTGCCAAGAGAGGGTCTAAGAGAGTCAATGGACACGTGTAGACTCGCCGAGTCGCCCTAGTGCACTCGACGAGTCGGGTCGAAGTTTGACCGTTGACCTTGTTGACTTTTAGGGTTGAGTACAGTTGTATTTATGAGAGTATTTACTTTATGTGATTAGGTGGAGGCTAGATCACATTTCTACCGAGTCATACACTTACTGAGACACCGAGGTGAGTCTTCTCACTATAAGTTACCTAGAGTGGTATATTGTGTGGACCAGAAGGTCTTATGTGTTATGTATGAGATTATGTGCTATGTGTTATATGTATGTTGTATGATGTTATAGACCGGACCGAAGGGTCCAACGATACAGACCGGGCCGGAGGGCCCAACGAGCTATGACTGGACCAAAGGGTCCAACGAGCTACGGGACTGGAGGGTCCCGCTGAGACACATCGACCGGAAGGTCGTATTATAGCCTCGAGTGGCGTATATGTTGTATGCGGCATTTTCGGGAACTCACTAAGCATTTATGCATACAGTTGTTGTGTTATGTGTTTCAGGTACTAGTGATGAGCGCGGGAAGGCGCCGACATGATTCGTACACACACACGCATTGGAGTTTATGTTTGAGATTCTGAGGAGACGTTTTGTGATGATAACATTTGATACAATATGTTTTGACATTATTTTATGAGAAAATGTATGTTTTAAAAATGAAAAATTGTTTTGAAAATTTACGTTGTTACAACTTCGAAGTTTCTTGGGAGTAGCTTGAGCTTGTAGATCCAAAGTCATCTTCATCTTAGCAAGTCATTTGAGGTAAAAAGCTCCCATCTTGATGTTCTTTATGCTAGACCCAACTTAGGGCGTTATTTATGCATTTTAGGGTCTTTTGAGCTAATGTTGATTTTATGATCCACCCCAGACGCCATGGATGTTAGATCTTAGCTCCATTGAGGTCCCTTGTCCTTACAAATGTAATCTTTATGAGAGATAGAGGTCCATGCATGAGTTAGAGCCCTTATTACGGATCTTAATGGAAAACATTGGGTTTTAAGGTCCCATTAAGAGATGCAAGATGATGAAGTTGCCATCTTTATGCAACAAGGCTTTGAAATGAAGTAGATCTGAGGTTAAGAGCTTAAGTGGTTAAGTCAAAGTTGGCCAAAAGCGACTCTGACCAGCGTGCAGGGCATAATCCCTGGTACGTTGCGCATACTAGGTTATATTCTTGTCTCCAAGTTAACGCTTGTACGCCACGCGTACGGGAGTACGTTGAGTGTACTCGGTATAGTGGGCTTTGACGTTTGGGCTTTTGGACTCGGGTTTATTTTGCGCGTTTAGGGTTTGGCCATGTAAGGCTATTGGACTTCTGAACTTGCGCCAAGGATAGACTAAGGGCTTTCTTGGGTTTAGTTCCATGATTGTTTTGGGCCCAATTTTGAAGTTGGGCCATGATGCACCTTAGGATGTCATTAAGGATTTTGGGCCTTTTGAGTAAATGGGTTGGGCCTTGTTTTGGGCCAAGTAAGAAAAAAGGTAAAATGGTCTTTTTACCATGGATATTGGACAAGTAACTTAGATTCTTGATGATGGGTTGAGATCTAATAATTAATTGGATACTATTTCATGATGTTAGCGTGGGGATTTTCCATACTAGCAGACTGAGATTTTATCTGAGAGATTCTACATCTTGAAGTGAGTTTCCTTAGTGTGTATAGTGGGTCGAAGGCACCAATGTCGGCCCATGGTGGTTATGTTTTGGACACTAGTTGTCTATGTGAATCTTGCATGTGTTATGTAAGTAATACTGTTCTGCAAATTAGTATGTGTATCTACAAATAAAACTACTTGTGTTTATATGAACCTTGTTGTAAGTCTCCAACCTAAAACTAAAATGTAAGTGATGCGCTTTTGGAAAATAGTTTTAGTAAGATTTATCTTTTTGTGAAACTATTAAGTGTACTCTAGCCCATAAACCAATATGTTCTGTAAATACTCTAATGTGAGTTATCATAACCATGCTAACGACTAGTTGGTCTGCTACGACATTCTTCAGGCGTCGGAACTGGAAGACATTGGTCACCCTAGACTGGCTGGTCTAACTATAGAAAAAAGCTGAGGTATGGGGTTGTCAATCCCGTATAGATCGATACACAAGTGTCACGCTCTCCTTACAGGAGACACTAGTTATAATTCAGGACTTATGTGTGTACTCTGGTTGGTATGGTGAAACTAAATGTCTCACAAGTTTGTTTGAACTCGTTTACGTCTATTGTACTGAAAAATCGTTTTCTTGTAAATGAAATAATTATATCATTAAATAATTATATGATTCTTCTAAAATGAAAGTGTAGTTTTGTGAATTCACAAACTATACCAATTATAATTTATTATGTTTGTTTTTCAAGAACATTTATATAATCATTTATATAAATATGTAGTAATTATCTTGTCTAGTTTCAAAATGTAAGGTCAAAACACTATATTTTGGGTTGTAACCCACAAATTAGTGAACTAACTAGAATGTACTCCCTTGGTTATAAAAGTTATATTTTAGTAAAAAGCTTCAAAAACCATGTAGTTTTACAAATCATAAATTTTCTTATGATTTTATAACATAAATTATGTTTGTTTTGTTAGTTTTGCATTTCAAACTAGTATATATCACAAATAATTATACAAAACTAGTATTAACCATATATTATGCAAATAATATCTTATCTTTAACATAAAGATGAAAACATGTAAATATTTGTGTTATAAACAAAGTTTTACTTGTATCCCCCCCCCCCCCCCCCCACCCACTAAAAACATGAAAAAGCTTGAAAATGTGGGGGTATGAACTCACCTTGAGTGGATTTGTGGATTGTTTGAGAAGATGATGTGAAGATTACAAGCCTAAACTCTTGTATGGAGTTGATGAACTTCTTTGGAGGTGATATTATCCTAAGTGTTTAACACATAATATTGTGTGTAAATAGGATGAAACTTACAGAAAAATATATGAATACTCTAGATTAATAAGAAAATCTTACCAAATTACTAAGAACAAAACTTGAGAAATAAACCCTTTGAGGCTTTGTGCTTAATCTTGAGATAGTTTAGAGTAGAATGAAGGAATGAAAAATGGTGGGGAGTTTGTGGATAATGATCTCGTATATATTATAGGAGGGAAGTGTGATAGGAAGTTTGTCTAGTTACATATTGGTTAAAGCATGGATATTTGTTGGTTAATAAACTGCATGGGAAATTGATGATGTATCTTATCACCAAAGTCAACTATTCTTATCTGTTTCCTTCCCTAGACCAAAATCACTAAGGAAAAGAAGTCAAATGGGTGTTTTCCACCATACATGACCGAAATCACCTTGTTCCCTTGGTGATTTCAGTCCTACACCTCCACTAAGTGTTGTTTTTGGCCTTAATGGATCCCTAGCATGTGTTTTCGGTCTTAGTGGGCTTGTATTGTATTGATTTCGATCTTGGGGTCACTCATGGAAGGGTTTTCGGTCTTTGTAGGTTACTTGGCATAGTATTTTGATTTTTGGAGTTATTCCTTAAAGTGTGCTTTCATTTCTAGTTTGTTGATCCTCAAGGTTAATTATAACAAGGTTTTCTAAGTACATATTATATTAACTTATACAAACAATGCCTTCTTGGTTTGTAATATTTTATTGCATCAAATTATGTTGTGAATTTACTTGCATATGGTTACAATTTAGACCTTGCTTGATCCAAATTATTCGAGTTGTCACAGTTGTGACGAGTGATGCAAGAATGTTTAAGGGGGATAAGATGATATTGGAAAGCAAGTTGGCTGAGAATCATTGTTTCGAGGAACAAGTTATGCTCTTGCAGGGTAAACTATCTTCACTGGAATTGGAGAAGATTGGTAATGTGGATAAGATATCAATATTGGACATGGGTGTCCGAAAGCTCAAGGGTGATCTCAGGGTTGTAGTGTTTCAGAACACCGATTTACAAGCTAGTTTGGCTGTGTTAACCAAAAGAGTTCAGAAGTTTGAAGAGGATGTGATGTGGGTATTGTCTGAAGAGATATGTAAGGTGGTTGATAAGGTATTTCCTGATTTGTCATTTTATAATGCAAACCAGACATTTAAGTTAATATGTATTCACTTTGTAAAGAGACAAGGTTGTGAGATAATGAACCATGAACACTCTTTTGGTCTTGCTGAAGTTGGGGTAGCCTTTTATGCCTACCCGCTTATAGAGGATGGAAGAAGCTTTTTCAAATTTATTTTGTGGGGATTTCTTTTTAGAGTTTGGTTATCCCGTTGATTTGATTTCCTATTTAAGATCTTTTATTTCCGGATGTACTGGGGGTGACACGTCTATAAGTGGTTGTGGTAATGAGGGTGTGTCATAGGTTATTACGGTTAATTAGCATTGGTATTGTTATGATGGTAGTGGTGTTGATTTTTTTAGAGATCGACTTTTTCCACCTTGTCCGGTTGCTTTGTTTTTTGTTGAATTATGAACTGATGTTTCTTGATGTTTTCTTTTCCTTTTCAATGTAAAGTTTCTTGTTTTTCTTCCTTTTTGGTTTTGCTTTGTTGCTCTAGTCTTTTGATTATTTTCTTTAGTGAAAATATGGTTTTGGGTTTTTATTCTCTAGGATTTAACACGCCTATCTGGTGGAGGTGGTAGAATATGTGGTTCACTATCTTTTTTCCGTCATAGCCGAGTGGTTTTCTTTTTAAGTCATTTTGCATAACACTTGTTTCTTCTTGTATCGAGCGTTGCGATTATGATTAGCATGTGGCTATTACTAGAATTTGTGAATGTGTTGGTTACGAACATTTGTGTGTCTAATTAACCGAGTAACTGTGGTTATTAGTTGTTGCAAACCAAAACTGCAAAACAGTCAGTTAATCAAGCTATAGTTAGATAACTATTGCGTCTTTATTGGTAACCGGGTTGCTTTAATCAATTTGCAATTATCAAAATTTCTAAGTAGTCGGCTGATCGAGATACAACTACAAAATTGTTATCACTTAGTTGGCTAACCAGGTACCCTTGGTCAAAATATTGAATGACCAAAATTTCTAAGTTTTCGGCTAACCGAGCTATGATTAGAAAATTATTGTTGCTTAGTTAGCTAACCGTGTGCCCTTGGTCAATATATTGAAATGACCAAAATTTATATGATATCAACTGACCGAGCTACAATTAGACAATTATTGCTACTTAGTTGGCTAAACAGGTAGCCTTGGTTAATATGTTCCACTGACCAAAAATTTTAAGTAGTCGGTTGAACGAGCTACAAATAGACAATTATTGTTTCTTAGTTGGCTAAACGGGTACCCTTTTCAATATGTTGCAATGACCAAAATTTCTAAGTAGTCGACTGACCGAGATACGATTAGACAATTATTGTTGCATTGTTGGCTAAACGGGTAGCCTTGGTCAATATGTTGTAACTACCAAAATTTCTAAGTAGTCATTTGACCGAGCTACATTTAGACAATTATTGTTGCTTAGTTGGCTAAATGGGTAGCCTTGGTCAATATGTTTTAATGACCAAAATTTCTAAGTAGTCGATTGACCGAGTTGCGTTTAGACAATTATTTTGCTTAGTTGGCTAAACGGGTAGCGTTGGTCAATATGTTGTAATGACTAAAATTTCTAAGTAGTCGGCTGACCAAGCTACGATTAGACAATTATTGTTGCTTAGTTGGCTAAACGAGTAGCCTTGGTTAATATGTTGAAATGACCACTATTTCTATGTAGTCGGTTGACCTAGCTACGATTAGACACTTATTGTTGCTTAGTTCCCTAAACGGGTAGCCGTAGTCAATATGTTGCAATGACCAAAATTTCTAAGTAGTCGGATGACCGAGCTACATTTTAGAATGAATGGTGCACTAATCATTTCTTCAACGAACCATCATTACAATGATTAAAAGGACATTCACTTTGCTTATACATGTCCGCATAGGTATTGTTCAACGCTTCAAGCTTACTTTGGGATGTTTCCACAATGTATTGCATATAATTGAGGTTGTTCCTACCTGGGCATACTTGCTTTGCTTTTGAGGCTCAAGTTCATGTGATTGTCCTGGTTACTTAGGTCCTATTAGTCTGCCTTTTCTTGTTTACCCATGAAACAAGGCGCCTTAGCATGGTACTTCCTTTCCCTGTTTCCTGCCATCGACATCTCCTTTGGTGCCTTGCTTGACGGCCATGCTATAGATGGCCCTTAGACGGTTTTTTTTATGGCTTATGCTTTCGTTTGCTTTTCCTCTTATCAATTTTGATTACTAGCTCATCTCTCTCTACTATTATAGGGTTTTGTACTACCTTGTTATCCTTAATGAGCAGCGATATTTCTATTCTCTTTTGAATGCCTGCTACTTCATCCCTCTTTTATCTTCAACATCTTTGTGTTATCATGTTTTTTGTTTACTTTCATTTTCATGGACCATGTGAATTCTCCTATGGTGATTAAAACATCTTGCACTTGTATTGGGAAAGTTTTTTTCTTCCCATCATCTCGATTTCCTTGCGTAAATTGCTATTTGCCTCTGAAATTGTTGCTTTTCCATCTACTTGCTTGTTTTTCTCTTTTTTCCAATCTTCATTTTCTTGCATGATTTCCTGCGTAGGAGTTGGTGTTGTGTATCTTTGGTGGCATGCGATGCTATAAGGATTACCAACTTTGCTTTCATGATTGTGATCTTGCTCTATTTTCCTTGCTTTCTTCTGCATAGGTATTGTGCCCACTCCCGACATGGTGTGAAATTTGACCACTCAATATGTTAAAGACGTTATGACCCTAAACTTGTTCATTTCCGACCTCCCAAATATGATGTTGTATGGTGACGACCCAAGTATGATTACAAACCTTATTAATTAGGTACCAATTTTAAAGTTGTTGTAGTCCACTAGCGTTAGCGACAATCTGATTGTACCTTATGGCAATACGTTATTGCCTACGAAACTTAATAGGTGAGTCTCTGGTGGTTCCATTTTCCTTTGCAACTGACTTAGGGGTTGTCTATAGAAGTTTTTATACATGACATTTGTAGAACTACCACTATCCATGTATATGAAGTTTATGTACTTCCTTCCTATTAACGCCCCCAATTACCAGTGGTTCATCTCCTCAATGATTTCCGATGTGGCAATCCCATTAATCAAATATGAATTTGTCTCATCCTACTCCTAGATAACTTCTAGATGTTCTGGTTATCAAAACATGAAAATTTTTCTTTTCTTGGAACTCCTGACTTTGGGTTCTCTAGGGGAAATGCTTTATAGTTGCTTAGACCAGAGTTCTTTTATTAGGTCACTTAACTACACATCTTGCATTTTGTTTTCCAACACTCTCTTGAGCTTGGTGCATTTAATTGTATCTTGCCCAGTGGAGTCATGGAACTTGAAATATTTGCTATGTTATCTACCACTTGAATGGTACCCCCACTTTTGTCCCACTGCTCCTTTTTCCCTCACCTATTACTTCCACTTCATTCCTTGCCCTATTTCTTGTTGGTAAGTAGCTTTGGCTTCGCTGTACAAAACGGGTTTGTCTTTGTGTCCTAGTGTTGCCATATCTTTGATTCTCTTGAGTCGGAGTGTTTATGTAAGGCATATGATTATCCTTATTGATGTAAATCCTTTCTCCCTAATCACTTTCAATCTTCTCAGATGCTACCTCTTCTTGCCCCATAAAATGGTGGACCCTTTCCATCATGTCTTTCCTTGCCTTGGGCTGCTTGCGAACTAGTTTTTTGAACAAAACTCTTTGACATAATCTATAAGTGAAAGTGGCAATGACCATATTGTCTGTCCCTTCTGAGGCATTGAGATTTACTTTATTAAATTGGTATAAGAAAGCGTGCAATGATTCATCTTCTTGCTACCTACATCCCAAGATAGCTTGGGTATCCGCTGTGTACTTTCTTTTATGTATGAAGTGACCCACAAATTCTATTCACAACTGGTTAAAATCATGTATACTTTCCACCGGCAAGCTTTTGTACCATAATCTCGGTGGTCCGGACAAGGTAGTTGGAAAAAAGACTCACCAATAACTCTTGTCCAAATAATAGGCATCCATTGTCCATTTGTAATTTCCGAAGTGATCATCTGGGTCACTTGACCTGTCGTATTTCAAAATTTCAGGTAGGTTCATTCCTATAGAAAACTGGTATTCCCTTATACATTTTATGAGGGTAATTTATCTGACCATAGGACACGTCAATGGTTAAACATTTATGTTTCTTTCCACATGTTCTTCTTTATTTGTTGTCATTGGCACCCACTAGATTTGTAACAGCATTTGGTTTCCAAAAATGGTATGAGGCATGTATGTTGGCTAGGACTGTGCTAGCCAAAATGCTTGATATTGTGCATATGGTAATGGTGGTGGCATTAGTACTTACGGCTGTACATTTTGTTGTGACGATGTTGTTGTTGTTCATAAATGTTGTTGTAACAATGGTGATAGGACTTGCACAGTTAGTTTGTTGTTCTTATGGGTTGATTTGGATTACCTATTGCATATGTTTGGCTCTCTCATTCTAGAACTTCTTGTTGTTTCTATGGTGACAGACCTTTCTTGCCTTGTTTTCCTTCCTTTTGCGGGTGATTGTCCGTTCAACCATTCTGCAGTCTGCACATTTGTCTGAGCAGGGTTATGTGTTGTTGGTAGAGATGGGGTTATCTTCAGTGGTGTGGTGGTTGGTGTTGTTGTTGTATTTGGGGTGAACACTGGGATTACACTAATCGAACTAAAAGGTGAGTCTAATGAAGGGCACGAGGTTTGCTAATTTATTTGTATGGTTATTACGGATGGTGCCAATGTTGCTATATAGCCTCCTAAGGAAGATCCACTTCTACAGATAAAGGAAAACAATGAATCTTCTACATGGGTAAAGTCTCATCCATTGTATATTCGTTATTCTTAATCAATGTCTCATATGGTACATGATATCTTCCATGAAATGTAACTGTGATGCGAGCCGCAGAGTACAAACCTCTGAATCACGCATCATTGCTTATGACCTCCACTTGATCTCTAACTTGAAACTCCATTTTTCTAAAGAACGTATTGTATGAAAAATGAGCTTTGCCTTGTGAAAATGACATTTGTTATAGATGATCCATCAACCTATTCTCCAATACTCACAAAAAGTGAACCCTAAAAGGTAATTGCATCTTAGGTAAAGAAATCCTTCTATCATTGAAAACAAAACTCAACATCTCTTTGAATTCCAATAAACCATTCAGTGTAAGTGCTTTCATTTTAAAATTAAATTCCATTAAATATTGAGCATCAATGTGAATATCCACTAATGACCAAATACCATTCACTTATAGTATATTACTTGAATTGATGGTGAACCTTCAAGTTCTAGATTGTTACTAATGAGATATCTTCTCACAAATCTCCCAAACATTAGTCACTCTTATCAGTTGAAACATCATTAGCCACCCTTTTCAAACAATTTATCCAATAACAAAGCTTATTGTTTAGTTAAAAGAATTCTATCTAGTTCCCATTGAAAAAATTACAAAAAGAAAAGGGTGCAAAACAACTAGCATTATCCTTAATCACATATTTTTAATACCCAAATTTTTTCCTTCTCTTGCACAAATTCTCAATATCTCAAGTTTAAAACAACATGCTATATAGATTCAAATCTCTATATGAATGATCTTTACAATTGGTAACATAATTTTTGTGAGATAGCAAAATCCATTTCCCAAGTGTCAACAATCTTATCTTTCAGAAACATAGTCTATGTAAAACATAACATTCCCTAATGTCATTGATCTTTACTATTAATTATCAACATAGTTTATGTGAGACACCAATACTCTTTCATATTTATTTTTTCATGAACGAATAAATGCGCTAGAAGCATGGTGACGAATGTGTATGTTGGATTAGGTGTCTAAGCTCATAACTAAAATATGTATATATTTGAATTGATAGTAGCATAGTCCTTTTGAGTTTCTCTGAAACCTAGCAATTGGACCACGATGATTTTTAGAGAGAGAGAAATTAATTTATTATATGGATAATAAATTAAATAAATGCTTTATTAATGTGTTATGAAAATAATATATTAATTAGAAATCATATTATTTAATTAATATTTAATCAAAAATTAATTGGAACTAATTTTGTGATAAATTTGATTAATTAAAAGTATATGGACTATTTGGTTATTTAATGATAGTTGAGAAAGAAAGGCTCTAGAACCTCATGGAATGAGGTGGACGAAAATCTATAGGGTAAGCCCAGGAGATTTCGTCCAGGGCCCTTGTATTAGGGATTGGGCTTCTTGGTCACCAAGCAAAGGGTTCTAAGTCATATCCCTTAAACCCTAGCTTTGGCACCAAGTTTCCTCAACTATATAAGGAGCCTCCTAGCCCCTTAATTTCGTGACTCCTTGTCTTCCCAAGGCTTGGAAAAAATCTTGCCTCCCCTCCCCTCTCTTTTATATTATCCTCTTGCTATCTTGGGTGCGATTCTATTAGAGGCACGACACTTGTGGTGCTACCTTCCAAGAGATCAACAAAGAGTAATTCTAGTTGTTTGTTATAACAACCAAAAGGTATGTAATCCTAAAACCCTCTCATGTTAATTTCAAAAATAACCTAGGGTTTCCAGGTTTCTTTTTGATGTTCTTTGTTATAGGTTCAATAGAGAAAACATAGATCATATTTAGGTCCCATGCAAACTTAAGGGTTTTAATTTTGTTTGTTTCCTAAATTCTATCAGTGATATCAGAGCACTTGGTTTTTTTTTTCTATTGAATAGATATAATAAAAGTATAGATCAATCCGGATTTATTGAAATTAACCCTTAAAAGGCCATAATTTCGACTAGGGCTAGGGTTTTAGAAACCCTAGCTTCCACCCCTTGGATTTCGAAATTAAGGACTAGGATTTTGAAACCCTAGCTTTCCTCCCCAAGTAATTTCGAAAATGGCAGGCTTATAGGGTTTCTATATTTTGATAATTGTTAGTTTAATTCATTTAAAAAGGATCATTATAAAATTGGAATCCTTTACCCTTATTTTCGAAAATTAGAGGGTAATGATTAAGATTAAATTATTTGACAAGTTTAATTAGATATTCCTAAATTGATTTAATTTATGTAAATGTTAATAATTAAATCATTATTAATTTATTTTAAATTTAATTAATTAAATATTAATTTTGAAATTAAAATATAAACCCTAGTATTTTGAAAAGTTTAAAATACACCTTATACTATATGTAAAATTAAAAGATAATTATTAATATATGTATATAACTAAAGTCAGTCAAATCGCTAGTACGCCTCATTCATGAAGCCAATGGGTATCCATTCTTACCCACGACTCTATACAATGACCACCATTGGGTATCCATACTTACCCACCACTCTCTTGTATGGAAGAGGGTCGTTAGCCGAATGGATTTGATAGGACACTAATTATCATTAAAAATATAATGCTATTAAAAGTACTAGAAGCTTTTAAATCCCAAATCTAGTTACATTAGGAAAAATGTGAAAAGTATGCTAATCCATGAAAACTCACATCATGCTTTATATGTCATTAGTGGAGCGTGTGTGGTTAATCGACACACTAAAAGGGACTATAAAGAGATATGACGGACATCTTGAAAATTATCATTGCTAATGGAGCATGTGTGGTTAAGCGGCTCATCAATGTGAGATGGTAAATGACATCATAGGTGTCAAGAGGGTTTGCATGGTTATTCACATCTTGTTTTTTTGATCCACAACATCCCAGTCACAATACTAGGGTTTTAAAAAACTAGGAGTTTCATATTTTAATTTTAATTATGCAATCCTAAAACCCTAAAACCCTAGGAGTTTTGGAGCATGTGTGGTTAAGCGTCTCATCAATGTGTGATGGTAATTAATTAAAGATTAAACATGTCATTTGATAAGAATCAATGAATCTCAAAAGATCTAGGAGTTTCATAATACTAAAATTGGTAAAAGCCTTACCTACCTAAAATAGATTCGAAGTTGATTACGACATCCCTCTTCAAAGTACGAAATGAAAATATGGATCTTAGCCTAAATTTAAAAAATTATGGGTTAATAATTAAGGATTAAAATTAACTAACTTGAATTCTCTTTTCTCCCATTATAGATGTCAAGACAAGACAATAATGGTCTTCCTCATTCTTTTGTAAATTGTTTTCCTCTTCCTTCTGAAGATGATCTTCCACTTTCTAATCAAGGTTAAAATGTTTTCTCCTCTTCGGGAAATGGTGGAGCTTGACATCATGCTTCTTCAACTCTTCCACCTCCTCCTCCAGTGATTCTCCCAACGTCATGTTTTCCTCAAGTTTAAAAGTATGAAGCTACTCAAGCCCTCTTGGCATATAGACATCTAGATGGAAATTCTATGTGTGCATATGTTATGGAAATGAAATCGTACATTGACAAGTTGGATAGAATGGGTGTCGTTTTCCCATGGGAGCAAGCCATTGATTTTGTTCTTCTTTCGCTTACAAAGTCATATGAACAATTCATTGAGAACTTTCTTATGATAAACATCGACATGACCCTAATTTATCTGACCCAAATGTTGATTGTTGCTGAAGCTGAAATGCTTAAAAGCACATCTAAAGCAGAAATGCTTATTAGGTCTAATTCCAAGGTTTTCATGGACATTGACAATAATGACAATGGTGGTCCATAAAAGATTCCTCATCTCAATGGAAAGGGGTCGGCCAAGATCAAGCAGTTTGATCATATGGTAAAGAAAACTAGTTATAGGATAGATCCATGTGTTAAACCCAAGGAGTCCATATGTTTCTATTGACAATTGAAGGGACATTGGTTTCGAAGCTGCCCAAAGTACCTAAAAGATCTCATAGATAGTGAAGCCAAGTTGTGTAACTCTACTTCAGGTACATCCATTACGTAACTCCATTGTTTTAATAAGTTCCTATTCATGGACTCTTAATACATGATCTGATAATCATATTTTGATATTATTGCAGGATCTAAGAGAAAGAAGGAAGATTAAGAAGAGTGAGCTATATCTGATCATCAGAGATGGACTTCTATCAGATACTCCGTGATCTGAATTTGGAGCTACTACTTAGCTGTTAGGATAATTTAATAGATTGCTATTACTCTTTGGAGATGTCCAGAAACATTGTTTTTCATTTTATGCGTTGTAAGGACAAGTTCCAATTTTTCGTTTATTTTTAATAAAAGTGAAATTTTGGGTTTATCTGGTTGCCTCATTTTATTTACATTTCCTTGCAATGACATTTACGAAAGTGTTGGTTAGATTTTTAATATTAGAAATATTAATTGTGGATTGGATTCTTATAATATTGCGTGTGGTATTGTCATAATTAACTAAGTGAAAAGAAATCTTATCACCAACTAGGACAGATACCTGATGTTGTATAAGTTATATTGTATAGTATATGAGAATTTTGTTCATTGGAAAATTATGACTAATTCATTGATCACATGTTTATGTGAGCCAAATGAAGAACTAATAGATCTAGTACATATTTATATGGACTATTCAGATCCACCATAAAGGACAATAACTATATTCGTCATGATTAATGATGTTTCAGTAAATACGGTTGTGTTTATAAGATTAAGCATAATTCTGATACTTTTAAAAGCTTCAAAGAATAGCAGAACGAATAGAATAATCAATTAGGCAGAAAGTTAAAAGTTTTTCTAATCTGTGAAAGGGAAGGAGAGTACTTTAGCATCATGTTTTATGATCATCCTAATGATTAGGGAATTATATCAGAATTGATCCTCGAATAACATCTTAGTGAAATTGTATGACTAAGAAGAGGAATCGGATTTTGTTGAAATGGTTCAATCAAGAGATGAGTCATACTTCGTTTCAAATCAAGTTGTAGAGCCATGCTCTAGTAACTACGAATCGTATCTTGAAACTCATTTTAAACTAAGAAGGTTGAAAAACACCTCAAAATATGTGGAGTAAAAAATGCTCTTCTTACATATAGAATTGTAGCTATGATGTTTTTGTTAACTAAGAAACAAAGGATAAACTGAGCCCTATTCTATGAAGTGTTTTCTTGTCGAGGACCCACACAAACTTTTGAATATTTGTTTTAGATCATCAAGGAATGTTCCTTGAGAGAAAAATCATATGTCAAGAAGTTAGTAGGAGTCGTATTGATCTTGAGAATTTTAAGAGTCAACAAACAACCAACATTTTAGTTATCACTAGCACACGACCTGAGATTGATAACCTATCGTGTTTGATTGAGCCATTCTTATTTCTATGCACCTTCCAGTTGAGTTGGAAATGCTTATGAGTTCTATGTTTTCATTTAACTGCAAAAGCAAGAGCTCGTTGGTCAGTAAAAGTACATTGATCAAAATGGGTAGGCCGCTAACAATATGGAAGCATTGGTAGGCCCTTGAGCCACCAGAGGGCAAGAAATTTAGAAATGCAAAGTTCAGTCCATGATGGAAAGTTAAATTCCAATTTGTTTATGTCCTAAACTTTATTTTGTGATTGTACGTTGCAGATGATAGATTCACATGGATGGGAACATATCACCTTGAAATATATGTGGTAAAGATTCACTCTAATTCATGAAAATGATTATGAGGAATCACTTGCGCCAGTAGATTTTAAAGATCTGATAAGGATCAACATGGGTATTAATGTGTTAATTACATTCTCAAATTCATAATATGATTACAACATCCCTTTCATATTTTGAATTGTGAGGAATGGAAAGGAATTGTTTGAAATTTCCATACTTATAATTATGAGTTATGAAAGGGTTTGAACATACACATATTCTATCTAATGAAGGTGTATAAGCTTAAGTAGTCTAGTTGGAGACTTATCGAAGCATCGCATAACAAAAATATGTACTTTAGTAAGAAAGTCAAGGGTATTGATTTCTAGAAGTCCATTTGATTTATGGGTACATGTCAGAGCTAGTGGGAGCATAATTGTTATGCTAGTATTGCATGTTTACAATATTGTTCATAGGGAACAAAGTTCTCAATTTTCAAATCACAAAGTTTGGGAATTTTTTCGCTATGATAGACATAAGGGAGAGAGCACTCATAATTTTTTTTCGAATCTAAAGGATTAGATTGTATATAACTTAGTCATAGATATATATGAATGCCATGTTGAAATAGTTCAACATAGGAAATTCCATATATGAAAATATTATAGTAAGAGATTGAATAGACATCGGATATACTGAATCGAGTCCCATACGCTTCAGATATAAGATCAATTACATATGTTGTAATATTCACTTATTCTGATTTTTCCAAATGCCTTGAGCATTGAGAGGAAAAAGGATTGGAATTTTTGTATGACTAGATTTGTTAAAGAATTGTCAAGAACATTCTTAGGTTCACTAAAGATCGGTTGCGTATGGATAGTTAGAAGTATGGTATTAATTTGGATGGACCATAATGACATGATTCTGGATTAAGATGATTCTTGATTAGAATTGATCATCATATGGGAATATGGAAATGTTTCCATAATAAGGGTTGATTATTAAATCAACATGTGAGTTGGAAACTTAATTGCAAGAGAATTGTTCAAGGAGTGTACCTTGAACTTGAACCTTCATTATCATTGAATTCTTTCTAGTAACAAAGTTCCAATGGGACAATCTGTAATGTCTGTAATATGGTTGGCTCAGTCTCTGTGACTTTGAAGCCTCGACATCATAGGAGGTCAGTGCATGTAAGGTTGGAATTCTAATACATTTTAGACAGTGACAATAATTTAGAATTATGAAATGAGCATCTTTGCAATAGTGTCTAGTCGATATGTTCACAAAGGAAGGACCATAGAGAGACATGGTATGCATGTTTATAACATCGCATGACTGATGTTATTTAATTCAAGTGGTTAGTTGATTATTCGAAACATTATACAATGAATAAAGTCTTAATTCTTATGATGATTAAATAGTAAGAGTTTTATTTATATTCAATAAGTTTTTAGACCATAGTTAATTAATTTATTATTGTGTTTCACTTTGCATGTTTTACTTCCGAAATAATTCGATTATTCGAAATTCCACAGTCACTCATACTTTTGGAAGTAAGTAGTGAATTAAGACTGTCATGAATTGAATTGTAGATTGTCTAAAGAGTTTTAGACATAACAATGGTATTTCTACAATATTCATGAGTACTTTGAAATTAAGATTTATGTATTGGATAAACCTATGCTCAAAGAATTTCTTTATGGAATTTATCACGAATAATTCTGAGACGGTAATATCTTATAATCTTAAAATAGAGAGATATATGAGTTGTAGTTTACAAGTTGATTGTGCATTGATAATATGTAAGTGCATTAGTACCTTGATGTTATTGTCATGCATAATCTGATAAGTAAATGGTGCAAGCATATAAGTCAAAGTTTATTCGTTCCTTTTGCCCTAACACGAAAACTGATATCTTTGGGCTCCTCGTAGTTTTGGTGTTGACTTATAGTATTGGGCCCAACAAGGACTAAATTGATGTGTTAGATTACAAGTCCTATAGCATCACAAATCAGAAATTAGGAAACAAAGTCTTGGACAATGAGATTGATTCTATTCCATGTCTCATGTCCGAATGATATATAGTTGAACGGAAGATTATATGATCACTTATCTTAGGGCTCGTAACTGACCGTGTCAGAGTTCGGCAATAACTTTTGGAAACTACAATTTGCTGATCGATTCAAAAGTTATACTAGCAATTATAGTTATAGACTTATCTAAGTGGGAGACTATTAGATTAGGTGTCTAAGCCAATAACTAAAAATCATATATACTTGAATTGATAGTAGCATAGTCCTTTTGAGTTGCCCTCAAACCTAGTAATTGAACAGTATGATTATATATATATATATATATATATATATATATATATATATATATATAGAGAGAGAGAGAGAGAGAAATTAATTTATTATGTGAATAATAAATTAAATAAATAGTTTATTAATGTGTTATGAAAATAATATATTAATTAGAAATCATATTATTTAATTAATAATTAATCATAAATTAATTGGAATTAATTTTGGGATTAATTTGATTAATTAAATGTACAGAATTGTTTGATTATTTATTGATAGTTGAGAAAGGAAGGCTCTAGAACCTCATGGAATGAGGTGGACGAAAATATTTAGAGAAAGCCTAGGGGATTTTGTCCAATGCCCTAGTATAAGGGATTGGGCCGCTTGGTCACCAAGCAAAGGGATCTAGGGAATATCCCATAAACCCTAACTTTGACAACAAGTTTCCTCAACTATATAAAGAGCCTCCTATCCCCTTGATTTCGTGACTCCCTTTATTCCTAAGGCTTGGACGAAATCTTGCCTCCCCTCTCCTCTCTTTTATATTATCCTCTTGCTAGCTTGGGTGTGATTTCATTAGAGGCACGACACTTGTTGTGCTTGCGTCTAAGAGATCAACAAAGAGGAATTCTAGTTGTTTGCTATAACAACTAAAAGGTATGTAATTCTAAAACCCTCTCATGTCAATTTCGAAAATACCCTAGGTTTTCCAGGTTTCTTTTTGATGTTCTTAGTTATAGGTTTAATAGAGAAAACATAGATCCTATTTAGGTTACATGCAAACTTAAGGGTTTTAATTTTGTTTGTTTACCTAAATTCCATCAGTGTCCTATATCTCATGATCCGCTAAATCATTTGAGCATAACCCGTAAGCTAATACTTATAACAATGTTTATGTTGACTCATATATATATATTGTCAGGTTTGTGTTTCTAGAAAGGGTTATTTTTTTCGTTTAGTATATATATATATATATATATATATATATATATATATATATATATATATATATTATCGATGGTTATCCAATCTCATTACTACTAATGAGAATCAGTGGCTATGATAAGTTTCATCACCTTACGAACCACTAACAATGACAGTGGCAACATCATTTCTTCTCCGCTGATCTCTACAACCACTGACGACGTTTTATTTAACACTGAAGTTGTGCCATAGACCGATATGACTCTTGAATTATCAACACATAGTTTAAAATAGCCCCTTGAAAGCTATCACACCATTTTTGTACTCATTAACTACTTGGGCAGCTACAACTTAATCAATGAATGAGATTAAACTTATCTTATTGGGAACCCTAATCTCTCCGTCTCCTTTAATTTAAGTTTTTTGAAGTATCAAAATTTTCACAATTCCTTAAAGAATGTTTGGCAATCTTCGCAATAACCCCTAAGCGAACTTCTACATGGCACCCTTCTCTTATCTTACAAAGTCAATCTTAATCCCTGCTTCAATAACACCTCTTGCTCCAGTCACCATCAAGAATTCCAACGAAACTCCAAACGTTGAAATACTTTCAACAGTTGTTGGCACCTTATTCGAAGATCTTATTTAATATTTCTAATCCACTCCCCTCACCACGACATTAACGAAGAAATCTATTGGCATCAATGAACATGACCTATGTGAACATGTTATAAACATTTTTGATACATCTCTTTGTAATTAATCAAACAAGGATGCATTTCATGTGTGTCCACTACATCACTTGGACGGGGTTTTTAACGGTCGATTGCCTCGACGGCCTATGAAGGAGGAGTTTTTAGGATTGGTGCCCAAGTTTGATGAATTCCATAGGTATCATCTTGTTATTTTTTAAATATAATTATTAATCCTTTTATGTATGGAATTATGTATTTTTTTTATTAGTTTTGCAGAGATTCTTGGGGCAGGATAACTTTGGGAACACTTGTACTGCAAATAAACACAGTAACTGGAACTCTTCATTAACTTCTTCATCTTGTCAAAGTAAAAAATCCAAACCACAAAAGTTAACATATAGACTAAGCGGATTTTTATTTTCCTTTAAGGTGGTAGTGCTTTTTATAGCAATATTATCTTCTTAAAATTTTATTTTTTTTTCTAATACTATGATACATAATTTTGTTAAATATAGAGTTAAAGAATTTTTCCAGTTAGATTTTGTTACATACCCGACAACCAAATCTGATACCCCAAGCCATTGCATGGTCTAAGCTTACTCAGTTACAAAATAATCAGTGCATCAAGTATATAAATTTTCCATTTTCAGCACTATGTATCATCATGTTAATAATTAATTTAAAATTATATTAGGGGTAATCACCCTATAGAAAAGATAGAGTCGACGCTAGATAAGAGTCGTTCTTCCTGGTGGTCTTATATCTTCGTTTTGATTTAATGTGACGATTTACATTGGTCACCCATTCCCACGACACCATCTTTTATACCATCACATCATAGGTCACCTCATTATAAGCGCTACAAAGGAAGACACAATGAGATGATAACAAAAGTTCATATCCATCAGTCCCACAACCACCACCAGAAACATGACGCGCTATTAATAAGGATAAAATGATACTAGAGTTGCAAAAACAACTTCAAGAATATAAGAGGATGTTGCTCGCACATGTCATGCGTATGTATGGCATGAAAAAACAATTAGGGCTACTTGTAGACACTTTCATAGGGAAGTATGATACACCCTATAATAAGGTTACCACAGATGATGATGACACATTCCATAGGTTAGAGGTACATTTTTAATTTTATTTATCATATACTGATTATTGCATCATTGATTATTTAATAGTATGAAACGGTTACCTTATTAAAGGCGACACAGTGCTCGTATATATTGGATTTCCATAGATGGCCATGGTATGTCAAAGGATGACTGTTGGTCACACAGGTTTAAGGTACATATTTAATAAGATATGTGATATATATTGATTGTTCTATTGTTGAATGTTAAATTGTAGATAACCTTATCCTTATGTAGGGTGTCATTGTTAATCCAGAGAAACTACATGATGAAGGACCTAAGCGTACGTCCATGTCTGATTACCAAAAGCCACCATTAGCATATAGGCATATGCAACAAGCGACATATTTTTCTCGATATGGTTGAAGTATGTATAGACTTAGATACAAAGGAAAGACGTCACATTTGTATGCACACCACTATTCGATTGTAAAGATGATAACATTAAACCATGATGCTTCGTTATTTTTTGTTCACCGATTTCTCATATATGAATCGATGATGGAGTTTTAGATGGATAAATATGAGGAATTTGACAACAGTAGGTTGAAATGTGTTGTAGTTTTATATGTATGCTATCATTACATACTAAACATTTAGTTATGTTACTCTATTAATTACATGTGTTGATCAGCAACACATCATGCTCTGGATTTCGATGCTTCTAGAGTGAAGGACATATCATGCTCGATGGACATTTCTTCAAACTTTCAACATGGATGTAAAGGATTGGTATGACTTGGATGATATATGCATTTACGTACGTAATAGTCACTTATAACAAAATGTTACATGATGATTTGTTATTTTTGATCTTTTGTGCAACTATACATCCCCATTAGTATAACGATTACACACTAGTTTTTAGGGGTTTTGGATTTCCGGATGATCACTATCACTATGTACGATAATTACTTATCTACCAGCTATTTTCAAAATATTTATTTCATTTATAGATATGTGATCCTGTATCCACAAACTCCTAGTGGCTATCAACTATTGGGGTACTAAACTAATCGATGTAATCCCCCTCAAGAGTTTTATACTCACCCTTGTGAATGTCAATGACTAACCACAATAGTCTAACGATAAAGTGATTGTGAAGTTTTCTTATGTTGGTGTTTGGAGAGGTTGATCACTGGTCACATCACGTGAGCATAGATGGTTGCACCAAGACCTGGACCAACTCATATCGAAGGCAATTTGCAAATATTCCATAGAGTATATGTCAAAAGTAAGTGTCTATTTGCACATTTATTATTATTTGAACACATCTGAATTTTTATAATTATTATTTTTTGTAGTGTATATTTTGTTTCATGACATTCCAAAGTTATTTGTTTTTGCAATACAAGTTTTGTTTCATATGGAAAATACATTGTCATTTAAGTTATCAAAATGACCTTAGGCCTAGTGGTAAGAAATAATCATCTTAAATAAGAGGTCATGGTATAAAGTCTCATTAGGAGACATAGACGTTGTTAGAAATAGTTTGTCGTTTCAAAAAGAAAATTTTAATTATAATAATTATAAATAACAATAAAACCAACCATTAATTGAAATTAGAATAAAAACATAAACACAAAATAACCAAATAAACATAAAATTATAAATAAACGACCATGAAAACATAAAATTATAAATAAACGACCATGAAAACGAAAAGAAACGATAATAAAATCATTTAATGTGAACTATATATTGACCTTTTAAAATAGGCTATTGACTATCCCCATTTCAAAGTGTGCTCTGAAATCTTAGCTTATATTAAGTTGTTCATTTTACAAAAATAAATAAATAAAATAAAAGTTACTTTTGTCGAAACGAATTGGTTAATTTATTTAATTTTCTTAAAAAATATTATACTAAGCAACTACTTTTTTTTTTTTTACTTATGAAGGCAACCAGTTATCCACGACTTCTAATGTGCCACCCCTTCACTATTTTAACTTTCCAATAGTTGTAAATTTGCTAAAAAGAGGGGCAAATGTGATATTTAACTTGAAGATAGTAGTCTTAAAAATCGTACCTTCACAATGACCCAAAGTAGTCGTGCCGCCGGAGCAAAAACACATTAACTCCGTCGTATTGCTATTGTAACCGCAACGCCCAAAGGAAGTTTCACACTTTTTGCAATTCCCCATTCTCTCCCATGCGAGCTCGAATCCTCCCCTCAAGGCTTCGATGAACTCTATCCCCAGCAATCTTTCTGGGCCAAGTTCATCCAACACCGTCGCTACAACAGCATCGTCATCACATGAGTACTCATCCCAACTGAAATTCGCTGGCTCGGAGTTTACTTTATTAACGCACGACTTACTACTCGCGGAACTCAGACACGGGATTTCATGTGCAAAAGGCGGAACTCCGGTACAATTAAAGTGAACACGTAGGTTAACATTCTGATCCGTAAAAAGGAAAGGCAAAGTTCCGATTGAAATGTTATGGCGCACCATGGGGCAGTCGACGATCGGGACGGTGGCAGAAACGTCGTAGTCTACAAGGACAATAGTCTTTGGTTCGTAGAGTATATAAGGGAATTCCAGTATTTGATCACCGTAAAATATATTTTGGATATAGTAAGAATCGTTTCCCAAATTAATAGTTGGAATATCCTGTTGATCACCGTCTTTAGAGCAATTGATTCCAAAACCAGGGTAACCGCAGAACTGGGTGGAGGTTTCACTGCCGATCCTCCAAAAAGGGTAGCTGATATTGATGTTCCCGCAGTTGTATGAAGGGCAGCTGGGGTAAGTTGAATAATTGAACTGAGCAGCCATGGAAATGAACAAGAAGGGTAAGAGGAGGAGAGACAGTGAAAGAGAGTGGAAAAGGTCGGACATGGTTATTGGAATGTTGTAACAATAACTAAAAAAAACACTGGATTATATTTATAACAAATCATATACGTAATTGGCGTTCGACAAAACACAAAATAAAAGTAGTCGCATAATAACTTTACTAGATAAAAAGAAAACGCTCCATCGTTTAAAAAAAAAAAAAAAAAAAAAAAAAAAAAAAAAAAAAAAACTCATTTAACTTAAAATATTATATTTTGAATTGTATAATGATCATGAATAACTTTATTTTGTGAATTATAGTATATGTACTCTCAGCAAACATGGTAGTCATAAGCTTCGTTTACGTTATGAATATGGTTTTTTTAAAAACTTTTTATCGTTACAACTAGATGAGATTTATATGGGCGTCATGTAGTAGGCCTTGGCTGTTTTAACATTATTTTTAAATAAATCCATGATTTATATATACTATAATTTAATTTTAAAAAGTGGAACCTTATTTTTTTCAAGTTTATAAGTTGACGTAGATTGTATAAAAAAAAATTACAACGAAGAGTGTGCCAGTGAGAACCATGCTAAATAATATTTGACAAAAAATTGGATGCATAATAAATATCTCACTCGTATTAGGCAAATGAAGCCGTATTCTTTACTACATATAATAAAGTATTTTGAATTAGAAGTATTTCCTATAAGAAATCAACCTTATCGGAAGCCACGTGTTACAGACAAGACCAAAGACTGAATAATAAGTCTTCTCCCAAATTCTTATTGGTTTCTCGGAAACCACATGTTACAAACAAGATAAAGAGTGTGAATAATAAGTCTTTCTCCCAAATTCTTCCTTGCTGTTTTCTGTACGGCCACTGTTTACAAGCAGTTTAGGTAAATTATTTTTTTATTTAAACTCTTTTACTTTTTCCTTAGAATCTGGAAATTTTTTAGTTGAAATTATGAATAAAAATAAACATCAACTAAGAATTAAAAAGCTCTATAACCAATTATTTTCCATAAAACAATGATGTTAGCATCATTTTAAATTAATCATCGTCCATATAATCTATTTTCATACAAATTTATGTTACACATTATAAAATATTCAAGTTATCGTTTGAACACCTTAATACAATCTACCATTGACTAAAGACAAAACCAATCAATATAATAGTAGGATAGGTGAGGCTGTACGGATTATAAAGAATAATATGAGTTTTATCAATAAATTTTAAGCATATATGAAAAATTCCTCTATTGATCAATTACCTTACATGTCGATAAGTTTGTATTTTGAAGCTCCTAAACACCTAGATAACATAGTGTTTTGGAGCTCCGAAATTTAAACTTATTGACATGTAAAGTAATTGATCCATGCAGGAATTATTCGTATATGCTTAAGATTTAACGATGAAACTCATATTCTTTTTATAATTTGTATAATTTCACCTAACCTATTATTATATTGATTGGTTTGTTATTAGTCAATTGTTTCTTATATGAACATAACAGTTGGTTTTCCTTTAACTTATTGTTAGGTAGATTGTACTAAGGTGTTTGAAGGTTTGTATTAATCAGACACAATCAAGTATAAGAAACAACAAACAAACAAACGAAGTAAAAATTAAATAGAAAAAGTAAAGAACACAGAAATTTCTCCAAATTGTCTTTCACCAAGAAAACGGGTTGTCACAAAGACGGTCACCAACACATGACGACTCAAGGTTGTTTTACATTTGGGTTTCACCCTAAGTATATATACCAAACTAATCTAGTGAATCCCTTGATTAAAATAATTGTATATAATCTACTTATAAACAAATCCTTATCACCAAGATATCGGTTATGTTATCTATTCTATATTTACAGAGTATAACTACCTAATATTCAAACAATATCTTCCTATAATATACAAAGATCACTAAGATCATGAGATCACGCTGATGCTGATCATTCTGGAACTGATGCTAACGTTTGCGTTGGTCAGCGTGTAATTATGTTTGACTCATCAGATCATAATATGTGACCTTACAATCTCCCCCTATCCGATGATATCAAAACTAATCTTCAATGAAAGTTTTTGGCTCGTGCTCCCACTGAGAGTAAGAATGAAATCTTAACTCTTTCAATTTTGACCAATGCTAGCCCTACGAAGATGAATGACACATCAAACATTTATAAATTGCAGCAGACGACGGACGAATAGATAATGAGCTTGAGCTAAGCTGAAAACGTTGGCATCAACTTGTGTAACGACCCAAAAGGTCTTTCTTTAACGATGTTAGTGTTTTGTTACAAGATTATTAAGCGAAGTAAAGTTAGTTCGATTCTAAGAGTGTAGAATGAAATAAATTTAATAAAAAATGGTGTTATTTAATATCTATATGAATTATTCTATATTTAAGAGGAATGTAAGTTAATTAAATTAATTTAGGGTAACTTCTAGTTATAAAAGGTGTAAATGGTATGGAGGGGCTAAGTTCTCAATAAAAGAAATTTAATTTGCCAATAATCTAGAGTTAGGGGGAATGGAATACAAAGTTGGGTATGTGAGGGGTTTAGTTGTAAAAATGGAATGTAACAGTCTTGAGTTTGATCGATTAGGCTTTCCTTGCGTTTGTTTTCCTTGGCTCCCACGGTCAAAGGTAATTGGCCTAAAGTCTTTGGGGTTGTGTCGCGCATCAAAGGCAAAGCCAAAAAAGGGGCAATGCAGCGTACAGGTTGAAGCCCACACATGATCGTTGTCATATATGGTGCTCGACGTCCGACAGCAACAAGGTAGGAGGTAGCGATGACATGAAGGAGGAACAAGAGAAAAAAAATGATTGAGCAAGGAGGAGGATTCATTGGAGGTGGTGGAGGTTTATTTATTGGAATAAGTGGATGTAACTGATTACTTCCAGATGGTGATGGGTATGGATTATTCCTACGAAGAGGAGGGTGTTGATCATCACCTGGAGAGCTAGGAGGAGTGTCTTCAATCATCATATAATCATCATTTACCAGAGCCATTATACATTTGATGTCAGCCATATCTTTGGTACTTTGATCAGTCTTTCTCCAATAAATTGAGTCATCTGAACCAATAAGGATAGCTGGGAGAGCACAATAGTTTTAAGTTGGAATTAGACTTCCCCTGAAAGGTAGCATAAGTAGGCATATGAATTGGCATTTTGGGGAACAGTTGCAGCTTAAGGGGAAGGAGACGCTGATCTTGGAGAATTTGCATCTTGAATCAGTGGATTAGTAGTTTCTAGTTGAGGTGGGTTTGATCCACATTCTACTATATCTTCTGCATAAGGAGTTGTTGATGAAGTTAAAAAAATAAAAAAATAAATAAACAAACAAATGACAAGAATAGTTCAACATACTAATAAAACCTTGAATTTTAATATATGATGAAATCACAGGGATGGGAGGGAGGCGAGGAAGAGGTAAACTTACATGTTCCCTGTTGAGTTTTATGTACTATAACACTCTTATGGTGAACATTAAACCCTACATGCTTTGGATCTAAGTTTTCCCTAGTTATACATGCAACGAAAATTATCCAAAGCATGAAACCTATAACTAGCATACAACATAGATATTTGAAACATAAAAACTAGTTAAAAGATTACCTCTTAGTTGTAGCTTGTGGAATTTTGGTCTTTCAAGAGCTTAGCACCTCAAGTGTGATGCCTCAAACAAGTTACAAACACCATGAACAAGTGAAGGATAATGAGAGAGAGGCTATGAAGCATACAAAATCGGCTAGGGTTTAACCGTGGAGTACTAGTGGCCAATTTTGCAAGCTTAGGGGTTCAATATATAGTTTTGAATTCCTAGGGTTTCAACTTGTAAACCCTAATTCACTTGGTTGGGCCTTTAATCCAAAAATCAGCTAGGGTTTAACCGTAGAGTAACAGTCTCCCACTTAGACAAGTCTAACAACTATAATTGCCAATGTAACTTCAAAATCCGATTAGCAATCGTAGCTCTCAAAAAGTCGTTGTCGAACTCTGACCTAGTCAATGACGTGTCCATTAGATAAGGGATCATATCTTCCTCCATTCTAGATATCGTATGAATTGAGACATGGATTATAATCATTCTCTCTATTCATGTGTTGTTTCCCGATTTCCGATATATGACGACTGACTAATTCAACAAATCAAATCAGTCCAGGCTTCGCCAAGCGCTTAGGGTTCTTATCACTAAATCATCGAGGGGCCCACAAATATCGCTTGTATCCCTCTTAGGGTAAATGGAATGGATAAACTTCGACTCATATACTTGCTCTATTTACTCATCAAAGTAAGGACCATAGGTAAACACCAAGTTACCAGTGCGTTTACATATCATCAATGTGCAACCGACTTGTAAACTACGACTATATGTCTCTGTTGCAAGAATATAAGATATAAAATTATCTCACAATTACTCATGATAAAATCCATGAAGTGATTAAATGAGTGTGGGTTTCATCCAATACTCAAATCTTATTTCAAGAGTACTCAAAAATGTTGTAGCAAACTTTTGTTATGTCTAACACCTTAGACAATCTTACAAAAACTCATTCATGATAGTCTTACCTCATTACCTACTTCCAAAGTATGATTGACTGTGGACGTTTGAATAATCTTATTATTCGCGAAGTCAAAACGTGCAAATTGAAGCACAAGAATAATTTAATCCAATATGGTTTCAAAACTTTTGAATATAAATAAAACGCTTATTATTTAATCACCATATTGATTATACATTACTCATTGTATAATGTTTCGATTAATCAACCTAATACTTGAACTAAAAAAATAGTTATCCCATTCTCTAAGCATGCAAACTATGTTTACCTATGGTCCTTACTTTGTGAAATAGATCAATTGAAAACATCTCAATGATGCTTATTTCACAATTTCAAATCCTTACCTAATTCTTGCCACTATAAGAGTGTGTTAGATTCTAAACTATCATGCAATGATTCCTTTTGTAATATCGAGGTACAAAAGTCAAAGAGACTTTACGAACGATATTATAAAGTATTCCTTTGGAGATTGTCTCAAGAACAATTCCATGGAAGTGAAGTTTCAAATTCAAAGTACATTCCTTTGAACATCCTTCTTGCACAAAATTTTTCTAACCTACACATAGATTCTTAATATCCAACTCCCATTATGGAAACATTTCCATATTCGCCATATGACAACTTATTATTAATAAAATCTTGTCTATTCATAATAATATCAATATGGTCCATCCATTACTATACTTCCAACTGCCCACAAGCGACCAATCCTTAGCGAACCTTAGATCGTTCTTGATAGTTGTTTAATTCTTTTGTCATATCCGGTTCTGATCCTTTTTCCCTCTTAATTCGCTAGGCATTTGGAAAAAACAGAACATGCAAATATTACGGCACACGCAATCGATCCTATACTTAGAGTATATGGGATACAATTCAAAATGTCTTACATAAAGACATGATATTTTACCAGTCTTTTGCTATAACATTTCCATATATAGATTTCCCATGTTGAAACATTCCACCATGGTAATAATATATGTCCATAACTAATTCTAATTAATATTTCAATCTAAGCTTTTAGATTCGAAATAAAGTATGAGTATCCTCCCCCTTACTATAGCGAAACAATTTTTCAAATTCTGCAAATTTACAAAATTCTTAACCTTTGTTTCCTATAACCAGTATTGCTAACTTGCAACACTTAACATAATAATCATGCTCACACTATCATGATAATTATATTCTTACCAACATAACCCTTATGCTCCAACTAGCTTTGACATGTACCCAGAAATCAGCTGCACTTCCAGAAATAAATACTTATTGAATTTCTTACAAAAGTTTAGATTTCTGGTACGATATGTTTTGATATGCCTTTATCTAAGCTCATACACCTTTTATTAGAAAGCTTATTTGTGTGTCTAAACTATTTCAAAACTTACAGCAATAAGTTCCGGATGTTCAGACTATTTGCCATTTCTCACAATTCAAACTATGAAGAGGGATGTCGTAATCATAATCAAATTTGAGAACGCAATTAACACAACTTCTATCTTCTCATAATCTACTTAGTGAATGTATTTCCTCACAATCATTTTCATGAAGTAGAGAGAAACCTTATGTCACTTAGATTTTATGGTGTATGTGTTCCTATCCATGGGAATTTTTCATTATCATAAGACAAGGTCTTTGACAAAATCAAACTCATATGGGCTGAACTTACTCAATCTTAATTTCTTGTCACATGGCAACACAGGGGCCTACCATGTCTTCCAAGTTGTTGAGCAGCTCACCCAAACTGATCAATGAACTTTCAGTGATCCATGTGCTTTTCCGTATACAAACAATTAAGAACTCATAGAACTTAAATGCATAGTCAACTTTAACTGGAATGAACACAGAAACAAGAATATGTCAACACGATAGGTTACAAACCTCAAGTCGTGTGCTAGTGATAAACGATAGTTTTATTTTTGATTAGTTCTTGAAACTTATCAAGATCTTTATGACTCTTACTGACCTATTGACATATAAGATTTTCTTGTCAAGAACCATTCCTTGACAAAGAAATATCCAAGAGTTAGTGCAGATTCTTATCAAGAATGACACTTCATACAATTGGTCCTAGTTGGTCTTTGTCTTAACCAAAATATCACAACTACTAATTTGAAATGTGTTATAAACCTACTTAATATATTTCACTCAAGTCACAATCTTGGAGTATGACTCTAAGACTCGATTTTGGAACGAAGTATGATTCATCTTCTCGATATAACCATTTCAACAATTCTCAATTCCTCTTCTTAGACATGCAAATGTACTAAGGTGTCCTATGAGGATCAATTGTGATATGGTTTTCATAATCATTAAGATGATCATAAAAAATGCTACTCAAGTACTCTCCTTTCCTTCCAGATTGGAGAACCTTTTATCTTTCCGCCATCTTGATTCTTCTTATTCGTTCTGCTTGTACTATGAAACTTTTCAAGGTATCAAAATTATACTTAAACTTGTAAGCATAATCATATTCACTAAACTCTTAGTAAGTCATGACAAATAGTGTTATTTTTCTTTGTAGTGGATCTGATCAGTGCACAACAATGTATATTAGAACCCCTAGTCCTTCACTTGACTCACATCTATATGTGAAAAAGGAATTAGTCTTAATTTCCAAAAAATGAAAATTATCATTCATCATACAATACAAGTTGCATGATTCCAAGTTTCTGTCCAATTGAAACTTTGTCACACTCCAAAACCGGAACGACGGAAACGTTCTGGGGTGGATGATGTCATGCCAAGTATCACAACATATGCAGTATAGTAATCAAAGTACAACAACCATTGCATTAATAGTAATAGTTTTACATAAGTTACATTATATAGAGACATCAAAGTAATACAGAAACTAGTATAGATGCAGCTCGGTTCTAGGCTGACTTCGCAAAAGCTCCCGGGTGTACCTGTCTATCGTTGACCTAAGAATACAAGTTATTTTGAAAGCGAGTATCAGCATTTTTATAAATGCTGGTGAGTTCATAAGTATTTAGTGTCATTTGTGTAAGTAAGCATTTTTATTCAAAATAACTTTATGAAAAGTAGTAGTTTAGAATATGCGGTGTATTAGCGTCCTTTCCAGAAAATCCTATATTTTCTAAATAAAACCAATCTTCTACCAAGACCCGACAGACTCATGCTATAAGGAGTAATTTTCCCCAAAATACTATCATTATCAGAAAACAGTATTTACTTTAAATAATAATCAGAAAATCACAAGTAAAAATACCAGGGGAAAAATAACATATGCCTCAGCAGTAATACTGCTGACGAAGGCAAAAGAAATCATAGACTCCAGGAGAATATCGAATGAACGATACGCCTGGCTCAGTCTAACAAAAGGAAGCACATACTCCAGACAGTATAGAATGAATGATACAGCTAGCAAAGTCTAAAACAAGAGAATACAGACTCCAGACAATGTCAAATGAACGACACAGCTAGCAAAGTCTAAAACAAGGAAATACAGACACGGCTAGCAAAGTCTTAAACAAGGAAATACAGACTCCAGACAGTGTCAAATGAACGACACAGCTAGCAAAGTCTAAAACAAGGAAATACAGACACGGCTAGCAAAGTCTTAAACAAGGAAATACAGACTCCAGACAGTGTCAAATGAACGACACAGCTAGCAAAGTCTAAAACAAGGAAATACATACTCTAGACAGTGTCAAATGAACGACACAACTAGCAAAGTCTTAAACAAGGAAATACAGATTCCAGACAGTGTCAAATTAACGACACAGCTAGCAAAGTCTAAAACAAGGAAATACAGACTCTAGACAGTGTCAAATGAACGACACAGCTAGCAAAGTCTAAAACAAGGAAATACAATGATAAATCTTGTTACCTTAAGGCCATGAATTATAAGGTAAACATGAAGATACTCGTAACCATACTGATTGACAGTAGAGAACTTGACGCCCTGCAAGCGTTGGAATGAATGTAACATTTGTCACCCATTGGCTTAGTAGGTCGGGGACTGTAGCTAGCAGTCAGGGTGTGGGAGTGTCAGTCCCGTATAGATCTATACACACAATGCCCGCTCTCCCTCCAGGAGACTCTGGTTACCAACTCAACAACGGGGAGATCCGTGTCTCGAAGATGCATCTCGTATTCTGAAATCTATTGTAAGTACTGGAATAATGATACAGACTTACGAATGAACTGACTACTTTGGAATTCTCGTACTAGAAAGAGTAAATATCGTCTCCTAACTATTCCTATAATAGTTACTAGTGTCTCTAGTCTATGAACGGTGACTGGAAGGATGCCCTTGCTACCCAAGGGAAATGAACTGGTCGATAGAAACCTTTATGTCTATACATGTATACATAATATATAACTAATGTTTGAATGACCTTCGGATGGATAACTATTACCCACCAGACCATATCCCAATGAGGAAATGGAAATAGGGCGAACTATCCTTCCTAAGTCTTTCAAACATTATTTATATAAATATACAAATACAGGCATGCATTTAACGAAAGATCTATGAATGATGAATGGAAGAATGCCCTTGCTACCCAAGGGAAGTGAACTGGTCGATAGAAACCTTTATGTCTATACGTGTATACATGATATATAACTAATGTTTAAACGACCTTCGGACGGATAACAGATACCCACCAGACCACATCCCAACGAGGAAAAGGAAATAGGGCGAACTAGCCTTCCTAAGTCTTTTAAACATTTTAACGAAATAAAAATATAGAAGAAAACTCTGATGAAAACCTTGGAAAACCTTTACACATAAGAAGATTTACGACTTGGTGTTAGTTTGTAAAACAAGTTTTGAAAACCTTTGGAATCCTTTGAAAAACCTTTGGAAAAACCTTTAACAAGAGTTGAAAGCGAGATTGGAACATCAGCAAAATCTATTTTGCTACAGTTATTAATCACACGAGATTTATCTAATAACTATACAGTTCAACTTGTATTCCCCCTATAAAAGCAGTCAAAATCATTTAAAAGGTTAATTCAGGGGTATGAACTCACCTGTTGTAAGTGGATCGGATGGAGGTGCCGGTTGGGTGCTCGGTGTCAAGTAAAGACTTGAACACACTTAGTGACCTATTAACATATGATGACATATGTTTATACACAATTAGTAATTATAATACTAATTAAACACGTATAAGCATCCTAGTGTGCGGAAAACACTTTGGTCAAGTGTTAGGAGGCTATAGGATTGAAATAAGGGGGTGTATGGCCTAGTTAGGGAGTTTACTCTTCAAGAGTAAACTCTTTATGGAGATTTCGGCCCTAAGACCATATCCCCATGAGTTTACAGCCGTAAACTCATGGGTGGTGTGCTCTTGGATGCTAAAAGGTCTTATATCACTTGTAGAATTAGGCTAGGTTTACTTTTAGGGCATAAGAAGGGTTTAAGGCTCCAAATGGGCCATTTAAGGGAGTTCACGGCTGTAAAACTAGATTTTACGGCCGTAAACTCTCTCTTGGTCATTCCCTTCATGAATTAAGGTCTTAAATGAAAGAGTATAAAGTTCTATACATTTTTCCAAGTCAAATGAAGAAGTTAGGGCATCATTTGGCCTCATTATGGGAGTTTACGGCCCATGGACCAATCCTTGGGGGGTTTACGGTCGTAAACTCCTAGGTCCTTAGTTTCTTTGATGTTTAAAGCCCCTACTTCATTTGTGGTTGGTTCTAGACATTTACCCAAGCCTTTGGAGGTGTTTAAGGGAAATTTTAACACCTTAAAAGGTGTTCACGGCTCATGAAGAGGGGTTTACAGTCCAAGAGTATTCTTGGGCCATAAACTCATGTTTACTCTCCGTATGATAAGGTTTTGGTGTTCTAAGCTCATATATGCAAGTCCACAAGTCGCATCTAAGCCCTAGGAGTGATTTAGAAGGTTTTTGGGGCTTCAAAACCCCACTTATGGGTGTTTGCGGTCCAAGAGTGTTCTTGGGCCGTAAACACATGATTTTGCCACTTTTGGATGTCTTAAACACGAATTTGCATGTTAAATGAGCTAAACAACAAGTTAGGGTAGATCACTTACTAGTTTGGGGCTTGAAAGAGGCGTTTTCAGATCGAAGGCAACTTGTAGAGAAAGGGTGGAAAGTTTTCAAATGGAGTCCACTCACCCTTATATAGGGGTTGAGTTTGTGGCTCGGTGAAAATCTACCCGATACTGACGTTAAATGGGGCTTTAGGTCGCACTCGATTAAATGGTCGTAACTGACTTGGTTGTAACTAAAATTTTCCAGGGAATATTGAGAGTGTTTCTAATTTGTTCCAACCCTTATGAAGTCATAAAAAGTCCCAATTTAATTAACCTATTCCAAAAGGTTAATGGACAATTTAATAAAGCGGGTTTTATTAACGGAATGAGGGGTTAAAATGACGGGATAAATTTCGGGTTGTCACAAACTTGGTTGATGAGAATCCTTCCTTATTTGGTAAATTATGACACTACACAAACGAAAGAATCAAATCCATATTGCTAAAAATAGAAACGTACAAACATCAATTTTCACAAATGCCATTGCAAGGAAATATAAAATAAGATAAAATCAAAAGTTTCTTTATTTATTAAATTGAGCGGAAAAACTTGCCCTTTACAATGCAATTACAAATGAAAACTATGTTACTACATATTTCTAAGCAATCTATCATAACTCCTAAGTAGTAGGTCAAAAATCCGATCATCGAACCATGCGATCGAAATCTATCTTTTCGCGATCAAACTCAACATGCTTTTCCTTTAAGCTTCCTTTCTTTTCATCGATCCGAAAAAACATCAAAATGTGATCTTATCACATAATGTATTAAAAATCTATAAATGGGAACTTAATAGAGTTGGATAGTGGACTTACCTGAAGCAGAGTTATACATTTTCACCTTTCCATCCTCGTGATCCTTCAGGTAGATACGGCAGCATCTCATCCAATGCCCCTTCTCTTGGCAATAGAAACAAATAGACTCTTTCGGAATGGCACACGGGAGAATCTCTGAGTCTTTCCCTTTTCATTGGGAAGAGAAGACTTTTCTAGACTTCCAATGTTTCCATTGTCAATGTCCATGGAAGTTGGGGAAGTAGATCTTCCAATCAAATTTTCATTACCAGCGTGCCAAATCATTGCTGATTCAGCATCAATTAGCAAATAGTTAAGATCAATAAGGGTCATGTCGCGGTCTGTCATATAGTAATATTTAATGAACTCATTATAAGACTTAGGAAGTGGTTGAAAAACCAAGTGAACAACTAACTTCCTCGACACAACGACTCCTAACATTCCCAACCTGTCAATGTGTGACTTCATCTCGAAGACATGTGTACACACAGACCTTCCATCTTGTTGTTTGCTTGCCAATAGGGCTTGAGTGACCTTGAACTTCTCAAGTCGACGAACATTTTGGTCAGGGAGAACTATTGGAGGAGGTGGAGGAAGTGAAGTATGATTTCTAGGAACATCATCTTCATGAAGAAAGCTTTTTCCATAAGATTCAGTAAGACCATAGTTGTCTGAACTAGACATCTACAAGGGAGAATTTCAAGTTTAGTTTATTTAAATCCTTAATATAACACCCAAATGAAATCTTAAGGCTAGGACCCTCCACAATAATTTACAATTCAGAAGAGGGATGTCATAATCCAATTGCAAACTATTTGTCAGTAGGTAAATGATGATATACTAATTCCACCATGAAAACGAAATTTTTAAACGTATTAAGCTTTAAATGAAACTCCTAGATCTTTTGAGATTCATTTAAATTTTCAATGACATGTTTAATCTCGATTATGCCCTTCAAGTTTGTGACTGGGATATCGATGATCATAAACAAGGTGTGAGTAACCATGTGAATTAGCTTGGTACTCTCGAAGTCATTTATCACCTAATCAATGTGTCGGTTAACCATACACGCTCCATTGACGTATGACAAACTACGAGCTACCCATTACCGTCCTTTATTAGGCCCATATTAGTGTGTCGGCTAACCACACACGCTCCACTAACGACCAATAAGGTGCAATGTGCAATTTCATGGATTAGCATCAAATTCACATTTTTACTAAGTAACTAAGATTAGGAATTCATAAGGGTTTAGTTACTTTATAATTCATTATACTTTTAGTGAGGGTTTAGTGTCCTTTCCTACCTATTCGGCTAACGACCCTCCACTAGTCAAGAGTGCGGTGGGTAAGAGTGGATACACATTCAATCTCCATTTTATAGGCAATTTTCTTAAACACATCTTATAGACCAGCTTCGTAAATGAGGCCTACTAACGGTAAGACTGACCTTTTACTTATACATACATAATATATTAAACTTACAATTTTATCTAGTATAAAGGTGTATTTTACACATTTAAAACACTAGGAGGTTTAGCCTTTTAAATAAAGTAGACTGTTAATTTAATTGAACTTAAACCATTTAATTATAGATTTATTAATACACTTTTAATTAATCTTTTAATTAACTATTAACAAAGCCGTAATTAAAAAGCTTTTAATTCTAAATTTAGGTTATGAAGCGAAAATGTTCTAAATATAAAAATTCAAAATTAAAACTATTTAATTAATTTTTTTAAGTTATGAAACCAAGAGTTGAAACTTTTGAAATCTTTTCAAATTACTAGATGTTTTAGAATCCAATGTTTCATAAAAGAGACTTTCCAAATTCCAAAACTTGATGAGATGTTTTGTAACTCTTCAAAAACTTTTGAATTCCAAAACTTGATTACAAGTTTTGTAACTCCTTAAAAAACTTTTGAATTTGATGACAAGTTTTGTAACTCTGTTTAGTTATAAAAGAGATTTTCCACGTTCCATAACTTGAGGGCAAGTTATCAAACGTTTCAAAGTCATTTAGATCAAATGTTAAATGTCACACCCCCAAACCAAGGATGGCGGAAACGTCCAGGGGTGGAGGACTTCATGTACGGTATCACAACAACATGTATAATAGTGCTCAAAGTAAATACAACCATCATAAATATAATTGAAAAAAAGTTACACCAAAGTATATGTTCACATGTTTCAAAATCAATTACATTGTGATGACAAAAATAAATTGTTGACGGTTTAACGTCCCATCCTCAAAGCGCTGAAGTTTTCCTGTTTCACTGATTTCCTGAGAATACAAGTAGTTTTGAAAAGTGTCAACAATTAAGTTGGTGAGTTCATAAGAGTTTTGTTTGGAGTAGAAACCGTTTTCCTTTTTAAAATCGATAGAGTTTGATCTCCAGAAAATCCAATATTTTCTTAGTTAAGTGTAAACAGAATATTCCTATATGATGTGTTGATGAACCCTAGATTGACCCGTAGATTTCCTCTATAATCATCCAGCGTATATAAGTTATATAAGATTTAAGTTAGATAAAACGTTGAATGTAGTGGGTCTGCCCTAGGTCCACAACCCAACGAGGAACAGGAGATGAGGCGAGCACCACCAATTCTAAGCCAGTCCAGACTAAATTCTTGTATGACTCAAGCATATACGCTCAATGATTATAGTTGAAGTCTAACAATGCGAACCTTTAATGTGAATATAACCTATACATATCATAGTTCATCGGGGAGTGATAGAGATTAGTGGACCTGAACTATGCATATGATAGCTTATCAAAGTGGTGGTGATTGTGAATATAACCTATACATATCATAGTTCACCGGGGAGTGATAAAGATTAGTGAACCTGAACTATGCATATGATAGCTTATCAAAGTGGTGGTGATGGTGAATGTAACCTATACATATCATAGTTCACCGGGGAGTGATAAAGATTAGTGAACCTGAACTATGCATATGAATAGCTTATCAAAGTGATGGTGATGGTGAGTGTAACCTATACATATCATAGTTCACCGGGGAGTGATAGAGATTAGTGAACCTGAACTATGCATATGAATAGCTTATCAAAGTGATGGTGAATTCCTTTCTTGTAATTAAGTTCCTAGGGTAGATGAAACATAAACTATACCTATTATAGTTTATTACTTTGTTTGTGATATGTATTTACCATAACTATACCGACTATAACTAGTGCGTTCGTTTACGGGGGTATAATGGCTTAACTATACTTATTATAGTTTATCTTAATTGTCCATAGTGGCAGTAAATCTTTTGTATGTGTAAAACCTTTAATAATGTGTTTGTTATATAAGTAACCCTAAACTATACCTATTATAGTTTATCAATTGTTTGTGTGGGTAGTGAGCATAGGCCTTACTTGTCATAATTTACCAATGTTTATATTTTAATGGATATAGCCTCGTAATATCATATATATATATATATATATATATATATATATATATATATATATATTTGTCATACTTGTGGAGGTGTAAATCCATTTGTTTTCTGATGTATGTCTATGTAAGGATATAAAATTTGTCATATATTGCAACTACACATAATCACATAACGATGTATGCCTTGCTCAACATGTTACAAGGTGAAATGAAATTTATAGAGTTTTTCTGTTAATAACATTTTCTGTAACTGTTATTGGAAAAATTGTAGAAAAATCATAAAATGTCCAATTCAAGTTCTGTAACTTCTGAGAGTTTGGAAAATGAGTCTAGTTTGTTCATAATTTTTATTATAATTTTTAATGACTTCTTACTTATGTGAAAGAGTCCATAATCACAGACTGGTCCGGATTGATGTTTGAAATGATAGGCAGTTTTGTAAAAATCACCATAAATTGTAGAAAAATCGTATGGAGATGTGCAAGTAGTCATTTTAAAGCTAAGAAGTGGATCTACATGCACCTAAAACAGTTTTGAAAACAAAAATGTTTAAGATGTCCAAAACAGTCCGTGAATGGAGTTGAACTTTTCTGATGAAAGCTGTTAGAAAAATGTAGTTATGTTCTTAGTGTTTTAACTTGTATTCCCCCCCCTAAAAACTTGAGAAAACATGAAAATGTAGGGGTATGAACTCACCTTAAGTGTTTTCAGTAGGTAAGTGTTGAAGAAGAGAAGTGTTCAACCCAAGAACACTTGAAGAATCACTTGAAGATTCGAAGCTCTAACACAAATATATTGGAGTTTGTGTAAGATATCCATGATTTGAGTGGAAATAATTGAGATAATCATAAAGAGAATGGATTATGCTTACCAAATGTGGAGGAAAGACTCAAGATCAGCCCTTGAATCTCGAATTTCTAGAGAGAGAAAGTGAGAGAGAAAAAGAGTTTGATCTTCTTGTGAAATGAGAGCAAATGAGAGAAAATGAGGAGAGATGATGATTATCCAGCTCTCAAAAACGTGGGGATGGCTTGTGAGGGAGGTAAAAGGTACAAGGTATGGTGGAAAGGAGTGTGGGTTGTCATGGAGTGGGTATGGGGGTTGCTTGCGTCATAAAATAAGGTAAAGTCAACACTCTACCTTTGTACTTTACCTACTCTTATTTGGATAAGATTTTACCCTTAAAATATGATTAAATTATTAATTTAGGGGTCTTATATTTTAAAATAAAGTTTTGGGTGAAAATCCCATGTTAAAACAATTAAAAACGGGTCTTAAATGCAAAATTACGAGAAACCGGGTGAAAAATGAGCTTTCCAGCGAGACCCTTCGGACCTAGGCCGAGGTTCGGTCCCTAGGCCGAAGTTCGGTCAGACGGGTGCAGGGTTCGGAGGCGAGAGACGCGAGCCAGAAGCGAGAAGCGAAGCAAGGATTGGTCCGAGGCTCGGTCCGAAGAGAAGTCAGAAGCGAAGTCAGGCGGTTCAATCCGAAGGGAAGCCAGAACCGAAGGAACTGTTGTGAACAGTAATGAACAGTACCTTCGGGTTCGGTTCTTCCTCTTATGCGATGTTTGGCTCGGATGAACAGTAGTCTCGGTTCGGCTCATAAGTCAACACCTCGGTTCGGATTATGAACAGTAATCTCGGTTCGGACCTTCATGAATAGTACTTTCGGTTCGGTTCATGAATAGTACTTTCGGTTCGGAGGGTTCGTTTCCTTAAGTCCGTTTTTCGCGTAGACTTCTGTTTTTGGGCTATTTTCGCCAAATTCGAGGGTCGGGATGCCCCGAGTGATTATAGAAAGTTGGGAGAGATTTCGAGAGAGATTTGAGAGAGATTCCACATACTCAGAGAGATTTGGGAGAGATTTTACATTCTTGGAGAGATTTCACATACAAAGAGATATGTGGGAGAGATTTCACATACTTAGAGAGATTTGGGAGAGATTTGACATACTTGGAGAGATTTCACATACAAAGAGATATGTGGGAGAGATTTCACATACTTAGAGAGATTTGGGAGAGATTTGACATACTTGGAGAGATTTCACATACAAAGAGATATGTGGGAGAGATTTCACATACTTAGAGAGATTTGGGAGAGATTTGACATAAGAAGAGATAGAGTGAAAACGATTGAGAGAGGTTTCATTGGTGTCCTTTTTGAGTGTCCGGCTACGCACTGCAAGGTCCGTAAACCCCGTTAAGCCCTGTTTAGGGATCTTGCATACTCCCGATGAGTATGTAACATTGTTTTATCGGTTTGGCTCTCCACGTACCATCGTTTTAGGTTAAGGAGATCTAGGTGTACGCACTTTTTGATTTAGGATCTCTCGTTAGAATAGAGAGTTGTTTAGGAGTTACTTATCAGAAGCTCTAGCACTTACGGCAAAATGAGTGGACCGGTTTGACTTGTTGACTTTCGTTGACTTTGACTTGACTGAAAATTGACGGTTATCACATTAAACGAATAAAAAAATCATATAATTTTATCTTTTACTAATTTGGCCTAATTCCACTCATATGGCAAAATAATTTCAAATTCTCCAAATAATTAGTTTTTTCATAAAATCAAGTAATTATCTTAAAATTTGACAATCACTATGTTATTGGATGGCGATAATCATTACCATATTAGCAAAATCAAATTTTATGAGCCAAAACAGTTTGCGCTAATGATCCTAATCCAAAACTGGCCAAAAACTCAAAAAATGTGTCATCTGATTATCTAACTCGTCGAGTCGGATACTGGACTCGTCGAGTTCATCACCAAATGACTCAACTCATCGAGCCCACTCATGGGACTCGTCGAGTCTACTGTCCAGACATCAATTTTTTAGTTTTTTCAACTTTGAACAATTAACCAATGCATAAATATAACATAAAACACTCATGGCTCTGATAGCACATACAACCCTAAATCCTTTGGATCTAATTTTTCACTAGTTATACATGAACCAAAAATTATCCAAAGCATGAAACCTATAACTAGCATACAACATAGATATTTGAAACATAAAAACTAGTTAAAAGACTACCTTTTAGTTGAAGCTTGTAGAATTTTGGCCTTTCAAGAGCTTAGCACCTCAAGTGTGATGCCTTAAACAAGTCATAAACACCATGAATAAGTGGAGGATAATGAGAGAGAGGCTATGAAGCATACAAAATCGGCTAGGGTTTAACCTTGGAATACTAGTGGCCAAATTTGCAAGCTTAGGGGTTCAATATATAGTTTGGAATTCCTAGGGTTTCAACTTGTAAACCGTAATTCACTTGGTTGGGCCTTTAATCCAATAATCCATATAATAAGCCCTTTGGACTAAATCTTCATGGACTCCACAAAGATTTAGTCCAAATAATCAACATGGGTCATTAGCCCAAACTATAAGTATCACTGATTTACTTAATCAATCCTCGTTAATTTAATTAGTCTCTTTTGATCACTAAATTAATTCTTGATCAATACTAAATAAATAATATGATTACCCAATTAATATATTATACTTATAATATATTAATAAATCACAAATAACCTCTTATGCAAATATCCATCCTATTGAATTATTCTGATGAAGGCAACCTGAAATGAACCATGCTACTATCGGGTCAAGTACATACTAATTATAGTTATGGGAATAGACATATAATCCAACATTCCATTGGAGCAGATCCCTACTTCCCAACTGAACAAATAGGACAGCCTCCGGACACTCAAAACTATCAAACGTTAACAATTATCTCCGATGACGAACCATAGGAAGATCCGGAAGAAGATTTTGAGGAAGGATCGAAGGAATACATGGACGAGGATTCAGAGTCTAAAGAAGAAACAGAGAAAAAGGAACCAGTAACCCATGCGACATCCACTCCATTGTCGCACCCGATGTGTCCCCACCACTCATGAGAAATCGCCTTGGCTTTTGGGATGCATCGCACTAGGGGGATCGTTCGAAAATCCATTCAACCTTGCAAGAACATCACCAAGAAGACTCCAGATCAATTTCCCATGCCCAAGGAAAAAAAGTTCCATACAACCCCTTCCGGAAATATAAAACAAACCACTATTGGAAAATCGTAAAAAAGAAAGGAACAAAGGTTCTGAGATCAGACAGCCCTCAGGAACCAAGCCCCAGGACCCTACATAGATTGAATCTCTGTCACTACTATTTGATCGCACCATCCATTTAGGTAACCAACTTAAGATGGGAGTGATGACATAAGTATCGTGGAAAACAATAATGAGAGGCTCACCCGACGGATTTAACAACTGAGAACTCTAAGAACCCAAGACTATAATGTCATAAGGGGAGATCGTGATATAGTCATGGCCACCTATAACTATATAAATACCCAAGAGGCACTCCGACATGAATTTAAGGGACTGATGTGGATGACAATGGCCAAGGCTATTGAAGTGGATGAAAAATCCTGGGGAATGGAACAAAGAATTTGAGCTTTGGAAGAACAATTCCAATAAATGTTGAAATCATTGGCTCATAACTTGTGTATAGACCTATACTAGATTGACCATCCTACACCTTGCTGCTAGCTACAGTGGGACCTGCAGGTCTATGGGTGACAAATGTCATACCATTTCGACATCTTCGAGCGTCGTGCTTTACTAGTCAATCAAGCATGGTTACAACAATATCACATTATACCTTAATTAACAATTGGTTTAAGGTAGTTAGTACAACACTAATTACTATATATACAATACTACAGTACATCATCAATTTTCTCATTGCATTCACATTTTGATCTTCTCAAATAACGGTAATGTAAACTATATTTTGATAATGATAGTCATACTTGGGAAAAACACTCACTTTTACAAACAAACAACATACAAAACATTCAGGTCTTGGTAGAAGGCTACATTTCTAGTAGAAAATATAAGATTTTCTAGGTCATATAAACATTTACTACAAACACTTACAAACATTTACAAAAAACATTTGCAAACACTTTCTTCATACTTATACAAACATCTGACATTAAAATACTTATGAACTGACCAACTTAAATGTTGATCCTCTCTTTCAAAATAACTTGTATTCTCAGGTCACCAGTAGACAGGTACAAATGATAGGTTTTGAGAAGACGGAGCACATTCAGATTCGTCTTTTATATATATATATATATATATATATATATATATATATATATATATTTGGTGTCTTACATTTACATTCAGAACACACATGTATAAATTATACTATTAATACAATGGATGATGTTGTTACTTTTTTTACTATTATGCATTGTTATGATACTGTACATGACGTCCTCCACCCCCGAATGTTTCCGCCAATTCGGTTTAGGGGTGTGACAGATTGGTATCAGAGCATTGTTTATAGTGAATTAAGTATATCAAACCATAAAAGATATACAAATTATAAACACATCGGGATTAAAATACTCTAACAAAGAGTTTATACTTTTAAATAAGAAAATATTTAACTAAAGTATACATACCTACATTCATACTAAAATCAGTGTCATACTAGGACAAAAAAAAAGTATTGTGATTGTTGGACAGTATTAGTCGGCTTGGGGACATATAATCAGATCTGGGAGTGATATAGCCTGATTAACTATATCTTTCCGAGAGGTGATTAGCATGTGCCTGGGAATGGTTGTGGTGTTGCAACAACTCTAAAAACTTACCAATGTGTAACCGGAAAGCAAGAGCACCACCATGGCAGCCAACCATGGTGGTTGCCACCGGTTATAGCTTTTCTGCCGCCGTGTACCACCATCGGCCACCACTAGGGTGGCTGTGTGTATGTATGTTTATGTTAGTATGTATGTGTATGTTATTGAGATTCGGGTTGTAAAATGTAATTAGCAAAAAGAATAATGAAAGAAACTCAAAACCACCACCGTAAGGTGGTGGCTGCTGCCATGAGCTACCATTGACCATCACTAACCGAGGTGGTAGTGGGCGGTGCCCCACTAGCAAAACCCTAATGGGCTTAAGGACTTGGTTTTGGGCCTATTAGGCTATTAATGGGTTGGAAACCCTACTTAGGGTTTAGAAAACCCTGATTTTGGATATATGGACTTTGGATCAATCGGGACCACACTAGAATCGTTTATTAAATTAAAATATTAATTAATACCCATTTGCAATTAACCTAAGTCCATGTGAGACTTAATGGATTAATTCCTTAATGGGTTAAGTAGTGACACTTAACCCTAATTGTCATTTTATGTGAAACAATAATTTCACTTGCACTTTGAGTTGGGCCTTCTTATTGGGCCTTGGTTAGTAGGATAATAATGGACCATCCAAGAGCAAGCAAATGGACTTAGGGTAAATCCCATGTAAGGGGTTTAGGCCCTTTGGAAAATTGAGCCATATATGGGCCATAGTTTGGGCCTTGATGATTACGAGATTTTGGGCCATCAGAATGTCAAGTGTGGGACCAAGAATAAATGGTTGGGCCTTAAGGCAAGACCATGTAGAGGTTTGGGCCCAAATTGGAAAATTGGGCCATAGTTGGGCCTTGGTTCATTATTAGACTTTTGGGCCTTGAGCTTGAATGGGGTAAAGCAGTCTTTTACCCCAAGCATGGACTTATAGGTATATGTGTTAGAACCTAATTATTAATTGGGTGTTATTTTGATGATTGACAGATTCAGGAATCTGTTAACCAGTAGCTAGGGTTTTGTTAACAAGACTTCAACAGTGTGAGGTGAGTTTTCCTCCAGTAGGAACGGGTCTAAGGCACCAATGTCGGCCCGTATATGTAGTTGCAATATGTCGGGATAAGCCCGATGCCGGGGTTAGCCCGATGCAGTTTATATGTTTCTGGACCTCGGTCTGATGCCAAGGCGATCCTGAGGAGTAGTTATGTATGCTTGATGTCTTTGTGATTCATGCATGTTTATGTTATGTGTTATATGTTCCAGGCTTCGGTCCGATGTCGGGCAAGCCCGATGCAGGATATATGATTATTTTATATGTTTATGTTTATGTTATGTTCAATTTATTATTCTGTACATCGGTCCGATGCCGGGCGGGGCCCAAGTTATTCCAGACTTCAGTCTGATGCGGGGTGGGGTCCGATGTAGTGAGCGAGGCCCAAGTTATGCCGGACTTCGGTCCGATGCCGAGCGGGGCCCGATGCAGTGGGCAAGGCCCAATATGTGATATATGTGTTATTGTATGGTATGTAGTAGTTTGGGGGAACTCACTAAGCTTCGTGCTTACGGTTTTCAGTTTTGGTTTCAGGTACTTCGTTCTCAAATGAAATGAGCTGATCTCGATCGCAGGATCGCACTATGTTTTCTGCACATGAGATCTTTAGGATTACACTCTGATATGGTTTTATGATACTATATTTGATTGATGGCACTTTGGTTTTGACATGAGATATTATTATGAATGTTTTGTATACTGTTGGTTTTAAGTAATAACTTAACTAAATGAAAATTTTAGTCTTAAATTTTGGAATGTTTCAGGGGCGGGTTATAAATGGAGCAGATCAGTGATGATCCATACCTGACCCTTTTAATATAAGAGTTACTAGGTATGGGTCGCTAGCGGGTAAACGAATCAAAAACTATGATCCAACCCATATAATTCTTAAGGGTTTGGATCAGATTATGGTTAATATCTGCTCCATTGACAGGTCTAAACAGAAGTAAATCCGATTGAATAACAACCCTACCTAAGCCACAAACCACTTGGGGGTGTTTGAGATTGTTTTTTAAAGTGAAAAGTTTTTTTACAAAAGAACTTTTTGATTTTAACTTTTAAGAAGACAAAAGTCAAAAATTAGTTCTAAAAAAAATGTTTGTCTAATATTTTTGGACTGTTGAAGATAATTTGCCTTATAAGAAGACAAAAGTTACAAAAAATCCCAATTTCTTATCTTTTGAAAAACCACCAAAGTTAATTCCAAAAGACTTACCAATTATTATTATTATTATTAGTAAGCTCTGGTCACCAATAACGGTATGAGGATTTTGAGCCCTTGGATTTCTTCAATTTTTTATCTCAACCGCATAAACTCCCTATTTACACTTTTTTTATAGTTTTTTTCTTGACAAAACTACACAATTGGTCCCCGTGGTTAGCTCAAAATTGCCACTTTGGTCCAAAAAAGTTTGGACTAGCACCACAGGTCCAAACTTTTCATTTTATTGTGAGTTTGATCCAAAAATTTTGATTCATTTTATAATGACGGATTTGCCCTTTATTATTTTATTTTACATTTTTCTTTTATTAAAGTAATTAGAAAACATTTAAAAATAAAACAAAAATAAAATTCTCTCTCTCTCTCTCTCTCTCTCTCGTCAAACCAAAACAAGATCTGAGATATGTTTCTTCTTTAGAATTTTCTCCCTAAACACTCAAGGAAAGGAAAATAGAGGGAAGATCGGATAATAGAGAAATAAGAAAATGAAATTAGAAGACGGAATCAAATCGAGGTCATCGGTTCTCGGGTTCTTCATCTGAACACACACATGGTGATCTAAAGACGAAGCGACGGAGGACAAAACCTTGAATCAAAATCCGCCTCTTTGCCTTGAGAGTCTTCAGTCATGAGCTCAGGTCTCCGATATCCTCAGAAGAGAACAGATCTACGCCGGTGAAGTCTAAAAACTATCTTCAGATCTATCGATCTGAAAGCCCTCTTCCTCTTCATATCTGAAAACCCATCCCACAGTGGTAACTCGATTTTCAGGACAAAAACCCTAATCCATATGGGAAGGGTGGCGGAGAAAAAGAGAAACTAAAAAAAAAATCCTAGCTTTGACCTTTACAATTTTGAAAGAAAAACCTATCGTCCTTTTTTCAAGATCTAAAGATGGTGGAAGCTTTGATGAAAGGGTTTCAACACCTTCGAACGACTCAGGCCATGTATTCGCTGCCAGATTTTTTTTTTGTCTTGGTCTTTCTAGATCCATATCAGCGTCGTGTTCATCTTTCTAGATCCATATCAGTATAGATTTTTTTGAATTTTGATTTAAGAATGTTAAGCTTATACAAATCTGTCACACCCCTAAACCAAACGGCGGAAACGTCCGGGGGTGGAGGACTTCATTTGTAGTATCACAACACATGCATCATAGTAATCAAAGTACAAACAACCATTGTATTTAAAAGTATAATATTTACATGTGTTCAATCATTGTATATTGAAACCAAAACAATTATTTTCAACATGCTTTTCCTTTAAGCTTCCTTTCTTTTCATCGATCCGAAAAAACATCAAAATGTGATCTTATCACATAATGTATTAAAAATCTACAAATGGGAACTTAATAGAGTTGGATAGTGGACTTACCTGAAGCAGAGTTATACATTTTCACCTTTCCATCCTCGTGATCCTTCTGGTAGATACGGCAGCATCTCATCCAATGCCCCTTCTCTTGGCAATAGAAACAAATAGACTCTTTCGGAATGGCACACGGGAGAATCTCTGAGTCTTTCCCTTTTCATTGGGAAGAGAAGACTTTTCTAGACTTCCAATGTTTCCATTGTCAATGTCCATGGAAGTTGGGGAAGTAGATCTTCCAATCAAATTTGCATTACCAGCGTGCCAAATCATTGCTGATTCAGCATCCATTAGCAAATAGTTAAAATCAATAAGGGTCATGTCGCGGTCTGTCATATAGTAATATTTAATGAACTCATTATAAGACTTAGGAAGTGATTGAAAAACCAAGTGAACAGCTAACTTCCTCGACACAATGACTCCTAACATTCCCAACCTGTCAATGTGTGACTTCATCTCAAAGACGTGTACACACAGACCTTTCAAATCCGGTAACATGGTGGAGAGGGAGAGAGAGGGAGAGATAGAGAGAGATGGAGGGGTTAGTTGGTTTTTTATTTTGTTATTTATTTATTTCATCAAAAAAATAATAGAATGAATAAGAAAACTGAAAAAGAAAAAAAGGAGGAGAAGGGGGGGGGGGGGGCAAAATTGTCATTATAAAGATGTTCATAACAAATTAGATCAAATACTCAACAAAATAAAAATTTTGGACATGTACGGGGGTGTTTGGCTTAACTTTTATGGAGCAAAAGTCCTTTTTGTAAAAGAACTTTTTACAAAAGTTATTTTTTAAAATGTGTTTGGATTAGCTTTTGAAGGGAAAAAGTCAAAAATTAAAGTGTTTGGTTTAATTTTTACATGTAAAATGACAAAAAAAAGACATGTTTAGGGTAGATGAGGGGTATATTGGTAATTTAATATTTTTAGCTGGTGAAAAGTTAGGAAAAATCAAGTAATCATGACTTTTTAAAAAGACTCAAATTACTCTATGGAAAAAATCATTTACAAAAGTCATTTTCCCTTTGCCAAACATCTTTTGGGACTTTTTCTAGAAAATAAAATCAAAAGTCATTTAAAAAGTTAAGCCAAACACATCGTATCGTTAGTAGTGACCATTTGTTCAGTTTTGTCTTTTTTTTTTTTTTCCTTCCTTCTCCCACGTTCCTTATTTCCGATCGTTCCACTATTCATGTATTCCTGCTCCTTGAACTTCAACTGCTCCCGGCTCCATCTTCTTCGTCAACCATAGAAACCGCCATATCCACCCCACGTTCTTCCTTCATCGCATATCCTTCTTCATTGTGTAACTGTCCCGTCTACATAAGAGTTCAATCTCAACCTAATTGCTTCAAGTGTTTCAACATTTGCTTCAAATTGCTTCAAGCTTCTCATAATCATGGACCACAAATCAACTGAGAACATTTTCCCCTTTGAATAAAAGCCATCCAATGTATGTTTTAATTTCTGTTTTCACAAATTTCTAGGTTTACTTCCACTTTGGATTGGGCTTTTCAACAACAAAACTCACTAGTTCTTCTCCATCATCTGCAGGATTTTTATTTTTTCTTTGAATGCACTTGGAAGATCCCAGACAACGATGGCCTCTTACTTCCATATACACTTTTCTATATGTAAATCTCATTGGACGTCCACTCACTTACTCAGTAAGTTTCAATTTCAGGTTTTTTATTTGTCAACTGATACTGATAATAGAGATGCTATTGAGGGAGAACGACGACTATTGTCTCATTCGAGGCCACCTGCCACTGCTGGTTTTGACGTTCAATTTTGGATTCCGGCTTGAACTTTACCAGAAGAAAAATAGCAGATTCCGTTTGACATCTGTAAGTTTCTCAAAATCCATCTCCATCCCTATTGATGCAAAATCAATTTAATGCTTTCTAAAGTCTTAATTAAAAACTTTCTAAGAAACTTTTATGATTCATAGCAAGAAATCAGTAATCTTGATTTGTAATTTTCCCCCTTTATCACAAATGTCTATAATTGAGGATGTTGATTGCATTTCCAAACGAATTCACACAAAATTAGGGTTATGTTTTTCTCTGCTTTTCACTCTATATTGGATGGCTTTAAGCTGGTAATTTTTTTGTTGTCATTAGTTTATAATCTTGAACCAGGTTTGATTTTCTGTTTGTTTTTCGGTTTTAGCCCTAAATCAATTTGTGTTGCTTGAACTAGGTTTGTTTTGTTTTGAATCATGTGTTGGCTAGATCTGTTTTAGCCATAAACCAATTCGTTTTACTTGAATGGTTTTTTTTTTTTTTTTTTTTTTTTTTTTTTTTTTTTTTTTTTTATCTCAAGTTTGATTCTTTTTACTGATAATGCTTTGTTTTTTTCAACCTCTTCCAAAATTGATGGACATAATGGTTTGCCACACGACCCATATGGATCAATATCTGGTAAAATATTATGCATATTAACTATTTGACAAAATACCATGCTTATTCCATTTATGATCTTTAGTCCTTTGATCAATACTAAATTTGAAATTAGACATAAACCTGGATATGGAATTTTAATTTTTCTTACTTTCTTGTTGATGACAAATAGCGATGAATCAAATGTGAGTGGGCATGATAGCGAGGGTACATCTTGGATTTAGTGCTTTTGCAATATATGTGGGAATGAACTTTTCTGTGAAGTTGATGAAAATTACATCGAATATGATTTAACAACTTTGGTTTAAGCAACCAATGATTATGGTCTTGATTAGATTACTGTTTTGCTTCTCTTATTAGTTATTACATGAAAAAAAGGTTCGTCATTTGTGACTTTTGATAGTGAATAACAAATATAAATTGCGATTTATCGTTTCTACTTAAATCCAATAATCATCATTTGGGTTCTAATTTGTTGCTCTTTTGTGTATATGAACTTTCTTAAACTATAGAAAAAGTGGGGGGAAGAAGTGAAGTTTGACTTTAATAATGCAATAAACGCAGAGTGACTTTAATGATGTTAAACTATACAAACTACTCTCTTTAAGTGTTTGAGGAATCTCAAATATGACATTTTATAGATGTCGAACTTTAAAATTTTCTTATGTTTTTTATGTGAATTTTTAATTGCATTGATTTGTTTTGTTTATTGGTTTGATAGAGTATGCAACTGAATCAACATATGTTTTTTTAATGTGAATATTCATCTTCTCTCTAAACTCTTGTCATTTTTGGGGTACTTATGACTTTATAATTGGTCTTTTAAGTCCATGTATAATAACCAATATGTCCCCATCTTCTTTATTGTTTTAATCCTTTCTATTTAATATTTTTTTTATAAAATATTTATTATTGATTACAATACATACTTATTCATAACATTGATTTGTGAGTTAGTTTTTCAGTTTGTGTATATGTAGGTTTTGCAAAATTATCTTATTTGTTAGGATTTAAAAAAAAAAACATGATATTACGATTTATGATCGATGTTATTATTTCAAGTGTATCAAAATTTATATCATGGTATGTCATGATTTTACCATTAATCACGAGTTAAATAACAATGTTAACGTTTTTGAACCGTTTGATGCATTATTTATTGATAAAGTGATAGACTTAAGAAAAAAAAAGTCAGTGTTTCTTAGTTCTTACATATTTTTGTTTCTAAATATTTTAGAATTCAAAAGTGTTTTTCATTTTCTATTATAAATAGTGTACATTGAAAAATCTGTCCAATAAAAATAAAATTTTTAACCCAAAATAGCAAAATATACTTTTTTAAAGAATAAGATTGTATAAACATCGGATAGATATAACACTATTTATATTGTTCCAATTAATATATGTCAAACATTGAATGTAGACCAAAAACTTCCTATTTATTTACATTGTTCCATTAAAATTAGGGGTGAGCATGGTGCGGTTCGGTGCGGTTTTTGGACAAAACCGAACTGAAAACCGTAACTTCGGTTTTTTGAAATTTAGAAACCGCACTGTTCGGTTTTATGCGGTTCAGTTTTTGCAGTTTTTTATTGCGGTTTTTTGCGGTTCGGTTTTTTCGCGGTTTTTTGTTAGTTTTTTTTGTTTTCGTTTTTCCTTTTTACTAAAACTCAAGTAACTCTGTAAGTTACTTTGACTCAAATGAAGAGTGCTAATCATTTATTGGAGATAAACCGATATCACCACCTCTTGGATTGAAATCAAATTACATAACCACTCATCCAACATGTTTGTAATGCTTGAATATAATACGAATTTAATATAATATTTTTTTCATAAGTACATACGATAATATCAATTAATGTATTCATAAAAATGATACTTATCACCAGTACTCTTCATATTTAAATGTTAAAAAATGTCATAAACATTATTTGTTATTGTAAATATCACTGAACGTATGCTTAAAAATATACAATCATCACTCGATAGATAAAACAAATATTTATATTTATAAAAATTTTAATTGTCAGTTCTTTGTTCTTACGAATATCAACATTTAATATATATATATATATATATATATATATATATATATATATATATATATATATATATATATATATATATATATATATATATATATGCGGTGCGGTTTGGTTTTTTGCGGTTTTTGCGAGACTAGAAACCGCACCGCACCGAGTATTTTCGGTTTTTACAAAACTAAACACCGCACCATCAGTTTTCATTTCGGTTTCGGTTTATGCGGTTTTTTTGGTTTGCAGTTCGGTTTTTGCTCACCTCTAATTAACATATGTCAACCAAAGAAAAATTGACATCAGCAAAAGCCACTGAAATATATAAATAATAATGGTTTTTATTTTGTGTTAAAATAAAAATATTTTGTTGTTTATATATTAAAAATAAAAGCATGTTTAAAACAAAAATACATTGATAAAATTTATTTATTTATTATAAAAATACGCATAAATAACTTTATGTTTTGCTAATAGTTATTAAAATTGAAAAATCAATTGTTAAAATTTCATTATGGAAGGTAGGTAATGTAAATTTTATTTATATTAATTTTATTTTTAACCGGAAATAATATTTTGAAACCAAACATCAACATAAATACGATCGTAACTCCAAAAAAAATGTCGTTTCATTTTTAAAGCAAAACAAAATCATAGTTTTATTTTTATGTCGAAACAAACTTTTGACAGAAAAGTATGGATGATTGTTTAGATGGATGGCTCGATCCAAACGATCAACTAAATCTAAATTGATTTTAGTTTCAAAGTATCGATTTGAATAGTTCAAACTACATTCAAATCCAATCTATTATAACCAAATCATTATTCAGTTGGACCGATTTTTGCAATTCAGTTTTCAAGAGTCATGATATATAAAAATAAAACTTGAATATTAATAAATTATATAAAAGAAACTAACACAAATGTGAGAAATATGTTATTTTAGTAAAAAAAATGGATGTACATTGCTTTTTAACACATTTAGCCATATTTGGGCTTATTTCAAGAATTAGTAATGGAAGTGCATTGTTATTTGTTTAGTTAACTCTCTAATGTGATTGTACTTGAATTTACTGCCAAAAAATAAGTGATACTCCTCTTATTGGTTTTATTGTTGATGAGTTAGTTAATAAGAGTTTATCGGGTTTGATTCTATATACATTTTTATCTTTTATATACTAATATACATAGGTATATTAACTACATTTATCTAATATGTGTGTACGGGGTTGTTTGTATGTATATTAATATGTTTGTCATGTTTTCTTAAGCTGACAATTATCCTAATTGGGTACAAAATTTTCTTATCGAAAGTTTATGTGGTCATAAGGTCATTTTTACTATTAACGTTGACAAATTTAATGTCACCAAACTACATGTGTCGTTTTATTGTAACTAAATACTAAGTGACAAAAAACATATTGATAAGGGATATAAGATTACTCCCATGATTAAGAGCAATACGGTGGTTTAACAAATGATGAAGATCATTATATAGTTATAATCGATGATGTAGATTAATGGTTGTCTAATTCCCTGAGTATGAATGAGAGCTCTCAAAACAAGCGTTATGGGGACCACATATTTATTTGATATCATCAACAATGTCAACAATGGTAATTATTAATTCATAATGTGGTAAGTTATGTAAAAGTTATACTTTATATGTATTAAACTTGATTTGTCTTAATATACATAAGACGTTTGTGATAATAAAGAAATTGATGGTCTTCAAAAACGTATATCTGATGTCAAAGAAGCAAAAGATGAAGAAGGAAGTGAGAATGTATGGGTTAATTTATATTATTTCTATAAAGTTAGATTATGTTTTTTTGGTATGCTTCTTATTATTGCGATCAATATTTAGAATTAGGTTGGTCATGATAATATTGAAGATCATATTTTTAAAAAGCGTATCTATATCTCTACTTTCAAGATGGTGAAGACATTCAAGTAAGTTACAAGATATTGTTTAAATTTTATATTTTTCTTACAGTGTGGAAATATTTTTGCTTCAAACTGTTATTGTTAGCTATTCTTTTACGGTATATCATCAATAACACTAAAGAAGTGTCGGCTTGCATAATTGTGTGAGGAGTCTACTAATGATGATACTGCTAACCGACTTTAAAGTAATTAAATAACAGATTTTATTTTTTTGTTTTTAACTTAACTTCATTTAATTGTGTTATAATTAATTGCTATGCTTTTTATTTTATTGTCTTTTAATGTTTTTTTTTTTTTTCATTCATATGTTGTTTACATTAGTAGCTTTGTCATTATACAATGCATGGTAACAAATTACATAATAACATAGAACAAAATAAAATTAATATTTTATTTATTATACCGGTTAACTGTCCATGGGATATAAAACTAATTATTTCTTGCCAAAAAGTTAATTGGAAAAGACTTTTGAAAATGTCAAACATTTTTTATTTTTAAACTCCCAAACACCCAGAACTATCGTCGTTCATTTCCCATTGTTTACCTCCTTCCGCTCCCTCATCGTCACCAACCATTACTTCCATTTGGGACAGTGGCTTTAAAGACGAGACAGAATCCATCACATCCAATTTCTTCTGGGTTTTTAACCAAAAGAGCATTCGTTGGAGATCAAGACTCAAATTCCATATAGGTTTTTCACCAATTTCTTCCCAAACGGTTCCTTTCTTATCGGTCTTTCTTCCATTTTCTGGCGAGAAGTATAGTAAGAGAGATTCCAGGTCCTATAACCTCGATGTGGGCCATGGCATTGTCGTAGTCTCAATGGCTGCAACCGGTCAGGGGTGGGACGTGAAGTTGATAGATGGATTGAGACATGGCGAATTGAAGAAACTAATGGGGCTTGATGTTTATGCGGAGTTCATCATTCCATCAACAGCGGTTAATCTTTACTGATATCAAACCTTCCACTAAATCTCAGTTGGTGCCCTGGTAATCTCCTATAAATAGTTCGAGAGATTTGTAATTGTTTGTCGATCATGCCTCCTTTGATCTACATTTCTCTTTTTCACTTTGAGATGTGATTGCAAAATAATACATGGAATTCGAACTTGCATGGGGTTTTGCTATTGACTTGATCGTTGTAAAGTTTAATGTAGTTATAAGTTAATTTACCCCAAAAAAATCCAATAAGTTCATACCAACTTTGGAATTATATGATCTTTCTACTTCATTTTGATGAGTATGTCCGAGACCTTTTGCTGAAAATTGAAGTACAAATGGGAAAAAGTCAACAAGAGCGATAGAAGGAGGAATGAGGTGTTATTACACTTGAAGTACTATATATAAGTTGTACTACATAGAAAACCAATTTTCCTATTTTTAACCAACTAAAATTGATTATTCTCAATAACTTTCAAGAATCGCTGTACACAAACCAATCATTATCAGAAAATATGGGGTTCATCTTTCACAAATGTGCGCATTATTGAAATATAATGAATCTAGACTTAGGGTTATTTTAGTAATTTTAAGAAGTAACTAATGCAGTTAGAAAGGAAGTTATATTGTTAGAAAGATCCATGAGACAAATTAATTTTGATTATTTTTATTGACATTTTGACTTTGACTCAATCATTTACTCTTTAACTATAACCTATTTATCTTTACGTATACCTAAAAGACTTCATAAACCCTTTGTAATTGATGTGTCATCAATAAAGACTCTATTTAGTGCATATATAAACATCTCTCCTCTCTGATACGAATGTCCATGTTATCACTTTAATTCAATGTTTCTTTGGTTTAATTCCAACATGCATAATGACAGGTGGTTCAAGGAATTTCCATTCTTATCATATAGCATGTTGTGTAAATCTGTATACAGATTTCAAAATTGAGCTTTCTTTTGTTCCATCTGATACGTATAGTGTTCCGCAGTTTTGCTATCATATAATATGGTAATGACATGTTTTACAATACAACCGATGCAGACTTTTTTCACAGTTGAAGATGTTGTATCGGACCCCAAAAAACATTTGAACAAAATTAGAGCATATGAAGATATCACCAAGAGTTAAAAAATTATAAATTTTACATCAATCTTTTCATCCATAAAAAACATGAAACCATCATAAAAATGCAGTTTGATTTCGTTAGTATATCATGTCCTTTGTGAAATACATGAGTGTTCATCGGTCACTTTTTGCGATATGTTAAACATGGTGGTTGGTGATCGTGGTGGAGAAGAGAAGAAAGGTTTTGGTGGAATTTCCAATGCCTCCATGCTTCCTTCCAACATTTCAATCACTTCATTAATCGATGGTCTTTGCTTGGGATTAGTTTGTATGCACCATAAGCTGACTATAGTCATCTTTCTAACATATTCATTTTCTGTAGAAGATGTCACACCATCAAATAAGAATTCATTTGTCTTAAGACGGCTATAAATCCAATTTGGAAAATACATGATTTCACTCGTATCCTCGGATCCAACACCATTATAAACATTGTTCCTTCCTCCAACCATTTCTAGTATGAGCATCCCATAACTATATACGTCAGATTTATGGGACACTCCACCGAAGTTTCTGTTAAAAACTTCAGGGGCAATATACCCGATAGTGCCTCTAGCCTCCAACATAGAAACAATACTATCTTTTCTCGAGTACAATTTAGCAAGGCCAAAATCTGCTATCTTTGGGCAAAAGTCTTCATCAAGGAGGATGTTATGTGGCTTTATATCAAGATGCAAAATACGAGTGTTGCAGCCACGATGCAAGTAGTCAAGACCCCGTGCAATTCCAAGTGCTATCTCATATAACTTGTCTACTCCTATGTGTTCACTTGTACATTGAGAAACATGGCCATATTTAAACTTCTCTAATGATCCATTTGGCATGAACTCATATATCAGAGCTCTTTTTTGATTGTCAAAACAAAATCCCAAGAGAGTAACAATATTAACATGAGAAGTCCTACCGATGCTTGCAACTTCGTTTATAAATTCTTGTCCGCTTGCTTTCGATGAGTTTAAAAGTTTTACTGCCACAAGACGCCCATCTGATAGTTTTCCTTTAAACAGAGTACCAAAACCTCCTTGTCCTAATTTAACTTGAAATGAGTTTGTCATTTTCTTGATATTGGCATATGTGTATCTTTTTGCACTCAACGATCCATATTGTATGACAAAGGCCTCAACGCTTTTATCGTCCTCAGTTTGATGCTTAAATAAGGCAATATGGCTACTCAATGAAGACTCGAAATGGCAATATATCATGAATATGAAGACACTCAATAGTAGTGCAGATCCAACACCCACACCTGTAATAAAGGAAAAAAGGACTGTTCCGTTAAAAAACATTCTAATCTTAATTATAATGACTGTAAATGCATGACCACCACAAATCGGCAAACCTTTGTTTGTATTTGTTTTCATTTTAACATTTCAGTTGAGATTCTACTTCCTTTAGTATATAAAAAATCCTCATCACCATCGCCTTTTCTAGATCTTAATTTAGATTATATAAGTTAACTGAATAAACTTACCAAGTTTTAATCTCCATGAATTTGTGGACCCTGCAAAAAAAAAAAAAATTGTATTCGAGATGTGGGATGTGAGAAATATCAATAACAAAATTCAACGAAAAGAGTTCTTGTACAAGTGGAAAGTACAAAATCATGGGTATAATTTCCGTACAAAATCAAAGTAGTATACCATGTTTCTCACGGTTGCTAAACTGCCACTCTAAAACAAACCCTTTTCTTAAAACATCGGTATAATTTCCGTACATCAACACATTCATGCTATCGGAATGTACGGGTACATGAACCAAACTCTGACACGAATTTATCGAATAATTGTTTCTCTTCAAAATTTCGGGCTGAAAGACAGCAAAAGATGAAAATTGACTACTGTTAGTATCACAATCAACCGAATATGTCCTCTCTGAATACGGATGACTACAATTGTATAAAAAGTGGAGATCAATTGTCAAAGAGCTATAGCTAAAGGGGCTTCCGTTTGTGCTAAAGTTTCTTAGAGGAATAGGGCAGTTATTGCTGTCGCTAAAAACCTTCGAGCTAACAAGAAGGAATGAATTATTGGCATAAAATACGTCTTTTATGATATAATCATCATTGGAGATCGTCAGGACTGGGTTTTTGTTTTTGCAGGTGATATTGAATCCATGGGACCCACAATTGGGTTCTTGTTGTTGAGGAATAAAAAAGGGGAAGGTTAAATTTGGTCCGTTACCACAGTTCCTTGGCAAACAAGAGATTGAATCGGAGGAAAGGGATAGAGATGGAAGATTTAAGTAACTAAATATTGTGAGAAACAAGAAAGATTTGTTGAAAAAGATGAAGCAATGAATATCCATCTGGGTGGAATTTGGAAATAAGGAGAAAAGTGTGAATTTGGGAGAGATATTTTAGAAATGAAGATCAGTATCGGGGAGGAGAGTCATTAGTCCACATCTTCACATTGCAGTAGGTCTAAGGGTTTTGTTTTTGTTTTATTTATTTATTTTATTTAATTTTTTTTCCGGATTTGCTCATTGGTTTTGATTTTCAAAGCATGGATCCGAATTGTTCAAACTAAATTCAAATTTGATCCGATCCGATCCAATTACAATTCGGTTGGATATGCTCTCGCAGAGTGTTTGTTTTTTTTGGAAATGCACAAATCTAAAAATGTTTACACGAGGTCTTCTGGCCATACATGAGCTATTGTCTTTGATGGTCTTCATGTTCATTTTAACCAAAAAAAAAGGAACACACACATCTTTTTTCTTTTCTCCGGTGCCTCCAATTGAATGTCCCTCAAATCGATCGTATCCTCAAAATCGATAGCCCTTCCACCGTCGGTCTTCTTCAGCTCATCTCCTCCTCTCGCCGTCGTCGTCCAGGCGAGGCGCACCACCGGCTCCAACAGACCACTCATCGAATTCTTACTTGAAAACGCAAAGAAACGGGTGAGTGTCACCACCAACTACATCTCCGCTCCTTCAACGAACGACCACATGTAAACTATCTTGATTTTTTTGAAATTAGTTTAATCTTTTATGAATTCGGATGAATATTTGTGTATTCCTTCCTGAATACTGATGAAACTTGTTGATGTTGGATTAGTGTCTAAGTCCATAACTATTTTAGTATGTATTTGACCTGATGGTGCATGGACCTTTTGGGTTGCCTTCACCAAAGCAACTTGATAGGATGAATTACGGAGAGAAAGGATTAATTATGATTTATTAATATATTATGAGAATAATATATTAAAGGAGAAATCATATTGTTTAATTAATATTAGTCAAGAATTAATAAGAATTAAGTTTGTGGCTAAAAGAGATTAATTAAACTTAAGGGACTAGAACTGTCAATTGTATGATAGTTGAATATTGAGCTAATGGACTCCATATTAAAGGGGTGGACGAATTCTATGGGGAAACCCATTAGAAATCGTCCTAGGCCTTTAAGGAAGGAGCCCATGGGTTGCTTAGGGATTAAGCATCCAAATTAGGGTTTCCTTGTTAGATAACCCTAATAGCCTCACTATTTAAAGAACCCTTATGCCCTAAAAACGTGGTGAACTTGTTGATTAGGGTTTCCACACGTTTTCGGCAGCCTCCTTCTCTTCTCTTCTTCATCCTCTTGCTCTTGGTGTTTGTGAACCATTAGAGGAGCGACATTTGTGACTCTAAGCTTTCTAAAGTCAATACAAGACGGATTTGAGATTGTTATTGCTACATAACAATCAAGGTATGATCTAAACCCTTATTCATATGTTATATTGATTATCATATGCTAGATTTAGGGTTTGAAGTCTTGGATGAATTGCATGTACAATAGAGAAACCTAGATCCAAGCATTAGGGTTTATATGAGCACATAGGATGTTCTTATAGCTAAAACCCATCAGTGGTATCAGAGCCTTGATTGGTTTCTATTGTATTGATGCCTTGTATGTTTGTTCAAGTTGCAAAATCGTTTTTTGGCCCATCTGCCTGATGAACTCGGCGAGTACCATAGTGTACTCGGTGAGTAGGCCTCAACTCGGCGAGTCCAGTGTGGTACTCGGCGAGTTTGAGCGTCAGATGGAGCTATTTTTGGGATTTCTTGATGTTTTACTCATGAATACTTGCCTTATCTGTTTTAGATCATTAAAATCCGATTTTATACATATTTATGAGTATATCCTTGATTAAACAAAAGATAATTACCAATTGATTAGATAATAACTTCTTTATATGATTAAAGTTGGATTATTTGTATTAATTGGGTAACTTATTTTGCAAGAAATTGAAATTAGGTCAAATATAGATAATGATGAAATTAATTGTTTAATTTATATTTCATCCTTGTGTTATGAAAAGTTTCAATTTTCCCCCTTTAGGTTTTATAGTTTAAATTTGAACTCAAAAGTTTTTTGTTTTGAAATTTAAATAGTTGAAACCCTAATGTTTTGAAAAGGTTTCAAAACTTGCCCTCAAGTTTTGGAATTTAAATTTTGATTAAAAGTTTAATTTTGATGTATATTTAAATTCTAAACCCTAATGTTTTGAAATGTTTCAAAACTTGCCCTCAAGTTTTGGAATTTAAAAGTTGATTAAAAGTTTAATTTAGGAATGTTAAATTCTAAGACCCTAGTGATGTTTTGAAAAGTTCATATCACACCCTTATGGTTTTATTAATTAGTTAAGGTGTATAATTAAAAGAGGTTTAATAAATCCATAAAAGTTTTGGTCTACAAATTAATTGAATTAAAAGTATAATTGTTAAATTTGACCACCTACTATTTTAAAAGTGTAAAATACACCATATACTATATATAACATTAAAAGTCTAACATTATATATATGTATGAGTAAAAGTCAGTCTTACCGGTAGTAGGTCTCATTCACGAAGCTGGTCTATAAGGAGTGTTTAAGGAAATTGCCTATAAAATGGCGATTGAATAGGTATCCACTCTTACCCACCGCACTCTTGACTAGTGGAGGGTCGTTAGCCGAACGGGTAGGATAGGACATAACTTTCCATTATAAGTATAATGAAGTACAAAAGTAACTAAATGTTTTACAAATTCCCAATCTTAGTTACTTTAGGTAAAAGTGAATTGATGCAATTCCATGAAATTACACTTTGTACCCTTGCGAAGACGTTAGTGGAGCGTATGTGGTTAACCGGCACACTAAATGGTTCTAAGCAAAGGTGGCAAAGGGTGACTCAATGTTTGTCATAGTTCGGTGGAGCGTGTGTGGTTTACTGGCACATCGAATAGGTGACTGTAAGATGTGAGGGCACCATGTAAGTTTGCATGGTTATTCACACCCGCTTTGTGATCCTCGGTATCCGAGTCACAAATTAGAGGGGCATATCGAGATTTAAACATGCCATTGAAATGTTCAATGAATCTCAAAGGATCTAGGAGTTTTCATAGATTTAAAACTTAAATTTCTTTTTCGTTTTTCATGGTGGAAAATTAGTGAATCGTCATTCACTTACCTTCAAATGTTCTGCAATTTGGGTTACGGCATCCCTCTCCCGAGTTGTGGAATATTGTGTTGGGTCCTAGCCTTAATATCTCATTTGGGTGATTTATTAAGGACTCAATCAATCAACTAACTTGAATTTATTTTTCTCCCGTTTTGTAGATGTCAAGGTACGACAACTATAGTCTTTCGAAATCCCGTGAAACAAGCCTTCCACACGAAGATGATATTCCATGATTCGATCGAGGAACAAGAGATCATGCTTCACTTCCTCCTCCTCCAATTATTCTCTCTAACCCACAAGATCGAAGAATTGAAAGGTTCAATGTCACTAAAGCCCTATTGGAAATGAAATATGAAGATGGTAAACCCGTGTGTGCCCACATTCTAGGAATGAAATCACACATCGATAGGTTGATAATGTTGGGTGCGTCATTCCCTGATAAGTTGGTTGTGAACTGGGTTCTGCAGTCACTACCTGAATCATATAATGAGTTTAAAAGAAAGTATTATATGATGGATCATGACGAAAACCTCATTGACCTAACTTACATGCTCATTGCTGCTGAATCAGAAATGATTTGGCAAAGCAATGGAACATATTTGTTGGGAAAGTCAACCAACCATGCTTCCGAGGACGTTCTAGGAGAACCGACCTGCGTTTGCTGCCAAGAGAAAGGGCGTTGGATACAAGTCTGCCCTAAGAACCTGAAGAGTTTAGAAGATGGGAGAGTCAAAGAGTATGGTTGTGTTTCAGGTAAAATCCACTATCTAACTCCATTAAGTTCCTATTCGTTGATTCTTAATACACGATGTGATAAGATTGCATTTTAATGTTTTGCAGGATCAGTGAAAAGAGAGGAAGCTTGATGAAAGAGGAAGATAAGTCTAATCACGAATAAATGGATCTCGATCGCATGGATTTGAAGATTAGATTTTGAGCTTAGAAAATTATGATAGAGTTTTTAGGAATTTTTCTTTTGACTACATAGTTTTCAGTTGATTTTTCATTATAAGGACAAATGTTTTCCGCTGCTTTTATGAATAAAATAAATTTTGATTTGACTCATTTATTTATTTATTTCCTTGCAATGAAATCGTTATTTGCATATTTCTACAACGAATGGATGTGATTCTTAATTATGTTAATAGTGGAAATGTTAAGAATTTACCAAATAGGGAAAGTTTCTCATCACCCAAGTTTCAATTGGACAGAAACTTGGAATCATGCAACTTGGTTGCACGATGAATGAGAAATTTCATATTTGGAAATTAGACTAATTCGTTGACAAAGTGTCAAGTGAAGGACTAGGAGAACAAGTACACAAAGTTGTGCATTGATCAAGTCCACCACAAGAGTAACAATGTAAGTCCCTAATCTGCCTGTGTATCAATTAGATATGTTTGATGGTGCGGAATCCCAATCAAACAGATGATGTCAGATCAAATAGAAGAGAAGAAGAAGATGATGAATCTCAATGTATTAATGAATAGAATGATGATCCGGATACAAGAGATTCACACACACACTAACACACAATAGTTCTTCTGTCTCTCTGGCCGTAAACTCTCTAGGGTTCGTCAATCTGTACTCCTCACCCTAACACCTCTATTTATACTTGGAATATGGGCCGGATAACACATGGGCCGTAAATGAGTTTACGGCCGTAAACTCAGCCGTAAACTAGGCCATAAATTCATAAAATATTACACAAAAATATAATTGCCCAGAAAAGTAAAGTATAAAACATATTTTGACCCAATAATCTCCCCCTTGGTTTATAGCTTTCTTTTCTTAATTGACCTAACAAGCTCTCCCTAAAAAGTAGCTGGCTCTCTTGATAATCTTCATTGGGAACTTGGCTTCAACATTAATCTTCAAATTCTTCATGACTTCAAGATGAACTTGATGAATCTTCAATGAATGACTTCATCTTGAGTAGTTGGGCTTTTCTTCAGAATTTGGCATTGAACGCACGTTGGGTGAGGAGGCTTGATGTACTGATTCTTGAAAGATAGCGCTTTCAGCTTCAGAATCTTCAGAGAGAACATTAGAGAGAACAAATCTTTTGGATCACTTCAGCAGGTACAACGATAGCAGCAGACTGATTGAGGAGACTTCAATGCAATCTGTCACATAATCTTCAATTGCAGCTTCACCTTGCTTTTGGGGTTGAAGGATTGAATGTTGAAAGAATAATCTTCATTTCTTGCTCCTTCGAATGCGAATTCTTCGATGCTCACGGATGAGGCTTTGGCTTAAAAATCTTCAACACAAACTCCACGAGTCTTATATATACCTGAAATCACTTTTCAAGACAAAACAAAACTAAAAGAAAACTTAACACACAAATTAAAACAGAAAAACAAATATTTTTGGATTTTTGATTTTTCTGAACAAGAAATAAAACAGAAATAACACTATTTTTGGATTTGTTAATTTTTCTGATTTTTCTTTGATTATTTTTGATTTTCATTATTTTTAATTTTTTTTAATTCTCCCCTAATATTTAAATTAGAAGAAACTATGACAGATTCAACAAAAACAAAAATGATATCTAACTTTAAGAGTGATTTGGGATCAAAGTTTTTAGACAACCTTTATCCACTTGTCGGTACCTTCCATATTCACATCTTTGTCTGGTCGATCGTCGGTATTGTTGTCCACTTAAACACGAAAAATTGTGACAAAATTAGGACATACTATTTGTTATAAGACAGGTGAACTTAAGTTCCTAAAAATTATATCTGATCCTAATTCCTTAAATACTATATCTTAAGGACCATTCATCTGACGAAGACCAGGGATATTGTTGTCCACCTAAATTAAGCAGCGAGATCTATAGACAATCTGTATGTGTTCAATTTTAAGTGTACTAGAACGTGTTTCCCGCTTCCTGATATGCCCCATCCATCAAGAATTTCCAGAGTACTCCTTACACCGGGTGAGCAGACAACCATTCAGAGAGAGAAGAGATTCATAATTCTATTGCTAACTACTTCAGAGGGGTTGAGAAAAAGAAGGTTGCATATGCTGTGTACCAGGCCGGATTAGAAGTCGCGCAAAGGAAACATCATATGGCTAACAGATAAGAAGTATTTCACATATATATAGCCTGCAGAGAAATAGAGTTGCATATGTTGTGTACCAGGTCGGATTGGAAGTCACGCAAAGGAGACAACATATGACTAACAGACGCAAAGAAAGAAAATGATATTCTACAGACCTAATTTATCGGAATTTACCAGTCGCCCCATCCAACCGGAATTAAGGACAGAATCCGCACATCGAGGAAAAGTTAAACCATGGTTCCAAGTACGGGTTCATTTAATGTGACGAGTAGATTCCCATATATATCTCCCTGCTCAACCTATCCGAGCGTCGTATTGTCAGGCTGAACGTATCTAACTAGGTCAAGATTTGTCAAGTCTATAAATTTCCTAAGTTCAACTCTGCCTAGTTAAGTCCATTTAAAATTTTCCGTGCCTACCGACACATCAAACCAGATCATAGACCCTTCAACTTTGGGTACGTTACGCAGAATCAAGTTGCCTGTTATCACATGATAATATCACTTCCCAAAACATCTCCCTCAAGCACATTTCATAACCAACAATTTTTTTTTTAAAATTTTAAAATTTTTGTTTTGTTTTTATTTCTCCCCCTAAATTTGTGCATAGGAGAGAAACGAAAGTAAATGCGCAAATTTAAACTATCCTAAAACAAAAATTAGTCGTTAAAGCGAATCAGCTTAAGAAAAACACAGGAGTATAGAGAAGAAAACGCAAACCATAAGTCACCGATTGAATTTGCATCCAGAAGGTCTGAGAGCAACACGCGTAATCTTAGAACAGATCCGAAAATTCTTCATGTCATTAAGCACTAACCCCATGTGATCCCTTCTTTTCTTCCCTTCTTTCCTTTCCCGCAAAGGACACAAACTCTCGAACAAAGTTATGAGTGTTGTATATTTGAGAGATGTCTCCTATCATGTGCCTAGAGCAACCACTACCAACAAACGGAAGTCTGATGATATGCCTCCATAGCTACTCCGACACAGAGCAGGATTAGTTGGTCTTTGGAACCCAGTCCATTTTGAAACTGGGTCGAACTTTGTCATCAACGCACGATACTCTCTCCCATGACATATCCTACTTATCACAAACAGAAGATGTAGAAACGTTAGAAGCATTAGTTGATTTGGGAGTTTTCACCTTTGGGTATAGGATCGATTGCAAATGCTATAATATTTGACCATTCGAAAATTTTCCAAATGTCTAGCGTATTAAGAGGGAAAAGGACAAGAATCGGTTTTGACTAAGATAATTAAACAACTATCAAAGGAAAATCCAAAGTTCGCCGAGGATTGGTCGCTTGTGAGTTGTTGGAAGTATAGTATTGGATGGACCATATCGACATTATTAAGAATAGAAAGGATTCTATTAAGAATGAGTTGTCATATGGAAAATATGGAAACGTTTCCATATTGGGAATTGGATATTGAGAACCAATGTCTAGATTAGAAACTTTTATGCAAAAGGATGTTCAAAGGAATGTACTTTGAGTGAGAGACATCATATCTAAGGAATTATCTTGCAACAATCTCCAATAGAGGAATTTGTAATTTCATTGGCAATAGTCATTATGACTTTAGTGCAGTGAAATTATGAAAGGATCATTACATAAAATGTTAGAATCTAACATATTCCATAAGTGGCAAGAATTTGATATTCTTTCACTTATGAAAATGGATTAGGAGTTGTGAAATGAGTATGATTGGAAATGTGTTCATTAGATCTATTTCACAAAGTAAGAACCATAGGTAAAACATTGTGTGCATGCTAAGAGCATGGGACAAGTGTAGTAATTCAAGTAAGAAGTTGATTACCCGTAATGACAAATAATGAGTAATCGATATGGTGATAAATAAAAGGTGTTTTATTTATACTCAAAGGTTTGAGGCCATATGAGATTAATATTATTCTTGTGTTTCACTTTGCATGTTTTGACTTCCTGAATAATTCAATTGGTTTAAGAACAGTCAAATTATTCAAACGGGCCACAGTCGTTCATATGTTGGAAGTAGATATGAATGAAGACTGTCGTGAATTGGTGTGTGGATTGTCTAAAGAGCATTAGACATAAGCAAATGTTTGCAGCAACGTTCTTGAGTGCTTATGAATATGATTTGAGCATTGGATTAAACCCTCGCTCACTTGGATCACTTCATGGATTTTATCACGAGTGATTGGTGAGACGATAATATCTTATATTCTTGAAACCGAGATGTGTGAGTTGTATCTTGCGAGTTGGTTGCACATTGATAATATGTAAACGAACCAGTAACTTGGTGTTATAAAACATATTGTTGTGTGTGATTTGGTGAGTGAGTGCAAGTGAGCATTGAGTCAAAGTTTATCCGTTCCTTTTATCTAAAGTAGGATAAAAGCGATATCTTTGGGCCCTTCGATGATTTAGTGATGGCACCTAAGTGCTTGGCCAAGCCGGGACTAAATTGATGTGTTCAATTGTAGTCTGTTGTCAGTCGTCATAAATCTGAATTCGGGAAATAGCACATAGACAGAGAGAATGATTAAGATCCATGTCTCAGTCTATACGATATCTAGAATGGAGGAATATATGATCCCTTATCTAAAGGACACACATATCTGCTATGATCAGAGTTGACAGCGGCTTTAGAAAGCTACGATTGCAGATCAGGATCTGAATTCATACGCAAAATAGTTATTAGACTTATCCAAGTGGGAGACTATTGGATTAGTGTCTAAGTCCATAACTATTTTGGTATGTACTTGACCCGATGGTGCATGGTCCTTTTGGTTTGCCTTCATCAAAGCAACTTGATAGGATGAATTATGGAGAGAAAGGATTAATTATGATTTATTAATCTATTATGAGAATAATATATTAAAGGGGAAATCATATTATTTAATTAATATTAGTCAAGAATTAATAAGAATTAAGTTTGTGGCTAAAAGAGATTAATTAAACTTAAGGGACTAGAACTATCAATTGTATGATAGTTGAATATTGAGCTAATGGACTCCATATTAAAGGGGTGGACGAATTCTATGGGGAAACCCATTAGAAATCGTCCTAGGCCTTTATGGAAGGAGCCCATGGGTTGCTTAGGGCTTAAGCATCCAAATTAGGGTTTCCTTGTTAGATAACCCTAATAGCCTCACTATTTAAAGAACCCTTATGCCCCAAAAACGTGGTGAACTTGTTGATTAGGGTTTCCACACGTTTTGGACAGCCTCTTTCTCTTCTCTTCTTCATCCTCTTGCTCTTGGTGTTTGTGAACCATTAGAGGAGTGACATTTGTGACTCTAAGCTTTCTAAAGTCAATACAAGAAGGATTTGAGATTGTTATTGCTACATAACAATCAAGGTATGATCTAAACCCTTATTCATATGCTATATTGATTATCATATGCTAGATCTAGGGTTTGAAGTCTTGGATGAATTGCATGTACAATAGAGAAACCTAGATCCAAGCATTAAGGTTTGTATGAGCACATAGGATGTTCTTATACCTAAAACCCATAAGTTGAATCTGATGATTTTTTTTCTAGAAAACTTCTTGAAATATGTTTTTAAAATTGGTTCTCGTTTATATAAATCCTTGTAAATAGGATGTAATTTTTTCTAATGTGATTATATATAGAGTGACACCTTGAAATGGAAACCAAGTAATTGTTTTTTGATGTGGTTCTAAATGGACTGATGCCTTACAATTGGTTGGAGTTTGTCATACCCCAAAACCAAGAACGGCGGAAACGTTCTGGGGCGGAGGACGTCATGTACAATATCACAACAATGTAAAGTAGTAAACAAGCAACAACATCATCCATTGCATTAATAATATAATTATTATACAAATGTGTTCTGTCAAATTTTGATAAACACTAAAGCATAAATCAAAATGAAAGATGAGTCTTGAACAAGCTCCATCTTCCTTTCTCCTTGCATCGGTACCTGTCTATGATGACCTGAGGATACAAGTAATTTTGAAAGCGAGTATCAGCTTTGAAGCGGGTGAGATCATAAGTATTTTAGTGTCTTAATTTGTATGTAAGAATTTGTAAGTTTATGAACGGTAAGTATGGAAAATGTATATGAATTGTAAGTATTGAAAATATAAATAAACTGTAAGTATGAAAATGTTTGTAAAACAACTGTAAACGTTTGAAAAACCCTAGAAATCCCTATGATTCCTACTATTATAACAGGGAGTCTTCTACCAAGACTTAACTGATCTCGATGTAGCCTTCTACCAAGGCATCTAGTGTCTGTGTGTGTCTCTAGTAAGAGTGTGTATTTTCCCAAGTCCGACTATTATTAGCCAAAAATATAGTTTTCTACATTATCGTACGTCGTGTGAAATATTCACGAAGTGAATGTAATGGGAAAATGAAATAGTACTATGGTGTAGTACCGAACTACAACCATACCAATTACCTTAAGTCTAAGGTAATACTTATGAGTACTGTAGCATTTGAAATAAATGACTACATCGGTACTCAACAGCCTTATTTGAGGGATAAGGTATAATGTGATGTCTAGATCCCAGACTATACGCTCCCCTATCAAAGGGATTTTGGGACCTACCCATGACCTTGCATGTATGCAAGCATGAACATCCACATTACTATGATCATGTATACTCGATATAACGATCACAATTGCGTTGTGATTCATCGGTATAATTAGATCCTGAACTCGTTCCATGCTATAGCACCTAGTGACGTCTGTCCTATGTATATGTAAGCATACTCATGTAAGTGTGATGATGTAATTGTACTTATGTAAGTGTGATCATGTAATAGTATAGTAGTGTACTGTAATGTTCCACGTGTGCTAGCTGTAATGTGTGTTCTCTCTATCTAGCAAGTATAGTAATGTAATGTTATAGCTGTCATGCACGTGCTCTCTACCTACCAAGTATAGTAAAGTATAGTAATGATCTAAAAAGTATTGAATCATGAATGAACTGACTCATTGTATGATATTGCTTTCCAGTAATAGTTCTAGTATCTTCCTAAACTACCCATATGGTAGTTTACTAGTAATCTAACTGATACGTATGGACGTGGGTGTTTACCCTTGCTACCCAATGGCATGGGATGAACTGGAAAGACCTTTTATGACTATATATGCACACATGATATATAACTAATATTTAAACGACCTTCGAACGAGTACCCGATATCCCACCAGACCATATCTCAAGCGCGAAAAGGAAATAGGGTGGATAGCCTTCCTAAGTCTTTTAAACATTTCTTATATAACTATACATTTAGAGGCATTCAATTTATAATATAAAAGTATAAATAAGTTTTGTAAAACATTTGAACATAATTATTATCTTCATAAAAGATCGACTTGATGTCAATCTATAAAACAGTTTGAAGGCATAGGTTTGATAAAACAGTTTGAGTATAAGGAAACATTTGTTTGAAACACAGTTGTAAATAAGTTTGAAATGTGATATACAAAGTAAAATGTACAGTGTAATAAAGAGTTTAAGACATATAAAATGTTTATAAAAATCATTTGAAGGAAACTGTTTTGTAACAGCCCGGAAATCCAGGTATTTCTTTAAATTATTTTTTGGGCACATTTAAGAGGGAACTCGGCGAGTAGGAGCATGACTCGCCGAGTAGGGCCATGTCTTGGTCGCAGTCGCAGATACGCGACTGGACTCGACGAGTCCAAGTAAGGACTCGGCGAGTCGACGCTGTTTCAGCTGAACCCTAGCCGTTTCATTTCTGATCGTATATAACGATCTTATGGCCGTCATGTCGCGTCTTTTGGCCGGTTGAAGATCTCTTGGGAGTGTGTGAGCATCTGAAGCAAGAGAGAGGACTTGAGAAGGCTTGAAGAGGTTGTTAGACAAGGAGGAGCAAGGTGGTGACCAAAGGAATCGAGTACTGGAGGTTTGGAGACACAGGGAACACGTTTCCAGGTAATTTTCGGATCGAAATCTGTAACTTTTACGTTGTATGCGAGTTAGGGTTTAGGAAACCCATTTAAGGATTTGTTAGATTATATTGTTGTTATAGGTGTTAAAAACCCCTGTAATAGTATATGTGAAGGTCCAGGAAGTCCCATATCTATATATTTTGGAATCATGCGAAATACAGGAGGCAGCGGATTGGCTGCATGGCGAGGACTCGCCGAGTCCAATGATCAGACTCGGCGAGTAGCTTGAAGATTCACTAGGACTCGCCGAGTTGTTCTTCAGACTCGGCGAGTAGCTTGAAGACCTGTTGGAACTCGTCGAGTTGTTCTTCAGACTCGGCGAGTAGCTTGAAGATCTACAGGAACTCGTCGAGTCGTTCTTCAGACTCGGCGAGTAGTGTCAGGGTGTCTATACTCGTCGAGTTACCCTTTAGACTCGACGAGTCTGGTCAAGATTGACCGTTGACCTGTATGTAACTTAGTAGGGTCAGTTGTCTTGTTTGATAAGATCACTAATAGAGGTATGTGGTATTATAGGGAACCTGCGGATTAGCGGATCGAGTGCGAATAGCTCGAAGGGTTTATAGCTTGCATACTACGAGGTGAGTCTTCTCACTATACTTCACCCGGAAGGGTTTGACTGTGAGACCGGAAGGTCGTACTTGTTATATCTATGCTATGTCTAGAGAGGTAGATGCTTTATGTGTGATGTATGCTTATATGTGATGTATACTCGTGCGGGCCGGAAGGCGAGACCTTATGTGACAGAAAGAACGGTATGACCTATGACTTATGTGTTATGTGCGTTATGTTACATGGGTTATGTTTTATACTATTATGGGCCGGAAGGCAAAACACTATGGGCCGGAAGGCAATCTAGTACGGGCCGGAAGGCGATACGTTATGGGCCGGAAGGCGATTATATTACGGGCCGGAAGGCAATGTTATGTGGACTGAAAGGTCCGGGCTGGAAGGCGTATGTGGGTAAGTCGTATACTGGGGAACTCACTAAGCATTTATGCTTACTAGTTGCGGTTATGTTTTTCTTTCAGGTACTAGTGATGACCGTGGGAAGGCGCCGGCGTGACACGTACACTCTGCCGCTGTTGAAGATCCTGAGGATTTATTATTTATACTTTTAAAATAAACTTGGAATAAACCCTTTTGTCGAATAATGATGCTTTGTTTTAAATGAAAAAAAAAATTTATTTGAAAATTTGAGTTGTTACAATTGGTATCAGAGCCTTGGTTTGAGGGATTCGGGTGTACTTTTGGGTGCAACTGAACTCAGACCGGGGATTTGAGGAAAAATCTTTTTAAATAATAAGGACACAACATTTTATAAATGATAAGCGGTAAAACAAGGATGGAACGGTGTGTACGTGCAGCCAGCGTCTGAACGGTAAAGATCCCCAGAATACCTTACAATGTTATGTTATGCGCTGAATTATGAATTGTTATGCATGCTAGAAGACTAGGTATACATGAGAGGAATAGAATTGCCTGTTTTGTGATGCCTTAGTCTAGGAAGATTGCTTATATGAGATATTTGGTAGCGTGCAAGTAATTAGTGCATACTAGAAATAGAGTACTCGTTATTCGGGATTTGGGGAGGAAGATTTGGGACGAATACTGATATGGTGTGGTCGGTAGTATTGGGCCCGTACTACCGAAGGCACCGGATCAGTGGAAGACTCAAATAAGAATCCCCGGAAATCGGAGACTGGGTAGGGCGCGTATCGAGTACAATTGTACTTGGTGGAGTCTCTGATGATTTTATGTTGTATTTCAGAGACATCATGGTTATCACACGCAATGGGGCGAGTTCGAGCGGTGCGAGTGACGAGGAAATTCGTCAGATTATTCAGGAAGAGGTAGCTGCGGCGGTCCGGGCTGAGATCCCGGAGATGTTTGGGTCTATTAAGACCACGTTGATGGAGGAGTTTGAGGAGCGGTGCGCCGCAATTACTGAAGCTGCAGTTGCTGCCGCTACCGCAGCGGTGGCTGCTGCCAGGCCGCAAGGGGGTGATTCATTACTATTCAGGGAATTCAGCAACACGAAACCCCCTGAATTTGATGGTACGCAGGATCCGATTGCAGCTATGAGGTGGGTCGCCGACATCGAGGGGTGTTTCTATACTTGCTCATGCCCGGAGCACTTGAGGGTACGGTTCGCCTTGAACCAGCTCCGTCTGGGAGCGAAGGATTGGTGGAAGTTCGTGACAGCGAACTTCACTCAGGCAGAGATTTCGGCGGTGACATGGGAGAGGTTTACAGAGATGTTCAGGGATGAGTACGTTCCTCCGGTAGAGAGGGAGCGATTGATTCAGGAGTTCTTGACCCTTAAGCAGGGTACTGATTCCGTGGCAGTGATCACACGGAAGTTTCATGAGAGGGCAATGTTCTGCCCTGAACTGGTATCTACGGAGCAGTCGCGAATGAGCCGCTATTTGGGTGTTTTGAAGAGGGAGATTCGGGAGTTTGTGTCAAACTCCACCTATCGTACTTTCACTGAGCTTCAGGCTAACGCCAGGAAGCGTGAGATTGAGTTAGAGACTCAAGTGAGGGAGGAGGCTGAGTCTCGGCAGGTGGATCGACGGCCGGCCCAGTCTCAGCCGGCAGCCAAGCGGATTAAGTTCGCTGATTCGAGGAGGGGAGGTTCGAAGGGTCGCACTTGCGCGAAGTGCGGCAAGAGTCACGAGGGGGCGTGTCGAGCTGGCGGTTGCTACAAGTGTGGCAAAGAGGGACATATTGCCAGGGATTGCCCTAAGGGGTTTATGGTTTGTTTTCACTGCAACCAGACAGGCCATCGGAAGGCCGAGTGCCCGCAACTTCGTCAGGGAGCTACATCTACTACCCGGACTACTGAGACCCGACCGGTGAAGGTCGAGGCCCCGAGGGCTCGCGGGAGAGCCTTTCAGCTGACTGCGGAGGAGGTCCGCGCTACGCCCGATGTTGTGGCAGGTATGTTATCATTCATGTATTTAATTTAAGGTCGAAATGTTATGCTTATGTTAATATATGTGTAGGTACTTTCCTTGTGAACTCTATGCCTGCTCTAGTATTATTTGATTCGGGTGCGAGTAGATCGTTTGTATCGTTAGCTTTTAGTCAGCATATCGGCATTAGTCGTGAGCCGTTAAGTCGGCCTTTGAGTGTTTCCATTGCGGCTGAGAGGGTGATTTGTGCTACGGAGGTTCTTCGGGGATGTGTGCTAGAGATATTCGGGGTCGCATTTCCGATTGACCTAATTCCTATTGCGATGGGTGATGTCTGTGTCATCGTAGGCATGGACTGGTTGAGCCGATTCAGCGCTGTCATCGACTGCGAGCGTCAGTTGGTGACTATACGAGACCCTAGTGGGGGAGTTCTTTCGGTATACGGCGAGGGTACCCGTTCGAGATCAGCTTTTTGTTCGGCCGCTAGGGCGAGGCAATGCCTACAGCGGGGATGTAACGGCTTTGTGGCATATGTGATGGATACGCGAGAGAGTTCCGAGAGACCGAAGACATTGGAGGAGGTTCCAGTGGTGCGCGAGTTTCCAGATGTTTTTCCCGAGGATTTGCCGGGAATACCTCCTGCGAGACAAGTGGAGTTTGGTATCGATCTAGTTCCAGGGGCTGCGCCTATTGCGAAGGTGCCTTATCGTCTTGCACCGCCAGAGATGCAAGAATTGTCCTCGCAACTTCAGGAGTTGTTGGGGAAGGGGTTTATTCGGCCGAGTAGCTCGCCGTGGGGAGCACCGATTCTGTTCGTCAAAAAGAAGGATGGTTCACACCGGATGTGTATCGATTACCGGGAGCTGAACAAGGTGACAGTTAAGAATCGCTATCCGTTACCGAGGATCGATGATCTATTTGATCAGTTGCAAGGGGCATCTTGGTTTTCCAAGATTGATTTGAGATCGGGGTACCACCAGGTGAGAGTGCGGGATGAGGATGTTCAGAAGACAGCCTTTAGGACGCGGTATGGGCATTACGAGTTCGTGGTGATGCCTTTTGGGCTCACCAATGCCCCAGCAGTGTTCATGGATCTCATGAACAGGGTATGCAGACCGATGCTGGATCGGTCTGTGATTGTATTCATCGACGACATTCTGGTGTATTCGCGGTCGAGGGAGCAGCATGAGGGACATTTGAGAGAGGTCCTTGAGGTACTGAGGTCGGAGAAGCTATATGCAAAATTCTCCAAATGTGACTTCTGGTTACGGGAGGTTCAATTTCTGGGGCACGTTGTAAATCAGGCAGGGATATTGGTCGATCCGGCCAAGGTGGAAGCGGTAATGAGATGGGAGGCACCGAAGTCACCTGCGGAGATCAGGAGTTTCCTTGGATTAGCAGGGTACTATCGAAGGTTCATTAGGGACTTCTCCAAGATCGCGGTGCCACTTACCAAATTGACCCGAAAGGGTGTTACGTTTTCATGGGGACCCGAGCAGCAGACTTCCTTCGAGACACTTCGTCAAAGACTGTGCGAAGCACCAGTACTGGCTCTTCCGGAAGGGATGGAGGACTTTGTCGTATATTGCGACGCATCGATTTCGGGACTGGGTGCGGTGTTGATGCAGAGGGGCCATGTGATAGCCTATGCATCGAGGCAGCTGAAGCCTCACGAAGCAAGATACCCCACGCATGACTTAGAGTTGGGGGCAGTAGTGTTCGCCCTCAAAATTTGGCGTCACTACCTGTACGGGGTTCGTTGTACCATATACACGGACCATAAGATTTTGAAGTATTTGATGGATCAACCCAACCTAAACATGCGTCAGAGGAGATGGTTAGACGTGGTTAAGGATTATGACTGTGAGATCCTATACCACCCAGGCAAGGCTAATGTGGTAGCCGATGCATTGAGTCGTAGGGCGGAGGGTACTCCATTGCGGGACGTATGTTTGAGATTGACGGTGATGACTTCGGTGTTAGATGCTATTCGTAGGGCACAGGCCGAGGTTGTGAAATCTGGGATGCAGAAACAGGAGCGGGTCGTCGGGTTGATTTCAGAGTTTATTACGGATGGGCGGGAACTTCTGACATTTCGGGGTCGGATCTGGGTGCCCTTTGTGGGAGGCACGCGTGTTACTTTGATGGAGGAGGCACATAGGTCGAAATTCTCGATCCATCCCGGTGCCACGAAAATGTATTTGGATTTGAAAAAGGAGTACTGGTGGCCTTGCATGAAGAGAGACGTTGCCTGGTTCGTTGAGAGGTGTTTGACCTGCCGTAAAGTTAAGGCCGAGCACCAGAGACCGCATGGTAAGTTGCAACCTTTGGAGATCCCTGAGTGGAAGTGGGATCAGATCACGATGGACTTCATCACCAAATTGCCGAAAACGGCCAGGGGAGTCGATGCGATTTGGGTGATTGTGGATAGGCTAACAAAGAGTGCACACTTCCTTGCCATTAGTGAAAGTTCATCAGCAGAGAAGTTGGCAGAGTTGTACGTGAGAGAGATAGTATCTCGGCATGGAGTGCCGACCTCGATTGTTTCGGATCGCGATGTACGTTTCACTTCCAGGTTCTGGAAGAAATTTCATGAGGAGTTGGGTACTAAGCTGCATTTTAGTACCGCATACCATCCCCAGACCGACGGTCAGAGCGAACGGACGATTCAGACATTGGAAGACATGCTTAGAGCGTGTGTGTTAGACTTTGGGGGTAGCTGGGATGCGCATCTGCCGTTGGCTGAGTTTTCCTACAACAACAGCCATCATTCGAGCATTGGTATGCCACCTTTTGAGTTGTTGTATGGTAGGAGGTGTCGGACTCCCATTTGCTGGGGAGAAGTGGGACAGAGAGTGATGGGCAGTACAGAGATTGTACTTCAGACGACCGAGCAGATTCAGCGAGTGAGGCAGAGGTTATTGACCGCCCAGAGCCGACAGAAGAGTTATGCGGACAGACGCCGATCCGAGCTCGAATTCCAGGTCGGCGACTTCGTTCTTCTAAAGGTTTCTCCTTGGAAAGGGGTAATTCGGTTCAGGAAGAGGGGCAAGTTGGGGCCCCGGTTCATAGGTCCATTTCGGGTAATTGCAAGGGTAGGTCGGGTAGCTTATCGGTTGGAGTTGCCAGTGGAGCTGAGTCAGATTCACAATACCTTCCACGTGTCGCAGTTGAGGAAGTGTATAGCCGATGAGGCAGCAGTGGTTCCGTTAGAAGATATTCAGGTGGATGCGAGCCTGAATTACGCCGAGAGACCAGTAGCTATCAGGGATCGGAAGACCAAGGTTCTACGGAACAAGGAGATACCTCTGGTGTTGGTTCAGTGGCAACATCGGAAAGGCTCGGAGATGACTTGGGAGCCGGAAAGAGAAATGCGGGAGCAACATCCGGAGTTATTCGCAGAGTGAGAGACTTCGAGGGCGAAGTCTAGTTCTAGTGGGGGAGAGTTGTAACAGCCCGGAAATCCAGGTATTTCTTTAAATTATTTTTTGGGCACATTTAAGAGGGAACTCGGCGAGTAGGTGCATGACTCGCCGAGTAGGGCCATGTCTTGGTCGCAGTCGCAGATACGCGACTGGACTCGACGAGTCCAAGTAAGGACTCGGCGAGTCGACGCTGTTTCAGCTGAACCCTAGCCGTTTCATTTCTGATCGTATATAACGATCTTATGGCCGTCATGTCGCGTCTTTTGGCCGGTTGAAGATCTCTTGGGAGTGTGTGAGCATCTGAAGCAAGAGAGAGGACTTGAGAAGGCTTGAAGAGGTTGTTAGACAAGGAGGAGCAAGGTGGTGACCAAAGGAATCGAGTACTGGAGGTTTGGAGACACAGGGAACACGTTTCCAGGTAATTTTCGGATCGAAATCTGTAACTTTTACGTTGTATGCGAGTTAGGGTTTAGGAAACCCATTTAAGGATTTGTTAGATTATATTGTTGTTATAGGTGTTAAAAACCCCTGTAATAGTATATGTGAAGGTCCAGGAAGTCCCATATCTATATATTTTGGAATCATGCGAAATACAGGAGGCAGCGGATTGGCTGCATGGCGAGGACTCGCCGAGTCCAATGATCAGACTCGGCGAGTAGCTTGAAGATTCACTAGGACTCGCCGAGTTGTTCTTCAGACTCGGCGAGTAGCTTGAAGACCTGTTGGAACTCGTCGAGTTGTTCTTCAGACTCGGCGAGTAGCTTGAAGATCTACAGGAACTCGTCGAGTCGTTCTTCAGACTCGGCGAGTAGTGTCAGGGTGTCTATACTCGTCGAGTTACCCTTTAGACTCGACGAGTCTGGTCAAGATTGACCGTTGACCTGTATGTAACTTAGTAGGGTTAGTTGTCTTGTTTGATAAGATCACTAATAGAGGTATGTGGTATTATAGGGAACCTGCGGATTAGCGGATCGAGTGCGAATAGCTCGAAGGGTTTATAGCTTGCATACTACGAGGTGAGTCTTCTCACTATACTTCACCCGGAAGGGTTTGACTGTGAGACCGGAAGGTCGTACTTGTTATATCTATGCTATGTCTAGAGAGGTAGATGCTTTATGTGTGATGTATGCTTATATGTGATGTATACTCGTGCGGGCCGGAAGGCGAGACCTTATGTGACAGAAAGAACGGTATGACCTATGACTTATGTGTTATGTGCGTTATGTTACATGGGTTATGTTTTATACTATTATGGGCCGGAAGGCAAAACACTATGGGCCGGAAGGCAATCTAGTACGGGCCGGAAGGCGATACGTTATGGGCCGGAAGGCGATTATATTACGGGCCGGAAGGCAATGTTATGTGGACTGAAAGGTCCGGGCCGGAAGGCGTATGTGGGTAAGTCGTATACTGGGGAACTCACTAAGCATTTATGCTTACTAGTTGCGGTTATGTTTTTCTTTCAGGTACTAGTGATGACCGTGGGAAGGCGCCGGCGTGACACGTACACTCTGCCGCTGTTGAAGATCCTGAGGATTTATTATTTATACTTTTAAAATAAACTTGGAATAAACCCTTTTGTCGAATAATGATGCTTTGTTTTAAATAAAAAAAAAATTTATTTGAAAATTTGAGTTGTTACATGTTTGGTAAAACGGCTAATGTATAGTAAATCATTTGAATGCTGCATACTAATCACATGTGATTGATATAATAACTAGCATAATTCTACTTATTAATCACATGTGATTGATATAATAACTAGCATGATTCTACTTGTATCCCCCCATAAAACATTTAAAAATAGTTTAAAACATTATTTAAGGGGTATGAACTCACCTGCAGTAGGTGACTAGAATTCAACGGACTGTTATCGTATGGAAGGATCGGACAAGTTCTTTGTGTCATGTGAAGACTTTAGACACACACAATGATCCTAATTACATATGAAGACATATGTATATAAATAATTAGTGATTAAAACACTAATTATACAAGTATAAACATTTAAACGTGAGGAAAACACTTTTGGTCAAGTGATAGGAGGCTAATGGGTTGCAACAAAAGAGTACAAGGCCTTTAATGGGAGTTTAAGGTCTAATGACCATATGTTTTGGAGTTTACGGCCCAGGGGAGTAAACTCCTGGCCGTAAACTCTCCTTAGGGTCACTACATGAAGCTTAGAATTACTACAACTCTAGTGGTGAATTGTTTCAAGGCTAAATCAAGTGTTTGGGCTTCCTATTAACTCTTTTAAGGAGTTTACGGCCCTGGGACCATATTCCCTTGGAGTTTATGGCCGTAAACTCCCTTGGGTGGGTGTTTATGGTGTTTTCAAGTCTCTAACATTTCAAGGTTATGATGTATGTTGGGTTCTAGGCCTAAGGAAGGAGTTAGGGTGTCATTTGACCCCTTTATAGGGGTTTACGTCCCAAGAACTTGTCTTGGCCGTAAACTCCTTAATACTTGTGATTCCTTATGTTTTCTAAGCTTTAAACACTTTAGGGTACTTGTCCTAATTCAAGCCTAAGCCTTAGGAAGTGTTTCAAAGCATTTTGGCACTTAAAACATGGAGTTCACGGCCCACGAAGCTCCTTGGACGTGAACTCACTTTCATCATTGATTCTAATTGCTTTTGGTGTCCTAAACATGCAATGGTGGGTTCTAGTTTGAGTTCTAAAGCTTTGAGTGACTTTGGGACACCTTAGGACCTTAAAATGGAGTTTACTCTCCAAGAACGTTCTTGGGTGGTAAACTCCCGAATCTAGTTGTTTTGTTATGATATTGATGTTTATAAACACAATCTAAGCTATATAACATAACTAGATCGAAGTACTCACAATTTGGGATAAAAACCCGAAGATCCGTGAGAGAGAATTTTGGCTTTTCTCTAAATGAAATTCAACTAATGAATCAATTCGGTTCAGAATTCTATTTATAGTCCTGAGATATTTTTAGCAGAAAATATTTTTATTACTGAAACGAATTCTAATGTCCTAGAGTATTGGAATAACAATGTTGCACAAAACCCTAGTGCATCCACTCTCCTAATATTTCCTTAAGTGTAAAATCCAGAAAACTGCCAAACTTATACTCGAAATCTGAGTTTTCACTGTAACTGTTGTACATCTATTGGCTTGATATGGTTTGTTCAGAATGAAAATTTCGGGTTGTCAGATCATCCCCCTATTAAAGGGAATTTCGTCCTGAAATTAGAATTTAGGCAAGGAAGTAGGTACGAATGATCGAGTCGTGATGAGGAAACTTCCTAATCGATTGGTTCTAGCGCACCTAAGTGAAATCGGGTTCTCGGTTGGCATTCCAACGAACCTTCACTAACTGGCGACGGTGTTGCTTCGTCCGCTTGACCTCTCGGTTGAGGGTCACTACGGTTCTAATACGAAGGCGAGGATCTCGACGAGTGGACTTACAAGAGTCCTAACGGAAAGGTATGGTTTCACGATCGAGACGCGAAGAGTAGAATGTACGCTACTGAGTTCGTGGGGTAGGTCTAGTTTGTGCGAGGCATAGGACCGATTCTGATAAGAATCTCGGAGGTCCTAACTATATTGGACTTAGCATTCCACGCGATACGAAGCGTATTAAGCCATTCCCAGAGTGAGTTATCCTAAAGAACTTGATCACTCACTTGGAATTCAAAAGGTTCCTTTTTTTTTGCTTAACTTCCCAGTCAAAGGCCACCCCTTGCTGGGTCAAAGTTGTACTGGTTTCTGTAATTTGCGAGGAGTTCTGAATGAACTAAGACGGTTGGTCGGTAAGACCTAGAATTTGGCGAATGACTGTCGGCGTCTCTGGTGTCGACAAATGCTCAACGACTTTGACAAATTGAAAGAGTACTCAAAATTTACCACATTACAACAGTGTGTCATAGAAATTTGACTCTTCAATTTCAAAACTCGTGCCTAGAGAACTTCGCTAAAGTTCCTCTGTAGGAAATGTTTCCATGGGTTTTCTTCTTACTACGAGGGTAGATAAGTAAGTCATTACATGGAGAAATGACAAACTGATCCAAGTAAGAAAGACGTACCCTACTCGTTTAGCTAATGAAAGCTATGGGCGTATTGGTCCTATCCGAAGGGTATCACTACGGACTCAAAGTGTCCGCATCGAATTCGAAAGATAGTCTTCTGGACATCCTTCCCTAACACTCGAACTGGTGACATTCGGATCTCAGATCCATTTCTGAAAGTAATTCTTTCCTTGCGTTTGCTCAACCATTTCATCTATGTGCGGAAGAGATAACGATTTCTAATGAAAAATCTTGACGGAGTCCTCGAAATCTGAGGCACATACGATGCAATCCGTCGATCTCTGGGAGAATAAGACTGGGGGTTCTCCAGGGTGAGAAGCCTAGTCTTCTTATTCTATCGCTGTGCAGTTCGTTAAGTTGTTTGTACTGTTCTGGTATCTCCGTAGGTGTTTAGACTATAGGGCGATCTGTTTACAAGAGTCGTACTAGGTTCTAAGTTTGTTCACATGATGATGTGATTACTCGTAGTCTTAAGCAGTTCTCCATCCTGAAGTTCATATTAGAATTCATACATGGTTTCACAATCACAACTTCGGGTATACGAGTTGTATATAATTAAGATTGAAAAGGTAGTCGAATAACTGATTCTTCTTTAAGCTCACATCCCATCGGGGAAAAAGAAGTTAAAGTGGAATCATCAATTCTAAACCTGTAGAAGCTTGATTATATATCACTCTTATGTATACCTTCCTCAGTGATAGATTAATCGCATGAATCCTTGGATTAAACTTGACGTACTGCACGAGTGGTACTTCGGGGATTTCTTCGGAAAGAAAATAACTAAGAGGTACTCCTAGCATGAGTACTTCAGTGTTCTGATATGACGGCTTCGCTGGAAAAGGCGTTTACTGAAAAGGAGACGTACGCATGAAGCTGTTTTCGTGAGGATCAAATTGAATCGATTCGTATGATAATGTCGAAATCATACTGAAACTTAAAGACATTAGATTTGAACGTAAGATGTTTACAGACAAAACACAACTGTGCAACCATCAACAGAGTTACAATACCTTAGATTTACCACAAGACTATTGCTGCGAATAAGATATACTACAAAAGACAAGTATACGCAGCACGAGAATCCCTATACAGATAGGATCTCGCTAAGGTAAGACTCTAGTTGCACTAGTTCTGGATAGTTTATAAGTCTGTTACAACGAAAAGCCTTAATTACATTAACATGGGTTCTGGAGTAGGTTCTCCCGCAGCTGTGATACTGAGAATCCTCCCATCTACGCTAGAGTTCCTTGCTATAGGGCAATCCTTCTTGAAGTGCCCTATCTCCCCGCATTGGTGGCATGACTGGCTAGTACTAGCTTTGGTGATGGGATTGCGGTGTTTAGCCAGTGTTATGTGGACACGAGTGCCTTCCTCGTTACTCCACTTTGAAAATTGCTTCTTAAATCGTTCGGCGTTATAACTAATTTTGTGTGTAGGGTCAGTCCCAATGAAAGAGACTTGGGTGATGGGTTGTGCCGGTGCTCCACAGCCACGAGCATGGTGCCCTATGTTTAGGCAATTGTAACATTGCATCTCATGGCAAGCCCCATGATGATGGAAACTACACTTATCACACTTCAGGAGTTTTCCCTCGTATGGCCTGCTCGGTACGGGAACGGCAGGGGTTTCCACTTGTTGTTGTTCTATAGCCAGCCTTTAGGATCTCTTGCGTTCTTTCCGGGCTTGACGCTTTCGTTTCTTGTTCTCTGCTTTTCGGCTTTGCGAGCCTGTGACTGTTACTATTTGGTGACTTCCTGGATGGATACCACGATTGGAAACTTCATTCCCATCAGCAGCATTGACTGTGCTGATAGCGCTACGGTGCGCAAGGACCGCGGTTACGGCAGCCACCACGGCAGCTGTAACTGCCGTTTGAAAGGTAGCGGCGTCCATAGGAAAAGCTGAGGTTTCGCTGATGTACTGATTGCTTCCAGATGACGACATGATTCTGTAACACGAAAAATAAGGGTTTTGTGAGCGATTCTGGTGGACCCTTGATGTACTTAGATTGTTCATGTAAAGAGTACGACTATGTTCTCGAAAGTTTGACCTACATCCCTATGATGCAGTCCTAGTACGGAATGGAAGTATGTTCATGAAGGTTTGACCTACATCCCTATGATGCAGTCCTAGTAATGAGTAGAAGTAAGTTCGTAGAATGGTCTCAAAGCATTTGTTGTGCAAGCCGAGGTATCATGGGTTGGTGAATAACAAGATCCAACCACTGAAAAAGACTTGGAAGTATCTCCGGAGATAAATTACTGTAGTCCAATGACTTGACTAAAGCATGTTTCAGATAGACCCCAATGAAAGTATGATATGAGTACTTGAATGAAGAATGACACAGAAGTTAGCCGACTGTCAATATCTTTGATATTCCCGACGTAAAGTTTCGGGAAAATGACCTTGTAAAGGTCTTACATCATAACCACAGAGAAGATAGTTCTTGACAGCATAAAGACCTAACTAAAGTACTTACAGTACAAGGTTATTTCATAGAAAATGCCACATCAGGCATAGACAGAAAAACATGATTCCTTTTTAACAAGGAAAATAAAGTAAAGCGTCTACTACCGGCGACGGTCATCCTTCTGGTGAACTCTCAGTTCAGCCAGTTGACGTTCCACGTCAAGTAGGTGTCTTTCGTACACCCTCTGGCGTACTCGGAGCTCTATGACTTCGGCTCATGATTCAGCCAGCGCTTGCAGCAGGGTTTCATGGTTTCTATCTGATCTCTCGTGAGCATCTTCTAGACGAATGGTGCGGAGGGTATGCATTCTCGCATCGGCGACAACTTCAGTAATCTGATGTAGGGCTGTCCTGCCTTGAATCTCATTTCGGGCCACTCTGCGGACCAAGATTGGCAAGACTCTATCTGCTGAGCCTTAATAGCTCAAGTCGTAAAAGCTTCGGTGGCCATTAAATGGCATAAGATGATCTTGTCCTTGGCTCCATGTTTCCACGCATTCCACTCACTCAGGGTCGGGCCATGAAATGTCGGACGAGGGTTAGGAATTGGAAAGGGAGCTGCTCGGGGTAGGTTCTCAACCTCTGGTTCGGAGTTAGCATCATACGAAAGGTCTTCATCATGGTGATCATTCAAGGGGATAGGATGATCATTCTCTGGTTCTTCTCCAAACCAACCAGCTATGACTTCGTTCGGAAGATACTGGTTGCCGAGGGGATGGAGTCCAGCTATGTTTTCTATGCGAGAATTTAGGGTAAGAGAATAATTATTAGACGAACTATCTAGATAATTATTTTAGAAAACCTTCATTAGTTACATCGCTATTTGTGAAGTGCATACCAGCTATGTGTAATCTAAACAGGATAGACCTTCAAATAGGTGATCTTAACTCCAAATTCACACAGAATAGGGGTAAAGTAAAATTTTCACAGATTCTCAGTCTATAATATCCTAATTACATATAGCCTTAGTGTGTCCACTTAGCAACTATCAACTTAGTAATGAAGATCCCGTTTTAGTTCTCAAGTATAAAGTACTTATAGAACACCAAATACTCCTATAGTATTTTAATTTTAATGTTATGTTCTATTGTTCTCATTGTGGTAGGGTTGGTAAGATTTTAGCATTGTTGCAACCACACAATTACACTTAGGCACATGCTAGTCAACCCTCGGATAATATAGGTGATCAGGCTATATCTTCCTAGTTTTGACCATATGTCTCTAAGCCCACTTGTGTTGCCCAACAATCGTAATTCTTTTGTACTGTCCTAATGACACTAATTTTAGTATGAATGCAGCACGTATACTTACTTAAATATTTTATTATTTAAAGTATAAACTCTTGGTCAGAGTATTTTTAATCCCTTATGTATTTATAGTTAGTATATCTTTTATGGGTTGATATACTAAATTCACTATAAACAATGCTCTGATACCAATCTGTCACATCCCAAAACCAAGAACGGCGGAAACGTTCTGGGGCGGAGGACATCATGTACAATATCACAACAATGTAAAGTAGTAAACAAGCAACAACATCATCCATTGCATTAATAATATAATTATTATACAAATGTGTTCTGTCAAATTTTGATAAACACTAAAGCATAAATCAAAATGAAAGATGAGTCTTGAACAAGCTCCATCTTCCTTTCTCCTTGCATCGGTACCTGTCTATGATGACCTGAGGATACAAGTAATTTTGAAAGCGAGTATCAGCTTTGAAGCGGGTGAGATCATAAGTATTTTAGTGTCTTAATTTGTATGTAAGAATTTGTAAGTTTATGAACGGTAAGTATGGAAAATGTATATGAATTGTAAGTATTGAAAATGTAAATAAACTGTAAGTATGAAAATGTTTGTAAAACAACTGTAAACGTTTGAAAAACCCTAGAAATCCCTATGATTCCTACTATTATAACAGGGAGTCTTCTACCAAGACTTAACTGATCTCGATGTAGCCTTCTACCATGGCATCTAGTGTCTGTGTGTGTCTCTAGTAAGAGTGTGTATTTTCCCAAGTCCGACTATTATTAGCCAAAAATATAGTTTTCTACATTATCGTACGTCGTGTGAAATATTCACGAAGTGAATGTAATGGGAAAATGAAATAGTACTATGGTGTAGTACCGAACTACAACCATACCAATTACCTTAAGTCTAAGGTAATACTTATGACTACTGTAGCATTTGAAATAAATGACTACATCGGTACTCAACAGCCTTATTTGAGGGATAAGGTATAATGTGATGTCTAGATCCCAGACTATACGCTCCCCTATCAAAGGGATTTTGGGACCTACCCATGACCTTGCATGTATGCAAGCATGAACATCCACATTACTATGATCATGTATACTCGATATAACGATCACAATTGCGTTGTGATTCATCGGTATAATTAGATCCTGAACTCGTTCCATGCTATAGCACCTAGTGACGTCTGTCCTATGTATATGTAAGCATACTCATGTAAGTGTGATCATGTAATTGTACTTATGTAAGTGTGATCATGTAATTGTATAGTAGTGTACTGTAATGTTCCACGTGTGCTAGCTGTAATGTGTGTTCTCTCTATCTAGCAAGTATAGTAATGTAATGTTATAGCTGTCATGCACGTGCTCTCTACCTACCAAGTATAGTAAAGTATAGTAATGATCTAGAAAGTATTGAATCATGAATGAACTGACTCATTGTATGATATTGCTTTCCAGTAATAGTTCTAGTATCTTCCTAAACTACCCATATGGTAGTTTACTAGTAATCTAACTGATACGTATGGACGTGGGTGTTTACCCTTGCTACCCAATGGCATGGGATGAACTGGAAAGACCTTTTATGACTATATATGTACACATGATATATAACTAATATTTAAACGACCTTCGAACGAGTACCCGATATCCCACCAGACCATATCTCAAGCGCGAAAAGGAAATAGGGTGGATAGCCTTCCTAAGTCTTTTAAACATTTCTTATATAACTATACATTTAGAGGCATTCAATTTATAATATAAAAGTATAAATAAGTTTTGTAAAACATTTGAACATAATTATTATCTTCATAAAAGATCGACTTGATGTCAATCTATAAAACAGTTTGAAGGCATAGGTTTGATAAAACAGTTTGAGTATAAGGAAACATTTGTTTGAAACACAGTTGTAAATAAGTTTGAAATGTGATATACAAAGTAAAATGTACAGTGTAATAAAGAGTTTAAGACATATAAAATGTTTATAAAAATCATTTGAAGGAAACTGTTTGGTAAAACGGCTAATGTATAGTAAATCATTTGAATGCTGCATACTAATCACATGTGATTGATATAATAACTAGCATAATTCTACTTATTAATCACATGTGATTGATATAATAACTAGCATGATTCTACTTGTATCCCCCCATAAAACATTTAAAAATAGTTTAAAACATTATTTAAGGGGTATGAACTCACCTGCAGTAGGTGACTGGAATTCAACGGACTGTTATCGTAAGGAAGGATCGGACAAGTGCTTGGTGTCAAGTGAAGACTTTAGACACACACAATGATCCTAATTACATATGAAGACATATGTATATAAATAATTAGTGATTGAAACACTAATTATACAAGTATAAACATTTAAACGTGAGGAAAATACTTTTGGTCAAGTTCTAGGAGGCTAATGGGTTGCAACAAAAGAATGCAAGGCCTCTAATGGGAGTTTAAGGTCTAATGACCATATGTTTAGGAGTTTATGGCCAAGGGGAGTAAACTCCTGGCCGTAAACTCTCCTTAGGGTCGCTACATGAAGCTTAGAATTACTACAGCTCTAGTGGTGAATTGTTTCAAGGCTAAATCAAGTGTTTGGGCTTCCTATTAACTCTTTTAAGGAGTTTACGGCCCTGGGACCATATTCCCTTGGAGTTTATGGCCGTAAACTCCCTTGGGAGGGTGTTTATGGTGTTTTCAAGTCTCTAACATTTCAAGGTTATGATGTATGTTGGGTTCTAGGCCTAAGGAAGGAGTTAGGGTGTCATTTGACCCCTTTATAGGGGTTTACGGCCCAAGAACTTGTCTTGGCTGTAAACTCCTTAATACTTGTGATTCCTTATTTTTTCTAAGCTTTAAACACTTTAGGGTACTTGTCCTAATTCAAGCCTAAGCCTTAGGTAGTGTTTCAAAGCATTTTGGCACTTAAACATGGAGTTCACGGCCCAAGAAGCTCCTTGGCTGTGAACTCACTTTCATCATTGATTCTAATTGCTTTTGGTGTCCTAAACATGTAATGGTGGGTTCTAGTTCGATTTCTAAAGCTTTGAGGGACTTTGGGACACCTTAGGACCTTAAAATGGAGTTTACTCTCCAAGAACGTTCTTGGGCGGTAAACTCCCGAATCTAGTTGTTTTATTATGATATTGATGTTTCTAAACACAATCTAAGGTATATAACATAACTAGATCGAAGTACTCACAATTTGGGATAAAAAACCGAAGATCCGTGAGAGAGAATTTTGGCTTTTTCTCTAAATGGAATTCAACTAATGAACTAATTTGGTTCAGAATTCTATTTATAGTCCTGAGATATTTTTGGCAGAAAATATTTTTATTACTGAAACGAATTCTAATGTCCTAGAGTATTGGAATAATAGTGTTGCACAAAACCCTAGTGCATCCACTCTCCTAATATTTCCTTAAGTGTAAAATCCTGAAAACTGCCAAACTTATACTCGAAATCTGCGTTTTCACTGTAACTGTTCTACATCTATTAGCTTGATATGGTTTGTTCAGAATGAAAATTTCGGGTTGTCACAGAGTTTATATAAATATTGAGATTGATGAAATGGCACCTTATCATCTCTTTAAAATAGAACCAAAGGTAAGTTATCATCTCTTTGAATAAGCTTGTATGATACTTGTAACATATGGATGATGCCTTAAAATGGAACCAAGGGATACTAGTACTCATGAGTTCATTTATGATTACATCGATGTTAATTTTCTCATTGGAGATTTTGATCTTACTAATTTTCTCATTGCCAATTTAGATCTTATGTAACCATTGCAATGAAACTACATAAGTTCTTATAATACCCGCACCATTTCCCCTCTGGTTCTTCCTCTAGAATGGTTGTAGCCCTCATCAACTTGTTCTTCCTCTAGAATGATTATAGCCCTCTTCAACTTTTTCACTTGTTTGTTGGTACTATTTCTTGACAAAAACATTCACCATAATTGACGTAATTCGTTTCCACGTGTGTGTGGATTGAATTATAGATCCAATCAAATGAATGGTTTTAGAGTACAAAGGCTTGGTTTAAAAAAAATTGTATGTTGGTTTGAAATATACTTCAATGTTGTATGATTTAAAATTTCAATGTTATAAAACTAAAATTATTTAAATTTTCAAGTTGAAAAAAAATTTGAAGTTTAAAATTTCAGTTTATTTTACCAGTCCACAGACGTTAGAAAACAAACAGTCTTCCACTTGCAGACTGTAGACGTTTGGTCCAGCTCTTTTACTACAGACGTTTGTAGATATGGTCTGCGGACTGCATACATTTTACCTCTAAAAAAAACATCTAAACCTCTGAAAAAAAAACAACACCTAAATGACGGATCGCAGGGGAAAGAGATATCCGACGCTTCACAAGATAAATATTTTTCAATAAATTTTTGTTGGCCATGTCATAAAAACAATGCAAAAAGGGTCCTTACGTTAGGCGAACCACCGCAAGTTTGGAGCAAAAGATAGAATTTGAACTTGTATAGTGGTTTAATTTTGGATATTTTTGATGATTTTGAAATAAATTTACTTCTCTTCTCATCGCTAGCATGAAATGTTGTAAAAATCCCGATTAGGTCCCGATTAATTTCTGATTAATCCCTAGGCGCTACTCGACCGATTAGAGAGCGCCTAGCGATTAATCCATGCATACAAAATGACTGAAACTATTTGAGGTATGATTAGTGTTGTATTTATCATATTAACCTATTTTGTTATGATATTAGTAGTATTTATGAACTTTTATATGATATTAGTCCTATTTAAGTTTTTTAAAATCTAACAAATTAGCAATTAATGGTCCCCGATTAATCCCCCGATTAATCTCCGCCTAGCCGATTAATCCTTTAACCCCAGTCCACCGACTAGCTAACGTCAAACGATTTTTACAACCTTGCTAGCATGTACCATGTGCTTATAAGTCTTGGGTCCTTTCATCCAAAATACCTTTATTTTGTCTTTTTATGTTTTTAATCAATTAATAAACTATAAGGACTAAATGTGGAAATTATTATACAGACAAACCTACAAAAAAACGGTCCATGTGGTATGTATTTGTTCTGAGATTTTGTCTAAACCATTATTTTTTGGATTGGTGATCCTTTTAACCATGTTTGTATGTGGATTTTGTCCCTCATAAAATTAAAATGACTAAATTGTCCCTGTTGTATTTATTTTCCATTTATTTTCTATTACTTATATATATATATATATATATATATATATATATATATATATATATATATATATATATATATATATATATATATATATATATATATATATATTGTCACACCCCAAAACCGAAACGGTGGAAACGTTCTGGGGCGGAGGACGTCATGTACAGTATCACAACACAGAATAATAGTAAACAAGCAAACAACATCATCCATTGCATTAATAATATAATTTAATACAAGAGTGTTCTGTATAGTTTATAAGACACTAGAAATATGAATTAAAATAAGATATGAGTCTTGAATGTACTCCATCTTCTCAAAAGCTAGCCTCGGTACCTGTCTACCGATGACCTGAGAATACAAGTTATTTTGAAAGAGTTTATCAGCATAAAGCTGGTGAGTTCATAAGCATTTTAGTGTCATTGTTTGTATGAAAATGTTTGTAAGTGTTCGAATGTATAAGTTTGTAAATGTTTGTAGTAAATATTTGTGTCTCCTAGAAAATCCTATATTTTCTTTTAAAAGTAGCCTTCTACCAAGGCGTCAAATGTGCTGTATGTTTGTTATAGTAAAAGTGAGTATTCCTCCCAAATGTGACTATCATTAATAAAATATAGGTTGTACATTACTGTTTATGTGAAGTGCACAAAGTAATTGTAATGGGGAAAAGAATGAAGTATTGTAGTATTATGTAATAGTAACTACTGCTGTACTAACTACCTTAAACCAATTGTTAATTAAGGTATAATGTGATATAATTGTAACCATACTTGATCGACCTAGTAAAACACGACGCTCGAAGACGTCGAGATGGTATAACATTCATCACCCGAAGACCTGCAGGTCCCACTGTAGTTAGTAGTAAGGTGTAGGACAGTTAGTCCAGTATAGATCTATACACGAATTCATGCTCTCCCTTCAGAAGACTCTGGTAACAAGACGAGCCATGACAGAGATGCCATGCCCCGAAGTAGTGCCTCACATTTATGTTATAGTGTGTATTTATTGTATGTACTAGTGTAGTGTATGTCCTCCATGATTCTCATCATAGTATGTTCTTTAGTATAGTATTTAGTGTGAATGAATAGTATGTACTAGTGTATGTTCTCTATGTCTAGTGTGTAGTATGTTCTCTCTGACTCTCATTATAGTATGTTCAGTTGTATAGTGTAGTGTATGTATTGTTTACAGTATGTATTGACTCATGTATGAACTGACTCTTTGTATGTTTTATTGTACTAGAAATAGTAAGTAGTATACCTCTAAACTATACCTAATATAGTTTACTAGTAATGTTGTTTGTATATCTAAATTTATTGAAATAAGATAATAAGCTTTTATGTCTATACATATACACATAATATAAAACTAAGGATCAAACGACACTCGGACAAACAATAGGGTACTCTAAGTCCACAACCAAACAAGGAACAGAAAATAGAGTGTATTATTGGTCCTAAGTCCTTCAAACCTTATTTATATAACTATATAAGCATTAGACATGGTTTTGAAAATATATAAGTTTAAAAGAATTAAAGGTAAAGGTTTTTCAAGAAAGAATAAGTTTGATAAAGAGTATAACATGTAAAAAGAGTTTGATAAACAATTTGAAATAGTTTGCTTGATAAAACAGTTAAAAGTGTAGTAAATCCATTGTTTGCTAGTTATTAATCACATGTGATTGATATAATAACTATAATAATTCAACTTGTATCCCCCCATAAAAGCATTTTAAAAACATTTAAAAGGTTGATTAAGGGGTATGATGTGACAACCTGAGATTTCCATTCTATACAAACCATATCAAGTCAGTAGAAGACTAGAACAGTTACAGTGAATTTCCAGACTT